>NC_042986.1:23952318-25152318 GCF_901001165.1 Salmo trutta
AGAAAAAGAGGAAACTCAATAGTGTGCAGTGCTGAGGAGCTCAGTGTGTCTGTTGGTCAGTGGGGATGTTAAAACAGAAGTGGGGCCCGGCTCCGGGGAGATGGACGGTTGGTGGCCTCATGCTTCCAGCACACAGTCATCTGTTGCTCTTCCCCATATCCAGTTCCCCCCAGGGCTCATCACCAGCAGCCAGGACATATTGAAGTTCTCAGATGGACTAATGTGGGCCTGAACTCTGCTCTAAATCACTGTCTCTCTGCCTCTGGCTCTACCTGCTACTGTCTGTTAGAGTGTTACCCTCAGTCAGGACCCCATTAGGCTGGGCTTACACAGTAGGGAGGTAGTGTGGTCCCAGTACAGACCATTTAAATGGGAGAGCTGGGAGGGATGGAGAGCCTGCCAGATGTCTAGGTCTAGTTAATGTATCCACAGGCTCTCTAACCCACAAAAGCATCACAGCCTATCCGCTGCTGTGTGTGTGTGTGTGTGTGTGTGTGTGTGTGTGTGTGTGTGGGGTATGGTTTGGATTAGGGAGACGGAAATATTACCGACCTTCGCAACATACCTGCACAGCTGACAACACAGACCTTAGCCTAAATTCTAGTTCTATATCTGAGTCCCAGCTCACAGATCTATATCTGAGTCCCAGCTCACAGATCTATATCTGAGTCCCAGCTCACAGTTCTATATCTGAGTCCCAGCTCACAGTTCTATATCTGAGTCCCAGCTCACAGTTCTATATCTGAGTCCCAGCTCACAGTTCTATATCTGAGTCCCAGCTCACAGTGCTATATCTGAGTCCCAGCTCACAGTCCTATATCTGAGTCCCAGCTCACTGTTCTATATCTGAGTCCCAGCTCACAGTCCTATATCTGAGTCCCAGCTCACAGTTCTATATCTGAGTCCCAGCTCACAGTCCTATATCTGAGTCCCAGCTCACTGTTCTATATCTGAGTCCCAGCTCACAGTCCTATATCTGAGTCCCAACTCACAGTCCTATATCTGAGTCCCAGCTCACTGTTCTATATCTGAGTCCCAGCTCACAGTCCTATATCGGAGTCCCAACTCATAGTGCTATATCTGAGTCCCAGCTCACAGTCCTATATCAGTGCAGGAGTCAGTGTATGGTCTTGGCACGGCAGAGCATGAATAATGGGCCTATTGAGGTGTTAAGACAGCAGGGCTCTCATAAAGTCCCAGCTCCCAGAGCAGAACAGAACAGTAAGGGACCAGAAGTGCCACATTAACTCCGACACAGAGAACACTACTCACAATATCAGCTACGTGTAAGTTATACAGGGAACCTCTCTTTACCGGTCCAACACGCTTTTATATAGATTTACCACAGAAGATCTGCCATAGCAGAAACATTGCCCATTCATTTGTTTAAAGGAGAGGCACCTTACATGTTAATGAGTAGACTGCAGAGATGGCATCAGTGGAAGGAGCGTAGGGTCTGAACTAAAACACACACTAGCACACACACACACAGAGAGAGAGCAAGAGAGAGAGAGAGAGAGAGAGAGAGAGAGAGAGAGAGAGAGAGAGAGAGAGAGAGTTGGGTTGGCAGCAGCTCCTGTCTTATTTCAGCTTCATTAGCCAAGAGTGTGAGAGAGGAGAAAGAGTGACGTGCTATACTGTAAAAAAAAAAGAAGAAAAAAAAAAAAGAAAAGACAATGTCGAAGTCCCTCCTTCAGGCTAGAGTCAGAGAAAAAGTAAGGTCAGAGAGGTATGAATTCCAAATCAATACAAACAACTGTTAACCTGTGGCCCAACACAATGAGAGGTGTGACTAAATACAATAGAGAAGAGAGCAGGGAGTGAGGAGAACACAATTACTGGAGTTGCAGCGTGTCATAAGACCATTTCAGCCCGGCTGTCTGCGCTATGCGAAGGGGGAAGAGGGGGAACGGAGAAAAGGAGCGAGAGGGAGAAAGGAGACAATTGTTCTTGGGGGAAAGACTTTGACTGGCCTCCGACCAAAAGCCAAAAGAGAGAATAAAAGCAAAGGAGGAATATAAAGCATGGAAAAGGACACAGCTGCAGTCACATGAACAGGTTTAGAGGAGCGGGAGACACAGAGAGCCTGACGGCAGGTGGTCTTTGCCCTTGTGTAAGCCCTGAGGGGAGAGGCAGGGAGGCAGGGGGAGAGAGGCAGGGAGGCTGGGGGAGAGAGGCAGGGAGGCTGGGGGAGAGATGCAGGGAGGCTGGGGGAGAGATGCAGGGAGGCAGGGGGAGAGAGGCAGGGAGGCAGGGGGAGAGAGGCAGGGAGGCTGGGGGAGAGAGGCAGGGAGGCTGGGGGAGAGAGGCAGGGAGGCTGGGGGAGAGAGGCAGGGAGGCTTGGGGAGAGAGGCAGGGAGGCTGGAGGAGAGAGGCAGGGAGGCTGGGGGAGAGAGGCAGGGAGGCTGGGGGCAGAGAGGTTGGGAGGCTGGGGGCAGAGAGGCAACAAGGCTGGTCCTCAGCTGGTGCCTGGTTGGTACATGGTTCCCAGCCAATTGGACCAGTTTGGACACACAGAGAGTAACTGACTTTAGCTGTGTAAGTGGAGGAAGTCCAAAATCCCAAAATGCCCCCAATGGAACTCACCTCTCCTTCTGCATCCAAAGCAGCAGCGTTCCCTCTCAGTGTCCACCTGATCCAGTCATGGTCCGAAGCGCAAAGTGTCCCATGGATACCTTCTCAACACTATTACTGTCCAACAAGGTATCCATCTATCTATTCCAGGAACAAAAACTATTATTTTCCTTTTGTTGCTCGAGATGCACACACACTTTTACACACTAATTTACTCACTCACACATAGCAGCTACATACAGAACTTCACACACATTTACACATACCCCCACACTCACTTTGTCTGACATACTGCACTAAAACTACACAAACCCCAGAAGTAGGATAAAAATCCTTTAGTAGAATCCACAGAGCAGTAAAGGTAGAGTCCTCTCTGAAACACTAGGTGTACAGCCTCAGGGGGGAACAATACAAGACAGGAGCATAAAAGCTGGGGGAAATCCGGTGAGTCAGTTAGTCAAAGCAGACAGGGCTGGTGGGTGAAGAGGTGAAATGAAGACAGGGTCAGTATACCAGTCAGCTGCTATAGCAAGCACTTCGGTCCACTCAGAAAGCACACAACTCTCTCCACTATACAGAGGAACAGAGGAAGCACAAGGACTCAGAGTGAGAGCAGGAATAATGGACATAATTCAAGAACACAAAGAGAGAGAGGGAGGGAGAGGGGTGTGAGCGAAGAAAAGGTGGGAGGTAAGACGAGGGGAGGGGAAAAGAAAGGGGCAGGGTAATGTGCTGTTGTTTGGTGTGTGTAAGGGAAGTTAAAGAGGCAGAGCGGGAGTTCTCCATTTGATATCTTAGCCATCCAATACTCATATTTGCACCATTCATACATGCTGTACACACATGAAGCCCATATATACACATCTACCTGGACAGATAGAAGGGAACCACAAGCCATGTCAAAACACTCCGTCTACGAGTCAGATGGCATCTGAATTTAGAAATAGATCACTGCACACATACATGGTAGACTGGCACATCCCATACACTCATACAGGGAAGATGAATACATAGCCTACAGCAGTCATATGCAGGTACCAAATCAAATCAAATCTAACTTTATTTGTCACATGCGCCGAATACAACAAGTGTAAACCTTACCGTGAAATGCTTACTTACAAGCCCTTAACCAACAGTGCAGTTCAAGAAGAGTTAGGAAAATATTTACCAAATAAACTAAAGTAAAAAGTTGTGAAAAGTAACACAATCACATAACAATAACGAGGCTATATACAGGGGGTATTTGATTAATTGTTCAGCAGTATTATGGCTTGGAGGTAGAAGCTGTTAAGGAGCCTTTTGGTCCTAGATTTGGCGCTCCGGTACCGCTTGCCGTGCGGTAGCAGAGAAAACAGTCTATGACTTGGGTGACTGGAGTCTCTGACAATTTTAAATGCTTTCCTCTTACACCGCCTATTATTGCAGGAAATTTGGCCCCAGTGATGTACTGGGCCGTTCGCACTACCCTCTGTAGCGCCTTACGGTCAGATGCCGTGTGGTTGCCATACCAGGCGGTGATGCAACCAGTCAGGATGCTCTCGATGGTGCAGCTGTAGAACCTTTTGACAAATCCTGTCAGTCTCCTGAGGGGGAAAACCTTTTGTCGTGCCCTCTTCACGACTGTCTTGGTGTGTTTGGACCATGATAGATTGTTGGTGATGTGGACCCACTCCACTACAGCCCCGTTGATGTTAATGGGTGCCTGTTCGGCCCGCCTTTTCCTGTAGTCCACGATCAGCTCCTTTGTCTTGCTCACATTGAGGGAGAGGTTGTTGTCCTGGCACCACACTACCAGTTCTCTGACCCCTCCCTATAGGCTGTCTCATCATTACCACTGTTGTGTCGTCAGCAAACTTAATGATGGTGTTGGAGTCGTGTTTGGCCACGCAGTTGTGGTCGAGTACAGGAGGGGACTAAGTACACACCCCTGAGGGGCCCCAGTGTTGAGGATCAGTGTGGCAGACAAGTTGTTGCCTCCAAGATCTAGTTGCAGAGGGAGGTGTTTAGTCCCAGGGTCCTTTGCTTAGTGATAAGCTTCGTGGGCACTATGGTGTTGAACGCTAAGCTGTAGTCAATGAACAGCATTCTCACATAGGTGATCCTTTTGTCCAGGTGGAAAAGGCAGTGTGGAGTGCAATTGAGATTGCGTCATCTGTGGATCTGTTGGGGCGGTATGCGAATTGGAGTGGGTCTAGGGCAGTGGTTCTTAACCTGGGTTCGATCGAACCCCAGGGGTTCGGTGAGTCAGTCTCAGGGGTTCGGCGGAGGTCAAGACACACACCCGACTCATATGATTCGTGATGACACGCCCCGCTTGGCCATCATTGGCTGCAGGTGATCACGCAACATCGCTTGGTATATCTGTGCTGCAGGGAATTTGGCGCGCTCAGTAGTCGAATTGTGACTGTCGTGATGGTACGTCGTGTGATTTCTTTCTTAATATTTTAATACCTTCATACTAACTATGTCGAGCAAAAAAAGAAAGTGGTCGGACGAATATGTACAATATGGATTCACATGTATAACGGAACGTGATGAGAGTCATTGTCCTAACTGCATGATTTGCAATGCCAAGTTGAGCAATTCTAGTCTAGCACCGGCAAAACTAAGAGAACACTTCCTTAAGCTGCATGGAGATGGACAATACAAGAACACAACGCTCGCTGAATTCAAGGTGAAGAGAGCCAGATTCGATGAAAAGGCTACTCTGCCTGTTCTCGGCTTTGTACCCATCAACAAACCGATCCTCACAGCATCGTACGAAGTTGCTTACCTGATCGCAAAGCAGGGCAAACCACACACCATTGGTGAAACACTCATAAAACCAGCTGTGTTGAAGATGGCGAATATCATGCTGGGAAAAGCGGCTGAAGTTAAGTTATCCCAAATTCCTCTTTCAAATGACACCATTAGCGACAGAATAGAGGACATGAGCAAAGACATCTTGGCTCAAGTAGTTGCAGATCTGATTTCAAGCCCGGCAAAATTCAGCCTTCAACTCGACGAGACCACAGACGTTTCCAATCTAAGCCAGCTTGCTGTATTTGTGCGCTATGTGAAAGACGACGTGATAAAGGAAGATTTTTTATTTTGTAAGCCTCTTACGACAACAACTAAGGCAGCCGATGTGAAGAAACTTGTGGATGAGTTCTTCAAAGACAACAATCTTTCGTGGGATATGGTTTCTGCAGTTTGTTCGGACGGAGCTCCAGTCATGCTGGGAAGAAAGTCTGGTTTTGGTGCGCTAGTGAAAGCCGATGCACCACACATCATTGTTACGCATTGTATTCTGCTCAGGAATGCGTTGGCAACAAAAACCTTGCCTCCAAAACTGGCAGAAGTATTAAAAATTGTAGTGGAATGCATGAACTATGTGCGAAATAGTGCTCTGAGGCACCGCATCTTCAGTGAGCTGTGTAAAGAAATGGGCTCTGAATTCGAGGTACTTCTGTACCATTCTAACGTTCGGTGGTTATCCCGGGGACAGGTGCTGAATCGTGTTTTTGCCGTGCGTGTGGAATTAGCCCTGTTTTTGCAAGAGCACCAACATCGTCATGCAGATTGCTTAAAAAATTCTGAGTTCATTCTCATTTTAGCGTACATGGCTGATATCTTCGCAGCTCTCAATCATCTCAATGAACAGATGCAGGGCGGTGGAGTCAACATCATCGAAGCGGAAGAAAACCTGAAGGCTTTTCAAAAAAAGCTACCGTTATGGAAACGACGAACAGAGAACAATAACTTCGCAAACTTTCCCCTGCTGGACGACTGTGTAAGTAAGATCGAAGATGTATCTGGAATCGGAGACATTTCTGTACCCGCGGAACTGAAGCAAGCAATTGCCACGCACTTAGATGAGCTTGCAAAGTCTCTCGACGGATACTTCCCTACAAGAGAGTCATATCCAGCATGGGTGAGACAGCCGTTCACGTTTAGTGTTGAGACAACAGATGTCAATGATGAATACCTCGATGAAATCATTGAAATTCAGCAGAGCCAGGTTCAACAGCAACTCTTCAGAACAACAACGCTCTCAACGTTTTGGTGTCAACAAATGGTAACGTACCCTGTTATTGCTATGAAAGCTCTGGAGATTTTCATACCATTTGTTACAACATATCTTTGCGAGCAATCCTTTTCGAGGATGCTGGACATAAAAACGAAGAAAAGGAACAGAGACTTTGTTGCGAAAATGACATGAGAGTGGCACTTGCCAAGGTGAAGCCGCGCATTTCTGAACTGGTCTCTGAAAGGCAACAGCAGAAGTCACACTGATTTGCAGTAAATATTCATTATTTTGTTTTTGTGTGAAAATCATGTTTTAATGGTTTTGTTCTTTGAACACTGATGTTGATGCACGGTTCATTTTGTGCACCAGTAAAATATATACCTATGTTTTGAATTTTATTTTTCCAATTAAGAAGGGTTCGGTGAATGCGCATATGAAACTGGTGGGGGTCAGTACCTCCAACAAGGTTAAGAACCACTGGTCTAGGGTATCCGGAAGGATGCTGTTGATGTGAGCCATGACCAGCCATTCAAAGCACTTCATGGCTTCTGACGTGAGTACTACGGGGAGGTAATCATTTAGGCATGTTACCTTCTGTTCCTTGGGCACAGAGACTATGGTGGTCTGCTTGAAACATGTAGGTATTACAGACTCAGTCAGGGAGAGGTTAAAAATGTCAGTGAAGACACTTGCCAGGTGGTCCGCGCATGCTTTGAGTACGCATCCTGGTAATCCATCTGGCCCCGCGGCTTTGTGAATGTTGACCTGTTTAAAGGTCTTGCTCACATCAGCTACCGAGAGCGTTATCAAACAGTCATCCAGAACAGCTGGTGCTCTCGTGCATGCTTCAGTGGTGCTTGCCTCGAAGTGAGCATAAAATACATTTAGCTCATCTGGTAGGCTCGCGTCACTGGGCAGCTCGTGTCTGGGTTTCCCTTTGTAGTCCGTCATGGTTTTCAAGCCCTGCCACATCTGACAAGCGTCAGAGGCGGTGTAGTAGGATTCAATCTTATTCCTGTATTGACGCTTTGCTTGTTTGATGGTTCGTCTTATAGGCATCCGGATTAGTGTCCCACTCCTTGAAAGCGGCAGCTCTAGCCTTTAGCTCAATGTGGATGTTGGCTGTAATCCATGGCTTCTGGTTGGAATATGTACGCACGGTCCCTGTGGTATACTCCTCAATGCCATTGGATGAATCCCGGAACATATTCCAGTCTATGCTAGCAAAACAGTCCTGTAGCGTAGCATCCGCATCATCTGGCCACTTATGTATTGAGCGAGTCAATGGTACTTCCTGCTTTAGTTTTTGCTTGTAAGCAGGAATCAGGAGGATAGAATTATGGTCGGATTTGCCAAATGGAGGGCGGGGAGAGCTTTGTATGCATCTCTGGGAGTGGAGTAAACGTGGTCTAGAGATTTTTTTTACTCTGGTTGCACATGTGACATGCTGGTGAAATTTGGTAAAACTGATTTAAGTTTGCCTGCATTAAAGTCCCCGGCCAGTAGGAGCGCCGCTTCTGGGTGAGCTTTTTCTTGTTTGCTTATGGCCTTATAGAGTTGGTTGAGTGCGGTCTTAGTGCCAGCATCGGTCTGTGGTGGTAAATAGACGGCTATGAATAATGTAGGTAGTGTGGTCTAGAGCTTATCATTAGGTGCTTTACCTCAGATAAGCAATACCTCGAGACTTCTTTAATATTAGACATCACGCACCAGCTGTTATTGACAAAAAAACACACACCCCCACCCCTCGTCTTACCAGACGTAGCTTCTCTGTTCTGCTGGTGCATGGAAAATCCCTCCAGCTCTATATTGTCCGTTTCGTCGTTCAGCCACGACTCTGCAAAACATAGGATATTACAGTTCTTAATGTCCCGTTGTTAGGATAATCGTAGGTCATCCATTTTATTTTCCAATGATTGCATTTTAGCAAGTAGAATTGATGGCATTGGGAGTTTACTCGCTCGCCTACGGATTCTCAAAAGGCAGCCTGATCTGCGTCCTCTTTTCCTCCGTCTTTTCTTCACGCAAATGACGGGGATCTGGGCCTGTTTCCGGGAGAGCAGTATCTCTTTCTCGTCACACTTGTTAAAGGAAAAAGCTTCTTCCAGTCTGTGGTGAGTATTCCCAGTCCTGATGTCCAGAAGTTATTTTGGGTCATAAGAGACAGTAGCAGCAGCATTATGTACAAAATAAGTTTAAAAAATAAGTTACAAACAACCCTCTTCGGCGCCATTTTAATAAATTCTGAGTAGAGCTCCCACTACTACAGGATACATGTAAATAAGATAATTTACAGACATTTACAGAATAAGGATGTGCTTTCTACTAGTAAGTTCTACTATTCATGAACATGATGGGAGTCCTCCTTACGCAAAAACACAAACACACAAATATATTGAAGAATGCTTAACACACCTGGTAAGATATGTCTGCTCATCTCTGAGCTATCTGTGACGTGTGTGCGTGTCTGTGTGCGTGCATGTGTGTGTGTTGTGCGTGTGTGCAGGGGGGCTGGCAGAGTGCCAAGGACAGTTGCCAGGCGCAGCCCCCACTGAATGTGAGGGACAAAGGGGTGAGACAGCAGGCACAAAGTTGCTCCCGTCCCCCCTGCCCCATCCCTGTCCTGCCCTGCCCAATGAACCCCCTGATGGGCCACCTCCTGACCCCTTCCTGTGGCCATGACAACCCCTCCCTGGTGAGAGGGATGTTGGGTCTCCTGTGGGTCTCCTTTTGTCTTGAGTTCCGTGAACACTTTCTGCCCCCTACATCATAAACCTATTTTACCACTCATCCTACAGTCATTCTATAGTCATCCTATAGCCATCCTATAGTCATCCTTTAGTCCTCCTATGGCCATCATATAGTCATCCTATAGCCAACCTATAGTCATCCTATAGCCATCCTATAGTCATCCTATAGTCCTCAAATGGCCATTTTATAGCCATTCTATAGCCATCCGGCTTTGCTTTATCTTGGCTAGATCGCAGTGGCAAATGAGAACTTGTTCTCAACTAGCCTACCTGGTTAAATAAAGGTGAAATAAAAAAATTAAAAAAATTAAAAATCCTGTACACATCCATAGTCCTCCTATAGTCATCCTATAACCAACCTACAGTCATCCTACAGTCATCCTATAGTCATCCTTTAACCAACCTAGAGTCATCCTACAGTCATCCTATAGTCATCCTTTAACCAACCTAGAGTCATCCTACAGTCATCCTATAGTCATCCTATAACCAACCTACAGTCATCCTACAGTCATCCTATAGCCATCCTATAGCCATCCTATAGCCATCCTATAGCCATCCTATAGCCATCCTATAGCCACCCTATAGCCACCCTATAGACACCCTATAGACATCCTATAGCCATCCTATAGCCACCCTATAGACATCCTATAGACATCCTATAGCCATCCTATAGCCATCCTATAGCCATCCTATAGCCATCCTATAGCCATCCTATAGACATCCTATAGCCACCCTATAGCCACCCTATAGCCACCCTATAGCCACCCTATAGACATCCTATAGACATCCTATAGCCATCCTATAGCCATCCTATAGCCACCCTATAGACATCCTATAGCCACCCTATAGACATCCTATAGTCATCCTATAGTCATCCTATAGCCACCCTATAGCCACCCTATAGCCACCCTATAGCCATCCTATAGCCATCCTATAGACATCCTATAGCCATCCTATAGCCATCCTATAGCCATCCTATAGCCATCCTATAGCCATCCTATAGCCACCCTATAGACACCCTATAGACATCCTATAGCCATCCTATAGTCATCCTATAGCCACCCTATAGCCATCCTATAGATATCCTATAGCCATCCTATAGTCATCCTAAAGCCATCCTACATTATGTATAGTCAATCAGCCCTGGTCTAACAATGGTACATGGAGTAAATAGTCCTGACCTATGTGGTAGACTATACCAATATTATATGCCGTGAAATTGTCAAATAGTGCCTTGTTTCTGCATTTAATTGGGTCAACCTTACTGGGTAACTATATCCAATCTAAAATAATGTCTGCTGTAGGATTGAGAAAATGATCTTTATTTAAAAGTTTCACAATTTGTTTTTTCAGTTGGGTTGTTGACATTGCGTTGAGTTGAGGTTACTGTCTGCTAATTATCCTCCCTATCCTCCCACTACGTCACACATGCCCAAGACACAACAAGACTCCTCCAGTCAGGCCGACAGCCAAGCAGTCAGTCAGGTAGTGAGGTAGTCAGCCAGTCAGGTAGTCAGGTAGTCAGTCAGTCAGGTAGTCAGCCAGTCAGGTAGTCAGTCAGTCAGGTAGTCAGTCAGTCAGTCAGGCAGGTAGTCAGTCAGTCAGTCAGTCAGGTAGTGAGGTAGTCAGCCAGTCAGGTAGTCAGGTAGTCAGTCAGTCAGTCAGTCAGGTAGTGAGGTAGTCAGGTAGTCAGGTAGTCAGTCAGTCAGGTAGTCAGCCAGTCAGTCAGTCAGGTAGTCAGTCAGTCAGTCAGTCAGTCAGTCAGGTAGTCAGCCAGTCAGTCAGTCAGGTAGTCAATCAGTCAGTCAGGTAGTCAGTCAGTCAGTCAGGTAGTCAGCCAGTCAGTCAGTCAGGTAGTCAGTCAGTCAGTCAGGTAGTCAGGTAGTCAGTCAGGTAGTCAGGTAGTCAGTCAGGTAGTCAGTCAGTCAGTCAGGTAGTCAGTCAGTCAGCCAGTCAGGTAGTCAGTCAGTCAGCCAGTCAGGTAGTCAGTCAGGTAGTCAGTCAGTCAAGCAGTAGTATGTGTGCAACACGTTTGGTACGCAACCTCCCTGAATGAGAAGACAGAGCATCATCATCTGACATGTGATGGTTGATTGGCTAGTTATGTGGTTAGACTGCTAGGATTCTGGTTGTTAACGGACAGTAATCATTCACAATGTGACTATGTATAATGTAAATAATTAGGTAAAATTCAAACAGACCACATTGACCAAAGGGTGACAGGTTAGAAGGGTCAGTTCATTCACAAGACCTGGATTAATGTAAACATACTACTGTTACGGTCAGAATGATGTAATTGTGGCATTAGTATTGCATCAGCGCCGCAGCTGCTTGCATAGTTGGAGTGTCCCTCCTTATGACATCCCTCAAATAGCCACATTCTGACGCCTGTGAAATTCACAGTAGCAAATGCCAGCGGGACGATCAATAGGGTAATGATGGCGTATGTGTGTGGGGGTGATTTGGCCATCAAATAAATCATAGAAATAGTTATTAGATATTTATATATACAGTTGAAGTCGTAAGTTTACATACACCTTAGCCAAATACATTTAAACTCAGTTTTTCACAATTCCTGACATTTAATCCTTGTAAAAATTCCCTGTCTTAGGTCTGTTAGGATCACCACTTTATTTTAAGAATGTGAAAAGTCAGAATAATAGTAGAGAGAATGATTTATTTCAGCTTTAATGTCTTTCATCACATTCCCAGTGGGTCAGAAGTTTACATACACTCAATTAGTATTTGGTAGGATTGCCTTGAAATTGTTTAACTTGGGTCAAATGTTTCGGTCAGCCTTCCACAAGCTTCCCACAATAAGTTGGGTTAATTTTGGCCCATTCCTCCTGACAGAGCTGGTGTAACTGAGTCAGGTTTGTAGGCCTCCTTGCTCGCACATGCTTTTTCAGTTCTGCCAACAACTTTTCTATGGGATTGAGGTCAGGGCATTGTGATGGCCACTCCAATACCTTGAATTTGTTGTCCTTAAGCCATTTTGCCACAACTTTGGAAGTATGCTTGGGGTTATTGTCCATTTGGAAGACCCATTTGCGACCAAGCTTTAACTTCCTGACTGATGTCTTGAGATGTTGCTTCAATATATCCACATAATTTTCCTACCTCTTGATGCCATCTATTTTGTGAAGTGCACCAGTCCCTCCTACAGCAAAGCACCCCCACAACATGATGCTGCCACCCCCGTGCTTCACGGTTGGGAGGGTCTTCTTCAGCTTGCAAGCCTCCCCCTTTTTCCTCCAAACATAACGATGGTCATTATGGCCAAACAGTTCTATTTTTGTTTCATCAGACCAGAGGACATTTCTCTAAAAAGTACGATCTTTGTCCCCATGTACAGTTGCAAACCGTAGTCTGGCTTTTTTATGGCGGTTTTGGAGCAGTGGCTTCTTCCTTGCTGAGCGGCCTTTCAGGTTATGTCGATATAGGACTCGTTTTACTGTGCTTTTGTACCTGTTTTCTTCAGCATCTCCACAAGGTCCTTTGCTGTTGTTCGGTGATTGATTTGCACTTTTCGCACCAAAGTACGTTAATCTCTAGGAGACAGAACGCGTCTCCTTCCTGAGCGGTATAACGGCTGCGTGGTGTTTATACTTGCTTCCTATTGTTTGTACAGATGAAGGTGGTACCTTCAGGCGTTTGGAAATTGCTCCCAAGGATGAACCAGACTTGTGGAGGTCTACAATGTTTTTTCTGAGGTCTTGGCTGATTTCTTTTGATTTTCCCATGATGTCAAGCAAAGAGGCACTGAGTTTGAAGGTAGGCCTTGAAATACATCCACAGGTACACCTCTAATTGACTCAAATGATGTCAATTAGCCTATCAGAAGCTTCTAAAGACATAATTTTCTGGAATTTTCCAAGCTGTTTAAAGGCACAGTCAACTTAGTGTATGTAAACTTCTGACCCACTGGAATTGTGATACAGTGAATTTTAAGTGAAATAATCTGTCTGTAAACAAAAAAATTACTTGTGTCATGCACAAAGTAGATGTCCTAACCGACTTGCCAAAACTATAGTTTGTTAACAAGAAATTTGTGGAGTGGTTGAAAAACAAGTTTTAATGACTCCAACCTAAGTGTATGTAAACTTCTGACTTCAACTGTAGGCTAACATGCACAAGTACACAGAGGGGGAGAGGGAGAGGAATGGAGGGCAGAGGAAGAGTGACAGAAGGGGACACCAGTCAAAGGGACACTAGTCAAAGGAACACGAGTCAAGGGGACACCAGTCAAAGGGACACTAGTCAAAGGAACACGAGTCAAGGGGACACCAGTCAAAGGGACACTAGTCAAAGGAACACGAGTCAAGGGGACACCAGTCAAAGGGACACTAGTCAAAGGAACACGAGTCAAGGGGACACCAGCACTCGTGGACCTTTTCCCTAAGATGGCTGCCAGGGTCGGCTAGCTATGCAGTGGCTAACATCCGTGACACAGCGACACGACATAAAACTAATTCCAGGACTAAGTGGATCATTAGTGCCGTGGCGACCTCAGCTATTCCGCCAGCTGTGTCACCTGGCACTAATCTCATCACGGAGCCCACGTCCGATTGGCCCAAGACAGAGAGCAACACTGATTGGTTGATGACGGCCATTCCGCCCGGCAGGCAGGCCAAAGGCTGGTCATAAATGACTCAGGACGTTTATAAGTGTCTGTTTTATTATGGCCAGAGCTGGGCACAGAGAATAAATTAGATGAGGTCACTGCCGCCCAGGGAGGGTTGAAGGATAAAACAGGCACGGTAGACAGTGTGACGTGACTGAGCGTGTGTGCTGCCTTGACAGAGACTATAATTTGGCACAACAATTAGTCCTCTGTTTTCATTAGCAAGCCATGACAAAAGATAGCTATAAAGGCTATATCAGTGTTATTAAAAGTCGGGGTCGTGACCCCTAGTAAGGTCGCGGGGAAATTGCAGTGGGGTTGCCAAGTGTTTCCATTTTTATGGGGTAGGGGGAACCAAACATTTTGACAATATTCAAAAGTTTTTGACATAGATAAATGACAAATACAATTTTATTGAGTACATTTATTTATTGTTATTATTTATTAATTATCTTAACTTGAGATGAAAATGTAATTCACTGAAGGTTATTTATTGATGTGTCAATCTAAATGTACAGATTTTAAGGTTGTGATATTTGATTTGAAGAGGGGTGAGGTCACCAGAATTTGTGGTAAAAACAATGGGGTCCACACTGAATACCGCTTCCTCGTCTTTCACTGTTTTGTATTTGTATTTATTAGGGATCCCTGCCAATGCAGCAGCTACTCTTCTTGGGGTCCAAACACATTAAGGCACTTACTGTACATTACACATAAAACAAAATATAAAACAGTACATCATATAACACTATTACACCACTACATATCTTCAATACGAAATGTATAATAACACCATACAACAACATTACAATATACGTGTGTGTAGAGTGCGTGTGCTAGCGTGTGTGTGTGTGTGTGTGTGTGTGTGTGTGTGTGTGTGTGTGTGTGTGTCTCTTCACAGTCCCCGATGTTCCATAAGATGTTTTTTTATCTGATTTTAAAATCTGATTCTACTGCTTGTACCAGTTACCTGATGTAGAATAGAGTTCCATGTAGTCATGGCTCTATGTAGTACTGTGCACCTCCCATAGTCTGTCTGGACTTGGGGACTGTGAAGAGACCTCTGGTGGCATGTCTTGTGGGGTATGCATGGGTGCCCGAGCTGTGTGCTAGTAGTTTAAACAGACAGCTCGGTGCATTCAGCTTGTCAACAGTTCTTACAAAAACAAGTAGTGATGAAGTCAATCTCTCCTCCACTTTGAGCAATGAGAGATTTACATGCATATGATGACCTTCCTAACCTCCCTCTGCCCTCTCTCCTCCAGGCCAACTCTGTGGCCCTGATGCAGGGAGCAGACACACACACATGCACATGCGCACACGCACAAACACACACACAGACACATGCACGCATACACACACACACACACACAAACACAGACTGATTTGATTTGACAAATGCACACATGCACAAACACACTCACACACACACAGACTCCCCCCTCCTCGTTGGAGAGTGGTTAGCATCAACGCACTGAGTCTATGTTCAGCCCTCACTATGTTAGAATGTCGAGAATGAAGTGTATGGAAGTCAGTCTGTGAGCATAACCTATGGGATTACCAGCTGGCATACAGTCAGCATGATATACAGACACACATTTAAACACACAGTGAGAAATATCTGTGTAGAAAAGGCCTAAAGCACACAGCGAAGCCATAATGAAGATTAGTAATGAAACCGCTGGCTGTGCTGACATAGCAGTGTAGAACTGGGAATGCAGGCAGATAGTGCGCAAATGGTGCTTCAAAGACTCCACAGGCAGCAGAGAGATCCTAATGATCCTAGCTATCCCCATTCCCCATACTGCAGGCAGGCAGGCAGAGCTGTCTTGTTAAGGCCAGACTAGACAGGCACAAGGCTAGACTAGCAGGCTAGCGAGACGCTCATCCTGATGGGCAGTGATCCGGGCAGACAGGCTGCTTTCAGTACCACTCAGAGACAGATTAATAACCCCAGGCTCTGGAGCCACAGCAAGCCACCCCGGAAAGATGTGTATGTGTGCGCACATACCCAAGAGAAATCTGAGACCGGCTCAGCGACGGAAGGTTTGGGCAGAGCAACAGTCCCATGGACACGCACACAGGTGATTATACACACACACAACCAACAGTACCCACAGAAACCCTTTTTGAAATGACAGGCATATAGGAAATGCAGACAGATTCACTCACACTATACATCAAAGCATGTGTGTTTAAATAGTAGCTGAGGCAGATGAAATGGTTGATTCAAGCCTTTTCAATTCAGATGAAATGGTTGATTCAAGCCTTTTCAATTCAGATGAAATGGTTGATTCAAGCCTTTTCAATTCAGATGAAATGGTTGATTCAAGCCTTTTCAATTCAGATGAAATGGTTGATTCAAGCCTTTTCAATTCAGATGAAATGGTTCATTCAAGCCTTTTCAACTCTGTTTTGAATGCAATTTGGTTTTTATATTTGGGCTATAAAGCCCTTCCGCACCCACATACAAGCACACACACACATGTTCACACACACACACACACACACACACACATGTTCACACACACATGTTCACACACACACACACTCACACACTAAGAGAGGGAGCTCAGGTGCGGTGGGTATAAAGTGCTGTCTCGCCGGGGCAGAAATCCCCTCCATTAAAGTGTAATTGAAGGCAATCAGAGGCCAGGGCCAATGATGGATGAGGTGCCCAGAGGAGGAGAGCAGACTGGGGGAAAGGAGGGGCCCAGACCCCCCACATCCACACTGCATCCACCTCCAGCTCCACCTTTACACAGCTAAATTAAAGAGGGAAATCATCAATCTGCCACACGGAGAATTTCAAAGCACAGTAACACATTTGTAAAGAGATCCAATGTACACATATGTGAATATACAAATGCAAACAAAGTAGACAGACACACTGCCACACGTACACACTGCCACACGTACACACTGCCACACGTACACACTGCCACACGTACACACTGCCACACGTACACACTGCCACACGTACACACTGCCACACGTACACACTGCCACACGTACACACTGCCACACGTACACACAGCCACACGTACACACTGCCACACGTACACACTGCCACACGTACACACTGCCACACGTACACACTGCCACACGTACACACTGCCACACGTACACACTGCCACACGTACACAGAGCCACACGTACACACTGCCACACGTACACACTGCCACACGTACACACTGGCACACGTACACACTGCCACATGTACACACAGCCACACGTACACACTGGCACACGTACACACTGCCACACGTACACACAGCCACACACTGCCACACGTACACACTGCCACACGTACACACTGCCACACGTACACACTGCCACATGTACACACTGCCACACGTACACACTGCCACATGTGTACACACTGCCACATGTACACACTGGCACATGTACACACTGCCATATGTACACACTGCCACACGTACACACTGCCACACGTACACACTGCCACATGTACACACTGGCACACGTACACACTGCCACATGTACACACTGCCACACGTACACACTGCCACACGTACACACTGCCACACGTACACACTGCCACACGTACACACTGCCACATGTACACACTGCCACATGTACACACTGCCACACGTACACACTGCCACACGTACACACTGCCACACGTACACACTGCCACACGTACACACTGCCACACGTACACACTGCCACACGTATACACTGCCACACTGCCACACGTACACACTGCCACATGTACACACTGCCACACGTACACACAGCCACACATACAAACTGCCACATGCACAAATACATGTGCGAAGACATGCACTCATGCAATGCCATCCACTATTGGCACTTCTGACAGGAGATTGACAGAGGAAAGGTGAGTGATTTACTGTTCCCGGCCCAGGGAAACACCACATGGGAAATCACCTTATATCAGAGTATCAATAGTGCTCATTAACATAGCCCAAAATCAAAGAGAACACACACAAAAAGCCAAGACAATAAAAACTGGAAGGATATCTGGAATTCATATAGACTTGTACAGACACACAGCGCTTTTTTCATCTGATGCCAAGCTGAAGTACAGATTGATAAAACAGCTTAACTTGAACCAAACGCGACCAGTTACATACAGCACACAAAAAACTCTGCTAACGGAGCATTAGCTTTTACAGAAATACTATCAAATTGTTCTTCTAATCTCTCTTTACCACCTTCTCTTTCTGTTTACCCACTTTTCTGTCTCTCACTCCCTCCCGTTTTCTCTCTCTCCCTCCTTCCCTCCCTCTTTGAGGTTGCAGGTATCCTGCCAAGAGCAGAGGCTAGTTTAGAGGAGTGTTCTCAGTAAAAGAGTGTTCGTTCCATCCACAAGGCCAATTCTTCTGTCATCTGCTCCTGGCCCCGCCCAGCGTCTCCTCCTCTCCTCTCTACCTCTGCTCCGCTCCAGGCCAATATGTCAGAGGAAAAAACAAAGCCGTTCAAACTTTGGGACGCTAACAGCAGGAAGGTGGTGTAAGAGTAAGGAGAGAGCGAGTAAGGAGAGAGAGAGAGAGAGAGAGAGAAAGGAGAGAGAGAGAGAGAGTAAGGAGAGAGAGATAGAGAGAGAGAGGGGAGGTGGGAGGGAGAGAGAGACAGAGAGAGCGAGTACTGCTTTCTTTCTTCCCTTGATTTAGACACTGGGTAAAGACACATTAGCGGCTACCAGTACATTACAAGTATAACCAGTATGTACTGTACAAATACTGCATATCTGATCTGAGAAGAGTGCGCACGAACACACACACCTACATATACTGAACCTTTTACCTGGCATTCTGGCTCATGTGCCCTCTCTAGCTGGAACTGTAGTTGTCTTCTACTGTTAAGTTGAACCTCCTGAGCATCCAGAAAACATTCAGAGAACATTCTAGAACATTCCTGATCTACCTGTCACTTATCAAGACATCCTTACCTCAGCCAATGCAGTGTATCAAGCCATCAAATACTGTGTGATGGGACAGGTCTTTACATTCCACTACACCTATAAAGAACCCAGCGTGAAGCCGTGAAGTGCTATCCCACAGCTGACTAGGATTGCTACTGTCATACAGTGACTATGTATGGAAGAGCAGAGCTTCCATCTCTTTAATATCGTCCACAACTGGCCGATGTGTCACTCACTCAGACACACAGCTGCTGTCCATTTGTGGGATTCTCCCATTCTGACTCTGTTTTTCTTTCCCTTTCATTCTCTCTCTTTCCATCTATTTTTCCCTCCCTCCAAGGCTCTCTCTCCCTCTTTTACTCACACCATTCTTCCCTTTCTTTTTCTCTTCCTGAATGATCTGCACCATGAGCTGTGTCAAAAGGGTAACAGAGGTTTAAAAATCCAACACACCCAAACATAAAAATACTTCTGGGGGAAAAACAAGAAAGGAGCGTTTTATTTTCCATTGTAAATGCCTTCTTAACGTAACCCTAGAGCACACGACTCTGACTCCAGGCTAATAAAGCCACTATTTAGCCATAAAATATGACTGGATGCACACAACTTCACATAACACTAAGACAAAGCTGGCCAGGGGAATGTTTAGCGAGCGTTGTAGATACAGTTGAAGTCGTAAGTTTACATACACCTTAGCCAAATACATCTAAACTCAGTTTATACAATTCCTGACATTTAATCCTAGTAACAATTCCCTGTCTTAGGTCTGTTAGGATCACCACTTTATTTTAAGAATGTGAAATGGTAGAGAGAATGATTTAATTCAGCTTTAATTTCTTTCATCACATTCCCAGTGGGTCAGAAGTTTACATACACTCAATTAGTATTTGGTAGCAATGCCTTGAAATTGTTTCACTTGGGTCAAACGTTTTGCGTAGCCTTCCACAAGCTTCCCACAATAAGTTGGGTGAATGTCGGCCCATTCCTCCTGACAGAGCTGGTGTAACTGAGTCAGGTTTGTAGGCCTCCTTGCCTGTACACGCTTTTTCAGTTCTGCCCACAAATTGTCTATGGGATTGTGATGGCCACTCCAACACCTTGACTTTGTTGTCCATAAGCCATTTTGCCACAACTTTGGAAGTATGCTTGGGGTTATTGTCCATTTGGAAGACCCATTTGCAACCAAGCTTTAACTTCCTGACTGATGTCTTGAGATGTTGCTTCAATATATCCACATAATTTTCCTACCTCTTGATGCCATCTATTTTGTGAAGTGCACCAGTCCCTCCTGCAGCAAAGCACCCCCACAACATGATGCTGCCACCCCCGGGCTTCACGGTTGGGATGGTGTTCTTCAGCTTGCAAGCATCCCCCTTTTTCCTCCAAACATAACGATGGTCATTATGGCCAAACAGTTCTATTTTTGTTTCATCAGACCAGAGGACATTTCTCCAAAAAGTACAATCTTTGCCCCCATATGCAGTTGCAAACCGTAGTCTGGCTTTATTATGGCGGTTTTGGAGCAGTGGCTTCTTCCTTGCTGAGCGGCCTTTCAGGTTATGTCAATATAGGACTCGTTTTACTGTGGATATAGATACTTTTGTACCTGTTTCCTTCATCATCTTCACAAGGTCCTTTGCTGTTGTTCTGGGATTGATTTGCACTTTTTGCACCAAAGTACATTCATCCCTAGGAAACAGAACATTTCTCCTTCCTGAGCGGTATTCTCGCTATACACCAAGTCACTTGGCTCTGTCATATCCTCACATGGTCTCTCCTATCATTGCTATGCAGACGACACTCAATTAATCTTCTCCTTTCCCCCTTCTGATAACCAGGTGGCGAATCGCATCTCTGCATGTCTGGCAGACATATCAGTGTGAATGACGGATCACCACCTCAAGCTGAACCTCGGCAAGACGGAGCTGCTTTTCCTCCCGGGGAAGGACTGCCCGTTCCATGATCTCGCCATCACGGTTGACAACTCCATTGTGTCCTCCTCCCAGAGTGCTAAGAACCTTGGCGTGACCCTGGACAACACCCTGTCGTTCTCCACTAACATCAAGGCGGTGACCCGATCCTGTAGGTTCATGCTCTACAACATTCGCAGAGTACGACCCTGCCTCACACAGGAAGCGGCGCAGGTCCTAATCCAGGCACTTGTCATCTCCCGTCTGGATTACTGCAACTCGCTGTTGGCTGGGCTCCCTGCCTGTGCCATTAAACCCCTACAACTCATCCAGAACGCCGCAGCCCGTCTGGTGTTCAACCTTCCCAAGTTCTCTCACGTCACCCCGCTCCTCCGCTCTCTCCACTGGCTTCCAGTTGAAGCTCGCATCCGCTACAAGACCATGGTGCTTGCCTACGGAGCCGTGAGGGGAACGGCACCTCCGTACCTTCAGGCTCTGATCAGTCCCTACACCCAAACGAGGACACTGCGCTCATCCACCTCTGGCCTGCTGGCCCCCCTACCTCTGAGGAAGCACAGTTCCCGCTCAGCCCAGTCAAAACTGTTCGCTGCTCTGGCACCCCTATGGTGGAACAAGCTCCCTCACGACGCCAGGACAGCGGAGTCAATCACCACCTTCCAGAGACACCTGAAACCCCACCTCTTTAAGGAATACCTGGGATAGGATAAAGTAATCCTTCTAACCCCCCCTCTAAAAGATTTAGATGCACTATTGTAAAGTGGTTGTTCCACTGGATATCATAAGGTGAATGCACCAATTTGTAAGTCGCTCTGGATAAGAGTGTCTGCTAAATGACTTAAATGTAAATGTAAATACTTGCGTACTATTGTTTGTAAAGATGAACGTGGTACCTTCAGGCATTCGGAAATAGCTCCCAAGGATGAACCAGACTTGTGGAGGTCTACAATGTTTTTTCTGAGGTCTTGGCTGATTTATTTTAATTTTGTCATGATGTCAAGCAAGGAGGCACTGAGTTTGAAGGTAGGCCTTGAAATACATCCACGGGTACACCTCCAATTGACTCAAATGATGTCAATCAGCCTATCAGAAGCTTCTAAAGCCATGACATCATTTTCTGGAATTTTCCAAGCTGTTTAAAGGCACAGCCAACTTACTTTATGTAAACTTCTGACCCACTGGAATTGTGATACAGTGAATTTTAAGTGAAATAATCTGTCTGTAAACAATTGTTGGAAAAATTACTTTTGTCATGCACAAAGTAGATGTCCTAACCGACTTGCCAAAACTATAGTTTGTTAACAAGAAATTTGTGGAGTGTTTGAAAAAACAAGTTTTAATGACTCCAACCTAAGTGTATGTAAACTTCTGACTTGTATGATCTGGGTTAGCTCTGTGGAGCCACCCACAGTGAGCGTTGCTGGCTTCCCTTTTGACAGGATGACCACAGCGCTGCGTAACTCAGCATGAGATTGGTAATGGTTCTTAATGACAGGGCACCTCTCTATCTTGTGTCTAACATGGAGAACTCATCTGGGCATACACTTCTACATGGTCTGGTCTGGTGTAAGGCAGATGCAGCAGACACTGTCTGAAGCTGAGTAAATACATCACGGAATCCTGTTGAAACACATGTAGGTCTGTGGGACAGACTCATTGGGAAAGAGAGGAGTCAAAATAGCTTCTGTGGGAGAGGGGACTGGAGTCCATTACCAGACAGACAGGCATACAGACAGACAACCTCATATGGAATATCCATTGAGGAATACACAGAGAAATATGGACAGAGATACAGGGAGGGAAAGAGAAAGAGAGATAGAAAGATGGCCCAAAGGAATAAGCATAGGAAAGAGGAATAGCTCTGCTCACAAATCGTTTATTTTCTCCTCTCTTCTCTATCATCTCTCTCCTCTCACTAACACCTGTGCAATCCATTGAGCCAGGGGCAGACTGGGACCAAACATCGTCCCTGGCATTTCTAACAGTCTGCCCGTGCATTGAGTCAAGATAAAAGAGACACTTGCCAATGGCCAGTCACATTTAATGAAGACCTCAGTTCAAGACAATGGGAGAGCTGTATGTTTGGTCCTTCATAAATCTGAGGTGAAGTGGCACTGACGTGGAACAGAGGAAAAGTTGTGCTTACACACACTAGCACACTGCACCGTTTACACACCCACACACACAAGCACTCTACCTATGACTATGGTGAGCAATGAGTGGAACAACCCCAACTTTACAGTAAGAGATCCTGGTCTGGTCAGACCGCCCCTCGTTGTACCCACATGGTTCCCCTGAAGAGGTGTGTTTGCGTTCCGCTGTTCGACCACCATTGTGGAGCTGAACAGCAGGGTGCTGTGGTCATGGGTAAACCAGCAAACTAAACCCCCTGCTGCATCCTGCGGTGTGCTGGAAGAGAGGGGAAGTCCAATGGAGTATCAAATCTTTAAGGCCCCTTTGTCAGGCCTACCGCTCGCCCCCTAAACCCCCTACACCCCCAATACACCCCCCAGCTCTCTAACCCTACACCCCCAATACATGCCTCTACCTCCACCCCCCCCCAGCTCTCTAACCCTACACCCCCAATACATGCCTCTACCTCCACACCTCCCCCAGCTCTCTAACCCTACACCCCCAATACATGCCTCTACTTCCACACCCCCCCAGCTCTCTAACCCTACACCCCCAATACATGCCTCTACCTCCACACCTCCCCCAGCTCTCTAACCCTACACCCCCAATACATGCCTCTACTTCCACACCCCCCCAGCTCTCTAACCCTACACCCCCAATACATGCCTTTACCTCCACCTCCCCCAGCTCTCTAACCCTACACCCCCCAATACATGCCTCTACCTCCACACCCCCCCTCCCCAGCTCTCTAACCCTACACCCCCAATACATGCCTTTACCTCCACCTCCCCCAGCTCTCTAACCCTACACCCCCCAATACATGCCTCTACCTCCACACCCCCCCTCCCCAGCTCTCTAACCCTACACCCCCAATACATGCCTCTACCTCCACACCCCCCCTCCCCAGCTCTCTAACCCTTCACCCCTAATACATGCCTCTACCTCCACATCCTAAAATTTCTAAAATGTTCTGCCGAAATTGTTGCAACCCCTATTACTAGCCTGTTCAACCTCTCTTTCGTATCGTCTGAGATTCCCAAAGATTGGAAAGCTACCGCGGTCATCCCCCTCTTCAAAGGGGGAAGACACTCTAGACCCAAACTGCTACAGACCTAAATCTATCCTACCCTGTCTTTCTAAGGTCTTCGAAAGCCAAGTTAACAAACAGATTACCGACCATTTAGAATCCCACCGTACCTTCTCCGCTATGCAATCTGGTTTCAGAGCTGGTCATGGGTGCACCTCAGCCATGCTCAAGGTCCTAAACGACATCATAACCGCCATCGATAAGAGACATTACTGTGCAGCCGTCTTCATCGACCTGGCCAAGGCTTTCGACTCTGTCAATCACCACATTCTTTTCGGCAGACTCGACAACCTTGGTTTCTCAAATGATTGCCTCGCCTGGTTTACCAACTCCTTCTCTGATAGAGTTCAGTGTGTCAAATCGGAGGGCCTGTTGTCCGGACCTCTGGCAGTCTCTATGGGGGTGCCACAGGCTTCAATTCTCGGGCCGACTCTTCTCTGTATACATCAATGATGTTGCTCTTGCTGCTGGTGATTCTCTGATCCAACTCTACGCAGACGACACCATTCTGTATACTTCTGCCCCTCTTTGGACACTGTGTTAACTAACCTCCAGACGAGCTTCAATGCCATACAACTCTCCTTCCGTAGCCTCCAACTGCTCTTAAATGCAGGTAAAACTAAATGCATGCTATTCAATCGATCACTGCCCGCACCTGCTCGCACCTGCTGTTCGACCACCATTGTGGTCGAACAGTACATGCCTCTACCTCCACATCCCCCCAGCTCTCTAACCCTACACCCCCAATACATGCCTCTACCTCCACCTCCCCCCAGCTCTCTAACCCTACACCCCCAATACATGCCTCTACCTCCACCTCCCCCAGCTCTCTAACCCTACACCCCAATACATGCCTCTACCTCCACCTCCCCCAGCTCTCTAACCCTACACCACCAATACATGCCTCTACCTCCACACCCCCCAGCTCTCTAACCCTACACCCCCAATACATGCCTCTCCCTCCACATCCCCCCAGCTCTCTAACCCTACACCCCCAATACATGCCTCTACCTCCACACCTCCCCCAGCTCTCTAACCCTACACCCCCAATACATGCCTCTACCTCCACACCTCCCCCAGCTCTCTAACCCTACACCCCCAATACATGCCTCTACCTCCACCTCCCCCAGCTCTCTAACCCTACACCCCCAATACATGCCTCTACCTCCACCTCCCCCCAGCTCTCTAACCCTACACCCCCAATACATGCCTCTACGTCCACACCCCCCCAGCTCTCTAACCCTACACCCCCAATACATGCCTCTACCTACATCCCCCCAGCTCTCTAACCCTACACCCCCAATACATGCCTCTACCTACATCCCCCCAGCTCTCTAACCCTACACCCCCAATACATGCCTCTACCTCCACATCCCCCCAGCTCTCTAACCCTACACCCCCAATACATGCCTCTACCTCCACATCCCCCAGCTCTAACCCTACACCCCCAATACATGCCTCTACCTCCACCTCCCCCCGGCTTTCTAACCCTACACCCCCAATACATGCCTCTACCTCCACCTCCCCCCAGCTCTCTAACCCTACACCCCCAATACATGCCTCTACCTCCACATCCCCCAGCTCTCTAACCCTACACCCCCAATATATGCCTCTACCTCCACCTCCCCCCAGCTCTCTAACCCTACACCCCCAATACATGCCTCTACATCCACCCCCCCATCTCTCTAACCCTACACCCCCAATACATGCCTCTACCTACATCCCCCCCAGCTCTCTAACCCGACACCACACCAGAGTGTTATCAGAGAACATGGCGTTTAGAGAAACTATGGAGGCTCTATGGAGTTCAGAAATATCGATGCTCTCCACATTAATTATTCAGAAAGACAGTTACTCTCTGAGGACAAACCCAGAAGTTAGGTTTCTCTCTTTCTCCAGGTTTGGAACATATAGAATGGAGAGAAACACATGCACACACCAGTGAAGGCTGCTGAGGGGAGGATGGCTTTGAACCAGATAGGCAAATTCAGGACAGCTAAGACAACCCAAGCCAAGGACAAATCGCCATAAATCTACTGTTTTATTTAGAGCCATAGCAGAATGGCATTCTCTACTAAAAAAAGTAAATCCACCTTCAAGAAAAAAATACAAGAACATCTAATGCAATAGACCATATGACTGGACAGGAAATAGAAAGAACATCTAATGCGATAGACCATATGACTGGACAGGAAATAGAAAGAACATCTAATGCGATAGACCATATGACTGGACAGGAAATAGAAAGCATCAACTGAATGTTAAATGTGTTTCCTGTCAGGTATTTTAATTGTCTGTATTGTCTACTTCTTAAATGTTTATAAACAATTACAAATGAAGACTTTATAAAGTCTTATTAATTGGTGTTGGACCCCAGGAAGGTTAGCTAAAGTTACGGTGTTAAGCATCTATTAGTTAACGTTACGGGGTTATGACTCTATTAGTTAACATTACGGTGTTATGCCTCTATTAGCTAAAGTTACGGTGTTAAGCCTCTATTAGTTAACGTTACGGGGTCATGACTCTATTAGTTAACGTTACGGCGTTAAGCCTCTATTAGTTAACGTTACGGGGTTATGACTCTATTAGTTAACGTTACGTTGTTATGCCTCTATTAGCTAACGTTACGGGGTTATGACTCTATTAGTTAACGTTACGGGGTTATGACTCTATTAGTTAACGTTACGGCGTTATGCCTCTATTAGCTAACGTTACGGCGTTATGTCTCTATTAGTTAACGTTACGGCGTTATGCCTCTATTAGCTAACATTTTGACGTTATGCCTCTATTAGCTAACATTATGGCGTTATGCCTCTATTAGCTAACGTTACGGCGTTATGACTCTATTAGTTAACGTTACGGGGTTATGACTCTATTAGTTAACGTTACGGCGTTATGCCTCTATTAGCTAACGTTATGACGTTATGCCTCTATTAGCTAACATTATGGCGTTATGCCTCTATTAGTTAACGTTACGGCGTTATGCCTCTATTAGTTAACGTTACGGCGTTATGCCTCTATTAGCTAACGTTACGGGGTTATGACTCTATTAGCTAACGTTACGGGGTTATGACTCTATTAGTTAACGTTACGGCGTTATGCCTCTATTTGCTAACGTTACGGCGTTATGCCTCTATTAGTTAACGTTATGGCGTTATGCCTCTATTAGCTAACGTTACGGCGTTATGCCTCTATTAGCTAACGTTACGGGGTTATGTCTCTATTAGTTAACGTTACGCCTTTATGCCTCTATTGGTTAACGTTACGGCGTTATGCCTCTATTAGTTAACGTTACTGGGTTATGACTCTATTAGCTAACGTTACGGGGTTATGACTCTATTAGTTAAAGTTAAGGCGTTATGCCTCTATTAGCTAACGTTGCGGCGTTATGCCTCTATTAGCTAACGTTACGGCGTTATGCCTCTATTAGCTAACGTTACGGCGTTATGCCTCTATTTGCTAACGTTACGACGTTATGCCTCTATTAGTTAACGTTATGGCGTTATGCCTCTATTAGCTAACGTTACGGCGTTATGCCTCTATTAGCTAACGTTACGGGGTTATGTCTCTATTAGTTAACGTTACGCCTTTATGCCTCTATTAGTTAACGTTACGGCGTTATGCCTCTATTAGTTAACGTTACGGGGTTATGACTCTATTAGCTAACGTTACGGGGTTATGACTCTAATAGTTAAAGTTAAGGCGTTATGCCTCTATTAGCTAACGTTACGGCGTTATGCCTCTATTAGCTAACGTTACGGCGTTATGCCTCTATTAGCTAACGTTACGGCGTTATGCCTCTATTAGCTAACGTTACGGCGTTATGCCTCTATTAGCTAACGTTACGGTGTTATGCCTCTATTAGTTAACGTTATGGTGTTATGCATCTATTAGTTAACGTTATGGTGTTATGCCTCTATTAGTTAACGTTATGGGGTTATGACTCTATTAGTTAACGTTACGGTGTTATGCCTCTATTAGTTAACGTTACAGAGGAGTGGGAGTAGGGGAGTAAGGGAGTGCGGGAGTGGGGGAGTGGGAGTAGGGGAGTGGGGGAGTAGGAGTCGGCAGTGTGGGAGTAGGGGAGTAGGGGAGTGGGAGTAGGGGAGTAGGGGAGTGGGGGAGTAGGAGTAGGGGAGTAGGAGTAGGGGAGTCGGGGAGTCGGGGAGTGGGGGAGTAGGAGTGGGGGAGTAGAGGAGTGGGAGTAGGGGAGTGGGAGTAGGGGAGTGGGAGTCGGGGAGTAGGAGTAGGGGAGTAGGGGAGTAGGGGAGTAGGAGTCGGGGAGTGGGAGTCGGGGAGTGGGAGTCAGGGAGTAGGAGTCGGGGAGTGGGGGAGTAGGGGAGTGGGAGTGGGAGAGTGGGAGTCGGGGAGTGGGAGTCGGGGAGTAGGACAGGGGGACAGTGGTGTAGCGCTCTCAGTCCCCCTCCCTAATTAAAACAGTAAAGAGTGAATGTGCTCATACTGAACCAACACACACTGGAGCTAATTGGGCAATTACTTATCTGCGCCACACTAATTGACTTTTTAATACTGTAATTAAACATTTCAATTAATCCGGTTAATTCTGTCCCTGTGTATGAGGAGTGGAATCACAGTCACACACACACAATACACATTTATATTCCTGCATATGTTACACAGAACAAACAGCATACACACACACAGTTAGTGTTTATGTAGGAGTGGGTTGTGAGAGACCCTGTCCCATGGAGTCTATGAGGGTGTTTCCCATGAAGACCCCATGGAGCTGCTGATAACTGAGAGTAGACTCAGGGAGAGGTGTGAGGGGAGGGTGGAGTGGAGTGGGAGAGGGTTAACAGAGCAGGTGTGGAGGGTAATGGAGGATGGGGGAGTGAGAGAGAGGGGTAGCGGAGCAGGGGTGGAGGGGTAACGGAGCAGGGGTGGAAGGTGGAGTGGGGGAGAAGGGTAACGGAGGAGGGGTGGAGGGGAGAGAAGGGGAGAGGGTAATGGAGGATGGGGGGAGTGAGAGAGAAGGGTAGTGGAGCAGGGGTGGAGGGGTAACGGAGCAGGGGTGGAAGGTGGAGTGGGGGAGAGGGGTAACAGAAGAGTGGTAGAGGCCGGACTGGGGGAGAGGGGTAACAGAAGAGTGGTAGAGGACGGACTGGGGGAGAGGGGTAACAGAAGAGTGGTAGAGGCCGGACTGGGGGAGAGGGGTAACAGAAGAGTGGTAGAGGCCGGACTGGGGGAGAGGTGTAATAGAAGAGTGGTAGAGGCCGGACTGGGGGAAAGGGGTAACAGAAGAGTGGTAGAGACCCGGGCTGGGGGAGAGGTGTAATAGAAGAGTGGTAGAAGCGGGACTGGGGGAGAGGGGTAACAGAAGAGTGGTAGAGGACGGACTGGGGGAGAGGTGTAACAGAAGAGTGGTAGAGGCCGGACTGGGGGAGAGGTGTAATAGAAGAGTGATAGAAGAGGGATTGCGGGAGAGGGGTAACGGAAGAGCGGTGGAGGCCGGACTGGGGAGAGGTGTAACAGAAGAGTGGTAGAGGCCGGACTGGGGAGAGGTGTAACAGAAGAGTGGTAGAGGCCGGACTGGGGGAGAGGGGTAACGGAAGAGCGGTGGAGACGGAAGTGGGGGAGATTGGTACCATCTGCCTCCACATAGTACTGAAGTTAGAGCAGACCCAGTTATAAAGAATCCAGGGTTGCTCATGAAAGTCTGCTATTGGATATTGAGATTACAGAGTGGAGGTCTTTATGGTGCTAAAGGTTTACCACCACTAGAGTGTGTAGTATAGAACATGAAGGTTTACCACCACTAGAGTGTGTAGTATAGAACATGAATGTTTACCACCACTAGAGTGTGTAGTATAGAACATGACTGTGTTTACCACCACTAGAGTGTGTAGTATAGAACATGAATGTTTACCACCACTAGAGTGTGTAGTATAGAACATGAATGTTTACCACCACTAGAGTGTGTAGTATAGAACATGAATGTTTACCACCACTAGAGTGTGTAGTATAGAACATGAATGTTTACCACCACTAGAGTGTGTAGTATAGAACATGAAGGTTTACCACCACTAGAGTGTGTAGTATAGAACATGAAGGTTTACCACCACAAGAGATTTAGATTTTTTTAGGATCCCCATTAGCCGACGTCATTGGCAACATCGAGTCTTACTGGGGTCCAACACATAACGAAAAAGACATCACAGACAAAAGACTTTACAATTTACTTTACAATTTAATGTAGTGTGCGTGTGTGTGTGTGCATCTATCAGTTACACATACATGTCAGTACATACACACAAAAAGTAAGTCACATGAGGGAGAGGTGTTGTACCGTGAGGTGTTACAGTTAACAATCTAAGGTAACACCAAGTAATTTAGTCTCAACTTGCTCAACAGCCACACCATTCATTACCAGATTCAGCTGAGGTCTAGAACTTAATTTGTACCAAATACAATGCTCTTAGTTTAAAAAATGTGCAGGACTAGTTTATTACTGTCCACCCATTCTAAAACTGACTACAACTCTTTGTTTAGGGTTGCAGTGACTTCACTAGCTTTGGTTGCTGGTACGCACAGGGTTGAATCATCAGCAAACATGGACACACAGGCTTTGTTAAATGCCAGTGGCAGGTCATTGGTAAACATAAAAGAGTAGAGGGCCAAGAGAGCTGCCCTGGGGTACACCACACTTTACATGTTTAACATTAGAGAACCTTCCATTAAAGGAAACACTGTGTTCTATTAGATAGATGGCTCTGAATACATGATATGGCAGAGGTTGAAAAGACATAACACATATGTTTCTTCAACAACAGGTTATGGTCAATAATATCAAGGCTGCACTGACATCTAACAGTACAATGCCAATCCTAAAATGGAGTTGAATTTGTCTTTATGCCCATAGTTTTAGCGTCCCACCTGGCCAACATAACCCCGGCCAACAAAACGTGTGAATTGGAAAATCTTAAAGACTCACTAGTGAAAGACAGGATAGTCTGTGGCATACTTGATAATGGACTCAAGGAGAGATCGCTGCGTGAGCAAGATTTAACTTTGGATAAAGCAGTGAATATGTGTCGAGCAGCTGAAACCACCAGAGCACAAGCTAAAGAGCTGCGCAGGGATGAGACGTCAGTGTATGCAATAAAAAGAGAGGAGCACCACACACAATGCCTTACAAAACAAAAACAAGCAAAATAAAGACATTTAAACACTACATGTGGAAAATGTGGATTTATCCACAAGCCAAAAAATTGCCCTGCATATGGCAAATCATGTAACAACTGTGGGAAAAATAATAATTTCTCAAAATGCTGCAAAGCTGAGGCTAGAAAGAAAAAGATTCACACAGTCAAGGAGGAGATTGAATAATTATTTGTTGATCCTGTGGAAATAGGCAATGCAGTAAAAGCTGAATGGATTGTGCCATTGACTGTGAATGAAACTATAATACCATTCAAGCTTGATACTGGAGCACAGGCAAACCTGTTGTCGCTGGGTGACTACAAAACACTGAAGGTGAAGAGCAAAATACACCCGGCAAAAATTAAGGATACTGGTTATACTGGGAGAACGTACCAGTCAAAGGAAGCTGCATAGTAACTTTACAGCACAAAGTTAAACAGTTCAAAGCACAGCTGCTGATCATGGAAAAGAATGCACAGCCTATTCTTGGAATCAATACATGTGAAAAGCTCAATTTGTTGAAAAGAGTGTATGTAGTGACATTACAGACTGAAAATGACCAATAATCGCTACTGGCAGAGTATGAGGACGTATTTGAGGGTCTTGGATGTTTCCCAGGAGAACACAAAATATGTACTGACGATAAAATTACTCCAGTTGTGCATGCATGCAGAAAAGTTCCATTTGCGCTAAGGAGAAAGCTCAAGGAGGAAATCGATAGATCTCAACAAAGCAATCAAGAGAGAGCATTTCAAGTTGCCAACCAGAGAAGAGATAATATCGCAGTTTGCTGGAGCAAAGTGGTTCAGTAAGCTTGATGCCTCATCAGGATTCTGGCAAATGAAGCTAGACGATGCAAGCTCAAGGCTATGCATATTCAACACACCTGAGGGTAGGTACAGATTTCTTCATCTACCATATGGGATTCTCTCAGCGCCAGAGGTCTACCACAAGACAATACACATGATCTTCGAGCACATTCCTGGAGTGGAGACCATGATGGATGACATCATCATCTGGGGGTCCACAAAAGAAGAACACGACGTGAGAGTGAGACAAGTGCTGGACCTGACACGGAAAGTCAACCTAAAACTAAACAAGGACAAATGCGAGTTTGGTGTGAAAACACTTAACTTGTGGGAGACGTACTTTCAGAGGATGGAGTCAAACCAGACCCGAGGAAAACATCAGCCATCAACAACATGGAGCGCCTGAAGAACAAGGACGACGTGAGATCCTTCATGGGCATGATCACCTACCTTGCAAAGTTCATACCTCAACTGTCAGCACAGTCCGCTCCACACATGTCTTCTGGAACAGAAAAATGAATGGGAATGGTCCCATGAAGAGGAAAACTGCTTCAAAAACCTAAAGAAGGCAATCACAGAAGAGCCAGTGCTCAGGTTCTATGATCCAGAGAAAAGCACAAGGATTTCTGCAGACGCGTCACAGTTTGTCCTGGGAGCAGTTCTTCTGCAACAGCATGACGACACATGGCAACTCGTTGCTTATGCTTCCAGAGCCTTGACAGGCGCAGAGACAAGATATGCACAAATAGAGAAAGAACTACTTGTGAGCACATACGCTTGCGAAAGGTTTCACCAGTACGTCTACGGACGAGACTTCGAAGTAGAAACCGACCACAAACCATTGGTGTCAATCATGTCTAAGCCACTGAATGATTGTCCAATGAGAATCGAGAGAATGTTCATCAGACTGCAAAAGTATGACGTGAAGATGATCTATTCCCCGGGAAAGTTCATGTTCGCCGCCGACACTCTTTCTCGAGCAGTTGACAAGAAAGAGAGCTTCGACACACAGAAAAACACTGAGATTCAGGCCTACGTTGACATGATCGTAACATCACTTCCTGTGTCTTCTGAGAGAATGGAGCAGATCAAAAGACAGTTGAAAGAAACAACTGATAGGATGGCCCGCACAGAAAAACAACTGTCCAAGGAGAATACAGGATTACTGGATGTGCAGAGCAGAGCTCACCGTTGTGGATGACATAGTGTTCAAAGGCAACAAGATTGTCATTCCCGTGACACTACGCAAAGAAATGCTACAGAAAATACACGAGGGCCACTTGGGTGAGGAAAAATGCAAACGACAAGCACAAGAAGTAATGTACTGGCCAAGAATGAACCAGGAAATCAGCCAGATCACTGCTTCATGTGAACTATGTTTGACCTACAGGCCAAAGCAGCAAGCAGAGTCGCTAATGCCTCATCCAGTACCCAACAGACCCTACTACAAAGTTGGAGTTGACCTTTTTGACTGCAATAGTCACATTGTTGTTACCGATTACTACTAAAACTACACAGAAGTAGCCACACTGCCAACTACCTCCAGAAAAGCTGTAATCACCTACCTGAAATCAGTCTTTGCAAGACATGGGAACTGTACTCGGACAATGGCCCGCAGTTATCAAGTTCCGAATTCCGATCGTTCTCTAATGACTGGAGATTATGACACAACACCTCCAGCCCCAACTACCCAAGGTCCAACGGCTTAGCAGAGAGTTCAGTCAAAATTGTCAAAGGTCTGATGAAAAAGGCACACAATGGAAAGAAGAATTTCCTAAAAAGTCTGATCTACCGCTGCGCACCACTGCAGAACGGACATTCACCTGCACAAATGTTGATGGGACGTTGCATCAGAACCAACTAAGTCAAACTCGCGAAGGAGAAACAGAGACATAAACAAAAACAGCGACATGACAAAAGTGCAATACACTTACCTGAACAGAAACCTGGAGATCATGTATGACTCCGAGACATCACTACAGAAACCTAGATGCAGCAAGGGTGTGTGCAGAGAGAAGTTGCACCACGATCCTATGAGATCCAAACGGAGCATGGATCCCACCTGAGACAAAACAGAGTGGATCTAAGGCTTCAGCCATTCACTCAAGGGACATGGGATCATCAGGAGGATACTGTTGAAGCGTCAAATGCCTTTAGCAATGGACAATTCAGTCAGAACACCCTGACTGACAACAAACGCTGTCCATCTGTTTCAGGAAGCACTTCAGCAGAACGACCAAAAAGGACTGTCAAAGCCCCTGAAATCTTTTTGAGAATTGCTAAAAAAAAGAAGAAAAAAAAGGGGCACCTGGGACTGAATGTTTTGTTTATGTGAAAAGAAATAGAGCCACAATAGAGTATTGTTGGACAGACTATATTTAGTTGAAAAAATAATAATAATACATCTGAATATGTTTATTGCCTCTTAAGTGATGAGAGCAATGTAAAAAAAAAAATGTTTTAAATTGGGGGGGAAAGAAATGTGTGTTATTGAAAATTGCGTGTTATGCAGGTTGAGTAAACAAATGTGATGTGATGTGATGTGACGTGTAGTTACATAGAAAAGTAGCTTTCTTTTAAAGGAAGGAAGATGTGTTATGTGTTAATAACATTTAGACTACGTTACCCAGCAGGCTATGCAGGGGGGGGGGGGGGCAGGTGGTTGAAGAGCGCCTTGCATGGCTAAACAAGGAGTTTTGTAGCTGAAGGATATGTTCATTAAAAGTAGTTAAACCTACGGCCCGGTTTGTCATTATGCAAGGAACAAACATAACAGGTATGGTTACAGTGTTAGTAAAAATGTGATCAATACATGTGGATGATCTAGTTCCCGTAGTGTTTTTAAACACCCTGGTAGGATGATTAACCTAAACCATATTACAGACACTGGTTACACTGGTTACAGTGAGCTTTCTCTTGAATGGACAGTTTGATGAAAAACAGTCAATATTCAGCTCCCCAAGAAAGTAGACCTTTCTGTTTACATCACATACACTATCAAGCATTTCACACACATTATCTGGTTCAGCCCCAAAATAATAGGCATAAGATGAGGCAAGCGAACCTGCAACCACAGCACTTCAAATACACTTTTTATATATGTATTTTTTATTTTATTTCACCTTTATTTAACCAGGTAGGCCAGTTGAGAACAAGTTCTCATTTACAACTGCGACCTGGCCAAGATAAAGCAAAACAGTGCGACAAAAACAACAACACAGAGTTACACATGGGATAAGCAAATGTACAGTCAATAACACAATAGAAAAAGTCTATGTACAGTGTGTGCAAATGTAGTAAGATTAGGGAGGTAAGGCAATAAATAGGCCATAGTGGTGAAATAATTACAATTTAGCATTAACACTGGAGTGATATATACTCCATATAGATGCAATTAGAGATACTGGGGTGCAAAAGAGCAACAACAACAAAAAAATATATAGGGATGAGGTAGTTGGGTGTGCTATTTACAGATGGGCTGTGTACAGGTACAGTAAGCTGCTCTGACAGCTGATGCTTAAAGTTAGTGAGGGAGATATAAGTCTCCAGCTTCAGTGATTTTTGCAATTCGTTCCAGTCATTGGCAGCAGAGAACTGTAAGGAAAGGTGGTCAAAGGAGGTATTGGCTTTGGGAATAACCAGTGAAATTTAACTACTGGAGCGCGTGCTAAGGGTGGGAGTAGCTATGGTGACGAGTGAGCTGAGATAAGGCGGAGCTTTACCTAGCAAAGACTTATAGATGACCTGGAACCAGTGGGTTTGACAACGAATATGTAGCGAGGACCAGCCAACGAGAGCATACAGGTTGCAGTGGTGGGTAGTATATGGGCTTTGTTGACAAAACGGATGGCACTGTGATAGACTACATCCAATTTGCTGAGTAGAGTGTTGGAGGCTATTTTGTAAATGACATCGCCGAAGTCAAGGCTCGGTAGGATTGCCAGTTTTACGAGGGTATGTTTGGCAGCACGCGTGAAGGAGGCTTTGTTGCGAAATAGGAAGCAGATTCTAGATTTAATTTTGGACTGGAGATGCTTAATGTGAGTCTGGAAGAAGAGTTTACAGTCTAACCAGACACCTAGGTATTTGTAGTTGTCCACGTATTCTAAATCAGAACCGTCCAGAGTAGTGATGATAGGCGGGCAGGTGCGGGCAGCAACCAGTTTTACTAGCATTTAAGAGCAGTTGGAGAGTTGTATGGCATTGAAGCTTGTTTGGAGGTTTGTTAACAGTGTCCAAGGAAGAGCCCGGTGTATAGAGAATGGTGTCGTCTGCGTAGAGGTGGATCAGAGAATCACCAGCAGCAAGAGCAACATCATTGATGTATACAGAGAAGAGAGTCGGCCCGAGAATTGAACCCTGTGGTACCCCCATAGAGACTGCCAGAGATCCGGACAACAAGCCCTCCGATTTGACACACTGAACTCTATCTGAGAAGTAGTTGGTAAACCAGGCGAGGCAGTCATTTGAGAAACCAAGGCTATTGAGTCTGCCGATAAGAATGCGGTGATAGACAAAGTCTAAAGCCTTGTCCAGATCGATGAAGACGGACCTTTAGCGTGGCTGAGGTGCACCCATGACCAGCTCGGAAACCAGATTGCATAGTGGCATGATATCTTGATACGATATCTTCTCTAAGAGTGTGTAGTAAAGAACATAAAGGTTTACCACCACTATAGATTGTAGTAAAGAACATGTGGTAAAGATAAAGTCACCGTAGTCTATTTCATCAGAAGGGATCATTGACCCCCTCCCTAGGCCACGTATAAAGGTGATTAGTGGGAATGCTTAGCAACTGGTAATGTAATGAGACTGTGTGTGGGACTGCCACTGTGACAGTACTCATTTCTGAAAGACACACACACACACACACACACACACACACACACACACACACACACACCAGTCTGACAGCTTGGAGAGAACAGCAAGAGCGGTTAAACCAGCAGGCTGTTCAGAGAGACAGGATTAGAGGGTATCAGGTGTCACAGAGACACACACACACAGACAGAGAGACCAGTAGCTGATGGGTGCAGTGACAACGCTGACTCCACAGTAAAACTGAGGGAAGCAGAGAGAGAGAGAGACACAGAGAGAGACAGAGAGTGGCACAGACTTGCCCTACCCTCCAGAATGCCTAACGTGTGTGAAAGCTTTCATGGAAGTTCCAGAAGTATGGAGGCTGGAATTCATTTAATTGTCTAAAGTCCTCCTGAGTGAACAACCCCCCCCCCATCCGTCTCACCCCGTCTGTCTGTCTGCAGAATGCCTCCTTCATGCCCACCTCCATAAAAATGCATCACACTGCCCTTTGTTCTCCCTTTCTGGCCCCTTAACCTCCCATCAGCTTCCCCTCAGCCTGGTTGTATATGAGCCTCATGCTGGGGTTGTGTGTCCAGACTGCCCCCGTATTACTGGTCCTGTAAATCCCTGCTATGCTTCCAGCTACCGCCCCTTACACTCAGATCTACTGCCACAGGGCTGGGCCTCCCTGACGGGTCCATTAGAGCTGGATGACAGGCCTCTATCTCTGCTCAGGTGGCAGTGTGCGTGCGTTTAGCATGTATTGAGTTCTTCAGAGGGTAACAACTTCTCACAGTCTCACTGCAGAATTAGACATCAAATGTCAAAGTTGCTCCAAACGTCAAATGTCAAAGTGTTTTGGAAGTGTTTCTGGGTTGACTCCTCCTGCTCAGCATTGTTCCGTTTTGCCAAACATCAAATTTCGAAGTTGCTCCAAATGTCAAATTTCGAAGTTAAGGGTTAAGGTTTTGGATAGGGTTAAAACATTATGTTTATGCACTCATTCCAAATGGTTAAGGTAAGGGTAAAAAAAAGAAAAAATATAAACAAGTGTCCACCACTGAGATTGATCCAGAGTCATTGGATTAAACCCATCCACCACCCCGTTACACAACACACTAGCAAAACCCAAGCCTACTTGATGGTAATAGCACTGTTGCCCCTAGTGACTGGTTTTGAATGCATTTCCCGACAGCCTCAGGACATGGATAGATGTCCAATTTCGAAGTCACTCTTGAGTGATTTGCTTGCAGAGGGGCCTCTAGGGTTAGGGTTAGCTGTCTTAGACATCTTTGAATAAATGCTTTGGAGATTAGACACTCAATAGTTTAAACACTCCATTGAAAGACCCATACATCATATCGTCTATATGACAGACTTCCATTCATATGTAAAAAAAAAACATGCAAACCCTGACAAACAAAGGCCCAGTACAGAAAACACACACACCACACACACCACACACACACACACTACAAAGTATGTGGACACCCCTTCAAACTAGTGGATTTGGCTATTTCAGCCACACCCGTTGCTGACAGGTGTAAAAAAAATACAGCACACAGCCATGCAATCTCCATAGACAAACCTCGGCAGTAGAATGGCCCGTACTGAAGAGCTCAGTGACTTTCAAAGTGGCACCGTCATAGGATGCCACCTTTGCAACAAGTCAGTTTGTCAGATTTCTGCCCTGCTAGAGCTGTCCCGGTCAACTGTAGGTGCTGTTATTGTGAAGTGGAAATGTCTAGGAGCAACAACGGCTCACAGAACGGGACAGCCGAGTGCTGAAGAGCGTAGCGAGTAAAAATTGTCTGTCCTCGGTTGCAACACTCACTACCGAGTTCCAAACTGCCTCTGGAAGCAACCTCAGCACAATAACTGTTCATCGGGAGCTTCATGAAATTTGTTACACCACTCCAGCCGGCACAATGCCAAGCGTTAGCTGGAGTGGTGTAAAGCTCGCCGCCATTGGACTCTGGAGCAGTGGAAAAGCGTTCTCCGGAGTGATGAATCATGCTTCACCATCTGGCAGTCCGACGGACGAACCTGGGTTTGGCGGATGTCAGGAGAACGCTACCTGCCCGAGTGCATAGTGCCAACTGTAAAGTTCAGTAGAGGATGAATATCCAGTGAAGGGAAATCTTAATGCTACAGCATACAATGACATTGTAGACAATTCTGTGCTTCCAACTTTGTGGCAACAGTTTGGGAAAGGCCCTTTCCTGACTCAGCATGACAATGCCTCGTTCACAAAGCAAGGTCCATACAGAAATGGTTTGTCAAGATCAGTGTGGAAGAACTTGACTGGCCTGCACAGGGCCCTGACCTCAACCCCATCGAACACCTTTGGGATGAATTGGAACGCCGACTGCGAGCCAGGCCTAATCGCCCAACATCAGTGCCCGACCTCACTAATGCTCTTGTGGCTGAATGGAAGCAAGTCCCCGCTGCAATGCTCAAACATCTAGTGGAAAGCCTTCCCAGAGAGTGGAGGCAGTTATAGCAGCAAAGGGGGGAACAACTCAATATTAATGCCCATGATTTTGGAATGAGATGTTCGATGAGCAGGTGTTCACATACATACACACAAACACGCATACACACACGCACACACACATCAACCACAGACACGCAGGCGACAGGTCAGCACCTGAGACCCAAATCAGATGTCACTAGTTATTTACGCTGCCTACCTCCATCTCTTTAAGACAAGAGTGATTATTTCACCTCGAATAAGAGCTTATTCATAACCATGATGCAGAACACCACAAAATGATTAACTTCTCAAATAGCACAACCTCTAACCTCCTAACCCCTTGTTCCACATCTATGTATCTCTGTATGTTCAGTACAGTGAGATTGGGGATGTCAGCAGTGACAGCATCATGGGATCTCCTACTCTGTTCATTCCACCTCCTCTCGTTCTCTGGCTCCTCAGCCATATTCCATTATTTAGAACCTGTCTTCTGTGAAACATGGACATGAGAACCTAGCCCCGTGGAGAGCGTGTGTTAGGACTCGACACTCACACATGCACACACACACAGCCCTGTGCTCCCTGACGCTCTGACGTGCATTAGCTGATGCATAGAGACGGCCCAGCAACATTATGCACAACACCGAAAGGAGGGCTGGCATTAAGAGCAGGGTTTGAATCAGATCAGGGTTTGAATCAGAGCAGGGTTTGAATCAGAGCAGGGTTTGAATCAGAGCAGGGTTTGAATCAGAGCAGGGTTTGAATCAGAGCAGGGTTTGAATCAGAGCAGGGTTTGAATCAGAGCAGGGTTTGAATGAGAGCAGGGTTTGAATCAGAGCAGGGTTTGAATCAGAGCAGGGTTTGAATCAGAGCAGGGTTTGAATCAGAGCAGGGTTTGGTCACAATATATGTGTCCTAAGGTTAATATGAGACACTGAGCAGAGGAATGATGATGATGATAACCCGGCGTTAACCCTTCCCCTCCCTGCGCCCTGCAGGTGAGTGAGACTGACAGGTGATGAAGTGCCCCAAAGTCGAGGGAGTGAGGTTCTCACATATCCAGGGTGGGTTCTGCTGTGTGTCAGTGTGTGTAAGGAGGCCCCAAACACACACACACACACACACACACAAGACCTATGCTAAGGGTTATTGAGGGCTTTGGGTGTCTGTGTGTCAAGCCAGGCCAATGGACTCTAGAAAAGGGTGTCTGTGTGTCAAGCCAGACCAATGGACTCTAGAAAAGGCAAACTCTAGTAAAGGGTGTGCGTGTGTCTCTGTGTTCTGGTATGCCTACAGTTTGTGATTAAGTGTGCTGTGTTAGCACATGTGGACAGGTATGCATACATCTGTTTAAATTGACTCTTACCGTAACGAGAGGTAATTACAGAACTATATGCCTGGGAATGCAAATAAGGTGTGTGTCAAGTCAAGTCTGAACTTGCCCATTTTTCCGCGTTGAGTTTCCTCCTGTTCTGCCTGGTGGTCACTCACTACCCCAGCTATCAGGCACACACACGCACGCACGCACACACACACACACACACACACACGCACGCACGCACGCACACACGCACGCACGCACGCACGCACGCACGCACGCACGCACGCACGCACGCACGCACGCGCGCGCGCGCGCGCGCGCGCACGCACACACACACACACACACACACACACACACACACACACACACACACACACACACACACACACACACACACACACACACACTGCTTACTGTGTGACGTTTGTCATGCTTAACCTTTGATTTGAACCAATAGCATGGCCTCCAGTGGAAGTCATCATTCAGGGTATTAAATGGCCTATCAGGGAGGAGGTGAAAGTTTAAAGGTGAGGGTGTCGAGGTGATGAGCGGGGGTAGCCCTGTATGTTTGGCTAAAACCTAGGAGGATCTACAGGTCGCTGGGACATGCTCCCTCCACTATATTAGATACCCATCAGCCTCTCTGTCCATCCCTATTACCACAGAGAAAGAGGCGGAACGACGCATGTTAGCGTTTGTCATTTATCTTGGTTCTGGAGGTAGCTCGGTAGAGTGGTCACTAGCTAGCACAGCCACAAAGTCATAAAATCTGATTTTAAACCAAACTCCAACCTTAACTCTAAACTTAATCACACTGCTAATCCTCATGCCTAGCCCTAACCTTAAATTAAGACCCAAAATTTTGACTTGCAAATTTTGACTTGCCCTGCCCTCCAGAATGCAGCTGGCCTATCTAATGGCTCAGTTCTACCTCCAGGACAAGACTCATGACAACAAATGTCAACCTGCCAGAACGAGAAACAGCATGACCAAACTCAGGCTAGGCTGGGAAAGGCTATAAGCTAGGCTGTAATGGCCTGCTACAACACATCTCTAAGCAATCTGTCACTGTCCCCTCTCCTCGCTGTTCTACCTCGTTCCTTTCCTCATCCTCCCTTCTTCCTCCAAAACACTCCCCTGTGCATCCGTCAGCAGCCACATTCCGCACACACGCAATCCATCGCAGATGCTGTCACACGTACATACACACACTCTCTCAGACACACACACACTCCCTCTCCCTCTAATCAGCCAGGGAATGCACGTTTCAGACAGTCGTCATCTCCGCCCCAAACACACACACACTCCTTTGGGCCTTGCTTAATGAACTTGGTCTCTGGTAGGGGGCGCGCAGAGTGACCGGTAAACATACAGGCGGTGAGGGACACAAAGGGCCCCTGTGTTTGGAAACCCAGTACCCACTCACCGTCCCTTTCACATATCACAATCAGGGGCCACATGGAAAGACCCCACCCCACCGCTTCCCTTCTCTGGGCCTCCACCCTGGGAGAACAGACCGTATCTTTATATCTGTGAATACCCTGATGTATACCTGCCATGCTTTCTGCCCTGGGGAGTATTGACAGCACTTCACACACAGCCCGGCACCAAGGCTACACACATTCATACTGCAGTGACTGAGGGGACATAAATAGGCAAGTGTAAGGCCTAGTGTTTTACCATCACTCACCCACATCTCACCCCCTCTCGATGTTCAGTAGGGTACCCTTCCTAGATGACTTCAGTGCAGTAGTTACCCCTGTATGGTTTCAGTGCAGTAGTTACCCCTGTATGGTTTCAGTGCAGTAGTTACCCCTGTATGGTTTCAGTGCAGTAGTTACCCCTGTATGGTTTCAGTGCAGTAGTTACCCCTGTATGGTTTCAGTGCAGTAGTTACCCCTGTATGGTTTCAGTGCAGTAGTTACCCTACGTACAGGACAGCGCTTGTTTTTCTAGTCTGCCTCAATGGACAGGTTTCTACACAACCTCTCCCTCCATGTCTCTCTCTTTCATAAAATGTTCCTTTCCCGTTCTCTGAAAATGCAGCCCCCTTGTCCACATACCACGTGTGCACAACAGGAGCTAAGGCTGCCTGAATGTTATTATAACCTGGTAGGCCTCCGGCTAGCCCCGGTGTCTTATCATTCAGTACACATCTTATATCCCTGGTCGGTAACACTTCATTTTAAGGTGTTCTTATTACAGTGTAATTACATATGTACTTACTGTAACAAGTGTTGTAATTAACTGTAATAGCATGTAACTGGTGGTAGTTGCAGTCTATAATTACATAAGTGTAACAATGAATGCTTGCTACCCTGCTTGTTACAAATATTAAAGTTTCCGATAGCATCCCAACCATGTATCCCTACACATCATATTCAGCGCCTGCACATTTCAGCCTGCACATCCTGCACATTTCAGGCTGCACATTTCAGCCTGCACATCCTGCACATTTCAGCCTGCACATTTCAGCCTGCACATTTCAGCCTGCACAAACCATGGGATAAGTGGTAGCCAATTCAAAACCCAGCCACCTCATTGACACAATACTGCAATAAAGGGCTCTGGATTCTAATGCCCAGGCTCAATGGCAAAAACTTGTTCACAAATGGTTCACATATAAAAAATCTTTCAATTGTTAGATAAATTAACAGTGCATTTGACAAAGGGTCAATTACTTTAACCATCGATAAAACATGTTTATACACTTTAATAAACAGGTATGGTTAAAATTGAGAGACAGTCATTCATACTTTCCAAGTTGTAAGCCTCTTAAGCTTGGTTGAATAATAGTTTATAAATGCAATTCAAAAGTTCATAGGACAAACTCTTATTCCATCATGTAACCTTGCAAGGGTTTCACTGTTGAGGAACATTCTCACGTTTGGATGGGATGCATTGGCATTGCCTAGTTAAATAAATAAATAAAGGTTAAATAAATAAAGGTTAAATAAATAAATAATAAATTGTTACATTTATTTTTAACAGGAATTAATTATGTTAGCATCTACCCATCTGCGCAACACCCTCAAAAAAACATTGAAAGGGCCCAGATTTGTTGACACTGAGGTCATGTGACAGTGCGCAAAGAACAGGTCGAGAAGGTCAGTGTGGAAGAGTAATAAATGTGAAAGAAATGCGACCAAATCAAATTTGAGACAGAGCCAGAGTGTAACTCAGACAGAACTGGTAGGCCTAAACACTGCCTAATTGCCAGGCGAAAAGCATCATTTTATTGTAAATGAATTGGAAAAGGCTGACCTGAAAACTGGTAAACTAAACACTAAGTATGGGTGAATAACTGCTTACTGTAAGGTCTGCACAATGTCTCCCCCTTGTGGGAGTAGGAATAATTTGGTAACTTTATGACCAGTATTTCTTTGTTGGATAGGATAATAATGGGATGGAAATCCTTTTGAGTTACATATCCTTAGGAAAAGTTTATATTAACATAACAAGGTTGTTGGTTGAAGTTTGTCTTTATCTCTTTGTTCAATTAATGTCAGGGGTATTCGTAATTTACTCAAACTTAAGGCTATTTTCCTGTATTTTCCGGTTCAATGCAGACATTGACTTTCTATAATATAGCAGTTTTAAGAGGTGCATTTAAAGGGAAGGTCATCAGTAGTAAGACTCACCACTCTGCAGGTGTAGCAGTTATGAGGTGCATTTAAAGGGAAGGTCATCAGTAGTAAGACTCACCACTCTGCAGGAGTAGCAGTTATGAGGTGCATTTAAAGGGAAGGTCATCAGTAGTAAGACTCACCACTCTGCAGGTGTAGCAGTTATGAGGTGCATTTAAAGGGAAGGTCATCAGTAGTAAGACTCACCACTCTGCAGGAGTAGCAGTTATGAGGTGCATTTAAAGGGAAGGTCATCAGTAGTAAGACTCACCACTCTGCAGGTGTAGCAGTTATAAGAGGTGCATTTAAAGGGAAGGTCATCAGTAGTAAGACTCACCACTCTGGACGTTGGTTCATTTTAACATTGAATTTGAACAGTGAAATGTTATTAGGGAATATCTATGCATCCACCGAACAAAACAGGATATTATTTCAAGAATTTGAAGATGTCACATTGTATAATGATAGGAGACAGGCGCAGGAATATGAAAGAGTTATTTTTATTTCTCTACCAAAAATAGAGTACGTTATGAACATGACAGAGACGGAGCCCAAAACACATACACACACACACAGACACTACCGTTTTGGGTCACTTAAATGTCCTTGTTTTTGAAAGAAAAGCAAATTCATCCATTAAAATAACATCAAATTGATCAGAAATATAGTATAGACATTGTTAATGTTGTAAATGACTATTTTAGCTTGCATTTGTGGGTTCGATTACAGACTCAAACTGAAGATCTCATACAACGCTGTGTACTACTACCTTCACAGAGCAGCGCAAACTGGCTCAACCAGAATAGAAAGAGGAGTGGGAGGCCCCGGTGCACAACTAGGCAAGAGGACAAGTATATTAGAGTGTCTAGTTTGAGAAACAGACGCCTCACAAGTCCTCAACTGGCAGCTTCATTAAATAGTACCTGTAAAACACCAGTCTCAACATCAACAGTGAAGAGGCGACTCCAGGATACTGGCCTTCTAGGTAGAGTTCCTCTGTCCAGTCTGTTCTTTTGCCCATCTTAATATTTTCCTTTTTATTGGCCAGTCTGAGATATGTCTTTTTCTTTGCAACTGCCTAGAAGGCCAGCATCCCGGAGTCGCATCTTCACTGTTTCTTGGCAATTTCTCGCATGGAATAGCCTTCATTTCTCAGAATAAGAATAGACTGACGAGTTTCAGAGGAATGTTTTGTTTCTGGCCATTTTGATCCTGTAATTGAATCCACAAACGCTGATGCACCAGATACTCAACTAGTCTAAGGCCAGTTTTATTGCTTCTTTAATCAGGACAACAGTTTTCAGCTGTGCTAACATAATTGCAAAAGGTTTTTTTAATGATCAATTAGCCTTCTAAAATTATAAACTTGGATTAGCTAACACAACGTGCCATTGGAACACAGGAGTGATGGTTGCTGATAATGGGCCTCTGTACGCCTATGTAGATATTCCATGAAAAGCAGCCGATTCCATGTACAATAGTAATTTACAACATTAACAATGTCTACACTGTATTTCTCATCAATTAGATGTTATTGTAATGGTTTCAAAAACAAGGACTTTTCTAAGTGACCCAAAAACTTCTGAAGGGTAGTGTATATAATACAGGGCTGTAACCCAAACAAAGATTGAGGTGTAAACTTCCAATAAATACACGGGACGAGACCCGTAATAACAATACACGGGACGAGACCCGTAATAACAATACACGGGACGAGACCCATAATAACAATACACGGGACGAGACCCATAATAACAATACACGGGACGAGACCCGTAATAACAATACACGGGACGAGACCCATAATAACAATACACGGGACGAGACCCGTAATAACAATACACGGGACGAGACCCGTAATAACAATACACGGGACGAGACCCGTAATAACAATACACGGGACGAGACCCGTAATAACAATACACGGGACGAGACCCGTAATAACAATACAGGGGACGAGACCCGTAATAACAATACACGGGACGAGACCCGTAATAATAATAATACACGTGACAAGACCCGTAATAATAATACAGGGGACGAGACCCGTAATAACAATACACGGGACGAGACCCGTAATAATAATACACGGACGAGACCCGTAATAACAATACAGGGGATGAGACCCGTAATAACAATACACGGGACGAGACCCGTAATAACAATACACGGGACGAGACCCGTAATAACAATACAGGGGACGAGACCCGTAATAACAATACACGGGACGAGACCCGTAATAACAATACACGGGACGAGACCCGTAATAATAATACAGGGGACGAGACCCGTAATAATAATACAGGGGACGAGACCCGTAATAACAATACAGGGGACGAGACCCGTAATAACAATACACGGGACGAGACCCGTAATAACAATACAGGGGACGAGACCCGTAATAACAATACACGGGACGAGACCCGTAATAACAATACACAGGACGAGACCCGTAATAACAATACAAGGGACGAGACCCGTAATAACAATACACAGGACGAGACCCGTAATAACAATACACGGGACGAGACCCGTAATAATAATACACGTGACAAGACCCGTAATGACAATACACGGGACGAGACCCGTAATAACAATACACGGGACGAGACCCGTAATAACAATACACGGGACGAGACCCATAATAATAATACATGCGGTAACACGCAAGCCGATACAACAGAGCACAGGTACTCACAAGACCAACGGACATGAAACAATAATCAACAAGGACAATGGGGAACAGAGGGCACATAGATACACATACTAATCAGGGGGAATGGGAACCAGGTGTGTGTAATGAGACAAGACAGTCCAGGGTTGGTGGTAATGATCCAGTTCAGTGATGCCTGGAAGGCCATTGACGTAGAGCTCCGGAGCTGGTGAACGGAATGAGCAGTACCGGGGGAATCCGTGACAGAAGGAGAGATTAATAGAGTTAAAGGTGTATTTCTGGATATCAAAATTATCTTAGGTGGAGATTTTAATGATGTATCTAATGTGATAATTGACAGATATCCCCTTCCTAACAGAGCCAGCATTGTTAATCCTGAGTTTAATAATCTATATCTTGGATTATTCGATATTTGGAGATCTAAATATCCTGATTAAAAGGACTTTGAGTAACAAGGACCTGTCCAGATGTTCAATAATTGACTTCTGGTTGATTTCTAATTCATTAGATAACACCGTGGTCAAGGTATCCATTAAACCATCAATTCTTACTCATCTTAAAGTTATATTATTATCTTTAAATGTTAATGTCTCTGAAGTTAATAAACCAAATCTGAGTAATAGGAAACTCAATAGTAGACTGTTGGAAGATGATCATTTCAAGATGGATGCTAAAGATATTATACAAGACAATTGGAGGAAAGCCCAACTATTTAAGTCTTATGGGAAATATTGGGAATTAATGAAGTATGAAATAAGACAAACAGCCATGAAGAGAAATTGCTGAACTTAAAAGATTGAGGGAAGAGAAACTTGTTAAGGAAATACTTTCTCTAATCTCTATGGAGGACCTTGATGAAGAAGGAAAGGGTCAGTTATTTTCTTTACAACTAGAAATGGACAGAATGTATGAAGAGAGAGCAAAAGGGGCATTTAAAAGACCAAGAATGAGATGGTTGGAGGAAGGTGAAAAAAACACAAAATACATTTACAATTTAGAGAGAAAAAAAATCTGAATTTACCTCTATTTATACACTCCAGGGAATTAATGCCTTAATAGGGAATTCTACATAAATATTTTCAGGAAGATATTGTTGAATGTATATTTAATGTTTTTAATTAAGAAGGCAATTGATTTAGGGGTCCTGCCTGTTTCTATGACACAAGGCCTCATTTCTGTAGTCCCGCAAAACACCAGTCTCAACGTCAACAGTGAAGAGGCGATCCCCGGGATGCTGGCCTTCTAGGCAGAGTTGCAAAGAAAAAGCCATATCTCTGCTCAGTGTCTGTGTTCTTTTGTCCATCTTAATCTTTTCTTTTTATTGGTCAGTCTGAGATATGTATTTTTCTTTGCAGTTCTGCCTAGAAGGCCAGCATCCCGGAGTCGCCTCTTCACTGTTGACGTTGAGACTGGTGTTTTGCAGGTACTATTTAATGAAGCTGCCAGTTGAGGACTTGTGAGGCGTCTGTTTCTCAAACTAGACACTCTAATGTACTTGTCCTCTTGTTCAGTTGTGCACCGGGGCCTCCCACTCCTCTTTCTATTCTGATTAGAACCAGTTTGCACTGTTCTGTGAAGGGAATAGTACAGAGGATGTAAAATGTCAGAATAATGGTAGAGAGAATTATTTATTTCAGCTTTTATTTCTTTCATCACATTCCCAGTGGGTCAGAAGTTTACATACACTCAATTAGTATTTTGTAGCATTGCCTTGAAATTGTTTCACTTCGGTCAAACGTTTCAGGTAGCCTTCCACAAGCTTCCCACAATAAGTTGGGTGAATTTTGGCCCATTCCTCCTGACAGAGCTGGTGTAACTGAGTCAGGTTTGTAGGCATCCTTCCTCACACACGCTTTTTCAGTTCTGCCCACAAATTTTCTATAGGATTGAGGTCAGGTGATGGCCACTCCAATAACTTGACTTTGTTGTCCTTAAGCCATTTTGCCACAACTTTGAAGTATGCTTTGGGTCCATTTGGAAGACCCATTTGTGAGCAAGCTTTAACTTCCTGACTGATGTCTTGAGATGTTGCTTCAATATATCCACATAATTTTCCTCTTCATGATGCCATCTATTTTGTGAAGTGCACCAGTCCCTTCTGCAGCAAAGCACCAACACAACATGATGCTGCCACCCCTGTGCTTCACGGTTGGGATGGTGTTCTTCGGCTTGCAAGCCTCCCCCTTTTTTCTCCAAACATAACGATGGTCATTATGGCCAAACAGTTCTATTTTTGTTTCATCAGACCAGAGGACATTTCTCCAAAAAGTACGATCTTTGTCCCCATGTGCAGTTGCAAACCGTAGTCTGGCTTTTTTTTAATGGCAGTTTTGGAGCAGTGGCTTCTTCCTTGCTGAGCGGCCTTTCAGGTTATGTCAATATAGGACTTGTTTTACTGTGGATATAGATACTTTTGTACCTGTTTCCTCCAGCATCTTCACAAGGTCCTTCGCTGTTGTTCTGGGAATTCTGCACCAAAGTACGTTCATCTCTAGGAGACAGAACGCGTCTCCTTCCTGAACGATGGCTGCGTGGTCCCATGGTGTTTATACTTGTGTACTATTGTTTGTACAGAGGAACGTGGTACCTTCAGGCATTTGGAAATTGCTCCCAAGGATGAACCAGACTTCTGGAGGTCTACAATTTTGTTTCTGAGGTCTTGGCTGATTTATTTAGATTTTCCCATGATGTCAAGCAAAGAGGCACTGAGTTTGAAGGTAGGCCTTGAAATACATCCACAGGTACACCTCCAATTGACTCAAACGATGTCAATTAGCCTATCAGAAGCTTCTAAAGCCATGACATCATTTTCTGGAATTTTCCAAGCTGTTTAAAGGCACAGTCAACTTAGTGTATGTAAACTTCTGCCCCACTGGAATTGTGATACAGTGAATTATAAGTGAAATAATCTGCCTGTAAACAATTGTTGGAATAGTGACTTGTGTCATGCACAAAGTAGATGTCCTAACCGACTTGCCAAAACTATAGTTTGTTAACAAGAAATTTGTGGAGTGTTTGAAAAAACGAGTTTTAATGACTCCAATCTAAGTGTATGTTAACTTCCGACTTAAACTGTATCTGGTTTATCTCTGAATGTTACAAAATGTGATGTCACGTCCTGACCAGTAAGGGGTCATTTTGTTATTATAGTATGGTCAGGACGTGGCAGGGGTGTGTTTGATTTATGTGTCTTGGGTTTTTGGGTAATGTTCTATGTTGTCTATTTCTATGTTTGAATGTCTATTTAGTATATTTCTATGTTCAGGTTTAGTTTGGCCTTCAATTGGAAGCAGCTGTTCTTCATTGCTTCTAATTGGAGGCCATATTTAAGTAGGGGGTTTTTGTCACTGTGTTTGTGGGTAGTTATTTTCTGTATAGCTGGTAAGCCTTATAGAACTGTTTCGTCTTTGTTTGTTATTTTTGTTAAGTGTTCACGTTTATCCAAATAAAATAAGGAAGATGAGCACAATACCCGTTGCGCCTTGGTCCACTTTTTACGACGCACCTGACATGTGAATTATTTGCGTTGAAAAGATGTGACTTAAACTCAGTATGTAATATCCCTGTAAAAGATGTGATCACATATATTGGTGTTAAAGTTAACAAAGATCAGAAAGAAAGGACCAGTTTAAATTTGTTTCCTATTGTAGAGAAAATTAGAAAGAGATTCAACTCCTGGTTATTAAGAGATCTTTCTTTATCTGGACTTGTACTAATCTAAAGGTCTGTCCAGATTAGTTTATTGCCTTGCCTTGGATGTCCCTCTGTCAGTAACTAAAATGGTTGATACTAAATTATTTAACTTCATATGGAGGAATACACCTCATTATTTAAGAAAAGCAGTAATATGTAGCACCCAAAGTGAGGGAGGGTTGAATGCTCTGGATTTTAAAACCTCTAATATAATCTTCAAAAGTATTTAAGAAATATGGATTGCATTTGGAATATAATCCCTAATTTAATATTCCAACAGATTGGTGGTCTTACTCAAATGCAACCTTTATGTGGGTAAGATCCCTATTAAACTTGCTAACCTTCATAAACAAGTACTTCTAACTTGGAACCTCATGTACGAACATAATTTTCCCCCACAAAGATATACTGGAATAATAAATACAGAAAATACAAAAACAAGTCTTTGTTTTTCCAGAACTGGTTTGATAACAGCATTATCTGGGTTAAACAATTATTGAATAATGATGGACAACTGTATGATTATCCAGAATTCATGAATACATAATGTTACATTCACTGCTGAGGAGTATCATATTGTTGTTAGAGCTGTCCCTAAAGGTGCTATTCTTCTTTTAGGAGAATATAACAATACTCCAAGTGCAACTGTTGAGGACTTTGTAGCCTCAATTCAGTTAGAAAGAATTGACATGTAAATGTAATAACATGTATATAAGAAAACTATATCAAGATGTTACTATTCCCTCTGCTAGAATATACTGGAATGCAGCCCTAGGACAAGTGAACTGGAACAAAGTCTTGTTGTTGTCTGGCAAATATTGTATATCTAATAAGGTGAAAGAAGTATCATTCAAACTCATTCATAGAATCTACTCTGTAAAGACCTTTATAAGAGCGTCTGCTAAATGACGTAAACGTAAATACACAGATTTAAAATAGCTATTGATAACACATGTGTATTTTGTGGTTGTGACTCTTGACCATTTATTTTGGGACTGTTCTTATGTCAGAAGATATTGGAGTGAGTTAGAAGATTTTATTTTAAAATAAACTGCTATTATTGTTCATTTGAAAGACTCTGATATAATGTTTTATTTTGATCCAAAGTATACGGACCCTGATTTAACTTCATTGCTAATTTGTTTATTTTTTATGGCAGATTCTTTATCCATCAAATGAAGTGGGCGGAGAACAAACCCCTCTTCACATTGTTTATTTTGAAATTATCAGTAAGTGTACAAACAAAAAAGCAATACGTACCATAAAACTTTTTGACAAATTGAAAATGTATCTGGATATGTAATACCCCTGTCTGTTAGGTTAATGTACTCTTCTTTGTATATTACTGTATTTGTATTTGTTTTGTTCATAATTACAAATAATAATTTTAAAAAATGTAAAGAAAAGAATGTCAGTGTGCAAAATCCAGACATGAAAGATTGCTGTGAAAGGAACAAAGTGTTGTAGACAAGACAAAAACGTCAACACAGGAGACATAAAGTAAGTTTTCCATGCAATTTGTTTAGCTTTTTTGTATACATGAATTCTGATGGACGATTTAGCATAGGTAGCTAGCTAGCTAGCTAGTATTTGCCAGCTAGAGTAGCTAGCTAACTTTAGCTTCTCTGGCATTTTTGTTAGGTCTACCAACCAGCTATCTATCTAGGTAATTACCATCTACAGAATTACACTGTAATAAGGACCACTTAAAACGAAGCGTTAGTCTCTAGTCTTATTGGACTGGGATCTGATTCAGTGTGTTGTTACTGTACTCCCACCCCTTGGTCTATTGGTTTCACCATGTCTCTGCTGTGCAAACTGGCCTAAGTATTGTTTCTCGTGTTAATCCTTTTGTTCTGGAATTTGCTAACAGAAAGCTTTTCAATGCATTTCTTTATTGTTTCAGTATAAGTTCTTATTAACAGAAACACAAATACCTACTTCAAACTATGCACACACATCTAATATAATACACATGTAGGTAAACAAACACAGATATAATTACTATCAATAAATGTGCCTGTTCTCTATTTTCATTTCTGATCTAAAGGCCTCTCTCTCCACAGATCTAAAGCACATACCCTCTCCACAAACACATGCACACTAACACACACACACACACACACACACACACACACACACACACACACACACACAAACTAACACTTACACACAACTCAAAAAGGCCCTTCGTCCCCTCCTCTCCCTCACTATGGGGTTCACCTTCAGAGAGTCTCTCTCTGCTGGTTGCAGCTGGGTAGACTAAGCCCTCTACTGCTGCTTTGGCTTACACTGAAATAAATGGGTGTGTCTCGTGTGTGTGTGTGTGTGTGTGTGTGTGTGTGTGTGTGTGTGTGTGTGTGTGTGTGTGTGTGTGTGTGTGTGTGTGTGTGTGTGTGTGTGTACTCGTGTACTCAGTGTGTGTCTGACTGTGACAGAGAGAGGGCGATGTAGAGAGTGATAGAGAAGGAGGAGTGGGGGTAGTGCTTTATCAGGAGGAAAAGACAAATTAAAAATGTGGAATGATCCCTCCTCCTGGGACGGGTTCAATTAGCAGGCTAGATGGCTGGAAGAGAGGCTGGGAGGCTGGGAGGCTGGGAGGCTGGGAGGCTGGGAGGCTGGGCTAAAAGCCACAGCCTGGCCACATCTATTTTGCACCAGCATCACCCTATACACACATGCATTTCGCAGTCATACACACTAGAGCCGGGACAATACCAGTTTCGTTATATTTTTTCCATGTCAAAAATAAAAACACGAATGAAACCAAACTCTTTAGGCCTTTCAAAAACTGCTGTATGTAAAGTATAGTGTGTTATAACTTGGAAAATAAATATATGTGACTCTGGATGAAAACATAATGATGTTTGTTTCCAACATTAAGGCTGTTTTCCTAAAGAAGGTAAATCCACTTTGTGTTTTGTTTACTTGCCACGATACTAACGAGTATCGCGATACTGTTATTGTTCCGGCCCTAACACACACATACACAAGCGTGTGCGCACACACCCACCCTACACATAGACACACCCACCCTACACATAGACACACCCACCCTACACATAGACACACCCACTCTACACATTAAGACACACCCACCCTACACATACAGTATAGACACAGACACACATAAACACACAACATCACAGATCACACCCCATACTGCACGGTCGCAGTTTGATTAGGCCTGGCTAATAACTTAATCACCAGAAAGTGTGTCGGCATCATGAAGGGTGAATAGGGGAGTTAGAGAGGGGGGTGCGGGGAGAGCTAACGATGGAGGTGAGAAGGGTGAGAGGTGAAATAAGGGGTAGGGGAGAAGGACTGGGGTGAGGGAGAGGGAGGAAGATTAAGTGGCAGTGGGGTAGAAAGGGAGGGAGGGATGGAGGAAGGGAGGGTGGGTGTGAAAACAGTGGTGAGTGAGAACACAGGTGGTGAGAGGAAAGGAGGAGAGGAATAGATGGAGGGGAGGAGGGAGGAAGACATTAATGGAAGAGATCTGCTCTGCTCTTCTCTACTCCCCTTTTCATTTATTCTATTCCCCCTCCGCTAACCTGCTGTATTCTCTTCTCACAGTCTCAGCTCTTCTCTCCCTCTCCCTTTCCATCTTTATCCTCCTCTCTTGTTCCTACATCACCCTCCTCTTCTCTTTCCCCTTATCTTCTCCCCTCCATTCCTCTCTCTTCATGGACTTTGTTCTGTTTTGATGGCTAGGTGCAGCTAAGGGCTTTGACTTGAATATGAATCTTGAATCCCAACAGCTGTAACTTTAACTGGCACTGCCACAACAGGATGAGAAGGAGATGGGAGAGGACTGGGGGGAATAACATGCTTTGTACAATATATCCATTCTGTGGTCTGAATGAGGGTGAATGGGATTTTCTTATCCTAAACTAGCCTGACAGAGAGGTGTGAGTATAATGAGTGGAAAATATTTAACTGCATAGTGTGATGCTCACTGAAATACCAGGCCGCAAGAGCCTGTATTCATCTCCTCTCTACGTTGACTGAGAGGTTTACTGTGAGTTGTCACACACCAAACTGTAAAAATGCTGCAGTTGCACACACAAACACTCCTGCAGCTCTATGGTTGGCCCTGTGTGTGTGTGTGCCATCTTGGCCGGTGGCACCAGAGTGACAGGTGAGGAGTGACAGGTGAGGAGTGACAGGTGAGGAGTGACAGGTAAGGGGTGACAGGTGAGGAGTGACAGGTGAGGAGTGACAGGTGAGGAGTGACAGGTGAGGAGTGACAGGTAAGGGGTGACAGGTGAGGAGTGACAGGTGAGGAGTGACAGGTGAGGAGTGACAGGTGAGGAGTGACAGGTAAGGGGTGACAGGTAAGGGGTGACAGGTGAGGAGTGACAGGTGAGGAGTGACAGGTAAGGGGTGACAGGTAAGGAGTGACAGGTGAGGAGTAACAGGTAAGGGGTGACAGGTGAGGAGTGACAGGTGAGGAGTGACAGGTAAGGGGTGACAGGTGAGGAGTGACAGGTGAGGAGTAACAGGTAAGGGGTGACAGGTGAGGAGTGACAGGTGAGGAGTGACAGGTAAGGGGTGACAGGTGAGGAGTGACAGGTGAGGAGTGACAGGTAAGGGGTGACAGGTAAGGGGTGACAGGTGAGGAGTGACAGGTGAGGAGTGACAGATGAGGAGTGACAGGTGAGGAGTGACAGGTAACGGGTGACAGGTGAGGGGTGACAGGTGAGGAGTGACAGGTAAGGGGTGACAGGTAAGGGGTGACAGGTGAGGAGTGACAGGTGAGGAGTGACAGGTAAGGGGTGACAGGTAAGGGGTGACAGGTGAGGAGTGACAGGTGAGGAGTGACAGGTGAGGAGTGACAGGTAAGGGGTGACAGGTAAGGAGTGACAGGTGAGGAGTAACAGGTAAGGGGTGACAGGTAAGGGGTGACAGGTGAGGAGTGACAGGTGAGGAGGGACAGGTGAGGAGTGACAGGTGAGGAGTGACAGGTAAGGAGTGACAGGTGAGGAGTGACAGGTAAGGAGTGACAGGTGAGGAGTGACAGGTAAGGGGTGACAGGTGAGGAGTGACAGGTAAGGGGTGACAGGTGAGGAGTGACAGGTGAGGAGTGACAGGTAAGGGGTGACAGGTGAGGAGTGACAGGTAAGGAGTGACAGGTGAGGAGTGACAGGTAAGGGGTGACAGGTGAGGAGTGACAGGTAAGGAGTGACAGGTGAGGAGTGACAGGTGAGGAGTGACAGGTAAGGAGTGACAGGTGAGGAGTGACAGGTGAGGAGTGACAGGTGAGGAGTGACAGGTAAGGGGTGCTTTACTGCACGCACTCAGCAGCGTATCAGCAGGCCTGGCTGTCTCGTTATCAGGCAGGCACCCGGCAGAACAGCCAAATCCCCTCTCTAAGCCCCCGAGGCGGGTGAACGCTCCCTTTACTTCAGCTCTGAGGGGCCGATGGGGGGAGGAGGAGGGGGAGGAGAAGAGGGGGAGAGACTCGTTATTTTCTCATCTCCTATTGTAAAGCCATCTAATTCTCCTCTCCTTCACCTCTGGCTTTTTCTACATAGTAGAGGTGATGGATTCTCGCCTGCAGCCTGAACCCCAAATGCACACAAACGTCACACACACACACACACACACACACACACACACACACACACACACACACACACACACACAAATTCTGACACATACTGTATATGCAGACACGTATGCGAGGGTACAAACACACACACACTTGGCTCTGCACATTAAGGCATATATAAGGAGAAGCAGAGGTAGAGAGAGGAGGAAGCATGAGTGTGTCCAAGACAAACAGGGAATGAGGCTTCAGCTTGCAAAGAGCTTCTGATCCACCCACCCCTACTCTCCACACTGTTTAGTCCATGTCAGAGTCACTCCCCTCCCTCTCGCACTGAGCCCACAGCACGGGGATCGGCTGCTATGGCTGATATACATCTGAAGGAGAGAGAAAGGTCAGGTGGACTTCCTTGTTGTTTGGTACACTGCTAGTACACTGTTCTGAACTGCTTTTACCCTAAAGCTTCTGATGCTGAACTGAGATTGGCCCTTCTAGCCTCTGTTTCAACCCTGGTTCAGTGTATTGTTGTCATGTTATCTGTACCTGATGACGCTAACTGATCTAGTCAGGCTATTCAATCCCACATGGTTGCACTGTGACCTTATATAACTGGTCAGATCACTCCTGACCATTCTGTACCTACTATATGAGGCGCTGTTTATGTAAACTGTCTCACTGTGCCAAGTTGTTCCTAAAACCATTTCTCTCAAACCGTTCTTCCTCCTTTACAGATTAATTAAAGGGAAAACATAAGGGGCAAGTGATCATTACCAGTGTATCATTACCAGTGTATCATTACCAGTGCATCAATACCAGGGATCATTACCAGTGTATCAATACCAGGGATCATTACCAGGGTATCAATACCAGGGATCATTACCAGTGTATGAATACCAGGGATCATTACCAGTGTATCAACACCAGGGATCATTACCAGTGTATCATTACCAGTGCATCAATACCAGGGATCATTACCAGTGTATCAATACCAGGGATCATTACCAGTGTATCAATACCAGGGATCATTACCAGTGTATCATTACCAGTGTATCATTACCAGTGCATCAATACCAGGGATCATTACCAGTGTATCAATACCAGGGATCATTACCAGTTTATCAATACCAGGGATCATTACCAGTGTATCAATACCAGGGATCATTACCAGTGTATCAATACCAGGGATCATTACCAGTGTATCAACACCAGTGTATCAATACCAGGGATCATTACCAGTGTATCAATACCAGTGTATCAATACCAGGGATCATTACCAGGGATCATTACCAGTGTATCAATACCAGGGATCATTACCAGTGTATCAATACCAGTGTATCAATACTAGGGATCATTACCAGTGTATCATTACCAGTGTATCAATACCAGGGATCATTACCAGTGTATCAATACCAGTGTATCAATACCAGGGATCATTACCAGTGTATCAATACCAGGGATCATTACCAGTGTATCAATACCAGTGTATCAATACCAGTGATCATTACCAGTGTATCAATACCAGGGATCATTACCAGTGTATCAATACCAGTGTATCAATACCAGTGTATCAATACCAGGGATCATTACCAGTGTATCATTACCAGTGTATCAATACCAGGGATCACTACCAGTGTATCAATACCAGGGATCATTACCAGTGTATCAATACCAGGGATCATTACCAGTGTATCAATACCAGTGTATCAATACCAGGGATCATTACCAGTGTATCAATACCAGTGTATCAATACCAGCGATCATTACCAGTGTATCAATACCAGGGATCCTTACCAGTGTATCATTACCAGGGATCATTACCAGTGTATCATTACCAGTGTATCAATACCAGGGATCATTACCAGTGTATCATTACCAGTGTATCAATACCAGGGATCATTACCAGTGTATCAATACCAGGGATCATTACCAGTGTATCAACACCAGGGATCATTACCATTGTATCAATACCAGTGTATCCATACCAGGGATCATTACCAGTGTATCATTACCAGTGTATCAATACCAGGGATCATTACCAGTGTATCATTACCAGTGTATCAATACCAGGGCTCATTACCAGTGTATCATTACCTGTGTATCAATACCAGGGATCATTACCAGTGTATCAATACCAGGATCATTACCAGTGTATCATTACCAGTGTATCAATACCAGGGATCATTACCAGTGTATCAATACCAGGGATCATTACCAGTGTATCAATACCAGGGATCATTACCAGTGTATCAATACCAGGGATCATTACCAGTGTATCAATACCAGGGATCATTACCAGTGTATCAATACCAGGAATCATTACCAGTGTATCAATACCAGGGATCATTACGAGTGTATCAATACCAGGGATCATTACCAGTGTATCAATACCAGGGATCATTACCAGTGTATCAATACCAGGGATCATTACCAGTGTATCAATACCAGGGATCATTACCAGTGTATCAATACCAGGGATCATTACCAGTGTATCAATACCAGGGATCAATACCAGGGATCATTACCAGTGTATCAATACCAGGGATCATTACCAGTGTAAATCAAATGATGAAGCATCTGATTTAGTTCTGCAGTCAACAGTGACATGTTAAGTCTACAGGAGACAGCATCTCCGCACACACACACACACACACACACACACACACACACACACACACACACACACACACACACACACAGACAGAGAGAGAGAGAGAGAGAGAGCGAGAGGAATACCTTACTCATCAGGAGTGAGTATCATATCAAATGCCTGTACTGTTACATTTATTCAACTGGATTGAAAATAAAAATATTTCTGATAAAATGTTGATGAAGACAGCATTTAGCTTTTTATGTGAATGAGAGAACAACTTGTCTCCTCTTTAGACCCTCCAGCAGCAGCATCCATTAAATATTTCAAACAAAGAAAACTGCCATTGCTACTGTATATCTGTCTTCCTCTCTGTCTGTTTTTCATTCTCTCTTTTTCTCCCTCTTCCTCTCTCTATTTTTCTCCCGCTTCCTCTCTCTATTTTTCTCCCTCACCCTCTATTTTTCTCCCTCACCCTCTATTTTTCTCCCTCCCTCCCTCCCTCCCTCCCTCCCTCCGTGATGTGTAACATTCCTGTCCAGCCCAAAGCACACAGACACAGAGTCTCACCACACTGCCAAAGTCACTGCCGCTTTGTAGCCCAGCCTCTGGCCTGCACTCACCACAAAGAGTGAGTGAGAGAGAGAGAGAGAGAGAGACTAGAACCACATATATCTACAGTAGAACACTCCATAGAGACCCAGACAGAGTCATACTGTTAAGCTGAGATGCTCAGGAGTGTTCAGTATGCAGGGGGAGATGTGGTCTTTGAGTAACACACTGGGTTAAAAGGCTGAAGGTACCAAGGATTATTTGAGATGACAGACACAGACACACAGATAAAATACTATATCGGTTTCAGATATTAGCTGCCTGTATGAGGGAGACTCTCTCAATGTAATCTGCACTACTTTACAGAAAGGAAAGAAAGAGAGAGAAAGAAAGAGAGGAAGAAACTCCCTTCGTTAAAATGAGCCATTTACAAAACGTGCAGAAAGGAGATAAAAGCTAGAGTTAAATTAGATTCAGAAGTGGCAGTGTGGAAAGATGGGGAGGGATGGAGGGCGAGAGAGAGTTGGGCTGTACGGAATTTCAGGTGTAAAGAGAGAGTATCCTCTTTTGTCCAGCTGGTCAATGTTAGGAAAAATCCTCTGAACAGGCAAATGGAAATTTGTACTTAATATGCTTACTTTGACTTAAAACTGACACTCTAGCACAAGCAAACAACTGGCTTTTCAAAGAACTGCTGTGAGAAATGTTGAATCTCCAACTGAAAAAGGACCACTTTCTCACACTTTCCAACTGAAAAACACCACTAGGCTGTGAGCAAGGAAAACGTGAATCTATAACTCCACTACAACAACACTGACCAGTTCACTCACACAAAAAACAACCACACTGACAAACACTCTGCTTCCAAACTACTGTTTAAATAACAGACACATGATAAACACACCCCAATAACAACCACTATAGCACTGGGAAATAAAGGAAAGGAATGTCTTACCTTTGTACTCTGTGTGTTCCTGGTACTGTAGCGCTCCTAGGTCCGTGTCTCTCTGTCTGTGACAGGTGCCATGGTGGAGCAGTAGAGTCCAGAGTAAGGAAAGGTAGTCTCTCTTGCTCTCTCTCTCTCTCTCTCTGGGCTGTAGAGAAGGGAAAGACATTCAGGGAGTGGGACAGAGCATAGTAGTTCTCTCACACTCTTTCCATCTGCCTTTTGGTTCTTTCTTTGACTGATATACTCTATCACTTCCACTGCTCAATGGCTCTCTCTCTCTTCTCTCTCTCTCTCTCTCTCTTCTTTCTCTCTCTCACACACACACACCCTCCTCCTCCTTTTGAAGCCACTCCCTCTGCAATGGTCCAAAGGTAAAGTCCTTCCCTCCCTCTCCTCTCTCACTCCCTCTCTCTCCTTTCCTCTCTCATTCCCTCTCTCTCTTCTCCTCTCTCACTCCCTCTCTTTCCTCTCCTCTCTCATTCCCTCTCTCCTTTCCTCTCATTCCCTCTCTCCTCTCCTCTTTCATTCTCTCTCTCCTCTCCTCTCTCATTCCCTCTCTCCTCTCCTCTCTCACTCCCTCTCTTTCCTCTCCTCTTTCAGTCTCTCTCTCCTTTCCTCTCTCATTCCCTCTCTCTCCTCTTTCATTCCCTCTCTCCTCTCCTCTCTCATTCCCTCTCCTCTCTCATTCCCTCTCTTTCATTCCTTCTCTCTCCTCTCCTCTCTCATTCCCTCTCTTTCATTCCCTCTCTCCTCTCCTCTCTCATTCCCTCTCCTCTCTCATTCCCTCTCTTTCATTCCTTCTCTCTCCTCTCCTCTCTCATTCCCTCTCCTCTCTCATTCCCTCTCTTTCATTCCTTCTCTCTCCTCTCGTCTTTCAGTCTCTCTCTCCTTTCCTCTCTCATTCCCTCTCTCTCCTCTCTCATTCCCTCTCCTCTCTCATTCCCTCTCCTCTCTCATTCCCTCTCTTTCATTCCTTCTCTCTCCTCTCCTCTCTCATTCCTTCTCTCTCCTCTCGTCTTTCCTTCCCTCTCTCCTCTCCTCTCTCATTCCCTCTCTCTCCTCTTTCATTCCCTCTCTCCTCTCCTCTCTCATTCCCTCTCTCTCCTCTTTCATTCCCTCTCTCCTCTCCTCTCTCATTCCCTCTCCTCTCTCATTCCCTCTCTTTCATTCCTTCTCTCTCCTCTCCTCTCTCATTCCTTCTCTCTCATTGCCTGTCTCTCATTCCTTTTCTCTCCTCTCTCTCGTTCCCTCCCCCCCCCCCACAGGTCCCACATGTTTTGTTATTACACATGGCTCTTTGACTTCTCTCTGTGTCTGCTCAGTGGTGTGATCTCTACGTGGCTCTACATGTGTTGTAGCTTCACTTTCATTTGACTGGTTCCGAGTGTTCCAGAGTGGGAAAGATTTCGGCTAGCTATGGCTCTTGGGTTGGGCTGATGCTGAGGGTCAGGGTAAGGGTGAGGTAAGTGGCTGGCACTGGGTTGAAGTCTACAGTAGGTTGAGAGTCTGGATCTGGGTCTTGATGTCTCACTTAAAGTATTTAAAGAGGTTAATCATTAACCCGGTTGTTCACAACCGATTTGGAGCCACAGCAATATATTAACTACACACACACACACACACACACACACACACACACACACACACACACACACATATCAAATGTAAATAGCTCCAAACAAACAGTGACACCATATTGTTGAGAAAAAAGGCACACACATTACACTCTCATTTACCATTTCTGAGACATAGGGGTGTGGCAGAGCATCAGTTGCAAGCCAATCTGACACATACACACACATCTGCTGCAGGGACGTACACACACTGTGGACAGGCTGGCATCTCACTGGCACCGTGCAGACGTCCATCTCTAGAGGGTGTGGAAGGGAACCAGTCAGAAATGCCAGTCAGCAGCACTCATTATCACACAGACATGCACACACACACACATGGTCCTTGGAAGAGAGGCTACACATCGAATGTTAATCATAGAATATTGAACAAGGAGAAACAGTGGCCTTGAACATGAGACACACAATCAATGATCACATTCATGTATCGACGTCAGTCTCTCAGCCATCTAGCAGATGCTTGGACCAGCAGGTGTTTGTGTGTGTGTTTGTATGTGTGTTTGTGTGTGCCTGTGTGTGTGTGTGTGTGTGTGTGTGTTCAAATTAGGTCTATGATATTCGACACCAGACTCGGGGCAGATAAGCTGTCAGGATTACTCTGATGTCACAACCCGGACGTATGCATGTGAAAAGGTCATGGTGTTGTTGTCATCAACACAATCCCAGCTATAACATAAGCAGAACCACAGCACCTGGCCCATATTTTCCATTGTGACCACACACAAACACAGCCATCATTGCCTACATTGTTCTTTAGTACAGTTAATTTTAGTGTGGGATTCATATTCTACTTTTTTGCACTTTACTGCTTTCTCCTACAGATTTTGTGGATTATGCTTAATTTCTCTGAATTGATTTGTGAGGTATTTTGTGTATGCCGTGCCGTGACTGTTAATTGTTGTTAGATTGATTTAGTCCTAATATGGTCTGTGTTCCAGATGCTCCCCACACCACGGCTCCCCACACCAGGAACAAGCCGTATGTCTTTAGTCCAGCCATACCCCCATGCCCCCTCACTACTCCAGCACACTATGACCTTAGAACAAAGAAGCCAGTCTCAACCGACTCCCTCCCTCCTTCCATCTCACTCAACCACCTTTTCTCTCCCTCCCTCCCTCCCTCCCTCCCTCCTTCCATCTCACTCAACCACCTTTTCTCTCCCTCCCTCCCTCCCTCCCTCCCTCCTTCCATCTCACTCAACCACCTTTTCTCTCCCTCCCTCCCTCCCTCCCTCCTTCCATCTCACTCAACCACCTTTTCTCTCCCTCCCTCCCTCCCTCCCTCCCTCCTTCCATCTCACTCAACCACCTTTCCTCTCCCTCCCTCCCTCCCTCCCTCCATCCCTCCCTCCCTCCCTCCCTCCTTCCATCTCACTCAACCACCTTTCCTCTCCCTCCCTCCCTCCCTCCATCCCTCCCTCCCTCTCTCTCTATTTGCGCATGGCCTCTATACCCAGACCTCTCCATCTAGCATGCCGTTGTCAACTATAACGTCTGTCTGTCTGTCTGTCTGTCTGTCTGTCTGACACACTGCTACTCCTAGAAAGACCTTTCTGTCCTTAATTCTGCATCTCAATGGCTTACCCTACCCTCTCTCTCCACCTCTTACACACACTATACATGGACACACACAGACAGATTTGAGTGCATACGCGCGTGCACACACACACACACACACACACACACACACACACACACACACACAAAGACAGTGGTTCATTCAAGAACACCACATTTTCACACACTGGTACATTATAGACTCTCAGACACATGTATGCATACAGATGAAATATACAAAGGTCCCAGATTGCCCTCTTTCTGACACTGAATTCATTGAGTGAGGGTGTATTGGAAGAGGTACAGAGAGGACAGTCTCACACTGAATATCTGCCGCATACCATCCCACTTCCCAAGTAGTGTATGAAAAATACATAGCTATTTTCCCTATTCAATTCTGTTTACATGTTTATACCTAACATTTACCCTCTTTCCCCCCACACAGACAACCATCTACCCAAAGTAACTTTCTCTAAACTCAAAGAACACACTCTCCTCACCAGGACGCATGTTTGCCTCCTATATATGAATATTTAACATCTGAACATAAAAAGACTTGTATTTTACACTTCAAAGACTACCCTGGGCGTGTCTCCCCGTCTCTCCCTTACGGGCCCAGGACTGGTCAGTGAGAAGCAGAGAGAGGAGCCGCATAAGAATCTAAAATACAGAAGATTAAGATTAAAGATTAATGTGGTGACCATGGAGGAGAGGATAGGCAGATTTACTCTCTACAACACACCTCCATTTCCCTCCAAAACATTCACAGTGATAATATCCCTACTACTCCAACAGAATGCTACAGAACTAACAATAACCTTGTAGCTACGGTATGGACGTTGTGGGAGACATGTCTGTGGTTGCTGTGAGAAGAAGGTTGTGTCCTAAATGGTACCAAAACAAACGGGTGGCTAGGAAACCCTTTACATTCCGACATTTGAGCCAAACACAGACCAAGCAAGGCAGTCCAGATCATTCTCTAGGAGATGGAAAACACAATGATCAGGGAAGGGGGTTGGGGGGGGGGGGTGTTACATTTAGGCAATTAACACTGGAGTGATAGATGTACAGATGAGGATGTGCAAGTATAAATACTGGTATGCAAAAGAGCAGAAAAAATAAATAAAAATATGGGGATGAGGTAGGTAGTTGGTTGGATGGGCTATTTACAGATTGGCTGTGTACAGCTGCAGCGATTGGTAAGCTGCGCTGACAGCCGATGCTTGAAGTTAGTGAGGGAGATATAAGTCTCCAACTTCAGTGATTTTTGCAATTCGATCCAGTCATTGGCAGCAGAGAACTGGAAGGAAAGATGGCCAAAGCAGGTGTTGGCTTTGGGGATGACCAGTGAGATATACTTGCTGGAGCGAGTGCTACAGGTGGGTGTTGCTATGGTGACCAGTGAGCTGAGATAAGGTGGAGCTTTACCTAGCAAAGACTTACAGATGACCTGGAGCCAGTGGGTTTGGCGACGAATATGTAGCGAGGACCAGCCAACGAGAGCATACAGGTTGCAATGGTGGGTGGTATATGGGGCTTTGGTGACAAAACGGATGGCACTGTGATAGACTGCATCCAATTTGCTGAGTAGAGTGTTGGAGGTTATTTTGTAAATGACATTGCCGAAGTCAAGGATCGGCAGGATAGTCAGTTATACAAAGGTATGTTTGGCAGCATGAGTAAAGGAGGCTTTGTTGTGAAATAGGAAGCCAAATCTAGATTTATTTTTGGATTGGAGATGCTTAATGTGAGTCAGGACGGAGAGTTTACAGTCTAGCCAGACACCTAGGTATTTATAGTTGTCCACATATTCTAAGTCAGAACCGTCCAGAGTAGTGATGTTAGGCGGGCAAGCGGGTGTGGGCAGCGATCGGTTGAAGAGCATGCATTTAGTTTTATTAGCATTTAAGAGCAGTTGGAGGCCACGGAAGGAGAGTTGTATGGCATTGAAGCTCGTATGGAGGTTTAGTAACACAGTGTCCAAAGAAGGGCCCGATGTATATAGAATAGTGTTGTCTGCGTAAAGGTGTATCAGAGAATCACCAGCAGCAAGAGCGACATCATTGATATATACAGAGAAAAGATTCGGCCCGAGAATTGAACCTTATGGCACCCCCATAGAGACTGCCAGGGGTCCAGACAACAGGCCCTCCGATTTGACACACTGAACTCTGTCTGAGAAGCGGTTAGTGAACCAGGCAAGGCAGTCATTGGAGAAACTAAGGCTGTTGAGTCTGCCGATAAGAATATGGTGATTGACAGAGTCGAAAGCCTTGGCCAGGTTGATGAAGACGGCTGCACAGTTCTGTTTTTTATTGATGGTAGTTATATCGTTTAGGACCTTGAGCGTGGCTGAGGTGCACCCTTGACCAGCTCGGAAACCAGATTGCATAGCGGAGAAGGTACGGTGGGATTCGAAATGTTCGGTGATCTGTTTGTTCACTTGGCTTTCGAAGAATTTAGAAAGCCAGGGCAGGATGGATATAGGTCTGTAACAGTTTGGGTCGAGAGTGTCTCCCCCGTTGAAGAGGGGGATGACCAAAGCCGCTTTCCAATCTTTAGGAATCTCAGGCGATACGAAAGAGAGGTTACTAACAGACTAGTAATTGCGACAATGGCGCAACCACCCTATTATTGGAAGAGAGGGTCCAGATTGTCTATCCCAGCTGATTTGTAGGGATCCAGATTTTGCAGCTCTTTCAGGACATCAGTTGTCTGGATTTGGGTGAAGGAGAAGTGGGGGGGGGGCTTGGGGCAGTTGCTGCAGCACTGTTGGCCGGGGTTGGGGTAGCAAGATGGAAAGTGTGGCCAGCCATAGAGAAATGCTTATTTAAATTTTTGATTATTGTGGATTTATTGGTGGTGACAGTGTTTCCTAGCCTCAGTGTGGTGGGCAGCTGAGAGGAGGTGCTCTTATTCTCCATGGACTTTACAGTGTCCCAAACCTTTTGGTGTTAGTGCTGCAGGATGCAAATTTCTGTTTGAAAAAGTTAGGCTTTGCTTTCCTAACTGACTGTGTATATTGGTTCCTGACTTCCCTGAAAAGTTAGACTATTCATCCTCTACTGCCAGGATGAGGTCAATATCCTTCCAGGATACCTGGGTCAGATCGATTAGAAAGGCCTGCTCGCAGAAGTGTTTTATGGAACGTTTGACAGTGATAAGGGGTGATCGCTGAGATCCTGTTTGAAAACAGCAGAGGTGTATTTAGAGGGCAAGTTGGTCTGGATGATATCTATGAGGGTGACCATGTTTACGGATTTAGGGTTGTACCTGGTAGGTTCCTTGATAATTTGTGTGAGATTGAGGGCATCTAGATTAGATTGTAGGATGGCCGGGGTGTTAAGCATATCCCAGTTTAGGTCACCTAACAGTTCCATCTCTGAAGATAAATGGGGGCAATCAATTCACATATGGTGTCCAGGGCACAGCTGGGAGCTGAGGGGGGTCTATAACAAGCGGCCACAGTGAGAGACTTATTTCTGGAGAGATGAATTTTTAAAAGTAGTAGCTCAAACTGTTTGGGCATAGCCCTGGATAGTAGGACAGAACTCTGCAGGCTATCTCTACAGTAGATTGCAACGCCGCCCCCTTTAGCAGTTCCATCTTGACAGAAAATGTTGTAATTGGGGATGGAAATTTCAGAATTTTTGGTGGCCTTCCTAAGCCCAGATTCAGACATGGCAAGGACATCAGGGTTGGCTGAGTGTGCTAAAGCAGTGAATAAAGCAAACATAGAGAGGATGCTTCTGATGTTAACATGCATGAACCCAAGGCTTTTCCGGTTACAGAAGTCAACAAATGAGAGCACCTGGGGACACACAGGGCCTGGGCTACCCTCTACATCACCAGAGGAACGGAGGAGGAGTAGGATAATGGTACAGCTCAAGGCTATAAGAACTAGTCATCTAGTGCGTTCGGAACAGAGAGTAAAAAGAGCAGACTTCTGGGCGTGGTAGGATAGATTCAGGGCATAATGCACAGACAAGGGCATGGTAGGGTACAGCGGAGGTAAACCTAGGCATTGAGTGATGATAAGAGGCTGCATCTCTGGAAGCGCCAGTTAAGCTAGGTGCGGCATGTGTGGGGGGGTGGGGCAAGGGAGCTAACCGAGGCATGTGGAGCGGGACTAGGGGCTCCGCAGTAAAACAAAACAATGAGAGCTACCCTAAACAAGGCATATTGACATTAGAGGGAGGCATAAAGCAATCACAGGTGTTGATTGGGAGGGCTAAGACAACAACGGGTAAACAGCTAAGACAACAACAACGGGTAAATGGCGATGAATGGGCAGAGAGGGTCAGTTAGCTACACACAGGGCCTGAGTTCGAGGCTGGGGCCGACAGATAAACAAAATAAAGTACCGTGTTAATGAACAGTCCAGCAGGCATCAGCTGTGTAGCCGAGTGATCACAAGGTCCAATAAGCAGCAATAGATGAAAGAGAGCCGCTCGGCAGTCGTCACTACACTAGGCGAGCGGGAGACATGGCGCTCAGAGAGTTAGCGGGCCGGGGCTAGTAGCTGGGTCCACACCGACATCAACAACGCAGAGGCCAGTTGAGAGCACATCGGCCGAAATACGTCATCTTTTCTCCTCTATCCTTCCCTCTCTTTCTCTGTCCCTTTTCCCATCTCTCTCTCTCTCTGCCTCTCCCAGCGCTTCCCCCTTCTATCCTTCCCCCCTCTCTCTCTCCCTTTTCCCATCTCTCTAGGGAAAGAGGGCACAAGATTGGGCGAGAGAGAGAGAGAGAGAGAGAAGGGGTAGAAGCCCTTCTCTCTCTCTCTCTCTCTCTCTCTCTCTCTCTCTCTCTCTCTCTCTCTCTCTCTCTCTCTCTCTCTCTCTCTCTCTCTCTCTCTCTCTCTCTCTCTCTCTCTCTCTCTCTCTCTCTCTCTCTCTCTCTCTCTCTCTCTCTCTCTCTCTCTCTCTCTCTCTCTCTCTCTCTCTCCTCTCTCTCTCTCTCTCTCTCTCTCTCCTCTCTCTCTCTCTCTCTCTCTCTCAATCTTTTCAGCCTCCTGAGGGTGAGGAAGCGTTATTGTGCCCTCTTCACGACTGTGTTGGTGTGGCCCATGATAGATCCTTAGTGATGTGGACACCCGAGAGACTTGTAGCGCTTGACCCGCTCCACTACAGTCCCATCGATGTGAATGGGAGCATGCTCAGCCCACCGTTTCCTGCCGTCCACGATCAGCTCCTTTGTATTGCTAACGTTCAGGAAGAGGTTGTTGTTCTGGCATCACATTGCCAGGTCTCTGACCTCCTCCCTATAGGCTGTCCCATCGTTGTCAGTGATCAGGGCTACCACCGTCATGTCATCTGCAAATTTAATGATGAGCTGTGCGCAGCCACACATTCGTGGGTGATCAGGGAGTACAGGAAGGGACTAAGCACGCAACCCTGAGGGGTGCCCTTGCTGGGGGTCAGCGTGGTGGATGTGTTGTTGCATACTCTCACCACCTGGGTGCGGCCCAATTGGAGTGGGTCCAGGGTGTCTGGGATGATGGTCTTTAAAAAAATTATACATATATTTTTTATTATTAATTTTATATAATAACTTACATTGAAAAACTCTAAGTGTTAAATCAAGTGTAGTTTTTTGTACCAGTTCATAAACCATATGCCATGGAATTGGTACATCGAAAGGTCCTCCCATTTATTTTGGAACCTGTATGGCGCAGCCAACATTTTTGTCCTCAGATGAAACTGGTATATTTCTCTATTTATGCCAGTTCCTTTCAGCCAATTTGTATCTTTAATATATGGCAGGCAAACAAGTTTCTTACCTTCTCCCTTTTCCACTTGCCTCCTCCATTTTTGTGGTAGTGCCGCAATCAGTTGGTTGTAAGTTTGGATTGAGCAGATATTCCCATATATTTTCGATAACTGCAAATGTGACATAACTCCGCCGTTTATATTCATAATAACATTAACAAATATAATACACTTTAAAAAAAATCCATAAAGAATGTTTTTTTTATTAATCAGTATATTTGAATTTAACCATAATATTTGTTATATCTTTTCCGGAGGATAAAATTGAAATTATGACCAGCTTTGTACAGTATGGCTTGTTTAAGAAAGGGCGATACTTTAAACAACATTTTATTTTAAATTAGTTGGAAATGGGAAGTTGTTATCTGTATGAAGGCAAAAAGGCCATTTTTAAACAAAGGATGAGCCTTTCTTAATAATCTACTAGAGAACCATTTTGGGTTTAAGTATAACTTATGTACGAGTGAAGCTTTTAGTGAGAGGTTTAAAGCTTTAATATTTAATAATTTTAGCCCCCCAAACTCATATTCATTATATACTGCTCAAAAAATAAAGGGAACACTTAAACAACACATCCTAGATCTGAATGAATGAAATAATCATGTTAAATACTTTTTTCTTTACATAGTTGAATGTGCTGACAACAAAATCACACAAAAATAATCAATGGAAATCCAATTTATCAACCCATGGAGGTCTGGATTTGGAGTCACACTCAAAATGAAAGTGGAAAAATACACTACAGGCTGATCCAACTTTGATGTAATGTCCTTAAAACAAGTCAAAACGAGGCTCAGTAGTGTGTGTGGCCTCCATGTGCCTGTATGACCTCCCTACAACACCTGGGCATGCTCCTGATGAGGTCTCCTGAGGGATCTCCTCCCAGACCTGGACTAAAGCATCCGCCAACTCCTGGACAGTCTGTGGTGCAACGTGACGTTGGTGGATGGAGTGAGACATGATGTCCCAGATGTGCTCAATTGGATTCAGGTCTGGGGAACGGGCGGGCCAGTCCATAGCATCAATGCCTTCCTCTTGCAGGAACTGCTGACACACTCCAGCCACATGAGGTCTAGCATTGTTTTGCATTAGGAGGAACCCAGGGCCAACCGCACCAGCATATGGTCTCACAAGGGGTCTGAGGATCTCATCTCGGTACCTAATGGCAGTCAGGCTACCTCTGGTGAGCACATGGAGGGCTGTGCGGCCCCCCAAAGAAATGCCACCCCACACCATGACTGACCCACCGCCACAATGCAAATAGTCCGGGTAGCCATTTGATTACCTGTTCAGGAGTCTTATGGCTTGGGGGTAAAAACTGTTGAGAAGCCTTTTTGTCCTAGACTTGGCACTCCGGTACCGCTTGCCATAGTAGAGAGAACGGTCTATGACTGGGGGGTCTAGGGTCTTTGACAATTTTTACAGCCTTCCTCTGACACCGCCTGGTGCAGAGGTCCTGGATGGCAGGAAGCTTAGCCCCAGTGATGTACTGGGCCGTACGCACTACCCTTTGTAGTGTCTTGCGGTCTGAGGCCGAGCAATTGCTGTACCAGGTAGTGATGCAACCAGTCAGGAGTTAATCAATGTGATTTTTCCATAAATAGACAAGTATTTACCTCTCCATGGTTGCAGAATCTTATCTATTTTGCTAACTTTCTATTGAAATTAATTGTGGTAAGTTAATTTATATTTTTTGACATGTGAATACCAAGTATGTCTACTTCACCATCCGCCCATTTTATTGGTAAACTGCAAGGTAGTGTAAACACTGTATTTTTTAATGATCCAATACGTAATATGGTAAACTTGTCCTAATTAGGTTTTAATCCAGAGAGGCTAGAAAAGTGATCAAGATCTTCAATGAGACTGTGCAGTGATCCAGATTGAGGACTTAAGAAAAACTAGAATCCTTGACATACACTGACACTTTTGTTTTTATTCCCTGGATTTCCAACCCCTTGATGTTCTTGTTGGATCTAATTTTAATAGCTAGCATTTCAATGGTCATAATAAATAGATATGGAGACAACGGACAGCCTTGTTTTACTCCTCTTAAAAGCTCAATACTTTCTGAGAAGTAACCATTATTTACTATTTTACATCTGGGGTTGCTGTACATAACTTTAACCAACTATATAAGAGATTCACCAAAATTAAAGTAATCCAGGCATTTAAATATAAATTCTCATCATACTTTATCCAAAGCCTTTGCAGAATCTGCTATGATGACCAGGCCTGGTATCTTCGATGTTTCATAATATTCAATAGTTTCAAGTAATTGTTGTATTGGTAAAACCTTTTTTATTCAATGTGCTATGCATTTCGCCAGGATTTTTGCATGGCAACATTGAAGTGTTAGAGGCCTCCAGTTTTTTAAATGGACTGGATCTTTATACTTACCACCTGGGTCCTGTTTTAGTAGTAATGAAATCAGACCTTCTTGTTGATTACCTGAAAGTCTACCATTTTTCTAAGAGTACATCAAAAAAAAAGGTCTGATTTGGTATACTGTCAAGCCCTGGGGTTTTTCCAGACTGAAAACATTTTATTGCCTCAAAAGGTTCCTCTTCTGTAAGTTGGCCTTCACACAGGTCTTTCTGTAAATGTATTAATTTGACATTATTATTAGGAAATAAATCCTTACAGTTAACACCATTCAGCAGAAATGGAGGAGACTGAAAATAAAACATGCTTAAAATATTTTGCTTCCTCTTTCGAAATATAATTTGGTGAGTCATGGATAACTCCATAATTTGTAATGAGTTTCTGTAAATAATTTTTGGTATAATTTCTATGTTGAAGATTCTAGACAAATGTTGTGCATTTTTCACCATTTTCCATCCAATTTTTGGAATAAATTACATTTGATCGTTCTTGAATAAGTACCTCCAAATCTTTTGTTTTTCCTCTAACCTATTTTGTGCCTCTATAGTGCAGTTTCCATTACCATCTACCTGCGCTGTTACTTCCTCTATTTCCTTTATTTGTCTAATCTCTTTTGACATAAACTGCTTTTGTTTTAATGATGAGTATTGTATTGAATGACCTCTAAAAGTACATTTGAAAGTGTCCCATACAATAAGGGGATCTGCTGTACCTATGTTGTACAAAAAAAAGTCAATTATTAATTATTTTGTCTTAGTTAAGAACAAATTGCCATCCAATAGGCTTTGATAAAATGTCTAATATCCCTGTCCACATGGAAATTCTGTAAGAGTTACATGGAGGCCAATTAGATGGTGGTCCGATCGTATTCAGTCTCCTATTAATACTTTTTTTAAACTTTTGATGCCAGCAAGAATGACACTAGGAAGTAATCAAGATGGCTAGCTTCATTAAGCCTCCTCCATGTATATCTCACTAGTTCAGGGTTTTTCAACCTCCATATATCCACTAGTTCTAATGTATCCATGACCTTTGTGATATCCTTAAATGCTGGAGGGTGATAGTTTATAGAGTAATTTCCTTTACGATCCATTGAGGTACTTAAAGCCATATTATAATCTCCCACCATAATAATATATTATTTAATTGCTTGTGAGGTCAATAGATTATTACATATATTTTCGAAAAAGTGTGGATCATCATTATTTGGCCCATGTAGATTAGTTAGCCAGATCTGTTTTTGGTCCAATAGCATATTTAAAATAATCCATCTTCCTTGCGGATCTGTTTGCACAGTTTGCACAATCGGATCAACATTTTTATTAATTAGTATAATCACCCCTTTTGAGTTTTCTGGACCATGACAAAAAATATATTTCTCACTCACAGTCCTTTTTCCACCCAACCTCATCTATATTTGTAGAATGAGTTTCCTGTAAACAATAGATATTATATTCTTTCTCTTTTAGCCATCTGAAAATGTATCTTCTTTTTTATAATCTGCTAAGCCATTACAATAATAACTTGCTATACTTATTTCCCCACTTACCATAATGATACACAAGTTTCAATTATACTTACCACAACCAATGTTTGTTAACTTAACATTAAAAATCACCATGATGATTAAGTATCCATATAGATGTAACATAATAATTTGCACTGTTAAAGATACTATAGATGCAACTTTGTAAACCTCCAATTTTTCTAATATTCCACACACTAAAACATCCCCCCATGTCTAGGTCTGTTGTCACTAAGACCATCAGACCATCTCCCTGACTCATGACGCACTGTTGCGTCCTAAGGCAAACCCTTGGTTGCCAATTGGCGTTGGCCAGAGGGAAATATGGGCAGTCCCATGATAACATAAATATCTACAAAGATGCTTAAGAGAACTAACCAAACAACATGGAAAACAGTCAGAAGAAAATAGTAACAATAATAGATAATATTAATAGAAATAATAACAGCACAATCTTATAAATGCATACTCATATTTAGAAAGTCCTAGCAAGGCTATAAGCACGTCAGCCCAGCCTGCTCAATGCATTGGATTCAATTGTTCGATTTAAAAAAAAAATATTAAGAGAAAACAACCTAAATATATCGAAAGACCAGTCCTTTTTTTATGTCCATTACATGCAGACATATTTTGTGTAGTCCTCATTATATCCTGTTGTATTCAGACAAAAAAAGGAAGAAGGAAAAAGGAACATAGATTCTAACTTTTTCCTCCATCGACTGATAGTTTTCATTTTTGTCCTCCTTTATTCCCATTATAACAATATTATTTTTCATACTTCTGCACTTTAGATCAAGTAATTTGGCTTTCATTGTTTTATTATCATATTATAGCCTCTCTGTAGTGTCTCTAAACTTCTTAAGAATTGGTGTCCCGCTAGCGGGACAACTTCCGGTGAAACTGGAGGGTATGTAATTCAAATAAATTCGAATAGTCATTATGGTTTTTAAACGTATAGGTACATATAAGTGTCTTATATCGGCTGAAAGCTTAAATTCTTGATAATCTAACTGCACTGTTCGATTTACAGTAGCTATTACAGCGAAAACATGCCATGCGATTGTTTGAGGACGGCGCCCCACATCAAAAACATTTTCCACCGGCACAAGTTTCATACATTCATATATAAAGATGAAATAATCACTTACTTTTTGAAAGTCTTCCTCTGGTTTGTCAACCAAAGGGTCCCAGCTATAACATGTAAATCAAATCAAAGTTTATTTGTCACGTGCGCTGAGTACAACAGGTGTAGACCTTACAGTGAAATGCTTACTTACAGGCTCTAACCAATAGTGCAATAGTGTCGTTTTGTTAGATAAAATCCTTTTTTATGTCCCAAAAAGTCTGTTTAGTTGGCGCCATCGATTTGAGTAATCCACTCATTCAACTTGCAGAGAAAGGAATCCAAAAATCTACCCCTAAACTTTGTTTCAACAAGTCAAAATACGTTTCGATTTACTCCTCCGACACCTTAAAATGTAATCAAAATATAATATTTCTTTCGGAAAGAAGTATGTTCAAAGGAAACCGATTTTAGCAGGTGCATAACGTCATCATGGCACGCAAAGACACGGATTTCCAAGACTTTGTCCTCATACAAAAACTGTTATTTCTTATTCGTTTTTGAAGTTGAAACCTTGAATGTAGACTGCTGATACCCTGTGGAAGCCATAGGAATTGCATCCAGGGAGCTAATTTACAATATGAGCTTTCTCTTGCATTTCTAAGATCAAATCAAATGTATTTCTAAAGCCCTTCTTACATCAGCTGATATCTCAGCACAGCCTAAAACCCTAAACAGCAAGCAATGCAGGTGTAAAATCACAGTGGCTAGGAAAAACTCCCTAGAAAGGCCAGAACCTAGGAAGAAACCTAGAGAGGAACCAGGCTATGAGAGGTGGTCAGTCCTCTTCTGGCTTTGCCGGTTGGAGATTATAACAGAACATGGCCAAGATGTTCAAATGTTCATAGATGACCAGCAGGGTCAAATAATAATAATCACAGTGGTTGTCGAGGGTGCAACAGGTCAGCACCTCAGGAGTAAATGCCAGTTGGCTTTCCATAGCCGATCATTCAGAGTATCTCTACCGCTCCTGCTGTCTCTAAAGAGTTGAAAACAGCAGGTCTGGGACCTTTAGCATGTCCGGTGTACAGGTCAGGGTTCCATAGCCACAGGCAGAACAGTTGAAACCGGAGCAGCAGCACGGCCAGGTGGACAGCAAAGAGTCATCAGCAGCATAAATACTGGAGGCTGAGACAGGAGGGGTCGGGAGACACTGTGGCCCCATCCGACAATACCCCCAGACAGGGCCAAACAGGCAGGATATAACCCCACCCACTTTGCCAAAGCACAGCCCCACACCACTAAAGGAATATCTTCAAACACCAACTTACCATCCTGAGACAAGGCCGAGTATAGCCCACAAAGATCTCCGCCACGGCACAACGCAAGGGGGGGGCGCCAACCCAGACAGGATCAACACGTCAGTGACTCAACCCACTCAAGTGACGCACCCCTCCTGGGGACGGCATGGAAGAGCACCAGTAAGCCAGTGACTCAGCCCCTGTAATAGGGTTAGAGGCAGAGAATCCCAGTGCAGAGAGGGGAACCGGCAAGGCAGAGACATCAAGGGCGGTTCGCTGCTCCAGTGCCTTTTCGTTCACCTTCACACTCCAGGGTCAGACAACACTCAATCATAGGACCTACTGAAGAGATGAGTCTTCAATAAAGACTTAAAGGTTGAGACCAAGTCTGCGTCTCTCACATGGGTAGGCAGACCATTCCATGAAAATTGAGCTCTATAGGAGAAAGCCCTGCCTCCAGCTGTTTGCTTAGAAATTCTAGGGACAGTTAGGAGGCCTGTGTCTTGTGACCATAGCATATGTGTAGGTATGTACGGCAGGACCAAATCGGAAATATAGGTAGGAGCAAGCCCATGTAATGCTTTGTAGGTTAGCAGTAAAACCTTGAAATCAGCCCTTGCCTTAACAGGAAGACAGTGACCGGTACTTCCTGTTCACGTTTTTGCTTATAAATAGGAATCATGAGGACAGAGTTATAGTCAGATTTTCCAAATGGAGGGTGATGGAGGGCTTTGTATGTGTTTCTGCGTGTGGAGTAAAGGGGATCTTGAGTTTTTTTGCCTATATTTGCACATGTGGCATGCTGGTAGAAATGAGGTAAAACGGATTTCAGTTTTTCGGCATTAAAATCAACAGCCACTAGGAGCGCCACTTCTGGATGAGCATTTATTTTCTTGATTTCTTATGGTCCTATACAGGTGGTTGAGATGCGGGAGTGCTGAGCGATTAACCAAAATGTTTGTTATTGTAATTCCATTTTGCTCCGTTTTTTTCTGTGAGCTCAATGCACAGATTGTACAGTTTCTCGAGACAAAGTTTTGTCCGGGTGGGTGCCAGCACGTCTCTGGGATTAGGGCCACTTCAGACGTCAACTTACCAACATTACGACCAGGAATACAACTTTCCCGAAGCGGGTCCTCTGTTTGGACCACCACCCAGGACAATGGATCTAATCCCAGAATCCAACCAAAAACAATGGCGCCGCAGAAGGGGCAGATGGAGCAGCTTCCTGGTCAGGCTCCATAGATGTGCACATCGCCCAATGCTCCCTAGTATACTACTCGCCAATGTCCAGTCTCTTGACAACAAGGTAGACAAAATCTGAGCAAGGGTTGCCTTCCAGAGAGACATCAGAGATTGTAACATTCTCTGTTTCACAGAAACATGGCTCTCTCAGGACATGTTGTCGGAATCGGTTCAGCCACAGGGCTTCTCCATGCATCACGCACGCCGACAGAGATAAACACCTCTCTGGCAAAAGGAAGGGCGGGCGTGTATGCTTTATGATTAACGACTCAAGGTGTAATTATAACAACATACAGGAACTCAAGTCCTTCTGCTCACCCGACCTCGAATTTCTTACAATCAAATGCCGGCCATACTACCTCCCAAGAGAATTCTATTCAGTTATCATCACAGCTGTGTACATTCCCCCTCAAGCAGACACCAAGATGGCCCTCAGGGAACTTCACAGGACGTAAACAGGAAACCATGTATCCTGAGGCTGCATTTATTGTAGGTGGGGATTTTAACAAAGCAAATTTGTGAACAGGGCTACCTATATTCTATCAGCATATTGATTGCATTACACGCGGGGGTAATACACTCGATCACTAGTACTCTAACTTCCGCAATGCATACAAAGCCTTCCCCTGCCCTCCATTCAGCAAATCCGAACACGACGCCATCTTGCTCCTACCGTCTTATAGACAGAAACTCAAACAGGATGTACCAGTGACTAGAACCATTCAATGCTGGTCTGTCCAATCAGAATCCATGCTTCAAGATCCCGCAGACTGGGATATGTTCCAGTCAGCTTCAGAGAATAACATATGCTGACTCGTTCCACAGACGATGCAATCGCCATCACACTGCACACTGCCCTAGCCCATCTGGACAAGATGAATACCTATGTAAGAATGCTGTTCATTGACTACAGCTCAGCATTCAACACCATAGTACCCTCCAAGCTCATCATCAAGCTGGTGACCCTGGGAATCAATCCCGACCTGTGCAATTGGGTCCTGGACTTTCTGATGGGCCGCCCCCAGGTGATGAAGGTAGTAAAAAAACATCACTTCGCTGACCCTCAAAACTGTGGCACCACAAGGGTTTGTGCTCAGCCCCCTCCTGTTCTCCCTGTTTACCCACAACTGCGTGGCCATGCACGCCTCCAACTCAATCATCAAGTTTGTAGACGACACAACAGTAGTGGGCTTGATTAGTGTGCAAAGCTGTCATCAAGGCAAAGGGGGGATACTTTGAAGAATCTCAAATATAAAATATATTTTAATTTGTTTAAGACTTTTTTGTTTACTAAATGATTCCGAATGTGTTATTTCATAGTTTTGATGTCTTCACTATAATTCTACAATGTATAAGATAGTAAAAATAAAGAAAAACACTGGAATGAGTAGGTGTGTCCAAACATTTGACTGGTACTGACTCGAAATTGAGCTCAGGTGCATCCTGTTTCCATTGATCATCCTTGAGATGTTTCCACAACATGATTGGAGTCCACCTGTGGTAAATTCAATTGATTGGACATGATATGGAAAGGCGCAAACATGTCTATATCAGGGTCCACAGTTGACAGTGCATGTCAAAGCAAAAACCACGCCATGAGGTCGAAGGAATTGTCCATAGAGCTCCGAGACAGGATTGTGTCAAGGCACAGATCTGGTGAAGGGTACTAAAAGTTTCTGCAGCATTGAAGATACGCAAGAACACAGTGGCCTCCATCATTCATAAATGGAAGAAGTTTGAAACCACCAAGACTCTTCCTAGAGTTGGCCACCTGGCCAAATTGAGCAATCGGGGGAGAAGGGCCTTGGTCAGGGAGGTGACCAAGAACCCGATGGTCACTCTGACAGGGCTCCAGAGTTCATCTGTGGAGATGGGAGAACCTTCCGGAAGGACAACCATCTCTGCAGCACTCAATCAAATCAGTCCTTTATGGTAGAGTGGGCAGAAGGAAGCCACTCCTCAGTAAAAGGCACATGACAGCCCACTTGGAGTTTGCCAAAAGGCACCTGAAGGACTCGGACCATGAGAAACAAGATTCTCTGGTCTGATGAAACCAAGATTGAACTCTTTGGCATGAATGCCAAGCGTTACGTTTGGAGGAAACCTAGCACCATCCTACGGTGAAGCACGATGGTGGTAGCATCATGCTTTGGGGATGTTTTTCAGCGGCGGGGACTGGGAGACTAGTCACGATTGAGGGAAAGATGAACGGAGCAAAGTACAGAGAGATCCCTGATGAAAACCTGCTCCAGAGCACTCAGGTCCTCAGACTGGGGCCAAGGTTCCCTTTCCAACAGGACAACGACTCTAAGCACACAGCTAAGACAACACTGGAGTGGCTTCAGGACAAGTCTCTTAATGTCCTTGAGTTGCCCAGCCAGAGCCCGGACTTGAACCCGATCGAACATCTCTGGAGAGAACTGAAAATAGCTGTGCAGTGACGCTCCCCATCCAACCTGACAGCTTGAGAGAATCTGCAGAGAAGAATGTGAGAAACTCCCCAAATACATCAAATACATCTTGTAGCGTCATACCCAAGAAGACTCAAGGCTGTAATCCTACTAAGTTTTTTATGTGTTTTAGGTGTTTTTATGTGTTATATATTTGCAAACATTTCTAAAAACCTGTTTTTGCTTTGTCATTATGGGGTATTGTCTGTAGATTGATGAGGGAAAAAAACGATTGAATCCATTTTAGAATAAGGCTGTAACGTAACAAAATGTGGAAAAGGAGAAGGGGTCTGAATGCTGTATATTAAAAGCACTGCATTATGTGGGTTGAATGCTTTAATAACACAACACAATTAATAAAAGCCCCATGACGGTAGTGACTGCCTCACTTATTAACCACCATTTATTCACATTACTTTAATCAAATATTTCAGTTGTTGTGTGTATTATTTATTATTTAATTCCAAGTCATCATATCATCTCTATAGAGCTGCTGCTTATGCTGTCTGACAAATTCACTATTTTAGTAGTTCTTCAAAGTAAATAAGGCATCCTTTTATGACTGCTGAATACCAACTATCAATCACTTAGATCATGTATTTTCAGGTAGAGATACCTCACCAAACAACTGCTCTCTATCACTCTCGAACGCGTATTTATCCATCTCTTCCATAGCAGGCCTAAAAGAAACACAGACCGGACAAGTAGGCGGACAATGGATTATGGTCACTAATTTCCAAGTTTCCTACACTAAACTCTGTAGAAGATTGGCCTGTTGGAAACTACAACTTCCATCTACATCATACAGTTCGGGCTTGATCTGATTTATCTCTAGAGAAACTGTGCAATGTGCACATTGAGCTCACAAAAAAAAGATGAATTAAGTGGAATTCAAAAAATGGAACTGTCATCGGTCAATTAGTTGTTTAAAAAGCGAGAAATAACCAACATTTTGGTTAATCACTCAGCGCTACCGAAATGGCACCCTAATCCGTATATAGTGCATTACTTTTGACCAGGGCCCATTGGGAATCAGGTACCATTTCAGACGTAGCCCCAAAGAAACACTATACATTACCATGGTGTCCTGTCAAACTGCTAACTGGATAATGCCTCAAAAGGCAGCGGAAGTGACTCCTATCCTTGAGCTCAAGGGAAGAGATGAAGAGAAAAGAGCACTATTACTGTAATACCACAATTGCCTAATTCCATGTGAACAACAAGATATTTGGGTGAGAGAGTGTCTTTACGGTTTGCATGTAGAAGTGTGTATCAAGGCACAAGGTGAGACCCAGATGCAGACACAGGAGGCAGATGGTTGGAGTCTTACAATGTTTTTTAATCCAAAAAGGGGATGGCAAGAGAATGGTCATGTACAGGTAAAAGGTAAAAACCAGTTCAGAGTCCAAAAGTACCAAAGGGCAGGCAGATTCAAGGTCAGGGCAGGAAGGATGATCAGGCAGGCGGGAAAGTAGTCCAGAGTCAGGCAGGGGTCAAAACCAGGAAGACTAGCAAAGAGAATAGAAAAGGAGTACGGGGAAAAACACACTGGTTGACTTGACTAAACATACAAGATGAACTGGCACAGAGAGACAGGAAACACAGGGATAAATACACTGGGGAAAATAAGCAACACCTGGAGTGGGTGGAGACAATCACAGGGACAGGTGTAACAGATCAGGGCGTGACAGTGTGGCATCCCTTCTGCATACTCTTTCTCTAACATTGTTGCCTGTGGTGTGGCTGCATTGTTTGAGTGCTGCAGTCTTGACCTTTGCTCCCGTGGACCCCTTGTCCTTGCCCTGCCTGGCCCTGCCCTGGTGGCAAAGTGCCCCTGTTGCCCGACAGGCTGCAAATCCCCTCCAACACAAACGGGGCTGTTGTGGCATGACAGAGATAAGCCCTGCCGCTCTCAGACCAAACACACTCATAGGGTCGTGGGAAGTGAGGCCAGCTGCAATGTAGGAGCGCGTGTGGGTATAACAGTGTGTGTGTGTGTGTGTGTGTGTGTGTGTGTGTGTGTTTGTGTGTGTGTGTGTGTGAGTCTGTGGGTGTGCGTGTGTTCAAGGTTCTTCTGGGCGTAAGATTGTTTTGTCCCGTCACTTATCAGTGTTTGAGTGTCCTTGAGCAACACTTCTACACACTGACTACTTCCTATCCATCAGAGCAACACTTCTACACACTGACTACCTCCTACCTATCAGAGCTGGCCTTCATACGGTGACAGTGACTGGGCTGGATATGAAGATGGAGGAGAAAATAGACTATAACAGGAACAGGAAAAGAGGAGCAGAAATAGAGGAATGTGGAACAATGATAAAAAGGAAAGGAAGATATATTTACTACGTCATACCCGGGGGGAAAGGAATAGAGACACATCTCAATGCACAGAGATTCATTGACTCCTACAGAAAACACCGTAGGGGAGAGGGATGAAAGTATTCGGAATTAATGGGTATGTTGCAGGGAGGGAGAGAGTGTGTTATGGGAATAAGGAACGCTCCTCAGGGGGATAAGGAATGCTCCTCAGGGGGATAAGGAACGCTCCTCAGGGGGATAAGGAACGCTCCTCAGGGGGATAAGGAATGCTCCTCGGGGGGATAAGGAATGCTCCTCGGGGGGATAAGGAATGCTCCCCAGGGGGATAAGGAATGCTGTAAGGATAGGGGATAAGGAATGCTCCTCAGGGGATAAGGAATGCTCCCCAGGGGGATAAGGAACGCTCTTCAGGGGCTAAGGAATGCTCCTCGGGGGGATAAGGAATGCTCCTCGGGGGATAAGGAATGCTCCCCAGGGAGATAAGGAACGCTCCTCAAGGGGATAAGGAATGCTCCTTAGGGGGATAAGGAACGCTCCTCAATGGGATAAGGAATGCTCCTTAGGGGGATAAGGAATGCCCCTCAGGGGGATAAGGAATGCTCCTCAGGGTGATAAGGAATGCTCCTCAGGGTGATAAGGAATGCTCCTCGGGGGATAAGGAATGCTCCTCAGGGGGATAAGGAATGCTCCTCAGGGGGATAAGGATGTGTGCCAGTGGGACAGAACAGAGAGCTGTGTTGTGTTGTAAGGATAGGTAAGCCTGCTGGAGGGATGGAGAGAATGTGCTAGAGATGAGTAGGCGTGTTAGAGGGATAAGGGAGGGGTGTGTTGGATGGAGGGAGAATGAGGAGGAGAGGAGGAGGATGGGGGGATCCCCTAAGGACCGTAAATAGGCTTATGTAAGCCCCCCAGCCTAGCAGACGAGAGGAGAGCAGAGCATCCAGTCACAGAGGGTTACTTCTGTTGAAATGAGCACAGAGACAACAGTGATGATGGCCATCATCCCATGGCCAACTCCCCTGAGTCTACATACACACACTAATGCACATACACACTCAGAGACACCGACACACAGACACACTCAGAGACACCGACACACACAGACACACTCAGAGACACTGACACACTTAGAGACACCAACACACACAGACACACTCAGAGACACCGACACACAGACACACTTAGAGACACCGACACACACAGACACACTCAGAGACACCGACACACACAGACACACTCAGAGACACCGACTCACTGACACACTTAGAGACACCGACACACAGACACACTCAGAGACACCGACACACACAGACACACTCAGAGACACCGACACACAGACAAATTTAGAGACACCAACACACACAGACACACTCAGAGACACCGACACACACAGACACACTCAGAGACACCGACACACACAGACACACTCAGAGACACCGACACACAGACACACTTAGAGACACCAACACACACAGACACACTCAGAGACACTGACACACACAAACACACTCAGAGACACCGACACACACAGACACACTCAGAGACACCGACACACTTAGAGACACACTCAGAGACACCGACACACAGACACACGTAGGGACATCAACACACACAGACACACTTAGAGACACCGACATACACAGACACACTCAGAGATACCGACACACACAGACACACTCAGAAACACCGACACACAGACACACTTAGAGACACCAACACACACAGACATACTTAGAGACACCGACACACACAGACACACTCAGAGACACCGACACACAGACACACTTAGAGACACCAACACACACAGACACACTTAGAGACACCAACTCACACAGACACACTTAGAGACACCGACATACACAGACACACTCAGAGACACCAACACACACAGACACACACAGACACACTCAGAGACACCGACACACTCAGAGACAATGACACACACAGACACACTTACAGACACAGATACACACACAGCTGAATACTTAATTTGGATCCACAATGAAACACACAAATAAAGAAACAAACTTCCATGAAAACGCAGGCAGCCAGGCAAGCAGGGACACACACACACACACACACACACACACACATGCCCCATAACCACTTTCTCATCTTTCACACAGGTACCTCAAAAGAGCAACTTTAATGAGAGGAAAAACCCTAATCACATGATGTTATCTTACCCAGATAGGTTCACCCCCAGCTCATCTGTGATTTACAACCAAAACAATGTTCCATAGTAACAGATTCTGAGTGCCTCGAAAAACCATTCACAAAATGTACCCTTCCCCCCCACCCTAAGCAATAGCAGATCCCGAATCAGTTCAGAAAGCACAGCCCTCACCCTCCCATTAAACCCCAATGTTACCCCTATCATACCCCAACCCAACTACCTCTATACTACACCCCAACCCAACTACCTCTATACTACACCCCATCACTCCCCAACCCAACTACCTCTATACTACACCCCATCACTCCCCAACCCAACTACCTCTATATTACACCCCAACCCAACTACCTCTATACTACACCCCACCACTCCCCAACCCAACTACCTCTATACTACACCCCAACCCAACTACCTCTATACTACACCCCAACCCAACTGCCTCTATACTACACCCCATCACTCCCCAACCCAACTACCTCTATATTACACCCCATCACTCCCCAACCCAACTACCTCTATACTACACCCCATCACTCCCCAACCCAACTACCTCTATATTACACCCCAACCCAACTACCTCTATACTACACCCCACCACTCCCCAACCCAACTACCTCTATACTACACCCCAACCCAACTACCTCTATACTACACCCCAACCCAACTGCCTCTATACTACACCCCATCACTCCCCAACCCAACTACCTCTATATTACACCCCATCACTCCCCAACCCAACTACCTCTATACTACACCCCAACCCAACTACCTCTGTACTACACCCCATCACTCCCCAAACCAACTACCTCTATACTACACCCCATCACTCCCCAACCTTAACTACCTCTATACTACACCCCACCACTCCCCAACCCAACTACCTCTATACTACACCCCATCACTCCCCAACCCAACTACCTCTATACTACACCCCAACCCAACTACCTCTATACTACACCCCACCACTCCCCAAAACAACTAACTCTATACCACACCCCATCACTCCCCAACCCAACTACCTCTATACTACACCCCACCACTCCCCAAACCAACTAACTCTATACTACACCCCATCACTCCCCAACCCAACTACCTCTATACTACAACCCATCACTCCCCAACCCAACTACCTCTATACTACACCCCAACCCAACTACCTCTATACTACACCCCACCACTCCCCAAACCAACTAACTCTATACCACACCCCATCACTCCCCAACCCAACTACCTCTATACTAAACCCCACCACTCCCCAAACCAACTAACTCTATACCACACCCCATCACTCCCCAACCCAACTACCTCTATACTACACCCCAACCCAACTACCTCTATACTACACCCCATCACTCCCCAAACCAACTAACTCTATACCACACCCCATCACTCCCCAACCCAACTACCTCTATACTACACCCCAACCCAACTACCTCTATACTACACCCCATCACTCCCCAAAGCAACTAACTCTATACCACACCCCATCACTCCCCAACCCAACTACCTCTATACTACACCCCAACCCAACTACCTCTATACTACACCCCACCACTCCCCAAACCAACTAACTCTATACCACACCCCATCACTCCCCAACCCAACTAACTCTATACTACACCCCACCACTCCCCAACCCAACTACCTCTATACTACACCCCATCACTCCCCAACACAACTACCTCTATACTACACCCCATCACTCCCCAACCCAACTAACTCTATACTACACCCGAACCCAACTACCTCTATACTACACCCCATCACTCCCCAACCCAACAACCTCTATACTACACCCCATCACTCCCCAACCCAACTACCTCTATACAACACCCCATCACTCCCCAACCCAACTACCTCTATACTACACCCCATCACACCCCAACCCAACTACCTCTATACTACACCCCATCACTCCCCAACCCAACTACCTCTATACTACACCCCATCACTCCCCAACCCAACTACCTCTATACTACACCCCATCACTCCCCAACCCAACTACCTCTATATTACACCCCAACCCAACTACCTCTATACTACACCCCAACCCAACTACCTCTATACTACACCCCATCACACCCCAACCCAACTACCTCTATACTACACCCCATCACTCCCCAACCCAACTACCTCTATACTACACCCCATCACTCCCCAACCCAACTACCTCTATACTACACCCCAACCCAACTACCTCTATACTACACCCCATCACACCCCAACCCAACTACCTCTATACTACACCCCATCACTCCCCAACCCAACTACCTCTATACTACACCCCATCACACCCCAACCCAACTACCTCTATACTACACCCCATCACTCCCCAACCCAACTACCTCTATACTACACCCCATCACTCCCCAACCCAACTACCTCTATACTACACCCCAACCCAACTACCTCTATACTACACCCCATCACACCCCAACACAACTACCTCTATACTACACCCCATCACTCCCCAACCCAACTACCTCTATACTACACCCCATCACACCCCAACCCAACTACCTCTATACTACACCCCATCACTCCCCAACCCAACTACCTCTATACTACACCCCAACCCAACTACCTCTATACTACACCCATCACTCCCCAACCCAACTACCTCTATACTACACCCCATCACTCCCCAACCCAACTACCTCTATATTACACCCCAACCCAACTACCTCTATACTACACCCCAACCCAACTACCTCTATACTACACCCCATCACACCCCAACCCAACTACCTCTATACTACACCCCATCACTCCCCAACCCAACTACCTCTATACTACACCCCAACCCAACTACCTCTATACTACACCCCATCACTCCCCAACCCAACTACCTCTATACTACACCCCATCACACCCCAACCCAACTACCTCTATACTACACCCCATCACTCCCCAACCCAACTACCTCTATACTACACCCCATCACACCCCAACCCAACTACCTCTATACTACACCCCATCACTCCCCAACCCAACTACCTCTATACTACACCCCATCACTCCCCAACCCAACTACCTCTATACTACACCCCAACCCAACTACCTCTATACTACACCCCATCACACCCCAACCCAACTACCTCTATACTACACCCCATCACTCCCCAACCCAACTACCTCTATACTACACCCCATCACTCCCCAACCCAACTACCTCTATATTACACCCCAACCCAACTACCTCTATACTACACCCCAACCCAACTACCTCTATACTACACCCCATCACACCCCAACCCAACTACCTCTATACTACACCCCATCACTCCCCAACCCAACTACCTCTATACTACACCCCAACCCAACTACCTCTATACTACACCCCATCACTCCCCAACCCAACTACCTCTATACTACACCCCATCACTCCCCAACCCAACTACCTCTATACTACACCCCATCACTCCCCAACCCAACTACCTCTATATTACACCCCGACCCAACTACCTCTATACTACACCCAAACCCAACTACCTCTATACTACACCCATCACACCCTAGTCCTGAAGATTAGTGCTCTATCATAATTATTAATGTTGTCTAAATCCAAAGCGCACACACACACACACACACACACACACACACCACACACACACACACACACCACACACACACACACACACACACACACACACACCACACACACACACACACACACACACACACACACACACACACACACACACACACACACACACACACACACACACACACACACACACTGCCCACCAAACACACTTGGATTGCTGCACTCACACGGAGTGGCCACAAAAGCCAAAACGGGAGCGGATGACATCATTCCATTCATGTAGAGCGGGAGAGGAGAAAAGAGAAGGACTGGGAATGATTAGAGAAGGTAAAGACTACCATGTGCTGTGTAAGAGAAGGCAGTATGGTGTAGGCTGCCAGTCACACAGCTATTCACATCAGCCCCGATACAGACGCAACAAAGACACAGAGAGGAGACGGACCATCAGATACCCACAGAGGCACCATCCTGGGTGTGTGAGGGGGAGAATGGGTATTTTGTCCACATGTTTGTGTGTAATGATGTCATGCCATGAGAAAGAGAGAAGGAGCGAGAAAGAGAGGGAGAGAGAGATTGAGTAAGTGAGTGAGTGAGTGAGTGAGTGAGTGTATGTATGTATGCATGAAGGTACATTATCATCCCGATCTTTGTTTTACACACACGCGCGTACTCACACACACACAGTCTTGTACAGCTAACCTTGTGGGACCACACAATTCAGTCTTGGCCAAGGCACGGCTGGCCATGCTTTCCTCCTGGCTACTCCAACCCAGGCCAACAGCTCCGCACCCCCCGCAGCTACTTGCCCAAGCCTCCCCAGCTTCTCCTTCACCCAAATCCAGATAGCAGATGTTCTGAAAGAGCTGCAAAACCTGGACCTGTACAAATCAGCTGGGCTAGACAATCTGGACACTTTCTTTCTAAAGTTATCCACCACCATTGTTGCGACACCTATTACTAGTCTGTTCAACCTCTCTTTCGTATCATCCGAGATCCCTAAAGATTGGAAAGCTGCCGCGGTCATCCCCCCTCTTCAAAGGGGGTGACACTCTAGACCCAAACTGTTATAGACCTATATCCATCCTGCCCTGCCTTTCTAAAGACTTTGAAAGCCAAGTTAATAAACAGATCACTGACCATTTCGAATCCCACCGTACCTTCTCCGCTGTGCAATCCGGTTTTCGAGGTGGTCACGGGTGCACCTCAGCCACGCTCAAGGTACTAAACAATATCATAACCGCCATCGATAAAAGACAGAACTGTGCAGCCGTCTTCATCGACCTGGCCAAGGCTTTCGACTCTGTCAATCACCACGTTCTTATCGGAAGACTCAACAGCCTTGGTTTCTCAAATGATTGCCTCGCCTGGTTCACCAACTACTTCTCAGACAGAGTTCAGTGTGTTAAATCAGAGGGCCTGTTGTCCGGACCTCTGGCAGTCTCTATGGGGTACCACAGGGTTCAATTCTCGGACTCTTTTCTCTGCATTTGTCAATGATGTCGCTCTTGCTGCTGGTGATTCTCTGATCAACCTCTATGCAGACGACACCATCCTGTATGCATCTGGCCCTTCTTTGGACACTGTGTTAACCAACCTCCAAACGAGCTTCAATTCCATACAACACTCCTTCCGTGGCCTGCAACTGCTATTAAACGCTAGTAAAACCAAATGCATGCTCTTCAACCATTCGCTGCCTGCACCTGACCGCCCGTCCAGCATCAACACTCTAGACGGTTCCGACTTAGAATATGTGGACAACTAAAAATACCTAGGTTTCTGGCTAGACTGTAAACTCTCCTTCCGGACTCATATTAAACATCTCCAATCCAAAATTAAATCTAGAATCGGCTTCCTATTTCTTAACAAGCCTCCTTCACTCACGTCGCCAAGCATACCCTCGTAAAACTGACTATCCTACCGATCCTCAACTTCGGTGATGTCATTTACAAAATAGCTTCCAACACTCTACTCAGCAAACTGGATGCAGTCTATCACAGTGCCATCCGTTTTGTCACCAAAGCCCCTTATACCACCCACCACTGCGACCTGTATGCTCTAGTCGGCTGGCCCTCGCTTCATATTCCAGGTCATCTATAAGTCTATGCTAGGTAAAGCTCGTCCTTATCTCAGCTCACTGGTCATGATAACAACCTGCGCTCCTCCAGTAGGTATATCTCACTGGTCATCCCCAAAGCCAACACTTCCTTTGGCCGCCTTTCCTTCCAGTTCTCTGCTGCCAATGACTGGAACGAATTGCAAAAATCGCTGAAGCTGGAGACTTATATTTCTCTCACTAACTTTAAACATCAGCTATCTGAGCAGCTAACCGATCGCTGCAGCTGTACATAGCCCCTCTGTAAATAGCCAACCCAATCTACCTACCTCATCCCCATATTGTTTATATTTACTTTTCTGCTCTTTTGCACACCACTATTTCTACTTGCACATCACCATCTGCTCATCTATCACTCCAGTGTTAATTTGCTAAATTGTAATTACTTTGCTACTATGGCCTATTTATTGCCTTACCTCCTCACGCCATTTGCACACACTGTATATAGACTCTCTTTTTTTCTATTGTGTACGCTTGTTTATTCCTGTACGCTTGTTTATTCCATGTGTAACTCTGTGTTTGTGTCGCACTGCTTTGCTTTTTCTTGGCCAGGTCGCAGTTGTAAATGAGAACTTGTTCTCAACTGGCTTACCTGGTTAAATAAAGGTGAAATAAACAAAAATAAATAAAAAGTCCCATTCAAAATCCTATTTTCCCTGACCCTAACCCTAAAAATAACCCTAACCCGTGCTCTTACCCTAAACTAACCCTAGCTCCTAACCCTAATTCTAACCTTAACCCTAAACCCCCTAGAAATAGCATTTGACCTTGTGAGGACCATCCAAATGTCCCCAGTTGGTACAATTTCTGTTTGTTTACTATTCTTGTGGGGACTTCTGATCCCCACAAGAATAGTTAAACATGTCCACTCACACACACACACACACACACACACACACACACACACACACACAGGTGGTCTGTCTGTTCTGTGGACTCTTTGTGACTGTGTCCATCCTGAGTCACCCAGTATGGCCTTCTCACTTGAGGAACACTACTGTCACCTCCTCCCACTGTCCTGTCACCCCTCAGAGAACACAGCGTCTGTTTGCATGGTTTCATTCTGTTGATCAGAGGAACCATGGATCTTAACACCCACTCAAATGGACCACAACTAGACCACACAGTGACTTGCCCTGTGACTTCCCCTCACTTATAGTACACACACACACACACACACACACACACACACACACACACACACACACACACACACACACACACACGCACACGCACACGCACGCACACACGCACACACACACACACACACACGCACACACACACACACACTGGTGAGCTCATTGCATAGTAAATGAAACCCAATGTGTTTAACGAGTGACTCTGATGTAAGAGGGTGACACATAGTGAAACCACCAATAGCAAGTCAATAAACAAGAGTTAGAAAAGGAACAGTGAAAGACATGTGACGCTTTAAAGGTAGTTTCAACCACAATCAATGAGCCACTCACTTCATTGTTAATATCTGAGCAATCAGCTCCAATCATACAGTACATGTACCGTATTCACTACATTACTGTTAAATAAACAATGATTCATTTAACTACAGTATATTCCTCTCTATTTTGACCTGTTTCCCCTGCTCCTACCTTTAATCTCTTATACCAGTGTTTCCCAACTCCAGTCCACCACTACCCCGATGGGTAAACATTTTTATTGTAACCCTGGATAAGCACACCTGATTCAACTTGTCATCTAATCATCAGGCCCTCACTGAGTTGAGGCAGGTGTGCTTGTCTGGGGCTGCAACAGAAATATGTACTGTTGGGGGTACTGAGGGACTGGAGTTGGGAAACAACTCTTATAAGTTATTTTCTCTCTCTTTCATTACTTCAAGGTTTCTTTTACCCTCCTCACCCCTCGGAAACAGTGCTGCTATGTGTTTTAATGTGCTGCTTTAAAAGATTAAAGCTGCTTTCATTTCTCAACCTCAAATCCAGACTTCAGACATTGGACACCCAGAAAGCACACCACTGACCCCTCTCCCCCTTACTCTACCCTCCTCTCTCCTCCCCTCCCCATGGTTCCCTTCCTTCCTTCCTTCCTTCCTTCCTTCCTTCCTTCCTTCCTTACTTGCACATTACCTGCATCATGACAGCAGGGGGAAAGGGCCAATAAAAGGGCCAATGATATCAAGCGCCTCAAATTCATTCCTCTATCATTCCTTCATTCCTCTACCGTCCCCATCCCCATTTTCTCTCACTTCAATCCCTCTACCCACTTGCTTTCCTCATCATTCTCTTTCTTTCTCTCTCTCCCTCCCGTCTTTTTCCATCACATTGTATGAACTTTTCTTCTCTGCACTTTGATCTGTTTTCCCGACCTGTTCCTGATACCAGTCCTAACCTGGTGCTGTTTCTACTAACACACACCACTCAGAACCTTCTGCCTGACACAAACAGACTTGCACAGACTTATCCCCAGCCCCAACCCTATCCTCAGCACCAGCCTTAGCCCCAGTCTTATCCCCAGCCCTAGACATAACCCCCAGCCTTAGCCCAAGCCTTATCCCCAGCCCCAGCCTTACCCCCAGCCCCAGCCATAGCCACAGCCTTATCCCCAGCCCCAGCCTTACCCCCAGCCTTAGCCCCAGCCTTAGCCCCAGCCACATCCCAGCCTTAGCCCCAGTCCCAGCCTTATCCCCAGTCCCAGCCTTATCCCCAGTCTTATCCCCAGCCCCAGCCTTAGCCCCAGCCTTACTCCCAGCCCCAGCCTTACTCCCAGCCTTAGCCCCAGCCTTAGCCCCAGCTTTATCCAGCCTTAGCCCCAGCCTTAGCCCCAGTCACAGCTTTAGCCCCAGCCTTATCCCCAGCCCCAGCCTTAGCCCAGTTTCAGCCCAATGTAGCCCAAGGCTTATCCCAGCCCCAGCCTTAGCACCAGTCCCAGCCCTAAGCTTATCCCCCAGCCTCTGCCCCAGCCACAGCCTTGTCCCCAGCCCAAGCTCCAGCCTTACCCCAGCCTTAGCCCCAGCCTTATCCCCAGCCCCAGTCTTAGCCCAAGCCCCAGTCTTAGCTCAAGCCCCAGCCTTATCCCCAGCCCCAGCCTTCACCCCAGGCCCAGCCTTCACCCCAGCCCCAACCTTATCCCCAGCCTTAACCACCAGCCCCAGTCTTAACCCCATCCCCAGCCGTATCCCCAGCCCCAGTCTTAGCCCAAGCCCCAGTCTTATCCCCAGGCTTAGCCTCAGCCTTGTCCCCAGCCCCAGCTCCAGCCTTCCCCCCAGCCCCAGACTTAGCCCCAGCCACAGGCTTAGCCCCAGTCTTGTCCCCAGCCCCCAGCTCCAGACTTCCCCCCAGCCCCAGCCTTATCCCCAGCCACAGCCTTAGCCCCAGCCATAGCCTTAGCCCCAGCCTCAACCTTAGCCCTGTCTTAGCCCAACATAGCCCCAGCCTTATCCCAGCCCCAGCTCCAGCCTTCCCCCCAGCCCCAGCCTTAGCCCCAGCCACAGCCTTAGCCCCAGCCTTAGCCCCAGTCTTGTCCCCAGCCCCAGCTCCAGCCTTCCCCCCAGCCCCAGCCTTATCCCCAGCCCCAGCCTTAGCCCCAGCCTTAGCACCAGCCTTATCCCCAGCCCCAACCTTAGCCCAGTCTTAGCCCAACATAGCCCCAGGGTTGGCCCCAGCCCACCCTTTACCCCAGCCCCAGCCTTCACCCCAACCTTATCCCCAGCCTTAACCCCCAGCCCCAGCGTTAACACCATCCCCAGCCTTATCTCCAGCCCCAGCCTTAGCCCCAGCCTCCAGACTTAAATCCCGTCTTAGCCCCAGCCTTATCCCCAGCCTTAGCACCAGCCTTAACACTAGCACAGCCTTATCCCCAGCCCCAGTCTTATCCCCAGCCTTCAGTCTTATCCCCAGCCTTATCCCCAGCCTTAGCCCCAGCCTTAGCCTCAGCCTTGTCCCCAGCCCCAGCTCCAGCCTTCCACCCAGGCCCAGCCGTAGCCCCAGCCACAGCTTAAGCCCCAGCCCCAGCCTTATCCCAGCCTTAGCCCCAGCCTTATCCCCAGCCCCAACCTTAGCCCAGTCTTAGCCCAACATAGTCCCAGGCTTGGCCCCAGCCCAGCCTTTACCCCAGCCCCAGCCTTCACCCCAACCTTATCCCCAGCCTTAACCCCCAGCCCCAGTCTTAACCCCATCCCCAGCCTTATCTCCAGCCCCAGCCTTAGCCCCAGCCTTCAGTCTTAAATCCCATCTTAGCCCCAGCCTTATCACCAGCCTTAACACCAGCACAGCCTTATCCCCAGCCCCAGTCTTATCCCCAGCCTTAGCCCCAGGCTTATCCCAGCCTTAGCCGCAGCCACAGCCTTATCCCCAGCCCCAGTCTTAGCCCCAGCCCCGCACCCAACCACCACCTTACCACCACTCTACCCCCCTGATCTCCTTTAGATTACTGGGGAGCCTCCTGCTTATGGGTCCATCTGGACCTGTCAGCACTCCAAACACTCTAACACAACCCACATCAACACATCCCCGCCCGACACTCACACACATGCGCACATGCACATGCACAGATACACAGTAAACACACACACCTGGGAAGGCTCCCTGAGTTTCATCCAGTTTATGCCTAGTCCTTCCTGGCAAACCAGCCTCCATTACTCCCTAATAATAACTCAATAACTGTAGAGCTGAACACTGAGCACCTGATCTCCATCCTCCAACAAGACACATACCTCTGCTACACTTCCTGTCTGTCAGCCAATCAGAGGCCAGGGAGACATGTCTGCTCCTATCAAGAGGAAGACCCTGCCCTGTCTGGCAAATACTTCCCACCAGATGGCCGGCAAGGTGAAACCAATGATACACAAATGACTAGAGCATCACATGTCCTCCACATTGTTAGGAAACTGTGTCATAATTTGAACATTTGCTGTATTTCCTATTCTTTCTTTGTTTTGATTATTATTTTTTGGGACCCTTCCATAAACTTAGTCCTTTCCTTAATCTTGGCCACTTTTTCTAGTTTTTTGCAATCGTGCTCCTCTTCTCCTCCATTCCCATCTCTCTCTGGCTCCACCTCCTTCCCTCTCCTTACCCTTCTCTCCCTCCGTCCCATTTCCCTTCCCGTTTCTCTTCTCCACACTCTCTGTGGTTAGCTGTGATGGGTGTGTATGGTGTCTCTGTGTTGAAGCAGTTAAACTCTTTCTCTGTCTGACCCACATTGGTAAAGCAGATGTGTGCCTGGACCCTCCATTAACAGCAGGGACAAGTCTTAACACTCTCCATATTTCTCTCCTTCCTTCCTTCCCTGTGTGTGTGTGTGTGTGTGTGTGTGTGTGTGTGTGTGTGTGTGTGTGTGTGTGTGTGTGTGTGTGTGTGTGTGTGTGTGTGTAGCTTAAAATGGAGGGTTATTGGCCTGTGTTGAGAGAGTGGAATTGGCAGACACAGGAGCGAGTGATGGGTGTAAGTGCAGTCCTGTCACAGGTCATTCTGCAATATTTGAAGTGCCTTCAGAAAGTATTCACAGCCCTTGACTTGTTCCACATTTTGTGGTGTTACAGCCTGAATTTAAAATGTATTTAATTGAGATTTTGTGTCACTGGCCTACACACAATACCCCATAAAGTCCAAGTGGAATTATGTTTTTAGAAATTAATAAAACATGAAAAGCTGAAAGGACTTGAGTCAATAAGTATTCAAACCCTTTGTTATGGCAAGCCTAAATAAGTTCAGGAGTAAAAATGTGCTTCACATAATAAGTTGCATGGACTCACTCTCTGTGCAATAATAGTGTTTAACGTGATTTTTGAATGACTACTTCATCTCTGTACCCCACACAAACAATTATATTTACAGTGGGGGGAAAAGTATTTTACGTTTGCCCACTGACAAAGAAATGATTAGTCTATAATTTTAATGGTAGGTTTATTTGAACAGCGAGAGACAGAATAACAACAAAAATATCCAGAAAAACGCATGTCAAAAATGTTATAAATTGATTTGCATTTTAATGAGGGAAATAAGTATTTGACCCCCTCTCAATCAGAAAGATGTCTGGCTCCCAGGTGTCTTTTATAAAGGTAACGAGCTGAGATTAGGAGCACACTCTTAAAGGGAGTGCTCCTAACCACAGCTTGTTACCTGTAAAAAAGACACCTGTCCACAGAAGCAATCAATCAATCAGATTCCAAACTCTCCACCATGGCCAAGACCAAAGAGCTCTCCAAGGATGCCAGGGACAAGATTGTAGACCTACACAAGGCTGGAATGGGCTACAAGACCATCGCCAAGCAGCTTGGTGAGAAGGTGACAACATTTGATGCGATTATTCGCAAATGGAAGAACCACAAAAGAACTGCCAATATCCCTCGGCCTGGGGCTCCATGCAAGATCTCACCTCGTGGAGTTGCAATGATCATGAGAACGGTGAGGAATCAGCCCAGAACTACACGGGAGGATCTTGTCAATGATCTCAAGGCAGCTGGGACCATAGTCACCAAGAAAACAATTGGTAAAACACTACGCCGTGAAGGACTGAAATCCTGCAGCGCCCGCAAGGTCCCTCTGCTCAAGAATTCATATACATGCCCGTCTGAAGTTTGCCAATGAACATCTCAATGACTCAGAGGACAACGGGTGAAAGTGTTGTGGTCAGATGAGACCAAAATGGAGCTCTTTGGCATCAACTCAACTCGCCGTGTTTGGAGGAGGAGGAATGCTGCCTATGACCCCAAGAACCCCATCTCCACCGTCAAACATGGAGTTGGAAACATTATGGAGTGGCCTAGCCAGTCTCCAGACCTTAATCCCATAGAACATCTGTGGAGGGAGCTGAAGGTTCGAGTTGCCAAACGTCAGCCTCGAAACCTTAATGACTTGGAGAAGATCTGCAAAGAGGAGTGGGACAAAATCCTTCCTGAGATGTGTGCAAACCTGGTGGCCAACTACAAGAAACGTCTGACCTCTGTGATTGCCAACAAGGGTTTTGCCACCAAGTACTAAGTCATGTTTTGCAGAGGGGTCAAATACTTATTTCCCTCATTAAAATGCAAATAATTTTATATCATTTTTGACATGCGTTTTTCTGGATTTTTTGTTGTTATTCTGTCTCTCACTGTTCAAATAAACCTACCATTAAAATTATAGACTGATCATTTCTTTGTCAGTGGGCAAACGTTCAAAATCAGCAGGGGATCAAATACTTTTTTCCCCCACTGTAACATCCCTCAGTTGAGCAGTGAATTTCAAACACAGATTCAACCACAAAGACCAGGGAGGTTTTCCAATGTCTGGCAAAGAAGGGCACCCATTGGTAGATGGGTAAAAAAATAAAAAACACACATTGATTATCTCTTTGAGCATGGTGAAGTTATTAATGACACTTTGGATGGTGTATCAATACACCCAGACACTACAAACATACAGGCACCTGTCTTACTCAGTTGCCAGAGAGGAAGGAAACCGCTCAGGGAATTCACAAGGCCAATGGTGACTTTAAAACAGTTACAGAGTTTAATGGCTGTGACAGATGAAAACTGAGGATGGATCAACAACATTGTAGTTACTCCACAATACTAACCTAAATGACAGAGTGAAAAGAATGAAGCTTGTACAGAATGAAAATATTCCAAAACATGCATCCTGTTTGCAATAAGGCACTAAAGTAAAACTGCAAAAAATTTGGCAAAGAAATGTACTTTATGTCCTGAATACAAAGCGTTAGGTTTGAGGCAAATTCAACACAACACATCACTGAGTACCAACACGTATGTAAATTAGATATTTCTGTATTTCACTTTCAATAAATGTGCTAAAATGTCTAAAATCATGTATGGAGTATTGTGTGTAGATGGTTGAGAAAAAACATATGTAATCCATTTTGATTTCAGGCTGTAACACAACAGAATGTAGTGTTCAGAATACTTACTGAAGGCACTGTATATATTCATACATTCTTGGTTTAAAGTGGACATGAATGCAGTATTGCAGCATATGGCAGCAACATTTTCATCTCATTTGGCATAGTGTCATTAAACACACACACACACCAATTTGCCTTTCCTTATAGTCAATTTGTCTTTAAACATGCACAGTCCTGTCACTGCTACAGTCTGGGTTGTGAAAATCAGAGGCCCAGATACAAGGTGACACCTCGCTGAAGCACTATGTTCAGCTGAAGCACTATATTTTGCTGGATGTGCTCTGACGGTAAATGCATCTTATAGGGGGAGCAGAGTGAATCACTTCAGTGCTGTAGCCTCTGTGCTAACCCCATTCCAATTCCTCTCTGCCCCTCTTGACTACACAGTAAATGGGAGCATACTGACTGCCACCACAGCAGAACTAATAGTACACTGCCTAAAAGGGAACCCTGTCCCTAGTGTCTATTCATCACAGTGATGTCCCTATAGCTGTGTGTCCGTATGTCCCTAGCTGTGTCTGTGGGTCCATGTGTTGAGTATTAGCAGGGTGGATCATCTGTGACCAATCAGGCCAAACAAACAGCAGGATATTACATTTCCGTGGGCCTCGCGTGGCTGGAATAAAGAGCCTGCCATCTAACCCCAAAGCTATACACTACAGTCACAGATCTTTTCTCTCCACAAGAGTGTGTTGTTCAGCCCGAAGGGCAGGTAGAAAGCTAAATGTAAGGTGTATTACATATATACACACACACACACACACACACACACACACACACACACACACACACACACACAGAGCTGGGACAAACTATGATGCTTGTCACCGTGTCATGGACCATGCGTATGGGATTGCTTGTCATGTGTGTGGTGTGTGTAAGGGATTGTTTGTCATGTGTGTATGGGATTGTTTGTCGTGTGTGGTGTGTATGGGATTGTTTGTCATGTCTGTGGTGTGTGTGGGATTGTTGTCATGTGTGTATGAGATTGTTTGTCATGTGTGTGGTGTGTGTGTGGGATTGTTTGTCATGTGTGAGGTGTGTGTATGGGATTGTTTGTCATGTGTGTAAGGGATTGTTTGTCGTGTGTGGTGTGTGTTTGGGATTGTTTGTCATGTGTGTGTCGTGTATGGGATTGTTTGTCATGTGTGTATGGGATTGTCATGTGTGTGGGATTGTTTGTCATGTGTGTGGTGTGTGAATGGGATTGTTTGTCATGTGTGTGGTGTGTATGGGATTGTTTGTCATGTGTGTAGTGTGTGTATGGGATTGTTTGTCATGTGTGGGGTGTGTGTATGGGATTGTTTGTCATGTGTGTGTATGGGATTGTTTGTCATGTGTGAGGTGTGTGTATGGGATTGTTTGTCATGTGTCATGACGTTGGCCTCTTTGGGTACAGGAAGGACAGTTGACCCCCTCCCCTTTGTACCATCACCCAACCTACCTTCCCCCCAACCCAGGGTTGTAAAAATTCCAAGAGGAGAATCTACTACCACATGTTTCATAGAGAGACAATATAGCCATATTACCATAAAACTGTTTATATAATAGCCTCAGCGATGAGACTGGCATCATAATGGTTGTATAAAATGTATTAATAAGGATAAAGCTATTTGTAATACATTGAGATGCTATGTACTGATGTTAATGTGATAGAATTGTATTTCTGTAACCAAGTCTAACTCAGTCATAGGCACGCCCCCAGGGACACAGACAGGACCAGGCGTCATTTGACAAGCCTGTTCTATGGGCACTATAAAACACCCCCTGATTTACATTTCTTCAGACCAGGCCTGCACTCCATGGCCATTAGGTTTTATCATCCAAGTACTCTACTGAAAGTGAACCATACCACGTGGTTAACTTTTAGACTATCGATATCGACAGAATAAGAACAAGTCTTTGATATTAATTATTAGTCTGCAGCTAAGTAAATTATATAATCTAACGCGAAGACCAACGAAACATCCATTCTATGACGACATTAATGAATGTCGCTCTGAAAGATCCATTCTAACCGAGAGAGAGAGAGAACGCGGACAAAACTCTCCATCAGAACATAACTCTTCAAAAGGGATCCCGACGACACATGAGCGTAAATATATATTGATTGCAATTGTTCCCGAATGAGTGAGCCTTCAATTGTCAATTGTTAATATTAATGAACTCTGTGTAACTTCTCAGCTGACCGTTTATGACCCATTGTCTAACAGACCAGCCATGCTTGTTAGCCATTAGGGCACATTACTATACCAATCCTTTGTGACGATAATTACTGTTTGTATGTTTTCTGTTAATTACTTAGTGTAGTAAATAAATGATTTTAAGACAATTGATGTATGGATGATTTTAGTAAAGACTGGGTTCGTGCAGATACAACAATTTACGACGTTTGGAATGAGACTGGACGCGAGGTAAAATACACCATTCAAACCAGAAGATAATCGGCCTATATTATAATATAGGAAAGTTATATTAGGAAAATTATAACTTTGTAATCTGAATATTTTTCTTGGTGCCCCGATCTCCTAGTTAATTACAATTAAACGATTAATCAGTTTAATCGCGTGATAATAATTACAGGGAGTTAATTGATAAACCTATCTTCAGTTTAATGGTACCCAAAGACACGACACATGTGTGGTGTGTGTATGGGATTGTTTGTCATGTGTGTGGTGTGTGTGTGGGATTGTTTGTCATGTGTGAGGTGTGTGTGTGGGATTGTTTGTCGTGTGTGGTGTGTGTGTGGGATTGTTTGTCATGTGTTAGGTGTGTGTGGGATTGTTTGTCATGTGTGAGGTGTGTGTGGGATTGTTTGTCATGTGTGAGGTGTGTGTGGGATTGTTTGTCATGTGTGAGGTGTGTGTGGGATTGTTTGTCATGTGTGTGGGATTGTTTGTCATGTGTGAGGTGTGTGTGGGATTGTTTGTCATGTGTGAGGTGTGTGTTGTAGAACATGTGGAGCTCGTACTCCTGATTCACCTCCTCCACTGGGCACCGCAGCCAGTCAGTTCTGTCAACGTGGTGCGCTACTGGTGGAGGAGTCAGGTGCAGGAGAGCAGAGAGTTATGAACAGGCACACACTTTATTAAGGCAGAGGCAATAAAACAGACAGTCAAAGGTAAAAGTGCAAGGCGCGAAACAGTCCCAAAAATAAGCAAATGTTTAACAATAAACATCCTCGTGAAAATACCACGGAATACAGGGGAATACCCAGCCTGGCGCGTAACATGAAACACGTAACAAAAACAATTTCACACAAAGACATGGAGGGGACAGAGGAATAAATACATGCAGTGTGATTAGGGAATGTAAACCAGGTGTGCAGGGAACAAGACAAAACAAATGGAACAATGAAAAAATGGAGCGGCGATGGCTAGAAAGCCGGTGACGTCGACCGCTGGACGCCGCCCGAACAAGGAGAGGAGCCGACTTCGGTGGAAGTTGTGACAAGATCAGACAATTACGCATGGTCCATGACACGGTGACAAGCATCATAGTTTGTCCCAGCTCTGTGTGTGTGTGTGTGTGTGTGTGTGTGTGTGTGTGTGTGTGTGTGTGTGTGTGTGTGTGTGTGTGTGTGTGTGTGTGTGTGTGTGTGTGTGTGTGTGGTGTGTGTAAGGGATTGTTTGTCATGTATGTATGGGATTGTTTGTCATGTGTGTGGTGTGTGTAAGGGATTGTGTGAGACAAACAATCCCTTACACACACGTCAAACAATCCCTTACACACACCACACACATGACAAACAATCCCTTACACACACCACACACATGACAAACAATCCCACATACACCACACACAGGACAAACAATCCCTCACACACATCACATTCCCAGAGTCAGGAATAATACAGTCCCTCTGCATGATCATAGCTATTTTACATAATAGCTTCTTGATAGCTAAGATTTATCTTATTACTAAAAATCATCATCTGTTTACGTCAAAAACATCCTTGCTATGTAAAAAAGAGCTCCACAATGTATTCAGCAGTTAGTCAAGCTAAGGCAGAGCAGGCAGGCTGGGGAGGGAGTAGGGAGTGCTGGTCTAGGCATGAGAGTAGAACCATGTGAACCTCCGGTGAAGCCCCCCCACCCCCCCCCCCACCCTCCCCCCCACCCCCCACCATCCTCCCCATGCTCATTTATAATCCATAAAGTGTATGTGCATTTGACACATGCACCATCTGACTGGCCTTGATATGTGCATCAGCGCCACAGTGTTTGGGTTCATGGCCCTTTGGGGTAAATCCTTGATGAACCGACAAACAGGCAATGTAACAAGTAAATAAATGAAGGCATCTAGACCTTAGAGAGAGAAAATAACAAGCTATGTGTGTTTGTGAGGGAAAGGGGGGTATGGAGGGAGTGTGTGTACGCATGTGTGCGTGTGTGTGTGTTTGGGTAATAATTCTTTAGTCCATAATCCCCTATCTCTACCCTGAAGAAGATGAACATACAGCCATCTCTTCTTTCCTCTTTGATCCTCTCTTCAATCCACACCTCTTCCCTTTGTTCACAACCATTAACCGTCCTTCTTTCACTATGTACTCCTCTTTCACACATCTCATCTATCTCTGCATTGCCTGGTTTATGAAGGCAAGGGCCTCCAGTCCAGCTGAAACATGTAGAACACAGATAAATAAATGATGTTTTTTACATGAATACATGAGACATGACTACATCTGTCTCTTAATCCTTAATACATACATTAATTAATCCCCATACTCTCGCTCTCATTATCTCTACATTTCGTCACGCAACCGTTGAACATGGACACACACATTCAATCACACACATACAATGTTAACTGGCCGTTAAGTGTCAAAGTAACCTGTGCAGGTGCAGAGATATGGCTAACCTGACCACACACACTCACACACCTGACCACACACACTCACACACCTGACCAGACACACACACAGACGCACACTCACACACCTGACCACACACACTCACACACCTGACCACACACACACACAGACGCACACTCACACACCTGACCACACACACTCACACACCTGACCACACACTCTCACACACCTGACCAGACACACACACAGACGCACACTCACACACCTGACCACACACACTCACACACCTGACCACACACACACACAGACGCACACTCACACACCTGACCACACACACTCACACACCTGACCACACACACACACACAGACGCACACTCACACAGACTTACACTCACACACCTGACCACACACTCACACACCTGACAAGACACACTCACACACCTGACCAGGCACACTCACACACCTGACCACACACACTCACACACCTGACCACACACACTCACACACCTGACCACACACACTCACACACCTGACCACACACACTCACACACTCACACACCTGACCACACACTCACACACCTGACCACACACTCACACACCTGACCACACACACTCACACACCTGACCACACACACTCACACACCTGACCACACACACTCACACACTCACACACCTGACCACACACTCACACACCTGACCACACACTCACACACCTGACCACACACACTCACACACCTGACCACACATACTCACACACCTGACCACACACACTCACACACCTGACCACACACACTCACACACCTGACCAGACACTCACACACCTGACCACACACTCACACACCTGACCAGACACACTGACACACCTGACCACACACAGTCACACACCAGAACACACACTCACACACCTGACCACACACACTCACACACCTGACCACACACACTCGCACACCTGACCACACACACTCGCACACCTGACCACAAACTCACACACCTGACCACACACTCACACACCTGACCACACACTCACACACCTGACCACACACACTCGCACACCTGACCACAAACTCACACACCTGACCACACACTCACACACCTGACCACACACTCACACACCTGACCACACACACTCGCACACCTGACCACACACACTCGCACACCTGACCACAAACTCACCCACCTGACCAGACACTCACACACCTGACCACACACCTGACCACACACTCACACACCTGACCAGACACTCACACACCTGACCAGACACTCACACACCTGACCAGACACTCACACACCTGACCAGACACACTCACACACCTGACGAGACACTCACACACCTGACCACACACTCACACACCTGACCAGACACTCACACACCTGACCACACACTCACACACCTGACCAGACACTCACACACCTGACCAGACACTCACACACCTGACCAGACACTCACACACCTGACCACACACTCACACACCTGACCACACACCTGACCACACACTCACACACCTGACCAGACACTCACATACCTGACCACACACACTCACACACCTGACCACACACATTCACACACCTGACCAGACACTCACACACCTGACCAGACACTCACACACCTGACCAGACACTCACACACCTGACCACACACACTCACACACCTGACCACACACTCACACACCTGACCACACACACTCACACACCTGACCACACACACTCACACACCTGACCAGACACACTCACACACCTGACCACACACTCACACACCTGACCACACACTCACACACCTGACCACACACACTCACACACCTGACCACACACACTCACACACCTGACCACACACTCACACACCTGACCACACACTCACACACCTGACCACACACTCACACACCTGACCACACACACTCACACACCTGACCACACACTCACACACCTGACCACACACTCACACACCTGACCACACACTCACACACCTGACCAGACACTCACACACCTGACCACACACTCACCCACCTGACCAGACACTCACACACCTGACCACACACTCACACACCTGACCAGACACTCACACACCTGACCACACACTCACACACCTGACCAGACACTCACACACCTGACCAGACACTCACACACCTGACCAGACACTCACACACCTGACCACACACTCACACACCTGACCACACACACTCACACACCTGACCAGACACTCACACACCTGACCACACACACTCACACACCTGACCACACACTCACACACCCTCACACACCTGACCACACACACTCACACACCTGACCACACACTCACCCACCTGACCACACACTCACTCACCTGACCAGACACACTCACACACCTGACCACACACACTCACACACCTGACCACACACTCACACACCTGACCACACACTCACACACCTGACCACACACACTCACACACCTGAACACACACTCACACACCTGACCACACACACTCACACACCTGACCACACACTCACCCACCTGACCACACACTCACACACCTGACCACACACTCACACACCTGACCACACACACTCACCCACCTGACCAGACACTCACACACCTGACCACACACACTCACACACCTGACCACACACTCACACACCTGACCACACACTCACACACCTGACCACACACACTCACCCACCTGACCAGACACTCACACACCTGACCACACACACTCACACACCTGACCACACACTCACACACCTGACCACACACTCACACACCTGACCACACACACTCACACACCTGACCACACACACTCACACACCTGACCAGACACTCACACACCTGACCAGACACTCACACACCTGAGCAGACACTCACACACCTGACCACACACTCACACACCTGACCACACACTCACACACCTGACCACACACTCACACACCTGACCAGACACTCACACACCTGAGCACACACTCACACACCTGACCACACACTCACACACCTGACCAGACACACTCACACACCTGACCAGACACTCACACACCTGACCACACACTCACACACCTGACCAGACACTCACACACCTGACCACACACTCACACACCTGACCACACACTCACACACCTGACCAGACACACTCACACACCTGACCACACACTCACACACCTGACCACACACACTCACCCACCTGACCAGACACACTCACACACCTGACCAGACACACTCACACACAGGTTGTGTCTGGAGCTTGGCAGGAGTGATCCTTAGTAGTGAGAGCTGCATGGCATTCAGCTACTGTTCAGATACAGGTGAGGTCTGGCCATCACTCACTTCTATGGAGAAGACTATAGAGGCTGAAATGCACCTGAGATTGAATGGACATTTTGCTGACCTAAACAAGTCTGTGTTTCCCTTCTGCGAAACGGAAGTGTCTCTGGTGTGTCAATAGATATACTGTGTGTGTGTGTGTGTGTGCATGGATGTCTACGGCATTAGTGTAAACCAAGTGGACTGGGTCTCTGTATCCAGTTGGATTCCAGGCCAACACATTCCGACAGCATTCCCATAGCCAATTGCATTTCAGGCATTTTGAGCCTTTCAATGGCCCGGAATAGACTGGTGAATGAGCTGGGTATCCCCCCCTTTCTGTCTCGCCCCTAAAGCACACATCTCAAACCCCGCCTTTGTCCCAACCTGTTTTCTTTTATTTTCCTTTCCATCCCTCCTTTCTCCCCCACACTCTTTTCTTGTCCTCTTTCTCCATGGGGTTCTGCCCTGCTTCTCTGCCTTTCCAAACAAACATGGTGGGTCTCCTTTCTGCTTTTCAGACGTTTTGTTGAGAATAAACTTTTTCTCAGGGGTCCGATGCCTTACTGAGTGTGTATGTGCACTGAACCGCAGACGGCTCACAATATCTTAAATTAGCAAAGGCAGCAGCACAGCAGCCATCACACCTGCCCAGGTAAGGGAAGAGAAGAGAAGGGAAGGGAAGGGTTGGAGTCTTTCCATGTGGCCCCTGATTGTGACATGTGAAAGGGACAGTGAGTGGGTACTGGGAGGCCAAACACAGGGGCCCTTTGTGTCCCTCACCGCCTGTATGTTTACCGGTCACCCTGCGTGCCCCCTACCAGAGACCAAGTTCATTAAGCAAGGCCCAAAGGAGTGTGTGTGTGTGTGTCTCACTGTCCTACTGAGCTGTTCCTCCACAGCCTTCCCTCTACTAAGTGCGTCTATCAGCAGCCTGTCTTCCTGGATGAGCTGTTTAAGATATAGAACTCTATGGATCTACAAATAGGTCAGACTTTTCCAGCAGCGTGAGTTATAAGCAGCCAGACCAGGGGTGAGTGACATCGCTGGAGTGCAGAGGAAACTTTGGTCTGATGAGGATGAAGGATTCCACCAGCTAGATAGACTTATGTTGAAAATACAGGAAAAGATGATTCAGAGCCTCTCTCTCTCTCTCTCTCTCTCTCTCTCTCTCTCTCTCTCTCTCTCTCTCTCTCTCTCTCTCTCTCTCTCTCTCTCTCTCTCTCTCTCTCTCTCTCTCTCTCTCTCTCTCTCTCTCTCTCTATATATATATATATATATATATATATAGAATGCAGCACATGCAGTAAGTTCTGACTCTGTTTGGATATGGTGACCTTCCAGCCCACATCAGTCATTCTGTAAGCAGTTCTTTAAATGGGCACTGCGAGGAGTCACAGCGGGCACGGAAACTGGCAGGCTGGCAAAGGACTCAGCAGAGGAGAGAAAGTACTGCCACTACAGTCGAGGGCATCTTAGGTCAGGACCTAGACCCAAGAAAAGATGGGCATTAGTAGTGTTTGTTTGTGTGTGTGTGTGTGTAGGCATGTTTATGTGGAAGAATTAGGATGAGTGTGGAGGAAGGACAAGAGAGAGGGGAGACTGAGATAGATGGATATGACATGGATAAGGAGAGACAGAGAGCGCGAGAGAGTATCTGGTTGGCTTCACTCCATCCTGTTAGTAAATCCTGGGCATTCCTACCTCCCTCACTCCTCACTCCCTCTCACCTTCTTTCCCTCCCTCCATCTCTCCTTCCCTCCCTCCCTGCGGCCCGGGGCAGATTACAGGCAGGCTTGGCAGCTTCCGCAGGCTCAGAAATGTTGAGTATTCCCTGTCTCCTCTGCCCCCGGGCTAGCAGCCCATACCACGCAATGAGATAGAGAGAGAGGAACGGGAGGAAGGGAGGAAGAGAAGGAGAGTTAAAGATACAGAGGGGGATGGAGAAAGAGGGTTGAGAAGAAGAGTGAGAGAGGGTGAAAGAGGCCAGAGAAGCGGAGTGAGAGAGTGGAAGGTATAGGGCTTGAGAGAGCTTCAGTTTGGTTTATCAGTTTAAGTTGGCTTTAACATGGTTAACAGTTCTTTATTCCCCCTGGTAGCCCATTATGCCAGTTCCAGCATGCACTGCTTGTCAGACCTCTCTACTATACACAGTAAACAGGCTGCCAGGATTGATGGATGACAAACTCACTGCCTCACTCTCACAGTTATGTTCCTGCTCTGCCCCTGTCCTTCTCCCAGCCTCAACCCAATGCCCTGCCCCGGTAGCTCAAAGGCCAATGTGCAAGCTTAGCAGTCACACACACACACGTACATGGGCAAGCATATAATCATATTGCCATAAGCATTACGCAGGTTTAAGTGTGTAGAACTACGGGACAGTAGCAATACATTAAAGAGATTCTCTGGTACTTTTGTATACTTTTCAGCCAGTAGTTCTGAAAGTAGTACTCATGAGCCAAAAGTGGTCCCCTGAAAATTGTGCACTACGTCACATATGTTCAGATACTGTATGTGCACCATGCAATTGCTCTCTCTTGCTGTGCTCTGTTGTCACGGCTGTCAAAAGGATCGGACCAAAATGCAGCCTGGTTATAGTTCCACATATTTATTTATCCGTGAAACGTAATGCAATACACCAAATACTTGAAATAACAAAACAACAAACCGTGACGCAGAGAGAAAACACACTACTCAAAATATAAATCACCCACAAAACACAGGAAGAAAAACCCCTACTTAAATATGATCTCCTATCAGAGGTAACGAGGACCAGCTGCCTCCAATTGGAGATCAAGCCAAAAAACAACAACATAGAAATAGAAAAACTAGAACTTAAACATAGAAATAGAAAACATAGAAAAACACCCCCTGTCATGCCCTGATCTACTCTAGAAAATAACATCTTACTAGGGTCAGGACGTGACAGTACCCCCCCCCCCCCCAAAGGTGCAGACTCCGAAACAAAAGAAACCACAAAACAAAAGGGAGGGTAGGGAGGGTGACAATTGTCTATGGCGGCTCAAATGCAGTCCACATAACCTTAACCTCCAGCATAGGAGGCGGCTCCGGTTTGGGGCGTACTCCCCGCTCCACCCGCTGATCCTTCTGCTTTATTACTACCTGACCGTGGATCGTCGTCGAAAGAAACGGACTGTAGATCATTGCTGGAGGTTCCGGGCTGCTGGCCATCGCTGGAGGCTCCGGACTGGGGAGCGTCGCTGGAGGACTTAAACATAGAAATAGAAAACATAGAAAAACACAAAACACCCCCTGTCACGCCCTGACCTACTTTACTATAGAAAATTACATCTTACTTGGGTCAGGACGTGACATCTGTATGCATGATGTGCCTCTTGTTAGCTGTCACTCATATGGGGAGGGGCTGAAGCTCATTGGTTGAACTCGAATTGCTAGGGGGATGGTCCATGTGGGGGAAAATGTAGGGACATGGCACCGCACAGCTTTCAAAAAAACAGTCACTTTCAAACTTTCTTAATTCCATTATTTTACTTTTAGATTTGTGTGCATTGTTGTGTAGTGTTAGATATTACTGCACTGTTGGAGCTAGTAGGCTGGACACATTTTTAACAATGCTGTTTTCTGATAAAAACTAGTTCATTGCATCCACCATGGAGCCCAGTTTCATAATATTACAATATCTCCCCGCTGCTTGCCGTAGTTTTGAAGTAATCACGAAAAACAGGCCTTATTTTATGGGATTTTTCACTTTGACAGCTCCTATTAGTTCTATTGAGCACTGTGACTTTGCTATTGTAGGCAATGAGACCTGCCCACGTTGCTGGTAGTTAACCTCTTTTAAAATGTAAACAACAACAAAAAATGACTCATGGAACTCTGAGGTCATCCTATTGTTTACTATAGGGAAAAATATGTATGTCTGTCTATTTCGCAAAATATCTCGCATTGCGTATATTTAGATTTTTTCAAGTCGGACACCATTTTAATCAGGATAATTTCCTATTTCTAATTACATAAGGTTGGGCAGCAAACTCTGCTGTCATCGATCGCTAGACCAGAAATAGTCAAAAGTTGCCATTTTTTCCCTAGTTCCTCATTATGCAGACATAAGCACACTTGGCACCATCGAGGTGCGGATGTTAACTTTCTACACAAGTTGTTATTTTTCAGTTTCGTCCTAAGAACAGATTGTAGTGGTAAAATAAAAAGGGATACATTTTTTGGTGCCATTTAGGCGAAATGGAATTCTAAGTGTCACTTCCGTTCATTTGTTTTGGGCTCGCGCTAGTGTTCCAGCTTAGCCAACATTCTTTTGCCATTTTTTCACCTTGGGTGAATTTTGACTTGTTCTATTGTCCAGCCTAACACAAGCGTTTCGCTACACCCGCAATAACATCTCCTAAATACCGTATGTATATGCAACCGATAACATTTTATTATGTTTGATTTTAGGGATTTCGTGGCTAATTGAGTTAAGACAGTAATTCTGCTCATAGAATATGCATGCATGAACTACACATTGACACATCTAGCCCAAATCAGGACGTTCAAAAATACTTAGTGGTCATCAAAGTTCCGGAGCATGTCTTTAAGGCTCAGTAACATGATATCCTACTGGTATGTAACCTATGTATGCTCCTTTGCCTACAATCCATACAGTAGCATGCCTGCAGGCAGCCCTTCACCTCTCTGTGTTTTCTCCTCGGTCTCTCTGCAGCCTGTATATTAAACCACTCCTGTTACTCAACCAGCTCATTTCATCAGGGGGAAGAGGATACCAACCTGTCCTCCTTTACGTCCCATGTGGTACTGACAGGGCTATCAATCTCAGTGTGGACCTGGAGATGAGGGTGAAGGGAGAGAATGGGTTAGAGGAGGGTGGTGGAATGGTGGCTGGGGCTGACCTGGTTGTAGTAAGTTCTTGTACTGTCCGACTCCTTCTGCATCATGTAGGCTAACTAAAGCATTGTACCACAAAAACACCAGTGGACAAACACAATTGCATCCCAGTTAACATGTAACGTTCTGAGAACCATATGTTTCTCAGAGCTTGGTGAGATCATGGTTGTCCTATAGTTATTTTGCATACAACCTTTCCACAACTTTCTAGGAATGTTACAGGATAGATGCTTGGCTTTGGAACATTATCAGCACTTTTTATGGAACTTGACAACAACAAAAAATATTATTGGTATTTCATTACTTTAACAGAACATTTCCTAAAAGTTCAAACATGGTTACATTATATTTGTTCTAGGATTGTTCTACAACTTGTTTGACATTGGGAATGTTCTCAAATAGTTCAGAGAACGTTAAGAAACAGCATTCTTCTGTGGGAATTTCAGTACTTCAGCATAACGTTTCCTACAGGTTTCCTTATGGTTCTATTTAAAGTCATGCTCTCAAATTGTTCCAAGAATGAGGGACATTTTCACTTCTGTTCTCAGAATATTAAAAAAAGTTGGCTTTGTTCCCACAACCAATGTGAAACCAAAAACATACATTCCCACAACTTCCAAGGAACCAAATGTGCTAGCTGGGATATGTCAGAGTTACATTGAAAATCTCAAAACATTCCATACAGAAGTAAACAAATAAATAAATAAATATGCATTCACTGTTTACATGAATAAATACGCACACAGACAATCTGCACAGTTTTTTTAACCATCGAACTGGCGTCCATACTCTAAGAGGTGAGGGGTCAGGGGTGAGAGGTCAGAGTGAGCTGAGCTGGCACAAAACATGGACAGATCCATACAAGCCTGTAGTATGCCTCGGGGTGTGTTCAGGTTTGTTTCCTTAACACACGCGCTCAGCTCTGACTAGAACACACTGCTCTCCAATACAGTAATCTAAATTACACCATTGAGAGGTGGGATAATTCTCTCTCTCTCCTTCTCTCTTTCATTACACTCATCCCTCAATACACCTACCGATCCCTGGCTTCTTCATCCTTTACCCTCCGTATCTTTTAACCCACCTTGGTTTTATGACTCACCTGAGGTCTAGGGAAGAGGGGGGGGCAAGTGAGAGAGAGAGAGAGAGATGAACGATGGCCTGGGAGTGTGCCTGCGGCTTCATGTTATTAGAACCTACCTGCAAGTAGTCATGGCCAAACTATGCTCTGGATATCTGACTGACGCATTAGTAAACAGCTTCCTAAAAACCTGCTGTCATATAAAGTATATTAAACACATTTGTCACACAGAACACACACACTCAGGTACACTAAGAAAGACATGTACAGCTGCTACAGTATAGGCATATGCACCATATCTCTTTAAAACCTAGACGGACAGATGGGCAGATGGATGGACAGACAGATACGCGCGCGCACACACACACACACACACACGTAAGTCTTTTGGAGAGGGTCAGAATGCATGAGAGGTGGTTGACCTTGTGCCTAGTGATGGGTCTAAAAACACTTAGAGAGAGATCATCATAACTAAATAAACAGAGCTGAGTGACAGACAGGTGAAGGTGTCGCCAGGAAGCTGACAGGCAATGACAGACACACAATGGGGAATGTGTGAATGGACTGAACCATGGAAAGAGCAGAGATTAATATTAACAGAGTCAGATTCAACACCTAAACCACAATCACCCATTCTGCCTGATAGCTGTTGCATTTGTAGGTCAGAGACTTCTAGTGAACTTCTGCACAACCAGGCACTGCTCCTTTTTTTACACTTGACAACAGTGTGTGTGCTAAAACAGGTGAGCCTGTTTTCAAAAGGGTGTGACTGACATCCCAAGTCCCATTCTATGATAAGGCCAACCCCAAAAACACACAAGCCATAACCTGGCTCATCTTCACAATACTGGTGCTCCTGACAAAACTAACCTAACACACCAAACTTAAGCATGCCTGACACACTCTGCTCTCCTTCCTCTAACTCACCTCTCCCTCTCTCCCTCTCACCCTCCTTCCCTCTCTAATTCCATCTTTCCTTTCTGCTGAGGGAGAGGAATAATGTCCACAGAAAATAAAGAATTATTTGTTGGTGAAAATCCTTCACGTCTTAACTAATCCGGAGCGTTTAAGTTGTACTTAACCCCCCAAAAGACTGAAGAGAATGAGACGAATGGCTTCGGGGAGGGGTGGTTAACACACCAGGCCACTCAGTGGAGGGCCAGTAGTGGCTTCATACCTTGTGGCTGGAGCTGACCAATGGGACAAAAGGTCATTACCTTTTTCTGTGTATGCCCACATTTGGTCTAGAGTGAAGGGGCGGGATGCAGAGTATGGGCTGATCCAATGAGCAGGAGGGGTGAGAGGGTAAAGGAGGTTGAGGACGGGGGCATAAAAACGTAGACAAACTGTATGACGGAGAAGTAAGCGGATTCCGTGGAGCTTAGGGGAATTTGTTCAGCGAAATTGTCTTATTATATTGTTATTATTATTATTATTATGTCTTTGTTTAGTAGATGCCCTTATCCCCTGCAATTTAGGAGGATTACTCCACACTCCCTTTGTAGGGGTGGAAACTTCTCAAGGGTAATTTAGGTTAAATGGCCTTTTCCATGCTATGGCTCCATCCAAAATGGCACCATATTCGAAATACAAATCAAATCAAAGTTTACTGGTCACGTAAACAGATATTTGGTTGTTATCGCAGGTGCAGCTAAATGCTTATGTTTCTAGCTCCAACAGAGCATTAATATCTAGCAATTCAATAACAATATACACATAATCCACACAAAAATAAATCTACATCTGAAATATCAGAACGGGAAGTATCAGAGTCCGGAATATAAATATTTAAATCAACTAGCTCTCACAGTCTCATGTCTGTTCATCCATGTTTCTTCAAAGTTACATTTTGAAGTTCTTCCAAACATTTCGAAGTGTTTAAGTTTAACAGTTAAAAGAAGGTGTTTACATCAAACAGATGTAACATCAAAACGCAAGTGTCCCACCTCACCCAGGGAGGTTAAGGGTTTATGCCACACGGTCATACCGGGAGGACCTCAGGAATGTTCCTGAGGTCGAATTGTGCTTCTAACCCTAACGGTTCTCCCGCTGTCACCCAAAAGCACCTGAAATTTAGGGCCAGGCTTCATTTTGGGCCTTCTTTTTATCACGGTCGCTGTTCTCAGACCGAGCGAGCTATGGTCAAGCGGGGCATCTCGTTGAACTTGGCACAGCCTGAAGATTATGGTAATGCCATTGCAGGCTCTGTGTGTCATTAAGCCCCGCACTGTGTCACTCCATCCTTGCTGTGTGTGTGTGTGTGAGAGAGCTTTTCTATGACATCTGTTGGGAGAAATTACTGATTTACAGTTCATGAGGGTTGTCTAGTCACACATGAAGTTTTGGAAAGATGTGACCTTTTTAACCCTTCAAAACAGCCCCTATGACCCCAATTTAAGGTACTTCCGGTTGACACAGGAAGCTGAAAGTGAACACATATCCTCCTTGGGGTAGGCTCTTACAGAATTTTGAGTTTTAAGTCTTTACATTAAGAACTGACTTATTTATAGAAGGTTGAATGATTGAGTGTTATTTCAGAAAATCACAGAAAATCACAGAAATCACGTAGAGTTCCGAAACCAAACTTAACGGATTCGTCTGAACATGCCACAACTGGATCTGTAACCTTTTTGAAAAAAAACACATTTCTTTGAGCATCACCAATTGTACATTGTACGATTTCTCTTAAATTACGATAGATAAATGTCTGGTACTTTTTTTCCTGACACCGTAGGTTTATGTACTTTGACGTGAAGTGGTCAAATTAGCGTTCTATTTTCGTTTTTGACCTTTAATCCCAGAAAAATGGCCTTAACTCAAAAAGCGTTGAGGCCTCGACACCATCTTGTTCGGGGCTAACTGCCCATTATGCCAAACCTATGCTCACCAAGTTTCGTCTTCAAAGTCTTTTCCATTTAGGAGAAAAGGCCATGTCGTGATTGGTGATGTTTTGTACATTTGCAATATGATTACATTTGCCATCTGATGGTATATTCCGGGACAGCGGAAAAATGACCAAAATTTGAAAATTTTATAAAACGGAAACCGAATATCCAAGAGACTTCGTTCGATGACTTCCCAGAAGATCTGGCCCCGGTGCACGGCCCGCCGCCGTTGGCGAATTTGACAAACATTTGCGGACGTCTAGTAAGGGACCGTACATTTGCAATATGGAGTTTCTCATCAACCATACAGCAAATGCCAAAATGTTCCCTTCATGTATGGAATTTTATTTTAATTTTTTTTAAATTACATTTCTAATCTTTACAGGAAAATGCCACGGCACCATCTGATGTGTGGAGCCATTTCACTGCAGCTAATGTAGAAGGAAAAGCTGTGTACATATGCAAATACTGTGCCAAATAATATGTGAAGAATGCAACAAAGATGCAGAATCATCTGGCCAAGTGCATAAAGTTCCCTCAGCACTCACAACAAGCAACCTCTGACAAAAGTCCCTCTACTTCTATTCGAGGTGAAAATGATGAATCAGATACCTTATCGACGGCAACAGCTCATGGTGCTCCTGGAATCAGAAGTTGTTTGACTCAGTAGAGGAATGTAGTCAGAGAAATGCTGATGAATGTCTTGCTCGAGCTGTGTATGCAACTGGTTCACCTCTGATGTTTACAGGCAATGTGTATTGGAAGAGATTTCTGAATGTTCTTCGCCCAGCATACACCGCTCCAACCAGACATGCTTTATCTACTCATTTGCTGGATGCAGAGTTCCACAGAGTTGAAGGTCAAGCAAATCATAGAGAAAGCAGACTATATTGCAATCATCGCTGATGGGTGGTCAAACGTTCGTGGGCAAGGAATAATTAACTACATCATCTCCACCCCTCAGCCAGTATTCTACAAGAGCACAGACACAAGGGACAACAGACACACCGGTCTCTACATTACAGATGAGCTGAAGGCAGTCGTCAATGACCTTGGACTACAGACGGTATTTGCACTGGTGACAAACAATGCTGCGAATATGAAGGCTACTTGGTCTAAAGTGGAAGAGTCTTACCCTCACATCCCACCCATTGGCTGTGCTGCTCATGCATTTAATCTGCTCCTCAATGACATCATGGCACTGAAAACAATGGATACACTACAAGAGAGCCAAAGAAATGGTTAGGTATGTGAAGGGTCATCAAGTTATAGCAGCAATCTACCTCACCATGCAAAGTGAGAAGAATAAGAGCACCACATTAAAGCTGCCCAGCAACACCCATTGGGGTGGTGTTGTCATCATGTTTGACAGTCTCCTGGAGGGGAAGGGGTCTCTCCAAGAAATTACCATATCACAGTCTGCCGATATGGACAGCCCTATCAAGAGGATCCTCCTGGATGATGTATTTTGGGAGAGAGTAGTTAGCAGCCTGAAACTCCTGAAACCTATAGCAGTAGCCATTGCACGGATTGAGGGAGACAATGCAATCCTGTCTGATGTTCAGACTCTGCTTGCAGATGTAATAGAAGATATCCATACTGCCCTGCCCACTTCACTGTTGCTGCAATCAGAGGAAACTGCAGTTCTGAAATACATAAAAAAGAATGAAGACTTCTGCCTGAAGCCCATACAGTATGCATGCTGGCAAGAGCATCCTGTCTGGTGCAGAGATCAACAAGGCCTATGGTGTCATCACTACCATGTCTCACCACCTTGGCCTGGATGAGGGCAAGGTTCTTGGCAGTCTGGCGAAGTACACTTCCAAGCAAGGGCTTTGGGATGAAGATGCAATATGGCAGTCGTGCCAATATATCTCATGAGCCACCTGGTGGAAAGAGCTTTGTGGATCTGAGGCTCTTTCCCCTGTTTCCTCCATCATCCTCCAAATCCCACCAACATCAGCCGCCTCAGAGCGCAACTGGTCCTTGTTTGGGAACAGCCACACAAAAGCACGGAACAGGCTGACCAATCAAGGGTTGAAAATTGGTGGCCATCTGGGCAAATTTGAGGCTTTTTGAGCCTGACAATGAGCCATCCTCAACAAGGTTGGAAAGTGACAGTGAAGATGAGGCCTCAGAGTCTGATGTTCAAGAGGTGGACATTGAGGAGGTCCATGGAGAAGACATGGAAGCCTGAGAGGAAGATAACCAAAGCTTTAGTTTCTAGACTATCATTTTACAGATGTATGTTGTAAACAGGGCTATATCTGTTCCTGGTTCTACATTTTTTTGAATGGGGCATGCTTATTTAAGATGGTGAGGAAGGCACTTTTAAAGAATAACCAGGCATCCTCTACTGACGGGATGAGGTCAATAGCCTTCCAGGATACCCGGGCCAGGTCGATTAGAAAGGCCTGCTCGCTGAAGTGTTTTAGGGAGCGTTTGACAGTGATTTTGGGGTGGCAGGTAGCCTAGTGGTTAGAGCGTTGGACTAGTAACTGAAAGGTTGCAAGATCAAGTCCCCGAGCTGACAATGTAAAAATCTGTCATTCTGACCCTGAACAAGGCAGGTAAACCACAGGCCATCATTGTAAATAAGAATTTGTTCTTAACTGACTTGCATAGTTAAATAAAGGTTAAATAAAATGAATAAATAAATGAGGGGTGGTCGTTTGACCGCAGACCCATTACGAATGCAAACAATGTGCCAGTGATCGCTGAGATCTTGGTTGAAGACAGCAGCGGTGTATTTGGAGGGCAAGTTGGTTAGGATGATATGTATGAGGGTGCCTGTGTTTATGGATTTGGGGTTGTACCTGGTAGGTTCATTGATAATTTGTGTGAGATTGAGGGCATCAAGCTTAGATTGTAGGATGGCCGGGGTGTTAAGCATGTCCCAGTTTCAGCATGTGCTCTGAAGATAGATGGGGGCAATCAATTCGCAGAGGGTGGTCTCTAGCAAGCGGCAATGGTGAGAGACTTGTTTCTGGAAAGGTGGGTTTTTAGAAGTAGAAGCTCGAATTGTTTGGGCACAGACCTGGATATTATGGCAGGCTATCTCTGCAGTAGATTGTCACTCTGCCCCCTTTGGCAGTTCTATCTTGCCGGAAAATGTTATAGTTAGGGATGGACATTTCATGGTTTTTGGTGGTCTTTATAAGCCAGGATTCAGACACGGCTAGGACATCGGTTGGCAGAGTGTGCTAAAGCAGTGAATAAAACAAACTTGGGGAGGAGGGTTCTAATGTTAACATGCGTGAAACCAAGGCTGTTACGGTTACAGAAGTCAACAAATGAGAGCACCTGGGGAATGGGAGTGGAGCTAGGCACTGCAGGGCCTGGGTTAACATCTACATCACCAGAGGAACAGAGGAGGAGTAGGATAAGGGTACGGCTAAAGGCTATAAGAACTGGTCGTCTAGTATGTTCAGAACAGAGAGTAAAAGAAGGTTTCTGGGCGTGATAGAATAGATTCAAGGCATAATGTACAGACAAAGGTATGATAGGATGTGAATACAGTGCAGGTAAACCTAGGCATAGAGTGACGATGAGAGACATATTGTCTCTAGAAACATCATTTAAACCAGGTGATGTCACTGCATGTGTGGGAGGCGGAACTGAAGGGTTAGCTAAGGTATATTGAGCAGGTCTAGAGGCTCTACAGTGAAAAAAGACAATAATCACTAACCAGAACAGCAATGGACAAGGCATATTGACTTTAGGTAGAGGCATGCGTAGCCGAGTGATCATAGGGGTCCAGTGGGTAGTTAAGCTGGCTGGAGACACGGCAATTCAGACAGCTAGCGGGCCGGGGATAGCAAGCTAGCTGAAGGGCCTTAGAGGGACGTCGCGACGGAAGAAGTCTGTTGTAGCCTCCTCGTGCGGAGCCTCCTCGTGCAGTTTCGTCGGCAGACCAGCCATGATGGATTAGTAGGGTTCCGTGTAGTAAAGGGGCCCAGTCCAATTGGCAAAATAGGTATAATGGCACAAGAAATTGGCCGATGGACCTATTCAGTTAACAGTCCAATATGCTCTAGACGGCTAGCAGGCTAGCAGATGGGCATTCAGGGGACGTCGCGACAGAGGGGTCTGTTGGAAAAAGAACCCTCGGGCAGATTACGTTGGTAGTCCAGTCGTGATGGATTAGCAGGGCTTTGTGTAGTAAAAGGGGTCCAGGCCAATTGGCAAAATAGGTATTGTAGTCCAAGGAGTGGCTGATGGACCTCTTCAGCTAGCCGGGAGATGAGCCTAGCATGAGCTAGCTCCAGGTTAATTGGTGCTTGCTTCGGAACAGAGACGGTAGCCAAGCCTCTGAAAATCGGACAGCGTGGTTAGATTTAGGAGATATATCTTTCAAATGGAGGAAAATAGTTGATTATTTGATTATTTGAAATGATTACTCTTGCAGTTTTGAATTCCCCGCCATGGTCACATGACAATGAATCCCATTACCGGGATAAGATCCTGCCCCCTGGCCTCAACAGGTTAACAAAAAATCATGTATGTCATATAAAATATATTCACCCTACCCAGTATTGTAATCAAAACTTACCAGAAAGCATGTAGTCTTTGCTCAGACAATGTAGTAGTGTGGGCTCAATAGTGTGCAAGATCTTGAGAATCAGCTGTACATGTGATGGAAGAGTGCACTGTACATGTGATGGAAGAATGTACTGTGCATGCAGAGGGTTGCAATTCCATTGAAATAGGGATAGTTTAACCAAAATATGCCACAAGACCTAGAATTGCCTTATGTTTATCCCACAAAAAAAAGGCTCACTGTTACAAGCTAACTTTTTTGATAAATTTAAGCAAAATTCCCAAAATTCCCAGGCTTATCATCCCATGGAAAATTTTCGGGAAAATTCTGAAAAGTTTCCCACCTTTTGCAACCCTAGTCGAAGGTGTCGGGTAAGGTGGAGGTTATATGATCTTTACCTAGCCTCTCAAAGCACTTCATGATGACAGAAGTGAGTGCTACGGAGCGGTAGTCATTTGGGTACAGGAACAATGGTGGACATCTTGAAGCAAGTGGGGACAACAGACTGGGATGAGGAGAGATTGCATATATACGTAAACACTCCAGCCAGCTGGTCTGCACATGCTCTGAGGATGACGCTTGGGATTCCGTCTGGGCAGACAGCCTTGCGAGGGTTAACACGCTTGAATGTCTTACGATTGCCACAGAGATCGGGAGCACACAGTCCTCATGAGTGGCATTTTGGTGTTGTTTCCTCTAAGCAGGTGAAGAAGTTGTTTAGCTTGTCCGGGAGTGAGGCATCGGTGTCCGCGACATGGCTGGCTTTCCCTTTATAATTTGTGATGTTCTGGAGTCCCTGCAACATGCAATTCGTGTCTGAGCCATTGAATTGCAACTCCACTTCGTCCCTGTACTGTAGTTTTGCCTCTTTGATTACATTACGGAGTTTATAGATGGTCTGTTTGTACACGTCCAGGTTCCTTGCCATGGTTAAATGAGGTGGTTCGCGCTTACAGTTTTGCGTGAATTCTGCCATCTATCCATGGTTTTTGGTTTGGATAAGTTCTAATCATCACAGTAGGAGCAAAATCCTCTATGCACTTCCTGATGAACCCAGACACCAAGTCAGTGTATACACATCGATACTATTCCTAGAGGCAACCCGGAACATTTCCCAGTCTGCATAATCAAACAGTCTTGAAGCATATATTCCGACTGGTCAGACCAATGTTGAACAGTCCTTACCATGGATGCTTCCTATTTAAGTTTCTGTCTATAGGTAGGGAGGAGCAGGATGGAGGCGTGATCTGATTTGCCAAAGGGAGGGCAGAGGAGGGCCTTGTAGCCATCCTGGAACGGAGAGTAACAATGGTCAAGTGTGTTCTCTCTGTGGTCCCTAGGGCTACTATATAGGGAGCAGGGTGCATGGGGTCTGGATAAAAGTAGTGCACTACATAGGGAATAGGATGCCATTTAGGATACATGGTCACAAAGAATTGGTATAACTGAAACACAGACCTGATAGACCAAGGATCATTGTGATCATGCATCCACCCTGCTAACCATGACACCACATACGGGGTCCATACCTCCTCCTATGTTTCAAAAAGGCATAAAGTAGATTTAGAGAAGCAGCACTTTACATAGTTAGTTTCCTCTGGTTTGATCCTCCACCACCACCCTGCTGCTGGCATAGAGCCCCCCCCCCCCACACACACACACCACAGGATATTGGTGGCACCTTAATTGAGGAGGATGGGCTCATGGTAAAGTTTGGAGCGATGTCAGTTGCATGGTATCAAATACATCCAACACATGGTTTACATGTGTTTTATGCCATTCCATTTGCTCCGTTCTGGCCATTATTATGAGCTGTCCTCCCCGTAGCAGCCTCCTGTGACACACACACACACACACAAATCCACACACACAGACACAGCCCCCAGGAAACACATACAGACATGAGGCACTAACACTCTACTGCATAGGTACTGACTACTGAGTAATATGGGAACACCCAATGACTATACTATGAGCTATGCAGGAAGAGCACAGTCATACATATTGGCAGCACCCATATAGAAACACACACACACACACACATACTCAAAGCTCACATTCCATCAGATTTAGATCCAGCGACAATAATAAAAAAAATGAAAACACAAGAAAGAAATCCCATTATCCACTGGGGGATAATAGAGAGTCAATGAGGCCCAGCCAACCAATAGCAGGAGCTCTGGGTGGTAAACAAGACACGGGCAGTCATAAGCTCCTCAAGGACATTGTCAATTAGGATGAAAACAGATGCTGTCATAGACCCAGTCAGCCCCATTCACCTTCACCCCTTAACAACCTGCATATCCATTTGTCTTCAGATGGGTTTCAGGACAAATCTGTCCAGGCTAGTAGAACAAATCCAGGGCAGGTAAACATGTATTTAAACAGCTGTTAATGTTCTCCCTCTCACACACTCCATCTCTCCACGTGTCATTGTAACTCATACAGTGCCTTCGGAAAGTAGTTAGACCCCTTGACTTTTTCAACATTTTGATACTTTACAGCCTTATTCTAAAATGAATTAACCTCTACGGGCTAGGGGGCAGCATTGAGAATTTTGGAAAAAATATGTGCCCATTTTTAACTGCCTCCTACACCAACTCAGAAGTTAGAATATGCATATTATTGTTCAGGTTTGGATAGAAAACACCCTAAAGTTTCTAAAACTGTTTGAATGGTGTCTGTGAGTATAACAGAACTCCTATGGCAGGCAAAAACCTGAGAAGGTTTCATGCAGGAAGTACCCTGTCTGACAAGGTGTTGTTGTTCTTGCTTCTGTTTATTGAAGAGTCAGGATCTTAGCTGTAACGTGACAATTCCTAGGGCTCCAATAGGCTCTCAGAACCCGGGAAAAACCTGAACGATGACGAGGCAGCCTCAGGCTGAAACACATTATCTCCTTTTCCAAGTGTCCCATCAGTGGACAATAGAATTAGGCGTGTACGCGATTCGCCCCCGTGGAGTATTTTTCTTCGGCTGTTTAGCTAATTGCAGATTCCCGGTCGGAATATTATCGCTTTTCTACGAGATAAATTGCATAAAAATTGATTTTAAACAGCGGTTGACATGCTTCGAAGTACGGTAATGGAATATTTAGAACTTTTTGTTTAGCATTCTGATAGTGTCTAGAACGCACGAACAAAACGCTGCTGTTTGGATATAACGATGGATTATTTGGGACCAAACCTACATTTGTTATTGAAGTAGAAGTCCTGGGAGTGCATTCTGACGAAGAACAGGAAAGGTAAGACCATTTTTCTTATAGGAAATATGATTTTGATGAAGGCTAAACTTGCCGGGTGTCTAAATAGCTAGCCCGTGATGACTGGGCTATGTACTTAGAATATTTCAAAATGTGCTTCATCCGAAAAGCTATTTTAAAATCGGACATATCGAGTGCATAGAGGAGTAATGTATCTATAATTCTTAAAATAATTGTTATGCTTTTTGTGAACGTTTATCGTGAGTAATTTAGCAAATTGTTAGTAAATTCCCCGGAAGTTTGCGGGGGGTATGCTTTTTCTGAACGTCACATGCTAATGTAAAAAGCTGGTTTTTGATATAAATATGAACTTGATTGAACAGACATGCATAATGTCCTAGGTGTGTCATCTGATGAAGATCATAAAAGGTTAGTGCTGCATTTAGCTGTGGTTTAGGTTTTTGTGACATATGCTAGCTTGAAAAATGGGTTTCTGATTATTTCTGGCTGGGTACTCTGCTGACATAATCTAATGTTTTGCTTTCGTTGTAAAGCCTTTTTGAAATCGGACAGTGTGGTTAGATTAATGAGAGTCTTGTCTTTAAATAGCTGTAAAATAGTCATATGTTTGAGAAATTGAAGTAATAGCATTTCAAACGTTTTAAAAATCGCGCCACAGGATTACACTAGCTGTTACGTAGGTGGGACGAATTCGTCCCGCCGGTCCCATAGAGGTTAAATAGTTTTTTTCTCTCATCAATCTACACACCATACCCGATAATGACAAAGCAAAAACAGATTTTTCTATTTTTTTGCTAATTTATATACAGTGAGGGGAAAAAGTATTTGATCCCCTGCTGATTATGTACGTTTGCCCACTGACAAAGAAATGATCAGTCTATAATTTTAATGGTAGGTTTATTGGAACAGTGAGAGACAGAATAACAACAAAAAAATCCAGAAAAACGCATGTCAAAAATGCTATAAATTGATTTGCATTTTAATGAGGGAAATAAGTATTTGACCCCTCTGCAAAACATGACTTAGTACTTGGTGGCAAAACCCTTGTTGGCAATCACAGAGGTCAGATGTTTCTTGTAGTTGGCCAAAAGGTTTGCACACATCTCAGGAGGGATTTTTTCCCACTCCTCTTTGCAGATCTTCTCCAAGTCATTAAGGTTTCGAGGCTGACGTTTGGCAACTCAAACCTTTAGCTCCCTCCATAGATTTTCTATGGGATTAAGGTCTGGAGACTGGCTAGGCCACTCCAGGACCTTAATGTGCTTCTTCTTGAGCCACTCCTTTGTTGCCTTGGCCGTGTGTTTTGGGTCATTGTCATGCTGGAATACGCATCCACAACCCATTTTCAATGCCCTGGCTGAGGGAAGGAAGTTCTCACCCAAGATTTGACGGTACATGGCCCCGTCCATCGTCCTTTTGATGCGGTGAAATTGTCCGGTCCTCTTAGGAGAATAACACCCCAAAAGCATAATGTTTCCACCTCCATGTTTGACGGTGGGGATGGTGTTCTTGGGGTCATAGGCAGCATTCCTCGTCCTCTAAACACGGTGAGTTGAGTTGATGCCAAAGAGCTCCAGTTTGGTCTCATCTGACCACAACATTTTCACCCAGTTGTCCTCTGAATCATTCAGAATTTCATTGGCAAACTTCAGACGGGCATGTATATGTGCTTTCTTGAGCAGGGGGACCTTGCGGGCGCTACAGGATTTCAGTCCTTCATGGCGTAGTGTGTTACCAATTGTTTTCTTGGTGACTATGGTCCCAGCTGCCTTGAGATCATTGACAAGATCCTCCCGTGTAGTTCTGGGCTGATTCCTCACCATTCTCATGATTATTGCAACTCCTCGAGGTGAGATCTTGCATGGAGCCCCAGGCCAAGGGAGATTGACAGTTATTTTGTGTTTCTTCCATTTGCGAATAATCGCACCAACTGTTGTCACCTTCTCACCAAGCTGCTTGGTGATGGTCTTGTAGCCCATGTCCGATTTTAAAAAAGCTTTTCGGCGAAAGCACATTTTGCAATATTCTGAGTACATAGCTCGGCCATCACGGCTAGCTATTTTGACATCCGCCAACTTCGGGGTCACCTAAACTCAGAATTACTATTAGAAAAATTGGATTACCTTTGCTGTTCTTCGTCAGAATGCACTCCCAGGACTTCTACTTCAACAACAAATGTTGTTTTGGTTCCAAATAATCCATAGTTATATCCAAATACCTCCGTTTTGTTCGTGCGTTCAAGTCACTATCCGAAGGGTAACGCGCGAGCGCATTTCGTGACAAAAAATTTCTAAATATTGCATTACCGTACTTAGAAGCATGTCAAACGCTGTTTAAAATCTATTTTTATGCTATTTTTCTCGCAAAATAGTGATAATATTCCGACCGGGCAACGTTGTATTCATTCAAAGAGAGAAAGAAAAACATGGCAAGTTCTCGTGACCGCGCATCTCCAGTCTCACTGTCCCCAGGCTGACTTCTTACAAACTCAGCTCCTATACTTTGCCCAGAGACAGAAGACACCCCAATCCACTTTCTGGCGGCTTTAGAGAGCCAATGGAAGCCTTAGAAAGTGTCACGTTACAGCACAGATGCTGTATTTTCGATAGAGATGCAACAGAAGGACAACAAATGGTCAGACAGGGCACTTCCTGCATGGAATCTTCTCAGGTTTTGGCCTGCCATATGAGTTCTGTTATACTCACAGACACCATTCAAACAGTTTTAGAAACTTTAGAGTGTTTTCTATCCAAATCTACTAATTATATGCATATTCTAGTTTCTGGGCAGGAGTAGTAACCAGATTAAATCCGGTACGTTTTTTATCCGTCCGTGAAAATACTGCCCCCTATCCCAAAGAAGTTAAGAGTGTGCTCCTAATCTCAGCTCGTTACCTGTATAAAAGACACCTGGGAGCCAGAAATCTTTCTGATTGAGAGGGGGTCAAATACTTATTTCCCTCATTAAAATGCAAATCAATTTATAACATTTTTGACATGCGTTTTTCTGGATTTTTATGTTGTTATTCTGTCTCTCACTGTTCAAATAAACCTACCATTAAAATTATAGACTGATCATTTCTTTGTCAGTGGGCAAACGTAAAAAATCAGCAGGGGATCAAATACTTCTTTCCCTCACTGTATATTTTTTAAACAGAAAAATCACATTAATATTCAGTCACTTTAATCAGTACTTTGTTGAAGCACCTTTGGCAGTGATTACAACATCGAGTCTTCTTGGGTATGACGCTACAAGCTTGGCACACCTGTATTTGGGGAGTTTCTCCCATTCTGCTATGCAGACCCTCTCAAGTTCTGTCAGGTTGCTTGGGGAGCATTGCTGCACAGCTATTTCAGGTCTCTCCAGAGATGTTAGATCGGGTTCAAGTCTGTGCTCTGGCTGGGCCACTCAAGGACATTCAGAGTCTTGTCCCGAAGTCACTCCAGTGTTGTCTTGGCTGTGTGCTTAGGGTCGTTGTCCTGTTGGAAGGTGAACTTCACCCCAGTCTGAGGTTCTTTGCGCTCTGGAGGAGGTTTTCGTCAAGAATCTGTCTGTACTTTGCTCTGTTCATCTTTGCCTCAATCCTGACTAGTCTCCCAGTCCCTGCTGCTGAAAACATTCCCAAAGCATGATGCTGCCACCACCATGCTTCACCGTATGGATGGTGCTAGGTTTCCTCCAGACGTGACACTTGGCATTCAGGCCAAAGAGTTCAATCTTGATTTCATCAGACCAGAGAATCTTGTTTCTCATGGTCTGAGATTCTTTAGGTGCCTTTTGGCAAACTCCAAGTGGGCTGTTATGTTCCTTTTACTGAGGAGGGGCTTCCATCTGGCCACTCTACCATAAAGGCCTGATTGGTTGAGTGCTGCAGAGATGGTTGTCCTTCTGGAAGGTCCTTCTGGAAGGTTCTCCCATCTCCAAAGAGGAACTCTAGAGCTCTGTCAGAGTGGCCATTGGGTTCTTGGTCACCTCCCTGACTAAGGCCCTTCTCCCCCGATTGCTCTATTTGGCCAGGCGGTCAGCTCTAGGAAGAGTCTTTGTGGTTCCAAACTTCTTCCATTTAAGAAGAAGTTTGGACAGGTGTGTACCTTTCCAAATCATGTCCAATCAATAGAATTTACCACAGGTGGACTCCAATCAAATTGTAGAAACATCTTAAGGATAATCAATGGAAACAGGATGCACCTGAGATCAGTTTCGAGTCTCATAGCAAATAGTCTGAATACTTATGTAAATAAGGTATTTCTAAAAACCTGTTTTTGCTTTGTCATTATGGGGTATTATGTGTAGATTGCTCAGGATTAGTTTTAAAAAAAACAATTTTAGAATAAGCCTGTAACGTAACAAAATGTGGAAAAGGTCAAGAGGTCTGAATACTTTCCGAAGGCACTGTATCTCAAGTATTTGATTATTTCTTAGCCGCTTGATTCACTGAATGCCTGGGCGGACTTGTAGTGTGCATACACGGGCGCATACACACACACACACACACACACACACACACACACACACACACACACACACACACACACACACACACACACACACACACACACACACACACACACACACACACACACACACACACACACACACAACATTAACACAGTCCATGATATGCAACAGATACTAAACATAAAGTAGGGGTACTGATGATGGCAAATCCTTTCTCTCCGCTTTCTCTACACAGCCTTTGAACAAAGGTCATCTTTTCTTCAGACCGGATAGGAAACTCATTCAAAATGACTCACTATACATTTCCCTGTTGAGGCACCGCGCGCACACACACACACACACACACACACACACACACACACACACACACACACACAGAATGTAATGAGACGCAGGCCTCTTTAATCAACCCTTGTGCATCTGTCACCAGTGCTGTGAACACAAGTCTCTCCAAACACAAAGACCTCTGTGGCGGTCTGTGAATATGACCAAGCAGCACCGCCATCCATCACTTAGGTAGGACAAATAAAGTGGAACCTTTTAAAGATGCTATTTAACTAGGACACTTTCATCGGCTCGCAGCAGCACCTGGCTGGAGAGAGCCTGCACTAGAAAGTACTTCAATAATGACCCTACAGGACTGAGTGGAAAATACAAATACGCAGAGACAGGACACTATACACTGTTACATACAGACACACACAGACTGTGCATGCAGGTGTTGTATATGTAAAAGTAAGCACATAGGTGCAAACACACACACAAGTTTCTTTGGCAAACACACACACATACCAACAGACCTGCAGACAAGCTCTGATGTACGAGAGCCCAAAAAAATATTATGAAAACTTGTACACGGCAATGAAAGGATAAAGTACCATGTTACGTTTGAGACATAATTCATTCATTTTGCTCTGATCAGAGGAATGAGTTAACAGGGAGAGAGGGAAGAAAGAGAGGGAGGAACGATAGGTTGAAGGAGGAGAAGCTGCCATGCTGAAGACAGTCTTTGTTATATTTCAACAGTAACTGGGTCAAAGTCTTGATTTCAGTTCAGGAACACTCTCCGTAACATTGAAATTTGAGCTGTGATTATATGGGCAAGCTAGCTTGAGGTGTGTGTGTGTTTATGTGTTTTGATATGTGCATGTCTTTGTGTGCAGCAGGTCTGTATCCCCCTCTGAGGTAGGTAATGATGTGGGATAGAGGATTACCTGCATTACCTGTGACAGATCCCTGTCCTCATATGTTCCTGTGGAGGCCTTGACTACACTACCATCTTACTCTCCCTACTTCCATCTCCTCTGCATTACAGTACGCCACCAGGACTTATACAGATACACACAGAGAAAAGTGTTGTTTCTCAAATGGCACCCTAGCTATTCCCTATATAGTGCACTACTTTTGACCAGGGCCCATAGGGAATAGGGTGCCATTTGGGAAGCATCAAAGGAGATTTAACAGCAGCCAATTCGATCTCTACATGAGTCAAGTGTTCCTATCAGGGTCACTCTGGCTCAATCTAATGATGATAAGTCTAGCTCTGCCCATGCTGGGGGGGGGGGGGGGGGGGGGATCTCAGTGTTATTATGGCAAAATGCTTGTGTTCCTAGCTCCAACAGTGCAGTAGTATCTAACAATTCACAACAATACACACAAATATAAAAGTAAAATCTTAAATATTAAATTGAGCAATGTCGGAGTGGCATTGATAAAATACAGTACAATAGAATACAGTATATACATATGAGATGAGTAAAGCAGTATGTAAACATTATTCAAGTGACTAGTGTTCCATTATTAAAGTGTCCAGTGATTCCATATCTATGTACATAGGGCAGCAGCCTCTAAGGTGCAGGGTTACGTAACCCGATGGAAGCCGGCTAGTGATGGTTATTTAACAGCCCGATGGCCTTGAGATAGAAGCTGTTTTTCAGTCTCTCAGTCCCAGCTTTGATGTACCTGTACTGACCTCGCCTTCTGGATGATAGCAGGGGGAACAGGCAGTGGCTCGGGTAGCTGATGTCCTTGATGAACTTTTTGGCCTTCCTGTGACATCGGGTGCTGTAGGTGTCCTGGACGGCAGGTAGTTTGCCCCTGGTGATGCGTTGGGCAGACCGCACCACCCTCTGGAGAGCCCTGTGGTTGCGGGCGGTGCAGTTGCCATACCAGGCGGTGATACAGGCCGATAGGATGTTCTCAATTGTGCATCTGTAATAGTTTGTGAGGGTTTTAGGGGTCAAGGCAAATTTCTTCAGCCTCCTGAGGTTGAAGAGGCGCTGTTGTGCCTTCTTCACCACATTGTCTGTGTGGGTGGACCATTTCAGATTATCAGTGATGTTTACGCTGAGGAACTTGAAGCTTTCCACCTTCTCCACTGTGGTCCCGTCGATGTGGATAGGGGCGTGCTTCCTCTGCTGTTTCCTGAAGTCCACGATCAGCTCCTTTGTTTTGTTGATGTTGAGTGAAAGGTTATTTTCCTAGCACCCTTTTCCCAGGGCCCTCACCTCTCCCTGTAGGCTGTCTCGTCACTGCTTTGGGCTGCATGTGTCAATGTGTAGTTTATACATGAATAATCTATGAGCAGAATTACTGTCTTACCTCAATAAGCCACGAAATCCCTAGTTTGAAAGCGTTTTCTGGAAGCTGTGTGGCGGCCATTTTCCCAACATTTACCCCCACGTGCCTCGCCATTTGAGTGACAATAGAGCGAGACAGAGAGAGCAATGACGTGGTGCACATATCGGCACATTTGTGATGTAGTACGCAATTTTCGGGAACCACTTTTGTCTCGTGGGCGCTACTTTCAGAACTACTGGCTAAAAAGTACACAAAGTACCGGAGAATATTTTTAATCTGTCCTCATATTTAATCTGTCCTAAACATGGAATGGGCTACTTCCTGTCCTCCCTCATTCTCTCGCACTCTCTCTCTCGTCTGATGAGGATGAAGGATTGTACCAGCTAGATAGACTAATGTCAAAAATACAGGAAAAGATGATTCAGAGTTGATCTCTCTCTCTCTCTCTCTCTCTCTCTCTCTCTCTCTCTCGTGTGTGTGTGTGTATTTATGCATGTATGGTCCTGGAAGAATTATACAGGGCAAATCGCCTTAGCAAATAATCCCTTTTTTGTGATGGATAGTGAGAAGTAGGGATGGGAGATAAAACTCCTCACAAACATCAGAGGAGAGGAGCTGACTGCAGGCATGGAAAAACATGGGATTCCTGAGATTTTGTTGCTAGGAAAAGACAGCTGTTTTAAAAAACGCTTGGAATTTAAACGGCACAAAAAAATTGCTCAATATGGTTGATATTGCTCAATGGTGGGTTGGTATAAACAGTTTGTAAGGATGTCGAGTGCTTTAACTTCAAAATCCCCTAGTACATAGGTTGGGGTATATGAGTATGTTTGTATGCATTTCACATATTGACTATATTATGCAGTGTGTGTGTGTGTGTGTGTAAAGCTTACACATTCTCAAGACACCTCAGCACCTTATCAGTGCTAACTGTGCAATGGCAGAGGCACAGATCCATAGCAAGCACACAATCCTCCTGGCTCATACTGCTCTCTCCAGGGTAGAGGGGAGGGGACTGGGAGAGGAGGGGACTAGTAGAAGGGAGGGAGGGAAGGGGAGAGGAGAGAAGAGGAGAAAAGGGGATAGGAAGTGGGGGGTGAGTGGAGAGGAAGAGAGGAGAGATGGATGACAGCAGGATGGAGTTCTGTAATTATCCAGTAACTTCTGGGGGTTTGACCACCTCCATTTGCTGTGGTTCTTCTGACTGTAATCAGACCCTCTACTGGCTGACTGGCTTGGCTAGCCATGAGTGCTGGAGGGTCCCTTCAAGCACGCAAGCACACACACTCAACCGTTTAGCCTCTCAGGGCCAGCAACTGCACTTAGTCTTACACATGCAAACTTACAGAAAACGGTCACACACAAAAAAACTCAAATCTGTCACAGACACACACACACACACCACTCACACACACATTCTCCCTCTCTGCTCCATCTTGTGACCCTGAAACCACAACAAAGCATCCCAGTCCAGCACAGTTAATTCAAAACACTCCCCCCATTATCATGAACTCAGAGGCTGCTCTGCAATTTACCATTTACAATCATTACTCCTAACGCATAGCAGAAAGAGAGAGCTGAGTGTGGTGTGTGTGGCTGCTGCATCTTTTGTATATTGGCTTACTCAGAACTGTACAGTGTATGTGTTTGCAATTGAAAATGACTATTGGTGTCCATAAATATGTGAATCCATTTTGATCTGAATAATACTAGTGTGTGTTTAGCACATACAGCATCACTGAGGAGATCATAGCAAAATAACACAATGGAGACAGTTTAGATCTCAGATAACTGGCAGGTGACTGGCTCCCGAGTGGCGCAGGGGGATAAGGCACTGCATCTCGGGGATAGAGGCATCACTACAGACCCTGGTTTGAGCCGTGGTTCGATTCCAGGCTATATCACAACCGGCCGTGATTGGGAATCCCATAGGGCGGCGCACAATTGGCACAGCGTTGTCCGTGTTAGGGTTTGGATAGGGTAGGCTGTCATTGTAAATAAGAATTTGTTCTTAACTAATATGGATGCCACAGACTCCATCCAGTCTGCGGCATCCATATTAGGAAGTTTGAGTCAGATTTTTTTTCTAAGGACTTTTCCTCTGACAACTGAGGAGGTTTTGTATGACAACTGATGGGGTTTTGTCGGACGAACTGACTTCCTAATATGGATGCCGTACCACTCTCTGTATCCAGTACCTGAAGCACAGAGCACATTTGAAAGCAGACAGGAGCAGCAAGCCAGCCAGTAGGTTACTTTCTAAATGTAATCCGTTAGTTACTAGTTACCTGTCCAAAATTGTAATCATTAACATAACTTTAGGATTACCCTGTAACGGTCTGGGCGTAGTGGGTGCGGAGTCAGGCGCAGGAGACAGAACGTTCAGGTAGGCGCTTTATTTCGCACAAAGAACAAGCGTGCCGCGCACAAAATACAATGCCCAAAACAACAGGAGAATCCCACACAGAAACACAATGGGAAAATAAGTTAAGCCCGCACAAAGAGCAGGCGGGCCTACCGGCTTAAATAGCCCAACTAACACACTAAACAAGAAGCAGCTGATACTGATTAGACAAAACAAACAGAAAAGGAAAAAGGGATCGGTGGCAGCTAGTAGGCCGGTGACGACGACCTCCGAGCGCCACCCGGACAGGGAGAGGAGCCACCTTCGGTAGGAGTCGTGACATATCAGTAATGTAATCTGATTACATTCAGTTACTTACTTTCCCCTTAAAGGGCATTAGAAGAAGACAAAATGTATGTTACCAATTGAACCAGATCTATTGCAGGATAAATCACTGTTAAAGTTTTCGTAACTGGCCATATATGGATGTTTAATTTTACTTTATGGGTTGGTTATGTAGGCTCCTTCTAACCCATAGTTTTCTACTACATATACTAATACAATTAAATTATATCTTTACATTTACAACCAAAGTCTATCAGAATTCCAGTCATTCCAATAAATGTTATACCCCTTGAACTTCAGGAAATATGGAAGATTAGCCAAATTGTTTTACCGGAGCGTAACCCCAAAACGAAGGACTTATTAGCCAGCCCTACTCTGTGGCTTATGATTTTGTTGTCATGGAGGACTTATTGGGCTCATTGATTCAAGTTTAAAAATAAATGCTGCTCTCATGGAATGGCATGCTTTGAGCACTACTGAAAAGTGCTATTTACATGTGAAAAACAAATGCCATATGCTGCATTTGCTATAGGCCTATTGTTTAACTTTTTGTTGGTGACACTTTGATATCTTGATAATATGCAGCTGTTTAAAGGCGCTGAAGCTCATTGGCTGAAACTCAAATTGCTAGGGGGCTGGCCCACGCAGGGGTAAATGTAGGGAAAACAGCTTCCAGAAAACAGTCTCTTTCAAACTAGGGATTTTGTGGCTTATTGAGGTAAGACAGTAATTATGCTCATAGATTATGCATGTATAAACTACACATTGACACATCCAGCCCAAAGCAGTGATGAGCCAGCCTACAGGGAGGAGGTGAAAGCCCTGGGAGAGTGGTGCCAGGTTTCTTCAAGAATCAATGGATACATACATACATGCATACATACATACATACATACATACATACATACATACATACATACATACATACATACATATATACATACATACATACATACATACATACATACATACATACATACATACATACATACATACATACATACATACAGTGAGGGAAAAAAGTATTTGATCCCCTGCTGATTTTGTACGTTTGCCCACTGACAAAGAAATGATTAGTCTATAATTTTAATGGTAGGTTTATTTGAACAGTGAGAGACAGAATAACAACAAGAAAATCCAGAAAAACGCATGTCAAAAATGTTATAAAATGATTTGCATTTTAATGAGGGAAATAAGTATTTGACCCCTCTGCAAAACATGACTTAGTACTCGGTGGCAAAACCCTTGTTGGCAATCACAGAGGTCAGACGTTTCTTGTAGTTGGCCACCAGGTTTGCACACATCTCAGGAGGGATTTTTTCCCACTCCTCTTTGCAGATCTTCTCCAAGTCATTAAGGTTTCGAGGCTGACGTTTGGCAACTCCAACCATCAGCTCCACAGATTTTCTATGGGATTAAGGTCTGGAGACTGGCTAGGCCACTCCAGGACCTTAATGTGCTTCTTCTTGAGCCACTCCTTTGTTGCCTTGGCTGTGTGTTTTGGGTCATTGTCATGCTGGAATATCCATCCACGACCCATTTTCAATGCCCTGGCTGAGGGAAGGAGGTTCTCACCCAAGATTTGACGGTACATGGCCCCGTCCATCGTCCCTTTGATGCGGTGAAGTTGTCTTGTCCCCTTAGCAGAAAAACACCCCCAAAGTATAATGTTTCCACCTCCATGTTTGACGGTGGGGATGGTGTTCTTGGGGTCATAGGCAGCATTCCTCCTCCTCCAAACACGGCGAGTTGAGTTGATGCCAAAGAGCTCCATTTTGGTCTCATCTGACCACAACACTTTCACCCAGTTGTCCTCTGAATCATTCAGATATTCATTGGCAAACTTCAGACGGGCATGTATATGTGCTTTCTTGAGCAGGGGGACCTTGCGGGTGCTGCAGGATTTCAGCTCTTCACGGCGTAGTGTGTTACCAATTGTTTTCTTGGTGACTATGGTCCTAGCTGCCTTGAGATCATTGACAAGATCCTCCCGTGTAGTTCTGGGCTGATTCCTCACCGTTCTCATGATCATTGCAACTCCACGAGGTGAGATCTTGCATGGAGCCTCAGGCCGAGGGAGATTGACAGTTCTTTTGTGTTTCTTCCATTTGCGAATAACCACACCAAATGTTGTCACCTTCTCACCAAGCTGCTTGGCAATGGTCTTGTAGCCCATTCCAGCCTTGAGTAGGTCTACAATCTTGTCCCTGACATCCTTGGAGAGCTCTTTGGTCTTGGCCATGGTGGAGAGTTTGGAATCTGATTGATTGATTGCTTCTGTGGACAGGTGTCTTTTATACAGGTAACAAGCTGAGATTAGGAGCACTCCCTTTAAGAGTGGGCTCCTAATCTCAGGTCGTTACCTGTATAAAAGACACCTGGGAGCCAGAAATCTTTCTGATTGAGAGGGGGTCAAATACTTATTTCCCTCATTAAAATGTAAATCAATTTATTACATTTTTGACATGCGTTTTTCTGGATTTTTTTGTTGTTATTCTGTCTCTCACTGTTCAAATAAACCTACCATTAAAATTATAGACTGATCATTTCTTTGTCAGTGGGCAAACGTACAAAATCAGCAGGGGATCAAATACTTTTTTCCTTCACTGTAGATACATACATACATACATACCTACCTACCTACCTACCTACCTACCTACCTACCTACCTACCTACCTACCTACCTACCTACCTACCTACCTACCTACCTACCTACCTACCTACATACATACATACATACATACATACATACATACATACATACATACATACATACAGTGCCTTGCCAAAGTATTCATCCCCTTTGGCTTTTTTCGTATTTTGTTGCATTACAACCTGTAATTTCAATTGATTTTTATTTGGATTTCATGTAATGGACATCCACAAAATAGTCCAAATTGGTGAAGTGAAATGAAAAAAAGAACTTGTTTCAAAACAACGTAAACCTGAAAAGTGATGCATGCATATGTATTCACCCCCTTTGCTATAAGATCTTGTGCAAAGAATTACCTTCAGAAGTCACATTATTAGTTAAATAAAGTCCACTTGTGTGCCATCTAAGTGTCACATGATCTGTCAAAGAGTCCCCAGAGTCTGCAACACCACTAAGCAAGGGGCACCACCAAGCAAGCGGCACTATGAAGAACAAGGAGCTCTCCAAACAGGTCAGGGACAAAGTTGTGGAGAAGTACAGATCAGGGTTGGGTTAGAAAACAAATCAGAAACTTTGAATATCCCACAGAGCACCATTAAATCCAACAACACAACAAACCTGCCAAGAGAGGGCTGCCCAGCAAAACTCACGGACCAGGCAAGGAGGGCATTAATCAGAGAGGCAACAAAGAGACCAAAGATAACCCCGAAGGAGCTGCAAAGCGCCACAGTGGAGATTGGAGTATCTTTCCATAGGACCACTTTAAGCCGTACACTCCACAGAGCTGGGCTTTACGGAAGAGTGGCCAGAAAAAAGCCATTGCTTAATTAAAGAAAAATATAAGCAAACATGTTTGGTGTTCGCCAAAAGGCATGTGGGAGACTCCCAAAACATATGGAAGAAGGTACTTTGGTCAGATGAGACTAATATTGAGCTTTTTGGCCATCAAGAAAAACGCTATGTCTGGCGCAAAGCCAACACCTCTCATCACCCCGAGAACACCATGGTGGTGGCAGCATTATGCAGTGGGGATGTTTTTCAACGGGCAGGGACTGGGAAACTGGTCAGAATTGAAGGAATGATGGATGGCACTAAATACAGGGAAATTCTTGAGGGAAACCTGTTTCAGTCTTTCAGAGATTTGTGACTGGGATGAAGGTTCACCTTAAGCATACTGCCAAAGCAACACTCGAGTGGTTTCAGGGAAAACATTTACATTTATTGGAATGGCCTTGTCAAAGCCCAGACCTCAATCCAATTGAGAATCTGTGGTATAACTTAAAGATTGCTGTACACCAGCACCAGTACACCAACCCATCCAACTTGAAGGAGCTGGAGCAGTTTTGCCTTGAAGAATGGGCAAAAATACCAGTGGCTAGATGTGCCAAGCTTATAGAGACATACCCCAAGCGACTAGCAGTGGCAATTGCTGCAAAAGGTGGATCTACAAAGTATTGACTTTGGGGGGGTGAATAGTTATGCATGCTCAAGTTTTCTGTTTTTTTGTCTTATTTCTTGTTCGTTTCACGATAACAAATATTTTGCATCTTCAAAGTGGTAGGCATGTTGTGTAAATCAAATGATACAAACCCCCCAAAAAATCTATTTTAATTCCAGGTTGTAAGGCAACAAAATAGGAGAAATTGCAAGGGGGTGAATACTTTCGCAAGCCACTGTATATACTACCGTTAAAAGTTTTGGGTCACTTAGAAATGTCCTTGTTTTTGAAAGAAAAGCACATTTTTGTCCATTAAAATAACATCAAATTGGTCAGAAATACAGTGTAGTGTCGCGTCCTAACCATAGAAAGCCTTTATTTTCTATGGTAGAGTAGGTCAGGGCGTGACTAGGGGTTTGTTCTAGTTTATATTTTCTATGTGGGGTTCTAGGTTTATTTTCTATGTTGGTGATTGGTATGATTCCCAATTAGAGGCAGCTGGTTATCGTTGTCTCTAATTGGGGATCATACTTAAGTAGCATTTTTTCCACCTGTGGGTTATGGGATATTGTTTGTTTAGTTGCCTGTTAGCACTGCATTGTCATCACGGTTTGTTTATTTTTTATTGTTTTGTATTTTGTTAAGTTTCACTTTCTAATAAATTATGTGGAACGCTACTCACGCTGCGCCTTGGTCCGATCATTATTACAACGAACGTGACATGTAGACATTGTTAATGTTGTAAATGACTATTGTAGCTGGAAACGGCTGGGTTATAAAGCAAACACGTTTGGTGTTAATATAATATATAATTTATAAGTCCAAAAACAGCTGTAGGAGCTACAGATTGCCCCTTTAAGTCTATCAAAAGTGTGCGAGTTTGAAGATGTCCATTAGGCATATAGATTTAATGTTTTTATCAGCATGAATTAGATTGAGCAATAAAAGCTCCACTTTTATTCCATAGGCTGGTATCTGCACTGTGCATCTGTTGCAAGAGCATATTTTCCACTGCCTGTCCACTGGTTTCAAAAAGAATGATTGACAGGCAGGTTAAACTTCTTGTATTCAACCATTATTGGGTTCAAATACACGTTTAGATTTATGAACAGCCATCTACAACTGCCACAATCCGTGAGGAGCAAATAGCTAAATGAGAGAGCAGCAGTGTGATTCACATCAATGTGCTATGTAGATATCAATAATAAGTGATATCCATTTCGGTGTAGGCTACACCACTGCTGTCATCCTTACCTCCAAGCGTTTATTCAAGTTGGATAATATTTGGATGCCGACAGCAGTTGTACCATTGGAAGGCATAGCTTGGACTGTAGCCTACGAAAGCCTATTCCTGCTCTTTTCCCGCGATTCATCAAACCCATTTTGTATGTTATATTATTCTCTGACTTGTGGTCAGACTCACCCAGTTGGAACAAACTTAAACTTGTTCCTTTTTCCAATGCTGATTTGAATGTCCTTGAGAAACAGAGAAGTGTCAAAGATAGTTTTTTGCGAACCTCCTTTCTGAATTTAAAAGTAATCCTCGAAGTAATCATCTAGTTTTTCAAAAGTATCTGTAATCTGATTACAATATTTTTCTTGGTAACGTAACGAATTACGTTACATTTTTTTGGAATCCGTTACTCCCCAACCCTGCCAGCCAGGCTGCCAGGACAGCCAGGGCTCTGGGCCTGAGGAATGTATCAGGACATGGGACACCGACCCTGATAGGATAGGAAGTAGAACTCATCATCTCATCATATAAATGCCAATGAGTACGAGGAGGAAAACAACTCACCACAGGCCTCTGTTCTAATGGTAAGTAAAACTATTGGTCTGGCCAGAGCTAGTGGGGTATATACCCATAGAAATAAACATTCCTAGATGGGCGACCCCATTCAGGTCACTGGGTGGCTGATGGGTAAACTGTTCTAGAAATACTATTATATGATTATAGCATTTCAGACCACAGAGCCCATGGTGTTAGAGAAAGGGAGGAGAGATGAAGGGATACTCTGTAACCAAGAGGAGGAGAGGAGGGAAACGTAGGAAAGGGAAACAGAAATGTAATTTGGTTAATGGTTCTAGAGAGGGAAAAAGACTAAAGTCATACAAACAGACGAGATGAAAATGTCAGTCCCAATGAGAAATTCTTTATTTCATATAAACTTGTAAAAAACATTCTTGCTTTACGTAATTGGAAACATCTAAACATCTAACGTCTTGCAGGGGAAGCGGGAAAAGGGAGCATGCATCTGGAAATAAATCTAATTATCATAAAATCGGACCATATGGTGACTTTAGCCATACCAGTTATCCTGATGCCTGAATGAAGGGTAATGGTGTGTGTGTGTGTGTGTGTGTGTGTGTGTGTGTGTGTGTGTGTGTGTGTGTGTGTGTGTGTGTGTGTGTGTGTGTGTGTGTGTGTGTGTGTGTGTCTGTGCGTGTCAGTGTGTGTATGTCCGTGTGTATGTTTGCATGTGTGTGCTAATCTACGGGACGTGTCTTTGTCAGCGTTTGTGTGCTTGCTCACCATGACGGCACCTTCATGAAATGTCTGCTGACTGATGATACAGGTCCTACCTCCCCAGCTGCCAGGGGCTGGCTGTGACCTCTGGGGCTTCACGGGGCCATCTATCAGAACTACAACAACCAGCAACCTGCAGGTAGAGTCTCAACCTGTAGGAGAAACAAGGGGAGGAGGAGGGAAGAGGACATGGGCAGAGGGGAGGGCAGATAGCAGGGAAGTACTAGGCATGAATCAGAGACCTTCTCATACATCAAGATCATTCTGTCTTCATTAAGGTTACTTCAGATTCTCTACATGTGAAATCGTTTATCCTCTGATATTAATTTCCTTCTCCCTTCTCTGTGAAAAAAGTATAATTGCCATTTGCTTATAAACTTGATTATACACTGTGCTTTAGTTTGTTTTTCCTAATATGAAAATAATGAATACTTGGATTGGATTTAATAATGATAGTAGTAGAGTCGCTTGGCACAGCGTGTGTTATGGTACAAATTGTCCCTTCAAACCAGAAGTACATATAAGTAGCGAAGCCAAATTGCTTTCATTCAGGATTTTGCCTTGTGGGGTAGACTTGTGAAACGTGAGATAGTTAGATCATTATTTCAAACTCTTTCAGCCTAGCTCACACACACCACGCTCATGCGCGCACACACACAGACACACAGACACGCAGGCAGGCAGGCAGGCAGGCAGGCAGGCAGGCAGGCAGGCAGGCAGGCAGGCAGGCAAGCAGGCAGGCAGGCAGGCAGGCAGGCAGGCAGGCAGGCAGACCCGGTATCTGCTCTCCAGTCCCAACATCAACAGTGTGTCTGAGGCAGTTGCAGAAACACAACCCAGAGTGTGTCTGAAACAGAAGCCGTGAGTGGCTGCTGCACCCCTGTACCCCTCAGACCCCCCCACCTCCGTTTCCCCAAGCTGGGAAAGCCAAACAAAAAGATAACCCAAAATCCACAGGAGCCCTGCAAGTTCAGACACAGGGTGGGGAGGGTGAGCCCCACAGAGAGAGATTTGGTTTAGGCCCCTAATTCTGTTGCTCTGGCCTGTTGAACTACGCTACCCCCCACCCCTCTCCCCCGCTCTATTCCCCTGACACTCTAATTTAATCAAGAGCTCTATCAGCCAAACAAATTATCTGAGGGGCCCTAAGCACCTCCAAACAATCCTATCCATCACTCTGGCACTCTGTCAGTGTGGTCAGCTTTTTAATGAAGCGCCCACACACACGTTCGCATGCTAGCATGCACACACATCAGGGTTGTGTCAGAGAGAAAGAGAGAGATAGAGGGTGAGAGAGAGAGCAGCTCTGAGGTCAGATCTATTAGGATGATCTTGCAGACAGACGCTGAGGCGTCCCCTACAGGAGCTCACCCTGGACCAGGTCTGCCTACCTAACTGACACCTGTCTGGCTTCCTCTGTCTGAGTGTCAAACAGAGATAGAGAGAACCACAGAGTGAGAGAGAGCAAGAGAGTGCTAGAAAGCAAGAGAGTGATAGAGAGCGATAGAGAGCAAGAGAGTTATAGAGAGCAAGAGAGAGCAAGAGAGTGAGAGAGAGCAGGAGAGCAAGAGAGTGATAGAGAGCAAGAGAGTGATAGAGGGCAAGAGAGTGATAGAGAGCAAGAGAGGGATAGAGAGCAAGAGAGTGAGAGAGAGCAAGAGAGTGAGAAAGAGCAAGAGAGCAAGAGAGTAAGAGAGTGAGAGAGAGCAAGAGAGTGCAAGAGAGTGATAGAGAGCAAGAGAGTGATAGAGAGCAAGAGAGAGCAAGAGAGTCATAGAGAGCAAGAGAGTGAGAGAGAGCAAGAGAGAGCAAGAGAGTGATAGAGAGCAAGAGAGTGAGAGAGAGCAAGAGAGTGAGAGAGAGCAAGAGAGTGATAGAGAGCAAGAGAGAGCAAGAGAGTGAGAGAGCAACAGAGTGATACAGAGCAAGAGAGTGATAGAGAGCAAGAGAGTGAGAGAGAGCAAGAGAGTGAGAGAGAGCAAGAGAGCGAGAGAGAGCAAGAGAGTGAGAGAGAGCAAGAGAGTGAGAGAGAGCAATAGAGTGATAGACAGCAAGAGAGTGATAGAGAGCGAGAGAGCAAGAGAGTGATAGAGAGCAAGAGAGAGCAAGAGAGTGAGAGAGCAAGAGAGAGCAAGAGAGTGATTGAGAGCAAGAGAGTGAGAGAGAGTGATAGAGAGTGAGAGAGAGCAAGAGAGTGATAGAGAGCAATAGAGTGATAGAGAGCAAGAGAGTGATAGAGAGTGAGAAAGCAAGAGAGTGATAGAGAGCAAGAGAGAGCAAGAGAGTGAGAGAGAGCAAGAGAGAGCAAGAGAGTGATAGAGTGCAAGAGAGTGAGAGAGAGCAAGAGAGTGATAGAGAGCAATAGAGTGATAGAGAGCAAGAGAGTGATAGAGAGCGAGAGAGCAAGAGAGTGATTGAGAGCAAGAGAGTGAGAGAGAGCAAGAGAGTGAGAAAGAGCAAGACAGTGAGAGAGAGCAAGAGAGTGCTAGAGAGCAAGAGAGTGATAGAGAGCAAGAGAGAGCAAGAGAGTGAAAGAGAGCAAGAGAGTGATAGAGAGCAAGAGAGAGCAAGAGAGTGATAGAGAGCAAGAGAGCAAGAGAGTGCGAGAGAGTGATAGAGAGCAAGAGAGTGATAGAGAGCAATAGAGTGATAGAGAGCAAGAGAGTGATAGAGAGTGAGAAAGCAAGAGAGTGATAGAGAGCAAGAGAGAGCAAGAGAGTGAGAGAGAGCAAGAGAGAGCAAGAGAGTGATAGAGTGCAAGAGAGTGAGAGAGAGCAAGAGAGTGATAGAGAGCAATACAGTGATAGAGAGCAAGAGAGTGATAGAGAGTGAGAAAGCAAGAGAGTGATAGAGAGCAAGAGAGAGCAAGAGAGTGAGAGAGAGCAAGAGAGAGCAAGAGAGTGATAGAGTGCAAGAGAGTGAGAGAGAGCAAGAGAGTGATAGAGAGCAATAGAGTGATAGAGAGCAAGAGAGTGATAGAGAGCGAGAGAGCAAGAGAGTGATTGAGAGCAAGAGAGTGAGAGAGAGCAAGAGAGTGAGAAAGAGCAAGACAGTGAGAGAGAGCAAGAGAGTGCTAGAGAGCAAGAGAGTGATAGAGAGCAAGAGAGAGCAAGAGAGTGAAAGAGAGCAAGAGAGTGATAGAGAGCAAGAGAGAGCAAGAGAGTGATAGAGAGCAAGAGAGCAAGAGAGTGCGAGAGAGTGATAGAGAGCAAGAGAGTGATAGAGAGCAAGAGAGTGATAGAGAGCAAGAGAGTGATAGAGAGCAAGAGAGTGATAGAGAGCAAGAGAGAGCAAGAGAGTGATAGAGAGCAAGAGAGTGATAGAGGGTGAGAGAGAGCAAGAGAGCAAGAGAGTGCGAGAGAGTGATAGAGAGCAAGAGAGTGATAGAGAGCAAGAGAGTGATAGAGAGCAAGAGAGAGCAAGAGAGTGATAGAGAGCAAGAGAGTGATAGAGGGTGAGAGAGAGCAAGAGAGCAAGAGAGTGCGAGAGAGTGATAGAGAGCAAGAGAGTGATAGAGAGCAAGAGAGTGATAGAGCGCAAGAGAGAGCAAGAGAGTGATAGAGAGCAAGAGAATGAGAGAGAGCGCAAGAGTGAGAGAGAGCAAGAGAGAGCAAGAGAGTGATAGAGAGCAAGAGAGAGCAAGAGAGTGAGAGAGATTGATAGAGAGCAAGAGAGTGATAGAGAGCAAGAGAGTGATAGAGAGCAAGAGAGAGCAAGAGAGTGAGAGAGAGCGATAGAGAGCAAGAGAGTTATAGAGAGCAGGAGAGCAAGAGAGTGATAGAGAGCAATAGAGTGATAGAGAGCAAGAGAGTGATAGAGAGCAATAGAGTGATAGAGATCAAGAGAGTGATAGAGAGCGAGAGAGCAAGAGAGTGATAGAGAGCAAGGGAGATACTAAAGTGGAGAAAGTGAGATACTAAAGTGTTTTAGTACTATATCTCTTGACATAATGATGAAAATAATAATGGCCTCCAAACCCTCAAGCTGCATACTGGACCCTATTCCAACTAAACTACTGAAAGAGCTGCTTCCTGTGCTTGGCCCTCCTATGTTGAACATAATAAACGGCTCTCTATCCACCGGATGTGTACCAAGCTCACTAAAAGTGGCAGTAATAAAGCCTCTCTTGAAAAAGCCGAATCTTGACCCAGAAATTATAAAAAACTATCGGCCTATATCGAATCTTCCATTCCTCTCAGAAATTTTAGAAAAAGTTGTTGCGCAGCAACTCACTGCCTTCCTGAAGACAAACAATGTATACGAAACGCTTCAGTCTGGTTTTAGACCCCATCATAGCACTGAGACTGCACTTGTGAAGGTGGTAAATGACCTTTTAATGACGTCAGACCGAGGCTCTGCATCTGTCCTCATGCTCCTAGATCTTAGTGCCGCTTTTGATACCATCGATCACCACATTCTTTTGGAGAGATTGGAAACCCAAATTGGTCTACATGGACAAGTTCTGGCCTGGTTTAGATCTTATCTGTCGGAAAGATATCAGTTTGTCTCTGTGAATGGTTCGTCCTCTGACAAATCAATTGTAAATTTTGGTGTTCCTCAAGGTTCCGTTCTAGGACCACTATTGTTTTCACTATATATTTTACCTCTTGGGGATGTCATTCGAAAACATAATGTTAAATTTCACTGCTATGCGGACGACACACAGCTGTACATTTCAATGAAACATGGTGAAGCCCCAAAATTGCCCTCGCTAGAAGCCTGTGTTTCAGACATAAGGAAGTGGATGGCTGCAAATTTTCTACTTTTAAACTCGGACAAAACAGAGATGCTTGTCCTAGGTCCCAAGAAACAAAGAGATCTTCTGTTGAATCTGACAATTAATCTGGATGGTTGTACAGTCGTCTCAAATAAAACTGTGAAGGACCTCGGCGTTACTCTGGACCCTGATCTCTCTTTTGAAGAACATATCAAGACTGCTTCAAGGACAGCTTTTTTCCATCTACGTAACATTGCAAAAATCAGAAACTTTCTGTCCAAAAATGACGCAGAAAAATTAATCCATGCTTTTGTTACTTCTAGGCTCGACTACTGCAATGCTCTACTTTCCGGCTACCCGGATAAAGCACTAAACAAACTTCAGTTAGTGCTAAATACGGCTGCTAGAATCCTGACTAGAACCAAAAAATTTGATCATATTACTCCAGTGCTAGCCTCCCTACACTGGCTTCCTGTTAAGGCAAGGGCTGATTTCAAGGTTTTACTGCTAACCTACAAAGCATTACATGGGCTTGCTCCTACCTATCTTTCCGATTTGGTCCTGCCGTACATACCTACACGTACGCTACGGTCACAAGACGCAGGCCTCCTAATTGTCCCTAGAATTTCTAAGCAAACGGCTGGAGGTAGGGCTTTCTCCTATAGAGCTCAATTTTTATGGAATGGTCTGCCTACCCATGTGAGAGACGCAGACTCAGTCTCAACCTTTAAGTCTTTACTGAAGACTTATCTCTTCAGTAGGTCCTATGATTAAGTAAAGTCTGGCCCAGGAGTGTGAAGGTGAACGGAAAGGCTGGAGCAACGAACCGCCCTTGCTGTCTCTGCCTTGTCGGTTCCCCTCTTCCCACTGGGATTCTCTGCCTCTAACCCTTTTACAGGGGCTGAGTCACTGACTTACTGGTGTTCTTCCATGCCGTCCATGGGAGGGGTGCGTCACTTGAGTAGGTTGAGCCACTGACGTGGTCTTCCTGTCTGGGTTGGCGCCCCCCCTTGGGTTGTGCCGTGGCGGAGATCTTTGTGGGCTATACTCGGCCTTGTCTTCGGACGGTAAGTTGGTGGTTGTAGATATCCCTCTAGTGGTGTGGGGGCTGTGCTTTGGCAAAGTGGGTGGGGTTATATCCTGCCTGTTTGGCCCTGTCCGGGGGTATCATCGGATGGGGCCACAGTGTCTTCTGATCCCTCCTGTCTCAGCCTCCAGTATTTATGCTGCAGTAGTTTATGTGTCGGGGGGCTAGGGTCAGTCTGTTACATCCGGAGTATTCTCTTGTCTTATCCGGTGTCCTGTGTGAATGTAAATATGCTCTCTCTAATTCTCTCTTTCTCTCTTTCTTTCTTTCTCTCGGAGGACCTGAGCCCTAGGACCATGCCTCAGGACTACCTGGCATGATGACTCCTTGCTGTCCCCAGTCCACCTGGCCATGCTGCTGCTCCAGTTTCAACTGTTCTGCCTGCGGCTACGGAACCCTGACCTGTTCACCGGACGTGCTTGTTGCACCCTCGACAATTACTATGATTATTATTATTTGACCATGCTGGTCATTTACGAACATTTTAACATCTTGACCATGTTCTGTTATAATATCCACCCGGCACAGCCAGAAGAGGACTGGCCACCCCTCATAGCCTGGTTCCTCTCTAGGTTTCTTCCTAGGTTTTTGGCCTTTCTCAGGAGTTTTTCCTAGGGAGTTTTTCCCAGCCACCGTGCTTCTTTCACATGCATTGCTTGCTGTTTGGGGTTTTAGGCTGGGTTTCTGTACAGCACTTTGAGATTTCAGCTGATGTACGAAGGGCTATATAAATAAATTTGATTTGATTTGATTTGATTCAGTATAGTGATAGAGAGCAAGAGAGAGCAAGAGAGTGAGAGAGAGCAAGAGAGAGCAAGAGAGTGAGAGAGAGAGCAAGAGAGTGAGAGAGAGCAAGAGAGTGAGAAAGAGCAAGAGAGTGAGAGAGAGCAAGAGAGCAAGAGAGTGCTAGAGAGCAAGAAAGCGATAGAGAGCAAGAGAGCGATCGAGAAGCAAGAGAGCAAGAGAGCGAGAGAGAGCAAGAGAGCAAGAGAGCGAGAGAGAGCAAGAGTGAGAGAGTGATAGATAGCGCAAGAGAGAGCAAGAGAGTGATAGAGAGCAAGAGAGTGATAGAGAGCAAGAGAGTGATAGAGAGCAAGAGAGTGATAGACAGCAAGAGAGTGATAGAGAGCAAGAGAGAGCAAGAGAGTGACCGAGTGCTAGAGAGCAAGATAGTGATAGAGAGCAAGAGAGAGCAAGAGAGAGCAAGAGAGCAAGAGAGTGCTAGAGAGCAAGAGAGTGATAGAGAGCAAGAGAGTGATAGAGAGCAAGAGAGTGATAGACAGCAAGAGAGTGATAGAGAGCAAGAGAGAGCAAGAGAGTGACCGAGTGCTAGAGAGCAAGATAGTGATAGAGAGCAAGAGAGAGCAAGAGAGAGCAAGAGAGCAAGAGAGTGCTAGAGAGCAAGAGAGTGATAGAGAGCAAGAGAGTGATAGAGAGCAAGAGAGAGCAAGAGAGTGACCGAGTGCTAGAGAGCAAGAGAGTGATAGAGAGTAAGAGAGTGAGAGAGAGCAAGAGAGTGAGAGAGTGATAGAGTGTAAGAGAGAGAGCAAGAGAGTGAGAGAGAGTGATAATTGTCTAGAGGTGAGTGGTAAACAACTCGCGTAGTGATGGGAGATGCTATATGTATTGTAAGGTTTCTTCATAATGTTAGGGGTCGTGGTTCCAGGCCTGGCCAGGTTGTTGTGCTGTGGGACCCCAGGTCTGTGCTTCTGCTCAGTGGAAGCAGAAATGTTCAGTGGAGGAGCCACTCTAGGATGGAGAAGAAAGGAGGTCACACACACGCGCACACGCACGTACACAAACATATGCGCACACACACACATACTGACTCGCACAAACACACACACATACATTGACGCATAAATGTTTTTAGAAATTCAGAACATACCCCATTAGCTGAGGGAATCAGCTCATAGGATGCTTCGAGTGCAGAAAAGTATCCACTGGGCGGGCGGGCGGGCTGGCTGCCTAGCTGCCTGCCTGACTGCCTGCCTGCCTGCCTGCCTGCCTGCCTGCCTGCCTGCCTGCCTGCCTGCGTATCAGAGCTCTCTTCTGACTGCAGCTTCTTCCAGGTCTCTGGGGCTCAGTGATGAGATGCATCCCAACTAAAGACAGCACACACAGGGTACTGATTAGGAGAGGGAGCTGGATCATGGATGATGATACAGCATGACAACAGATTGGTATAACACTGTTTTACAACCTTATTCCAGTCCTTCTCCAGTTTATATTTACCTGCTATTTACTTTGTAACAATGTAGCTATACTATAATATCAATGCCTTGGTATTACTTGTGTACATTTAGGAAAATGACAATGATATCCAATCAAAAAGCAGTGGAGATCAGTTTGGGGTTGTGATTGGCTGAGCCAGGAATGAGCTGGGGCAGATGAGGTTTACTGGTACAGGTGAGGTGTGGCTTGACTGAAGAGAAAGTTGATTGGTTCTGGGGCGTTGCTTGGGCATTCCCTAGACTGGTGTGATGTGGGTACAGTGCGTGCCTCTGTCCCAGCCTCAAAGCCCACTAAAGAGAAGCAGACCAGCAGGAAACCAGAGAAGGAGAAATACAGAGGAAGGAAGTGAAAGATTTTCTCCTCTTTACAGTTGCATAATACAGATAAGATGAGGAGGTTACTAAATGCGGAGGTGTGTTGAGAGTTTTTCATTGCTCAGCACTTCTGACTGATGTGGAGATCGGAGAGCACAGAGGTTTCAAGAGCTCATGAAGAAACAGAAGTATGGTATGCATATAGGCATCCTACGCAATGGATAAACTGTCCCCCAAAACACCTATGACACACATAATGAATCGACTTATTTAAAATACGCTTTGAAAAGGTAGGTTTTCAGACGTTTTTGAAAGATGTGCAGGGACGTTGCTGTCCTAGCTTCAGGGGGAAGCTGGTTTCAGCATTCAGGTGCCAGGACAGAGAAGATCTTTTCACACACACAGTTATGGTGTTTCCGGCAGCTCAGCTCCTCTGTGTTTGTCTTTGAACTGAGAAGGGAACCGGGGCAATTTATGAAAGACACACAGGGCCGTCCTCACACACCCTCGTTGTCCAAATGCTCCCGAGTCCACACACACCCACAAACACTCCCCGCTCACTCCCAACAGGGTGGGAGTGAATGGGGGCCAATTAGAAACAGTACAGCTAAAGCATTAAGGACTTCCCCCAATAAACACAATACCCCCTAATCTCTACCACAGCCCAGACCGCACCACCCTCTGGAGAGCCTTGCGGTTGAGGGCGGAGCAGTTTCCGTACCAAGCTGTGATACAGGCTGTGCTCGTACCAGGCTGTGCTCTCAATTGTGGATCTGTAAAAATTAGTCAGGGTTTTGGGGACAAACCACATTTCTTCAGCCTCCTGAGGTTGAAGAGGCGCTGTTGTGCCTTCTTCAATACACTGTCTATGTGGGTGGACCATTTCGGCCACGCAGTCGTGGGTGAACAGGGAGTACAGGAGGGGGCTGAGCATGCACCCTTGTGGGGCTCCAGTGTTGAGGGAGCGATTGAATATGTCCGTAAACACACCAGCCAGCTGGTCTGCGCATGCTCTGAGGACGCGGCTAGGGATGCCGTCTGGGACAGCAGCCTTGCGAGGGTTAACACGTTTAAAAATTTTACTCACGTTGGCCACAGAGAAGGAGGTGGGCACAGTTAATGTTAGCGGGCCGCAACGGCGGCACTGTACTATCCTCAAAGCGGGCAAACAAGGTGTTTAGTTTGTCTGGAAGCGTGACGTCAGTGTCCGTGACGTGGCTGGTTTTCTATTTGTAGTCCGTGATTTCCTGTACACCCTGCCACATATGTCTCGTGTCTGAGCCACTGAATTGCGTCTCCCCTTTGTCCCTGTACTGGCATTTCGCTTGTTTGACTGCCTTTCAGAGGGAATAACTACACTGTTTATATTCAGTCATATTCCCAGACCTCTTTCCATGGTTAAATGCGGTGGTTTGCGCTTTCAGTTTTGCGTGAATGCCGCCATCTATCCACTGTTTCTGGTTAGGGTAGGTTTTGATAGTCACAGTGGGTACAACATCTCCAATGCACTTCCTTATAAATTCACTCACCGAGTTAGCGTATAGGTTAATCTTATTCTCTGAGGTTGACTGGAAAATATACCAGTCCGCATGATCAAAACAATCTTGAAGCGTGGATTCCGATTAGTCAGACCAGCGTTGAATGGTTTTAGTCACTGGTACATCCTGTTTGAGTTTCTGCCTATAAGACGGTAGGAGCAAGATGGCGTCGTGGTCGGATTTGCCGAAGGGAGGGCGGGGGAGGGCTTTGTACACATCGCGGAAGTTAGAGCAGCAGTGGTTTAGTGTATTACCCCCACTCGTAGTGCAATCAATATGCTGGTAGAATTTAGATAGCCTTGTTCTCAGATTTTCTTAGTTAAAATCCCCAGCTACAATAGATGCAGCCTCAGGATATATGGTTTCCAGTTTACATAGAGTCCAATGAAGTTCCTTTAGGGCCATCTTGGTGTCTGCTTGAGGGGGAATGTACACAGCTGTGACGATAACTGACGAGAGTTCACTTGGAAGGTAATATGGCCGGCATTTGATTGTGAGGAATTCTAGATCAGGTAAGCAGAAGGACTTGAGTTCAAATCAAATCAAATTTGATTGGTCACACACACATGGTGAGCAGATGTTAATGCGAGCGTAGCAAAATGCTTGTGCTTCTAGTTCCGACCATGCGGTAATATCTAACAAGTAAGCTAACAATTTCACAACAACTACCTTTTGCACACAAGTGTAAAGGAATTAATAAGAATATGTACATGTAAATATATGGATGAGCGATGGCCGAACGGCATAGGCAAGATGCGGTAGATGGTATAGAGTACAGTATATACATATGAGATGAGTAATGTAGGGTATGTAAACATTATACACTGCTCCAAAAAATAAAGGGAACACTTAAACAACACATCCTAGATCTGAATGAAAGAAATAATCTTATTAAATACTTTTTTCTTTACATTGTTGAATGTGCTGACAACAAAATCACACAAAAATAATCAATGGAAATCCAATTTATCAACCCATGGAGGTCTGGATTTGGAGTCACACTCAAAATTGAAGTGGAAAACCACACTACAGGCTGATCCAACTTTGATGTAATGTCCTTAAAACAAGTCAATATGAGGCTCAGTAGTGTGTGTGGCCTCCACGTGCCTGTATGACCTCCCTACAACGCCTGGGCATGCTCCTGATGAGGTGGCGGATGGTCTCCTGAGGGATCTCCTCCCAGACCTGGACTAAAGCATCCGCCAACTCCTGGACAGTCTGTGGTGCAACGTGACATTGGTGGATGGAGCAAGACATGATGTCCCAGATGTGCTCAATTGGATTCAGGTCTGGGGATCGGGCGGGCCAGTCCATATCATCAATGCCTTCCTCTTGCAAGAACTGCTGACACACTCCAGCCACATGAGGTCTAGCATTGTCTTGCATTAGGAGGAACCCAGGGCCAACCGCATCAGCATATGGTCTCACAAGGGGTCTGAGGATCTCATCTCGGTACCTAATGGCAGTCAGGCTACCTCTGGCGAGCACATGGAGGGCTGTGCGGCCCCCTAAAGAAATGCCACCCCACACCATGACTGACCCACCGCCAAACCGGTCATGCTGGAGGATGTTGCAGGCAGCAGAACGTTCTCCACGGCGTCTCCAGACTCTGTCACGTCTGTTACGTGCTCAGTGTGAACCTGCTTTCATCTGTGAAGAGCACAGGGCGCCAGTGGCGAATTTGCCAATCTTGGTGTTCTCTGGCAAATGCCAAACGTCCTGCACGGTGTTGGGCTGTAAGCACAACCCCCACCTGTGGATGTCGGGCCCTCATACCACCCTCATGGAGTCTGTTTCTGACCGTTTGAGCAGACACATGCACATTTGTGGCCTGCTGGAGGTCATTTTGCAGGGCTCTGGCAGTGCTCCTCCTGCTCCTCCTTGCACAAAGGCGGAGGTAGCGGTCCTGCTGCTGGGTTGTTGTCCTCCTACGGCCTCCTCCACGTCTCTTGATGTACTGGCCTGTTTCCTGGTAGCGCCTCCATGCTCTGGACACTACGCTGACAGACACAGCAAACCTTCTTGCCACAGCTCGTATTGATGTGCCATCCTGGATGAGCTGCACTACCTGAGCCACTTGTGTGGGTTGTAGACTCCGTCTCATGCTACCACTAGAGTGAAAGCACCGCCAGCATTCAAAAGAGACCAAAACATCAGCCAGGAAGCATAGGAACTGAGAAGTGGTCTGTGGTCACCACCTGCAGAACCACTCCTTTATTGGGGGTGTCTTGCTTATTGCCTATAATTTCCACCTGTTGTCTATTCCATTTGCACAACAGCATGTGAAATGTATTGTCAATCAGTGTTACTTCCTAAGTGGACAGTTTGATTTCACAGAAGTGTGATTGACTTGGAGTTACATTGTGTTGTTTAAGTGTTCCCTTTATTTTTTTGAGCAGTATATAAAGTGGCATTGTTTAAAGTGACTAGTGATACATTTATTATATCCAATTTTTTATTATTAAAGTGGCTAGAGATTTGAGTCAGTATGTTGGCAGCAGCCACTCAATGTTAGTGATGGCTGTTTAAAGTCTGATGGCCTTGAGATAGAAGCTGTTTTTCAGTCTCTCAGTCCCAGCTTTGATGCACCTATACTGACCTCACCTTCTGGATGATAGCGGTGTGATCAGGCAGGGGCTCGGGTTGTTGTTGCCTTTGATCTTTTTTGCCTTCCTGTGACATCGGGTGCTATAGGTGTCATGGAGGGCAGGTAGTTTGATGGCGCCAACAGAGATGGTCACCTCACTTCGAATCCTTAATAAACTATGCAGTATTTTGTGTTTTTATGTATTATTTTTTACATTGTTACCCCAGGAAATCTTAAGTCTTATTACATACAGCCGGGAATAACTATTGGATATAAGAGCAACGTCAACTTACAAACATTACGACCAGGAATACGACTTTAACGAAGTGGATCCTCTGTTTTTGGACCACCACCCAGGACAATGGATCAAATCCCAGAAGCTGACCCAAGACAACGGCGCCGCAGAAGGGGCAGACGGAGTAGCCTCCTGGTCAGGCTCCGTAGATGGGCACATCGCTCACCGCTCCCGAGTATACTACTTGCCAATGTCCAGTCTCTTGACAACAAGGTAGGTGAAATTCGAGCAAGGGTTGCCTTCCAGAGAGACATCTGAGATTGTAACATTCTCTGTTTCACGGAAACATGGCTCTCTCAGGATATGTTGTCGGAATCGGTTCAGACACCGGGCTTCTCCATGCATTGCGCCGACAGAGATAAACACCTCTCTGGGAAGAGGAAGAGCGAGGGGTGTGTGCTTCAAGATTAACGACTCATGGTGTAATCATAACAACATACAGGAACTCCACAGTAGTGGAGAAGGTGGAAAGTTTTAAGTTCCTCGGCGTACACATCACGGACAAACTGAAATGGTCCACCCACATAGACAGCGTGGTGAAGAAGGCGCAACAGCGCCTCTTCAACCTCAGGAGGCTAAAGAAATTTGGCTTGTCACCAAAGACACTCACAAACCTTTACAGATGCACAATCGAGAGCATCCTGTCGGGCTGTATCACCGCCTGGTACAACAACTGCTCCATCCACAACCGTAAGGCTACCCAGAGGGTAGTGAGGTTGGCACAACGCATCACCGGGGGCAAACTACCTGCCCTCCAGGACACCTACACCACCCGATGTCACAGGAAGGCCAAAAAGATCATCAAGGACAACAACCACCTGAGCCACTGCCTGTTCACCCCGCTATCATCCAGAAGGCGAGGTCAGTATAGGTGCATCAAAGCTGGGACTGAGAGACTGAAGAACATGCTTTTATCTCAAGGCCATCAGACTGCTAAATAGCAATTACTAACTCAGAGAGGCTGCTACTTACATGCTTACACAATCACTGGCCACTTTAACAAATGGATCACTAGTCACTTTAAACAATGCCACTTTAATAATGTTTACATATCTTACATTACTCATATAATATGTATAAACTGGATTATTGCAGCAGCAGCAGCCTCCATCTTCAGACAGAGAGACACAGAGACACACAGAGAGAAACAGAGAGTGAGAGAGAGAGAAACAGAGAGAGAGAAAGAGAGAAAGAGAAAGAGAGAGAAACACAGAGAGAAACAGAGAGAGAAACAGAGAGAGAGAGAAAGAGAGAGAAACAGAGAGAGAGAGAAAAAAACTGAGCGAGAGAAACAGAGAGAGAGAGACAGAGAGAGAGAAACAGAGAGGGAGAGAAACAGAGAGAGAAGAAGGTAGAGAAACAGAGAAAGAGTGAGAAAGAGAGAGAGAAACAGAGAGAGAGCGAGAAAGAGAGAGAGAGAAACAGAGAGAGAGAGAGAGAAACAGAGAGAGAGAGAAAGAGAGAGAAACAGAGAGAGAGAGACAGAGAGAGAGAGACAGAGAGAGAGAAACAGAGAGGGAGAGAAACAGAGAGAGAAGAAGGGAGAGAAACAGAGAAAGAGTGAGAAAGAGAGAGAGAAACAGAGAGAGAGCGAGAAAGAGAGAGAGAGAAAACAGAGAGAGAGAGAAACAGAGAGAGAGAGAGAAACAGAGAGAGAGAGAGAGAAACAGAGAGAGAGAGAGAACCAGAGAGAGAGAAAGAGAGAGAGAAACAGAGAGAGAGAGAGAGAAAGAGAGAGAGAGAAACAGAGAGAGAGAGAGAAACAAGAGAGAGAGAGAGAGAGAGAAACAGAGAGAGAGAGAGAGAGAGACAGAGAGAACAGGGAGAGAGAGAGAAACAGAGAGAGGACAGAGAGAGAGAGAGAACCAGAGAGAGAGAGGAACAGAGAGAGAGGAACAGAGAGAGAGGAACAGAGAGAGAGGAACAGAGAGAGAGGGACAGAGAGAGAGGAACAGAGAGAGAGGGACAGAGAGAGAGGGACAGAGAGAGAGGAACAGAGAGAGAGGAACAGAGAGAAACAGAGAGAGAACCAGAGAGAGAGAGAAACAGAGAGAGAGGGACAGAGAGAGAGGGACAGAGAGAGAGGAACAGAGAGAGATGAACAGAGAGAGAGGGAACAGAGAGAGAGGGACAGAGAGAGAGGAACAGAGAGAGGGACAGAGAGAGAGGAACAGAGAGAGAGGAACAGAGAGAGAGGGACAGAGAGAGAGAATAGAGCGAGAGACAACAGGAGAGGACAGAGAGGAACAGAGAGAGAGGGAGAGAGAACAGAGAGAGAGGGACAGAGAGAGAGGAACAGAGAGAGAGAAACAGAGAGAGGGACAGAGAGAGAGGGACAGAGAGAGAGGAACAGAGAGAGAGGAACAGAGAGAGAGGGACAGAGAGAGAGGAACAGAGACAGAGGAACAGAGAGAGAGAGGAACAGAGAGAGAGAACCAGAGAGAGAGAGGGACAGAGAGAGATTAGACTGATGTATACGTTAAACAACAGAAAGCTGTGCCCTCTGGGACAAAGTCATTAACTGTTCTATGCACTTTCTGTATAGAACATAAATTATCCAGGTTATACAGATTATAAAAAAGTATCTTTAAAAACAGGCTTTTTTAATCAGAGTGAGAGTGTTCAGGCCAAGGACACTGTATGATTCATAACCATAACAGTACTGTACATCAATCACATTAGAGAAGGGGGTGGGAAACGGGACGGACATGGAGGCCATCACTCTTCATATTGGTTTGTCTAATAAAAGAGCCTCCTGTCTCTTAGCAATGAATTATGCATCGTACTTATGAAATGTCCCCTCATATGTTATACTGTAATGCACACACATGCATGATGCATGCATTCTTGTACACTTGCTTCAGTAGGGACCCATTTCTCTCTGTCTTACACACCTGAACACATTAGCACAGGCATGCACAAACACGCACAGATGCAGGTACACACATACACGCAAACATACACACAGACACACATCCACACATGCAAGTACGCACACACAAAGAAGGTAAGATAGGCAGCAGAGATGAAAGGTGCTTGTAGTGATTGATTACTCTGTTCTTTCCTCTCACTCCTTCAATCACACAGATAAGTACTCTGTAGTGTGTGCCATATAGAGGGGCAGAGTGCCGTTCCATGGGAACAACAGAGCCCATTCTACCTCCTATATTTATCCTCTGACAGAAGTGCCTTCAGACTCTCCTCTCCCTCCTCTCCTTTCCTCCCCCTCTCTCCCTCTCCTCACCCTCCTCTCTTCTCCTTCCTCTCCTACCCTCCTCTCCTCCTCAGCAGAAACTCCTCGCCTGGCTTAAGTGGTAGAAGTGTTTACGTCCGGTATGTTGAGAGCAGGCATATTTGAGGACACTCTGCATACCTTGGTACCACACAAAGTACTTTTCTTATTGGGTAGAGGCAGAACTATCCCTTTACCTACTTGTTAACACTAAACTTGACTGGTCCCAGGACCAGAGTCTTATCAGACATCTCCATGTCAGGTTTCATCAGACAGTAGCTTAACTGCTCTTTACTTACCAAATCTTTTCACTCTATTTTCCATGGCACAAACAAAAACGCCCCGCCCTTCATCCAGCCCTATCACGGCACAGATCAATGCATCACCTGCCACTGTGCAAACGGCCGGCGGTAACCCTGGCAACCAGAAATATGGCTGGTCAATTATTCATTTGATCGGGGAAGTGGAAGTCATAAGAGCCCTGGTCTGTAGACAGACAGACAGACAGACAGACAGACAGACAGACAGACAGACAGACAGACAGACAGACAGACAGACAGACAGACAGACAGACAGACAGACAGACAGACAGACAGACAGACAGACAGACAGACAGACAGACAGACAGACGGACAGACAGACAGACAGATGGACAGACGGACAGATGGACACGCCAGGCATGGTCAGTAATAGCCCCGTAGCATGCTGTTTACACACTAACACACTCAACACACTCGCAGAGCTCAACACAGTTGAACGCAGTTCAAAGCCCTTAACCCTCAGGCCCTATGGTCGACATGGGAGTGCTATATGAATATCTGTCATCCAGACTCACAGAGTTCACATTTTACAGCCCTGTACCACAACAGACTGACGCCAGTAGGGTGAAGGGCATGGCGGGGCATGGCGGGGCATGGCGGGGCATGGCGGGGCATGGCGGGGCACGGCGGCGGTGGTGACGGCACTCTCTCAGAGGACTTTGAACCTGCTGTACAAAAGCCTGCCTCCCTGACCTGTACGGCACAGGACATCCATTATGCCATAACACCATAACACGGTATGACACCTGGAGCTGACACACAGGGAAAGGCTCTATGTCTCAGAGATACCGAAGGTTATGGATGGTGAGAGATCATGCCAGATTAGTTATGTTAGAGCCATGGGGTCACAAACAGACAGAGAGGAGGTGACTTCATCCATGTGATTTTTAAGGGGAGGGTGAAGAGGTTTCAAGTTTTAATGTCAAATGTACAAGTACGGTAAAATGCCTTTCTTGCTAGCTCTACATATTGTTGATCTCCAGTAACTACCTCATCTCTGAAGACAGAGAGACAGCCTGGCAGTAATCCTAGCTCTCATTCTTTAGGAGCTAGCTATGCCCCCTAAGCCTCCCCCAACCCCCCATGCCACTGCCCCTAAATTTTCCCCCTTATCAACAACCCACGGGGGGCCAGCACAGGAAAAAATATATATATATATATGAAATGAAATGTATGCATTCACTACTGTAAGTCGCTCTGGATAAGAGCGTCTGCTAAATGACTAAAATGTAAAATGTAAATGTAAACTCATTAGCTCCCTTAACATGAAGTAACCCAGGGGATGGCATGCCCTCATGTACAATCAGGTCAATTCAACAGCAGGAATGCAATGGAAACAAACACTGTAAACATCTCTGGAACACCATCAATCAACAGGTGTGAGATACATAACTACAGAGGAGCGTAATGGCTCCCGGGACAAACATAGCAATGGAAAAACAACAAGGCTAAATTGTAAATTGTCAACATGGGACGTTTTACAGCTTGGCGGAAAGAGATCCAAAAGGGGCCAAGACATACCGACCCAATATGGCACTGGTACAACTGGAACCCAAGCCACAGCTTGGAGAGGGCTAATCAACATGACAAAACAAAGATGCCTTGCCAGTTGGACTGAGAAAGTGGAACAACATGTGTGAAAGATGAAACCGTACTGGCTATGCAGGGTTTAACTGTGACGTGGGACAGGGTTCAGAATGCTCTCACAGGGAGTGAGAGAACAAAGATGTTTCAGATCATTCCAGTGTTCTTCTTGTGCATCTTCAGAACAAGATGCTCTTCTGAAGAATGTCCCCACAACTCCTCTTGTCTTGTCTAATAAATGGTAACACACACACACACACACACACACACACATACAAAACACAATCCCAACCCATCCCTATGTTTCTTCCTTCCGTCTCCTTTTCTTCCTCCCACCCACCGCTTCTAGGAAGTATTACATGATTCATCCATCACTTTACAGTACTGTATTATTCCACTGATGACAACAGATCCACCTGTATTCAGCCACAAAGATGTAAGCAGACCCCCTGGAATCTATTGCTGCTCATTCATAGAATGGACTACAGAGACAATCCAACTGTCCTGCTGTTGTAATACATCCTCCCAGGACAAAAAGGCAGGGGCAGAGAAAGCAGCACTGTAAAGGTCACACTACAGAGAGCTCTCTTTACACAAAGTTTGTTCAAACAACCTTTAACAGTGAAAGAATGAATCAAAAGAAAGTGGGTAAAAATTGGCTATGTTGTTAACTTTTTGTTCATTGGCTTATGAACAACAGCACTGTGCACACACACAATGTTAACTCTGGAGGAAGAAGGGAAGACAAAGACAAATACAAAAGGGATAGAATAAAAGACAGGAAGAGCACAGGGAGACGGGACAGAATGAGCAGGATGCTGTAGCTTAAGCCTCGGCTTTATAGAAATGCCCACAATAACTCCACACCCTCCCCCTCCCTATGCCATTCACCACCTCTGAAAGAATCACCATACCCCACACACACACACACACACACACACACACACACACACACACACACACACACACACACACACTCACACACACACACACACACACATACACACTTCCTCTGTCCACCCCTCCCATTCTCATCCACTGTCTCTAAGAGTTCTGACACTGGACCAGTGGCGGGGTAGAGGGGATGCCAGGCAGGCAGAGGTCTAGGGGTGGAAGATGTTCAACAGTTCAGAGACTGCTGCTTTTCTGGGTATAAAACCAGTTAAAGGCCTCTAAATCTCACACAAGTATTACCCCATGTTTTCAACACAAGTCGTAAGTAACCCAATGGGAGCTCTGCGCTCAATGTAAGGGCCTCTGATGAGCTACATGTGCTCCAATGGGCTACGTTGGTCAAGGTTTGATATTGATGGCGTAAGCATCACGGAATTGACCACGGCACATCACTGGAGGCCTACTTGAGATGCACAAGTCACACTTCACAGCCTAGGCTGTAGCCCAGCTGTTACTCTGTGTAGATCTATGCAAGCCTAGGCTCCATATAATAGAGGAGGGCCCAGCCCTGGTCTGTGTGAGGCCAGAGGGGAAGTAGAAGAACAAACCCACTTCAATGGCTCTTTGTGCGCCTGATAGAAAACACCCAGTGTCCTCCTGCTCACGTATAACATTACTAGGACAGAGAAGATCAATCAATCAAATGTATTTATAAAGCCCTTTTTACATCAGCAGATGTCATGCAGTGCTATACAGAAACCCAGCCTAAAACCCCAAACAGCAAGCAATGCAGATGTAGAAGCACGGTGGCTAGGAAAAACTCCCTAGAAAGGCAGAAACCAAGGAAGACACCTAGAGAGGAATCAGTTTGTTTTTCATAGTCGAGCATTCCGAGGTCGAGACAGCAGGTGCGGTAGAGAGAGAGAGAGAGAGAGAGGGGAAAACAGCAGGTCTGGGACAAGGTAGGACGTCTGGTGAACAGGTCAGGGTTCCATAGCTGCAGGCAGAACAGTTGAAACTGGAGCAACAGCATGACCAGGTGGACTGGGGACAGCCAGGAGTCATCAGGCCAGGTAATCTTGAGGCATGTCCTAGGGCTCAGGTCCTCTGGGAGGGAGAGAGGGAGAGAGAGATAATTAGAGGGAGCATACTTAAATTCACACATGACAAGAGATAAGACAGGAGAATTACACCAGATATAACAGACTGACCCTAGCCCCCCTGGCACATAGACTATTGTTGCATAGACACTGGTTTCCCCCACACTTGGCTCCTCCATTGTCTCTGACACCCAGCGCTCTGTGATGACCTCACACCACACCCACTTCACCAGTCAGCAACTGAACAGGCGTCAATGTGTTTCATGGGGGCTTATCATAGCTGTAAAAAAAAATATTTTCTTCCCTGCTGGTGCCTAAATGGAAGTGTGTAGTTCTCTCGCTTTCCGCGCCCTTCTCATTCCTTGAATTGCCTTGCTTCCTTTATCTACAAATGAGTCCCAAACAGAATTGCACAATTAGCCGAGCACAATGATGGTGTCTGTTTGTGGACATATGAAGACATCAATTCATAGTGAGAGCGTGGGTTGTGTTTTGTGTGAGAGGAAGAAAATGAGAAAATGTGTAATGTTGTGAATCTCTTGGAAGATTGAAAAGGCACCAAAGTTCATTAGAATGGTAATCATGATAATACTAATATCACCTATATCTCAGTAAAACATGGATTGATAGGATGCATGTCTACATGCAGAAGAGACATTCCATCTCTAAGCAGCCACTTGACTCTACAGTGGTAACATACAGAGGACCATCGATAGTAAAAAAAAGAATAGGCATGGACTGCCATCTACTGGACATTGACTGCTTTCAATACAGCCATAGGATACTTCACCAAATGTGAGAAACATTCAAATTATAATAAGAAAGCCTTTGTTGACATTGTTTTAAAAAGCCTATATAAACATCCACAACCTTTTGTGCAAATACAAATGTCTCACTTGTAAGTAGGGGAACTAACAACAGTGCAACAAGCAATGATGTGAATACTGTACCATGTGACTTACAGACAGTGGTGCAAAGTGAGAAAGCAACTTCAAACATGACTTAGAAGGTAGGCCTATTCAGGTTCAGAAAACGTATAATAGATGTAGAAAACATATCTATGACGTATAGAATGTATCATAGTCTGACACGAAATATACACCACAAAAAGAGACATTTAAGATCATGCCTAATCATTGCCTGACAATCAGACTGTGATAGCTCTGGTTCACAGTCTGAGATTAATGCTATACATTTATTTGGAAAAATTCCTCTCACAAGCTCTAGAAGCCAAAATGTTTAATAAAATTATATTTTAACTTACTTTATCGTTTGTCCGTGTGGTTAGTCCTTTTTCAGGTAGGAATGTGAGACAATATATCCACAGGAAAGTATAATTACATCAACTTTTCAAAGTGCTGGTAGTGCGTTCCGATTTCTATCACTTGACAGCTACCTGGTGGATATTTGTACACCGCATGGGAGCGTGATTAGTCCTCTGTTGTTCTCAATCATGATCAATGATATTTATTCTCAGGTACGGACGGATATTGGGAGGTAGTTATTTGCAGATGATGGGGCCTTATGGAAGAGGGTGTTAGGTTCTAATTATTAGAGTAAGAACTCGACGGACACTGTGAAAGCTTAAACCAAGTTTATTCTTCCCAAAGAATCGAACAGCTGAATGGACAACAACATATTCACATGAGCACTAGTTATTAACCCTTTCTCCTATGCTGAGTCTCCTCCTACACATCTGAACAGCCAATGCATCTCTGTTGCTAGACAGAACCTTAATGATATCTGTTCTTCCTCACTTCATCTGACCTGAACTCTGCCCCAAAGTGCTCACTCCTCCCCATCTCACGGCTGTCATGGTGACAGGTGCCAGACTGTGTCTCTTCTCCTCCCAGAGGATCCCTGATGGTTAACAATAACATATCCTGGCATAATGTAAACGTTATACATTACCCTCTCTCCCTCAGTGACATGAATAAGTATATTTCCTATTCTCAGAACCCAGCAAGGGGAATAAATGTGCCCTACATAGTCAGGAAGGTACAGGAAGCAACTGAGGTAGAGCGGTGGGCATTCATGTGGGGATTCAGCAGCCGGGACCTTGTTGGAAAGGCTAGATGTCATACAGGGGCAAGGACTCAGAACACGTAGTGGGGCTTTTTGGACCTCCCCAGTAGCTGCACTACAGGTGGAGATGGGGGATATGCCATTGCAGATTACGAGACAGCAGCTGGCAAATCATTATTGGATCAACCTACAGGGACATGGGGTGTCTCATCCTGCGAAAGAGATTTTACAGGCATGCTGGGAATATGAGCAAGGACACAACACATATTTTGGGCGGGTGGATAATAGCCAGGCGAGGGAGATAGGATTGTATGGAAGGGATTTTAGTCCAATGGTAGCTAATCCTGTAAATCCACCATGGCGACTCCCCCCCCTCCAGTAGCTGATCTAGAAGTGTTGGAGAGACTAGGGAAAGATAGGGAGGATGTTGATCCATTTACACAGATGGTTCAATAGACCCACGGACAGGATATACTGGGTCAGCATTTGTGGTGCAGGAATGTGGAGTGACAGTCAGGAAACATATGACAAATCATATATACTGCGGAGCTGATGGCCACACTGTTGGCCTTGCAGTGGGCGGAGAAAGTATAGTCCAACAGAGTAGTTATTTGCTCTGATTCATGTGCAGTGTTGATGAGTCTGCAGTCCTTTAGCTCATGTAGCAGACAAAACCTGTAACGTTTGTCGTCGGGAGACGAGGAAGCGGACCAAAACGCAGCTGGGAGCGAATACATGTTTATTTAACACACTAGAATTAAACATGTACACAAAATCAAGGAAAAACTGCCAATACGTTACGTGCTCAAATAACGAGACAACAACCCACAAACATCGTGGGGGAAAAGGAACTTAAATGTGATTCCCAATCAGACTTCACAAGCGACAGCTGTCTGATTGGGAAATCACTCCGAGCCCAACATAGAAATAAAACACAAAGAAAGGCTATAACCAAAACATAGAAAATAAAGCATAGAAATGCCACACCCTGACCAAAATAGCAGAGTTCACCTGGTCAGGGCGTGACAAAACCTGCTTTATGATGTACTACAAACCCATGGCAGGATTAGACAGATGGGTATACAGATACGAGTTACTTGGGTCCCAGCCCATGTGGGGGTGGAGGGGAACAAAGCAGTTGATGTACTGGCTAAACAAACACTTGGTAATGGGGATGTTGATGTTGTAGTTTCAATGAGCAAGGCAGAGGCAAAAAGCCTGATATGGACAGTGATGGTGCAGAGATGGCAGAAGCAGTGGAATAGAGATACTAAGGGCAGGCATGTATTCGAAGTACAGAGGAAAGTCAGGGAGGGGAGGACGGCAGGAAGGGACAGAAGAGAGGAGCTATTTTTGCAAGATTGAATAAGACTTTAAATGTGATAGGAAAGCATCCAACAGGAAAGTGTGATTGTTGCCAGGAAGCAGACAGTGGGGCATGTATTGATACAGCGTGTGCAGTATGAGAGGGAAAGAGGCTGAGATCAGTCAGTATATACAGTCAGTATATACAGGAAATGAGTTTAAAGAGTATATTGAGTAGAACGTCGTTAGTGTGATGGGAATCACATTCCTGAGTTCCCAGAGTGTCCTGTAAGGGGATGAAGTAGGCCGCAGTAGCTAGGATCAGGTTTATCCAGCAGGTCACCTATGTGGAGGCAGTGAAAATATCTGAAGGTGTGATTAGAGATGAGATGGTAGTGTATGTCCCACAGTCTGCAGTGAATGACATGCACTAACAGTGAAGAAGGTGGCATTCGTTGTGATCAATTGCGCTAATAAATCTATCAAAGAAGCTAAATGTCATTGTGAAGGTGGCAAATATATTTCTGGATCTCCAGGACTATACAGCCAAAATGTTACAGAGAGTACTGAATGAAGAGGTTCCTGAGCATGTGTAGGGACCTGAATAGTCATTTAAATACGACTAAAGGAATACCGTTTTATTTTATTTATGGTAGTAGAGTTCATTTTGGTTCGTGTTTTTTGTTTTTGGCAGTTAGTATGAATTTGTTCATCCAAAACAGTTTTTGTTTTGGAGGATTTTTTCCTACCTCGTACAGTAGCTGGCGGCAATACACCTTATGAGTGTCTGCCAATAAACCTCAAAGTACACCGGATGCGGTACTGCAGCAGTAAACAAATCAGTGGAAGCTGCAAAAATGGTGTATTCATCTAACCGTTAATCTTTTACAACTGTATGTGTTTGTATTTGTTTATTGTTTTATTAGAGTCACTAATTGCCATACAAATCATAGCATTCATCGCTGCGGTCTCCCAATGTCTTCACCTTTTGACAGAAATGCAAAATGATGCTAGCTAGTTACTATAGACCGCAATGACTATTATTATATTTTACGGTGTTTGAACGTTTTGGCCCTCTATGTGCTGTAGAGTGGATAATTCAATTGAGCCTGGCTATATAGCTAGCTATGTTTATTGTGTGTGTTTGTCTCTCCATTTGATATTTGGGAGGTAACTAATGTAATGCAAGTGAAACACAGCCTCTGTGTTCCTCAATGCAGGACTTGAAATTAGCACCTGTCAAATGCTGGTTAGAAAAAGTGGGAGGGTTCATGCACCAGTCAGTCAAACTGGCTGATGGACCAAGATGTTAGTTCCAGGCTTTGTAGTTTGGTTAAAACCATCACTAACACGTGTTCCCACTCTTCAGGTCAGGTTCTGGACAACAGGACACAGTCTCCATGGCGATTGTCATTCCTCACTCATCTCTTCCATCTCTTGTAAGTCAGCATTCAGAGGCCTCGGTGCATTCTGCTTTGGCATGGCACTAGCATTGCTTGTTGCTGTGAGGCTTATCATTAGAAAGTCCATTTTAAGCCTTGTATAGAAATCTAATACTCTTACTTAATTTTTTTTCAGGTTCCAAACACTGGTCCAGCCAGATCTGACAAAGACCGGTAACACTGGCTCATCCTCTGCAGGCCCCAGTGATGGCAGAGTGTAAGTCCCTACCTAGCCTCAGATGTACTGTTAAGGAACATACCATTACTCCTTAAGGTACAAGGACCTTATATGATATCTTCAGAGGTAGACTGGCTTTGGCAGCCAAAACCTCCATCTAAACGTGAATCAATTCTAAATTGCGATACGGTTCCAGAAACATAAAGCCCTTTACTTTGATATAACATCAAAAATTACTTCACAAATGCAAAATATACACTCACTGTTTTAACTGTCTTTATCACAGTTGCAGCCAACAGTATTTTTCAGTGACAACACGCTTCTGGCTGCCTCCTGTTACACACAAGTGTTCGGAGCATGCTAGATGGCTAATTAGCAGTTGTCCCCTCCGTCTTCCATAAACAAGTGGGGTAGCATGGCGATATGGCTGTGTGGAACACTAACCCTATAAAAGGTGTGTATCAATGTAACCCAGTTTCTTGAAAATAATTTCTTGCTGATATGAAAGAAAAGGTCCTTATGCTTCCAAAACCGTACCGCAAACGATGGGAGTTAATGTTCAGACGGAGCGTCAGGGCTCTTAACAAAACTACTTCATACAGAAAAAGCCTTCATCCAATGACTTGTGTAATGTAATGGAACGGAGTCATGATCAGGGTCCCTTCCTAGTCCCTTGGTTCAAAACAGAGAGGCAGCTTACTTTCCCCTCATGTCAGGATGACGTGGCAGTCTCAAAACACTCCCAGTGCACATCTATCGTACAAAGCAGGGTTGAGGAGTTAGCGAGGTAACTTTGGTAAACTTAGTTCAACTCAGGATAACCGGTCATAAGAAAGTGTCTCACCTTTTAGCCAGGTACATTTCTATGGCAAGGAATCCTTCAGAACTAACCTGCTCCGGGGCAGGCTAACTCCCCTTCCCTGAATGAAATGACAGAGCCACAAGTTGAAGACAAATCCAATTCCCTCACTCTAGCAAATATTGTGTCATCCCCTTCATTTGAGGAAGATTACTAATTAAAAATTTTATTAATCAAATGTTTGTGTTATGTTAAAATATCACATTACACATTTATTAATGACAGAATGCATTTTAAACTTCACACAATAACACGTATGAAAAAATAATGTGTGGGTAAAAAAGTGCTTGTGCATGGATAAGCCCAAAGACAGCATTAATGATAAGTAATAAAGACAGCACTTCTAAAAGCCTATTTCACACCATAACCTGCTGAATTTGCAAAATAACTTTCCTTTAATTTAGATTTTGGAACAAATGAAAATGTGGCACTGACTCGCCAATGAATTGATGTTTCAGCATTGTCTCAATGAAGCGTTCGACTAGCCAGGTGTATCATGCACACGCAGTTCCAAGCTTGCTAGAGTTAGTGGCAGGCGGACGAGCAATATCCACCGTTGTAGTACAGATGAAGACTGAGCTGGAATATGAAGCTAACCAAAGCTGGTTAGCTTTAGAAAACCCTGAGTAGGGCTTTGTAGCAGTTAAGATGAATGACCTTATAAAGAATTAAGAGTGGCCAGACTTTTCCCCCCCAATCAAATTTTATTGGTCACATACATATGGTTAGCAGATGTTATTGCGAGTGTAGCGGAATGCTTATGCTTCTAGATCCGACTGTGCAGCAGTATCTAACAGGTAATATCTCACAATTCCACAACAAAACCTAATATCTAACAAATTCCACAACAAAAATCTAGTAAAGGAATGGGATAAGAATATATAAGTATAAAATATATGGATGAGCAATGACAGAGCGGCTAAGATGCAGTAGATAGTGAAGGATACAGTATACATTATATACATATGAGATGAGTAATGCAAGACATGTAAACATTCTTAAAGTGGCATTATTAAAGTGACTAGTGTTTCATTTAAAGTGGCCAATGATATCAATTCTGAAGGTAGGCAGACGCCTCTCTGTGCTAGTGGTGGCTGTTTAACAATCTGATGGCCTTGAGATAAAAAAACAGCTTCTATCTCTCAGTCTCAGCTTTGATGCACCTGTACTGACCTCGCCTTCTGGATGATAGCAGGGTGAACAGGCTGTGGCTCGGGTGGTTATTGTCCTTGATTATCTTTTTTGCCTTCCTGTGACATCAGGTGTTGTAGGAGTCCTGGAGTGCAGGTAGTCTGCCCCCGGTGATGCATTGTGCAGACCGCACCACCTTCTGGAGAGCCTTGCGGTTGTGGGCGGTGCAATTGCCGTACCAGATGATCTCAATTGTGCATCTGTAAAAGTTAGTGAGGATTTTTGGTGACAAGCCACATTTTTTCAGCCTCCTGAGGTTGAAGAGGCGCTGTTGCGCCTTCTTCACCACACTGTCTATGTGTGTGGACCATTTCAGTTTGTCGGTGATATGTACACCAAGGAACTTAAAACTTTCCACCTTCTCCACTGCTGTCCCGTCGATGTAGATAGGAGGGTGCTCCCTTTGCTGTTTCCTGAAGTCCACAATGGTCTCTTTTGTTTTGCTGACATTGAGTGAGAGGTTATTTTCCTGACACCACACTCCGAGGGCCCTCACCTTCTCCCTGTAGGCCGTCTCGTTGTTGTTGTTAATCAAGCCTACCACTGTTGTGTCGTCTGCAAACTTGATGATTGAGTTGGATGCGTGCATGGCCATGCAGTCGTGGGTGAACAGAGAGTACAGGAGGGGGCTGAGAATGACACTTGTGTGGTGGTTAATTTCTTTACTATCAAATGAAATAAACTCATCACACAAGTCAGAGTTATACTGAAACTATATCTTTATTCACTTATTAATAAGGGTGCAGGTCAATACAACAAACACATATAAAGTGAATCGATTGAGTGCTCTAGGATAATGATGGCTGGTCGACAAATCACCCTCTGACTCGTTGAGAGCCCCGAGACAAAAGTATAAAAGGTAAAAGGTATTTTATAGCCAAGATACACCCCCTTCAGTCTACATGACAAATCTCAGATGTATGGGATGGGTCACAAGGTTAAGATTTTACAGTATCTGCTGTAAAAACAGATCTCTTTGTGTAGAGACCAAGGTCTGGCCCTGGGGTCATCTCTCCCTGGTACCTTACAGAACAGAAACATTAACTCATGCTCTGGAATGCAGTCCCTTTAGCTTATCAAAAGACATCGTAAATCTCCTGGCAGTCTTATCTCCCAGAGGCCCACTTTCAGTTCACACAGACACAATAGAGTTATAAGAACCCTCTATTCTGTTGCATAAAACAACCATTTGATGCAATACAAGTATTATAACATAATCTTGCAATTTCGCTCTCACAGGGGCCCCAGCATTGAGGATCAGCGAGTGGAGATGTTGTTTCCTACCTTTACCACCTGGGGGCGGCCCGTCAGGAAGTCCAAGACCCAGTTGCACAGGGCGGGATCGAGACCCAGGGTCTCAAGCTTAATGATGAGTTTGGAGGGTACTATGGTGTTGAATGCTGAGCTGTAGTCAATGAACAGCATTCTTACATTAGGTATTCCTCTTGTCCAGATGGGATAGGGCAGTGTGATTACATCGTCTGTGGACCTATTGGGGCTGTAAGCAAATTGAAGTGGGTCTAGGGTGACAGGTCGGGTGGAAGTGAAATGATCCTTGACTAGTCTCTCAAAGCACTTCATGATGACAGAAGTGAGTGCTACGGGGTTGATAGTCATTTAGTTCAGTTACCTTAGCTTTCTTTGGAACAGGAACAATGGTGGCCATCTTGAAGCATGTGGGGACAGCAGACTGGGATAGTGATTGATTGAATATGTCTGGAAACACACCAGCCAGCTGGCCTGTGCATGCCCTGAGGACGCAGCTAGGGATGCAGTCTGGGCCGGCAGCCTTGTGAGGGTTAACACGTTTAAAATGTTTTACTCACGCTGGCCACGGAGAAGGAGAGCCCACAGTCTTTGGTAGCGGGCCGCGTCGGTGGCACTGTATTGTCCTCAAAGCGAGCAAAGAAGTTGTTTAATTTGTCTGGAAGCAAGACGCCTTATATTGCACTCCACGAGGAGCCTGCGTCGCAGGCTGACTACTTGTTACGCGAGGCCTCAAGAAGCCAAGGTAAGTTGCTAGCTAGCATTAAACTTATCTTATAAAAAACAATCAATCTTAACATAATCACTAGTTAAACTAGTAATATCATCAACCGTGTGTAGTTATCTAGCGTGTCCTTCGTTGCATATAATCGATGCCTGTTAATTTCTCATTGAATCAAAGCCTACTTCAACAAACGGGTGATGATTTAACAAGCGCATTTGCGAAAAAAGCAAAGTCGTTGCACCAATGTACCTAACCATAAACATCAATGCCTTTCTTTAAAATCAATACACAAGTTTACATTTTTAAACTTGCATATTTAGTTAATATTGCCTGCTAACATGAATTTCTTATAACTAGGGAAATTGTGTCACTTCTTTTGCATTCCGTGCAAGCAGTCAGGGTATAGGCAGTAGTTTGGGCAACCTGGTTCATTGCGAACTGTGTGAAGTCCATTTATTCCTAACAAAGGCCGTAATTAATTATGACATAACATTGAAAGTTGTACAATGTAACAGCAATATTTAGACTTAGGGATGCCATCCGTTAGATAAAATACGGAACGGTTCCGTATTTCGCTGAAAGAATAAACGTTTCGTTTTCTAAATGATAGTTTTCGGAATCGACCATTTTAATGACCAAAGGCTCATATTTCTGTGTGTTATGTTATAATTAAGTCTATGATTTGATAGAGCAGTCTGACTGAGCGATGGTAGGCACCAGCAGGCTTGTAAGCACTCATTCAAACAGCACTTTCGTGCGTTTGCCAGCAGCTCTTCGCAATGCTTCAAGCATTGTGCTGTTTATGACTTCAAGCCTATCAACTCCCAAAATTAGGCTGGTGTAACCGATGTGAAATGGCTAGCTAGTTAGCGGAGTGCGTGCTAATAGCGTTTCAAACGTCACTCACTCTGAGACTTGGAGTAGTTGTTCCCCTTGCTCTGCATGGGCAACGCTGCTTCGAGGGTGGCTGTTGTCGATGTGTTCCTGGTTCGAGCCCAAGTAGGAGCGAGGAGAGGGACGGAAGCTTTCATATGTTCTCATGTTCTGAGCAAGGAACTTAAATGTTAGCTTTTTTATATGGCACATATTGCACTTCTACATTCTTCTCCAACACTGTTTTTGCATTATTTAAACCAAATTGAACATGTTTCATTATTTATTTGAGGCTAAATTGATTTTATTGATGTATTATATTAAGTTAAAATAAGTATTAATTCAGTATTGTTGTAATTGACATTATTACAAATAAATAAAATTCAATAAATAAAATATAAAACAAATATCTAAAATACATTTTTACAAATATTTAAAAAAAATATATATATAAAAATAATAATAAATACAATTATTTAAAAAATAAAATAAATAAATAAATATTTAAAAAAAATTAAGATCTTATATAGAGAGATCATATATATATATATATATATACTGCTCAAAAAAATAAAGGGAACACTTAAACATCACAATGTAACTCCAAGTCAATCACACTTCTGTGAAATCAAACTGTCCACTTAGGAAGCAACACTGATTGACAATACATTTCACATGCTGTTGTGCAAATTGAATAGACAACAGATGGAAATTATAGGCAATTAGCAAGACACCCCCAATAAAGGAGTGGTTGTGCAGGTGGTGACCACAGACCACTTCTCAGTTACTATGCTTCCTGGCTGATTTTTTGGTCACTTTTGAATGCTGGCGGTGCTTTCACTCTAGTGGTAGCATGAGACGGAGTCTACAACCCACACAAGTGGCTCAGGTAGTGCAGCTCATCCAGGATGGCACATCAATGCGAGCTGTGGCAAGAAGGTTTGCTGTGTCTGTCAGCGTAGTGTCCAGAGCATGGAGGCGCTACCAGGAGACAGGCCAGTACATCAGGAGACGTGGAGGAGGCCGTTGGAGGGCAACAACCCAGCAGCAGGACCGCTACCTCCGCCTTTGTGCAAGGAGGAGCAGGAGGAGCACTGCCAGAGCCCTGCAAAATGACCTCCAGCAGGCCACAAATGTGCATGTGTCTGCTCAAACGGTCAGAAACAGACTCCATGAGGGTGGTATGAGGGCCCGACGTCCACAGGTGGGGGTTGTGCTTACAGCCCAACACCGTGCAGGACGTTTGGCATTTGCCAGAGAACACCAAGATTGGCAAATTCGCCACTGGCGCCCTGTGCTTTTCACAGATGAAAGCAGGTTCACACTGAGCACGTGACAGACGTGACAGAGTCTGGAGATGCCTTGGAGAACGTTCTGCTGCCTGCAACATCCTCCAGCATGACCGGTTTGGCGGTGGGTCAGTCATGGTTTGGGGTGGCATTTCTTTGGGGGGCCGCACAGCCCTCCATGTGCTCGCCAGAGGTAGCCTGACTGCCATTGGGTACCGAGATGAGATCCTCAGACCCCTTGTGAGACCATATGCTGGTGCGGTTGGCCCTGGGTTCCTCCTAATGCAAGACAATGCTAGACCTCATGTGGCTGGAGTGTGTCTGCAGTTCCTGCAAGAGGAAGGCATTGATGCTATGGACTGGCCCACCCGATCCCCAGACCTGAATCCAATTGAGCACATCTGGGACATCATGTCTTGCTCCATCCACCAACGCCATGTTGCACCTCAGACTGTCCAGGAGTTGGCAGATGCTTTAGTCCAGGTCTGGGAGGAGATCCCTCAGGAGACCATCCGCCACCTCATCAGGAGCATGCCCAGGCGTTGTAGGGAGGTCATACAGGCACGTGGAGGCCACACACACTACTGAGCCTCATTTTGACTTGTTTTAAGGACATTACATCAAAGTTGGATCAGCCTGTAGTGTGGTTTTCCACTTTCATTTTGAGTGTGACTCCAAATCCAGACCTCCATGGGTTGATAAATTGGATTTCCATTGATTATTTTTGTGTGATTTTGTTGTCAGCACATTCAACTATGTAAAGAAAAAAGTATTTAATAAGATTATTTCATTCATTCAGATCTTGGATGTGTTATTTTAGTGTTCCCTTTATTTTTTTGAGCAGTGTATATAAAATAAAAATTATTAAAAAAAATAAAAATTCGGCCGATTAATCAGCATCGGATTTTTTTGGTCCTCCAATAATCAGTATCGGCGTTGAAAAATCATAATCAGTCGACCTCTAGTTTTAATAGTCACAACATCTCCTATACACTTCCTTAACTCGCTCACCGAGTCAGCACATAAGTCAATGTTATTATCTGAGGCTACCTGGAACATATCCCAGTCCACGTGATCAAAGCAATCATGAAGCGTGGAATCTGATTGGTCAGACCAGCATTGGATAGACCGAAGCACGGGCACTTCCGGTTTTAGTTTCTGCCTGTAGGACGGGAGCAACAAGATGGAGTCATGGTCATATTTGCCAAAAGGAGGGTGGGGGAGGGCCTTGAACGCATCGCAGAAGTTAGAGTAGCAATGGTCAAGCGTGTTACTCACTTGTGTACAACAATCAATATGCTGATAGAATTTAGGTAGCCCTGTTCTCAAACTAGCTTTGTTAAAATCCCCAGCTGCAATAAATGCAGCCTCAGGATACAGTTGAAGTCAGAAGATTACATACACCTTAGCCAAAAACATTTAAACTCAGTTTATCACAATTCCTGACATTTAATCCTAGTAACAATTCCCTGTTTTAGGTCAGTTAAGATCACCACTTTATTTTAATAATGTGAAATGTCAGAATAACAGTAGAGTGATTTATTTCAGCTTTTATTTCTTTCATCACATTCCCTGTGGGTCAGAAGTTTACATGCACTCAATTAGTATTTGGTAGCATTGCCTTTAATGTTGTTTAACTTTGGTCAAACGTTTTGGGTAGCCTTCCACAAGCTTCCCACAATAAATTGGGTGAATTTTGGCCCCTTCCCCCTGACAGAGCTGGTGTAACTGAGCAAGGTTTGTAGGCCTCCTTGCTCACTCACACACGCTTTTTCAGTTCTGCCTACAAATTTTCTATAGGATTGAGGTCAGGGCTTTGTGATGGCCACTCCAATACCTTGACTTTGTTGTCTTTAAGAAGACCCATTTGCGACCAAGCTTTAACTTCCTGACTGATGTCTTGAGAGGTTGCTTCAATATATCCACATAATTTTCCTCTCCATGATGCCATCTATTTTGTGAAGTGCACCAGCCCCTGCTGCAGAAAAGCACCCCCACAACATGATTCTGCCACCCCCGTGCGTCATGGTTGGGATGGTGTTCTTCGGCTTGCAAGCCTCCCCCTTTTTCCTACAAACATAACGATGGTCAATATGGCCAAACAGTTCTATTTTTGCTTCATCAGACCAGAGGACATTTCTCCCAAAAGAACAATCTTGGTCCCCATGTGCAATTGCAAACCGTAGTCTGGCTTTTTTATGGCGGTTATGGAGCAGTGGCTTCTTCCTTGCTGAGCAGCCTTTCAGGTTATGTCGATATAGGACTCGTTTTACTGTGGATATAGATACTTTTATACCTGTTTCCTCCAGCATCCTCACAAGGTCCTTTGCTGTTCTGAGATTGATTTGCACTTTTCGCACCAAAGTACGTTCATCTGTAGGAGACAAAATGCGTCTCCTTCCTGAGCGGTATGACGGCTGCGTGGTCCCATGGTGTTTACACTTGCGTACTATTGTTTGTACAGATGAACATGGTAGCTTCAGGCGTTAGCAAATTGCTCCCATAGGATGAGACAAACTTGTGGAGGTCTACAATTTATTTTCTGAGATCTTGGCTGATTTCTTTAGATTTTCCCATGATGAGTTTGAAGGAAGGCCTTGAAATACATCCACAGGTGCACCTCCAATTGACTCAAATGATGTCAATTAGCCTATCAGAAGCTTCTAAAGCCATGACATCATTTTCTGGAATTTTCCAAGCTGTTTAAAGGCACAGTCAACTTAGTGTATGGAAACTTTTGACCCAGTGGAATTGATACAGTGAATTATAAGTGAAATAATCTGTCTGTAAACAATTGTTGGAAAAATTACTTGCGTCGTGCACAAAGTAGATGTCCTAACCTACTTGCCAAAACTATAGTTTAATTAACAAAAATTTGTGGTTGAAAAACTAGTTTTAATGACTCCTACCTAAGTCTCCTACCTATGTAAACTTCCGACTTCAACTGTATATGGTTTCCAGTTTGCATAAAATCCAGTAAAGTTCCTTGATGGCCATCTTGGTAGCCACTTGAAGGGGGGATATACACGGCTGTGACGATAACCAAGGAGAGTTCTCTTGGGAGATAATACGGTCGGCATTTGATTGTGAGGAAGGTGAACAAAAGGACTTGACTTCCTGTATGTTGTTACAATTACACCATGAGTCGTTAATCATGAAACATCCACCCCCGCCCTTCTTCTTACCAGAGAGATGTTTATTCCTGTTAGCGCAATGCACTGAAAATCCCGTTGGCTGTATGGACTCCGACAGCATGTTCCCACCTCGCCATGTTTCCTTGAGATAGAGTATGTTACAATCCCGGATATCTCTTTGGAAAGCAACTCTTGCCCTGATTTTGTTGACTTTGTTACCTAGGGACTGGATAATAGCGAGTAATATACTCGGAAGTGGTGGGTGGTGTGCGCGCATCCGAAGCCTCACTAGATGACCGCAACGGCACCCTCTCCTCCGGCGGCATTGTTTTGGGTCGGCCTCTGGAATCAGTTCAAATGCTGTGGGAGGTGCAGACAAAGGATCTGCTTTGGGAAAGTCGTATTCCTGGTCGTAGTGCTGGTTGTGCTGGTAAGTTGACGTCTCTCTGATAGCCAATAGTTCTTCCTGGTTGTATGTAATAACACATACATAAAAAAACTAAATACTGCCGTTTCCTAAGGACTAGAATCGAAAGCTCCATCAGCACCATCTTGCCATCTTTGAGCTAAGGGTAGGTGCTAGCTAGGGGTTGGGGATAGACTTGTCATGTTGATGCAGAGCAAGGGTTGACTGATTTCATCAGTGGACAAATGTTCCAGTGTTCCAACACTCCCATGGCTGTCTGTCTCCCACCAGCCCCCCTGGCAGATGTGGAGGATAAACCACGGTGGGGGCCCCTCCCATGGGGGGAGGATGATGATGATGAAGGTGAGGTGCATCAAACTTCTGATTCCAGGGCACAGTTAGATCATATAATTCTACTGTGACTCATGTTTATCTGTGGTGGTGTAGAACATAACTACATTGTCTCGGCTTCTGTTCCTCTCCATAGGTAAACGCCTACACCTTTTGTGTAGGCATGGGGTGTGGCAAACTGGCTGTAGACGTGTAGCCTAATTTAGGCTGCAAATATATTCATGTGGGGCAACCCCTTCCTCTCTGGCTGCCTCTGCTCACCAGACTCCTGACGCTGCTTTGGGAATTCCTACACGTAGAGGCCAGGGTGGCGGATACGGCAGCTTTCCGTTTCTGACCCCTCTTCCTTTCCCATTGTAAATCATTTCACACCACTCTCCTGCCTCCTCTCCAAATCTGTTATTTTTTGTATCCCACTGTTCAATAAACTCCTGTGCTGTATACATGTCCTTTTTAAAGACATCAGTGCAATGTTACACTGTATATACAAAAGTAAGTGGACACCTTCAAATTAGTGGATTCGGCTATTTCAGCCACACCCGTTGCTGACAGATGTGTAAAATTGAGCACACAGCCATGCAATTTCCATAGACAAACATTGGCAGTAGAATGTCCATACTGAAGAGCTCAGTGACTTTCAACATGGCACCGTCATAGGCTGCCACCTTTCCAACAAGTCAGTTTGTCCACTTTCTGCCCTGCTAGAGCTGCTGTAAGTGCTGTTATTGTGAAATGGAAACGTTTAGGAGCAACAACGGCTCAGCCGCGAAGTGGTAGGCCACACAAGCTCACAGAACGGGACTGTTGAAGAGCGTAAAAAGCTTCTGTCCTCAGTGGCAACACTCACTACTGAGTTCCAAACTGACTCCGGAAGCAACATCAGCACAACTGTTCGTCTGGAGCTTCATGAAATTGGTTTCCATGGGCGAGCAGCCGCACCCAAGGCTAAGATCGCCATGCACAATGCCAAGAATCGGCTGGAGTGGTGTAAAGCTCGCCGCCATTGGACTCTGGAGTGATGAATCCCGCTTCACCATCTGGCAATCCGACGTACGAATCAGGGTTTGGAAGATGCCATGAGAATGTTAACTGCCCCAATGCAGTGTCAACTGTAAAGTTTGGTGGAGGAGGAATAATGGTCTGGGGCTGTTTTTCATAGTTCAGACTAGGCCCCTTAGTTCCAGTGAAGGGAAATCTTAACGCTACAGCATACAATGACATTCTAGACAATTCTGTGCTTCCAACTTTGTGACAACAGTTTCAGCATGACAATGCCCCCGTGCACAAAGCGAGGTCCATACACAAATGGTTTGTCAAGATTGGTGGGATGAATTGGAATGCAGACTTCGAGCCAGGCCTAATCGCCCAACCTCACTAATAATCTTGTGGCTGAATGGAAGCAAGTCCCGCAGCAATGTTCTAACATCTAGTAGAAAGCCTTCCCAGAAGAGTGGATGCTGTTATAGCAGCAAAGAGGGGACCAACTCTAGATTAATGCCCATGATTTTGTAATGACATGTTCGACAAGCAGGTGTCCACATACTTTTGGTCATGTAGTGTATGTTGAAATCAGATTTGATTTACTAGGGGTGTGATGAATGACACTACAGGAGTTAGTCATAGCATTTTACTGTGACAAGCGTCACTGATCGTTTAAGTATAGTGTCCTTACTGGTGCTCGATCTCAGATCCTCTGCTTCGCAAACACACGTGACGTCTTAGTTAATTGTGAAGTAGGATAGGTACACGTTCATAACATTTTACAGTTAAATATGCCTCGTATCAAATTTCTTACAATCTACAAATGGTCTATAAGAAATGTCAAAACAGTAAGTCCTTCAAGAAATAAGTATGTTTTTAATCAAATGTAACATCCACAATGCCAGAAGGAGGAAACTGGGAACAAAACAACTATTGAAAACATCTACCACATAGGCAGCAGTTAAACTGTCAGAAAGACATGCAGTTCACGTTACACTACACAATATAAGGTACCAAGAGAGAGATGTTTGAAGCCTATGAGGGTCAGTGCCCAGGTTAAGCATTTGCCTTATATTGTGTGTCCGGCAGTCTTTCTCTGTGAGTAGTACCTGTGCCAGTGTTTTACTGTCTAAAGTAATGGGCTTCTCCCTCTGTGCTCCCTTGTTCCAGTGGGATGTAGTCTGGGGTGGTTCACCAGACAAACGCAGCCCTCTCCCTCAGCATGCGCACACCAAAGCGCTGCCACTCCCTCTGGTGGATCCACATCTCCTGGGTGGTGTCCAGGCAGGCAAGCACCGCTCCTCCCTTCCACGAGATCAGGCGAGGGTCCATGTCCTGAAAACACAGCCATTAAAACACCTCTGCTTGGAGCGACACACAAACTCCTGCAAGATTGCATTTTATACCCACTGTGTTAGACTAGATATAAATACCTGGTCTTCTGCATGCCTCAAGACCAAGTTAGTCCACTGTAAAGAAGCCAGTGTACGTAGAAGCCAGTGTACCTTGGGTCGTGTGATGACCTCCACGCTCTCCACCACCCTGCGGAAGGAGGGGGGCATCTTGTTGAGGATGCGGTGCTGCAGGAACTCCTGGGCTCTGTGAAACAGCAGGCCTCCCCCCACCACCAGGATGGAGCTGTACATCTTCCTCTTGGTCTCGTCAGATGCTGGGCACAAACAAAATACACACAAAACCTAACATTCCCATATCAAAACATCCAACATCTGGAAACCACTCCTTAGAATTCACAATTTACCCTCACTTCATAACAGAATAATGAATATCATGTCCAAATGTTTTATCAATATCTTATGTTTATTATTTAGTGTATATTACCTCGTGTTTATGGTAGAATAAAACAAGATACTGTATTATAGGACAGAGTTTTGAAGCAGGGTATTTTGCTTACCACAACAATCGATGCTGTGCAGGATGGCTTTGTCCAAGCCTAGCGCTTTGCCCTCAAACTGGGTCATGGCAGTCTTCCTGGAGAGGAGTGCTGAGGGAGGCTCCTCCATCTCTGCTCCCCCCATAAGGCAGTCGTTCTGGGAGTGTCCCAGCTCCACATCCTGGCCATGGGCACCACCTCCACGTTCTGAGGGGTCCCCACCCTGGCTGCTCAACTCCCCCTCGAACCCAGGCGGCTTGGGAAGGGATTTACGCTCTGCTGAGGCTTTAGAGGACTGAGCATAATAATGGGAGAGGGAGGATGAGATGGAGAGAGGAGGAAAAGGGAGAGATGGAAACAGAGAGAGGGAGTATCAGCCAATCAGATAGTTCTAATAGGATGGAGTCAGGTGTTCCTAGACTACCTGGTCCTGCTTGCTCTGGGTTCCCAGTAGGTAGTGTTCATCATGTGGGTCCTCTGGGTCACCCTGAGATCTGTGCTGCAAGGAGGTCATTTTCTGGCCCACTATCCCAAATGTGGTGGGGTAGAACAGGGCCATAGGAGCCTGAGGTACACAAACAACACATTGTGAGAGCATTTATTATGTAATATTTATTATTGTCATTATAGTATAGTCATTATCAAAATTGGGCTTCAAAACCACAATCATCATCATCCGCTTTACCACTGACAGCCCTTCCCTGACTGGGTGTGTAGACATGAAAATAAAGGAGAGCCGCACACTCTAAGAGCTCAGATGCAAAAATGTAATAACCAACGTTTCGACAGGCAAGCTGTCTTCATCAGGGTATAATCACAAACACTGCAGGGTGACTCGTTTTATATAGTGTCAAAAAACACACAGGTGTCTGTAATCATGGCCAAATATAGCATAATATCATTGGTTAATTCTCAAATATTAAAATTACATACAAAGAACATACAAAAAAACAAATGGCTAGCATACGATCATAGATTCAATTTAGACTACATAAGCCTACAAACAATTACAATGGCAAAGTCACAATAGTCACAAGAAGGGCTTCAGATCAAAGTCTACGCTGAGACTGAAGAGAGCAAGGGTCTTTAAATTAAAGATCCAGGCAGCCTCTCGTTTTAACAATAAATTATCGAGGTCAGCCCCTCTCCTAGGGAGGGTGACATGTTCGATGCCAATATAACGTAGAGACGAAATCGAGGGGTTTGCTTCCAAAAAGTGGGCTGCAACTTTTTCAGGGTCAGTCTCGCAAAAATAAGCATTCTTGCGTTCTAACTACCCACTATTCAAAGTGCTCTGAACAAATTAAGGGAATCGTTCACAAACATTGGCACATTCTAAAATGCGATGATAGTCTCAGTAATGTGTTTTCGGACCTTCCCTTGGTCGTATTCTCGCTGGGCAGAAATCTCATTTACCACCCCAAGATATCCCTGAACAACGTCTATTTGCACCCCTACTGGATGGAAACTACAAGTGTAATGGCTGCTCAATGCAATGGCACTTGTAAATGTAGATCCTTCAAACACCTCCAAACAGGGAAACAGATCCCAATCAAAGGTGTTATCACGTGCTCCACTATGGCAGTTATTTATCTTATAACTTGTCCTTGTGGTAAAAATTATGTGGGTAAAACAAAGCGCAAATTAAAAGTACGAATCTCAGAGCATCGTAGCACCATTAGGTGCTTGGGAAGTGACTTACCCACTTTTTGGAAGCAAACACCTCGATTTCGTCTCTATGTTATATTGGCATCGAACATGTCACCCTCCCTAGGAGAGGGGCTGACCTCGATAATTTATTGTTAAAACGAGAGGCTGCCTGGATCTTTAATTTAAAGACCCTTGCTCTCTTCAGTCTCAGCGTAGACTTTGATCTGAAGCCATTCTTGTGACTATTGTGACTTTGCCATTGTAATTGTTTGTAGGCTTATGTAGTCTAAATTGAAAATATGATCATATGCTAGCCATTTGTTTTTTGTATGTCATTTTAATATTTGAGAATTAACCAATGATATTAGGCCATACTTGGCCATGATTCCAGACGCCTGTGTGTCTTTTGACACTATATAAAACGAGTCACCCTGCAGTGTTTGTGATTATACCCTGATGAAGACAGCTTGCCTGTCGAAACGTTGGACATTACATTTTTGCATCTGAGCTCTTAGTGTGCAGCTCTCCTTTATTTTCAAGTTTTCCACTCCGCTAGCCAGCACCTCCCCTAAATAGGTGTGCGTTTCTTTTTCCTCTAGATGGGTGTGTATACATACCTGCAGTTTCTCATCCCCAAGTCGAACCTGGTAAAGAAGTGCAGGGGACTCTGGGAAACGGGTGCGGAACTCGTGGTCTTGAAGCCCAGAGATGTCCTGGAGAAAAAGGGGAAAGAGCTGAGCATGTAGAAAAGGGGAATCTATCAACTTTTATTCCTACATCCCCCTTCTTCAGTAACACACCTTATTCAGCTATGGCCTTATAGCCCAGACGGAAGACCATGATTCATTAGTTGGCCATTTGAAACTGGCATGTTGTGATGGAATGATATAAAAGCCAGGACCATACAGTTCGCACTTCAAGACCAGGGTTGGAGAGTCCTTACATTGAAAAGTGCACCAGGGACTTAGTTACTAGGGCACACCATAGCAGAAACGAAATCAAATTTTATTTGTCACATGCGCCGAATACAACAGGTGTAGACCTTACAGTGAAATGCTTACTTACAAACCCTTAACCAACGATGCAGTTAAGAAAATACCTAAAAAAGAATCGATAAGAAAAACAAATAATTAAAGAGCAGCAGTAAATAACAATAGCGGGGGTATATACAGGGTGTACCGGTACAGAGTCAATGTGTCAATGTGCGGGGGCACCGGTGTCGAGACAATTGAGATATGTACATGGAGGAAGGTTTGTTTAAGTGGCTATGCATAGAAAATAAATAGAGAGTAGAAGCAGGGCGGGTGCAAATAGTCTGGGTAGCCATTTGATTAGCTGTTCGGGAGTGTTATGGCTTGGGGGTAGAAGCTGTTTAGAAGCCTTTTGGACCTAGACTTGGCGCTCTGGTACCACTTGCCGTGCGGTAGCAGAGAGAAAAGTCTATGACTAGGGTGGCTGGAGTCTTTGACGATTTTTAGGGCCTTCCTCTGACACCGCCTTGTAAAGAGGTCCTGGATGGCAGGAAGCTTGGCCCCGGTGACGTACTGGGCCGTACGCACTACCCTATGTAGTGCCTTGCGGTCAGCGGCCGAGCAGTTGCCATACCAGGCAGTGATACAACCCGTCAGGATGCTCTCAATGGTGCAGCTGTAGAACCTTTTGGGGATCTGAGGACCATGCCAAATCTTTTCAGTCTCCTGAGAAGGAATAGGTTTTGTTGTGCCCCCTTCACGACTCTCTTGGTGTGTTTGGACCATTCTAGTTTGTTGGTGATGTGGACACCAAGGAACTTGAATCTGTCAACCTGCTCCACTACAGCCCCGTAAATGAGAATGGGGGCGTGCTCAGTCCTCTTTTTCCTGTAGTACACAATCAACTCCTTTGTCTTACGCCACATGATCAGATCTCTGACCTCCTCCCTATAGGCTGTCTCATTTTTGTTGGTGATCAGGCCAACTACTGTTGTGTCATCAGCAAACTTAATGATGGTGTTGGAGTTGTGCCTGGCCGTGCAGTCATGAGTGAACAGGGTGTACTGCAGGGGAATGAGCATGCACCCCTGAGGGGCCACCGTGTTGAGGATCAGCGTGGCGGATGTGTTACTACCTGGGGGGCGGCCCGTCAGGAAGTCCAGGATCCAGTTGCAGAGGGAGCTGTTTAGTCCCAGGGTCCTTAGCTTAGTGAAGAGCTTTGAAAGCACTATGGTGTTGAACGCTGAGCTGTAGTCAATGAATAGCATTCCCACATAGGTGTTCCTTTTGTCCAGGTGGGAAAGGGCAGTGTGGAGTGCAATAGAGATTGCATCATCTGTGGATCTGTTGGGGCAGTATGCAAATTGGAGTGGGTCTAGGGTTTCTGGGATAATGGTGTTGATGTGAACCATGACCAGTCTTTCAAAGCATTTCTTGGCTACAGACGTGAGTGCTACGGGCCGGTAGTCATTTAGGCAGGTTGCCTTAGTGTTCTTGGACACAGGGACTATGGCGGTCTGCTTGAAACATGTTGGTATTACAGACTCAGACAGGGAGAGGTTGAAAATGTCAGTGAAGATACTTGCTTGGTCAGCGAATGCTCGGAGTACACGTCCTGGTAATCCGTCTGGCCCAGCAGCCTTGTGAATGTTGACCTGTTTAAAGGTCTTACTCACATTGGCTGCGGAGAGTGTGATCACACAGTCATCCGGAACAGTTGATGCTCTCATGCATGTTTCAGCGTTACTTGCCTCGAAGCGAGCATAGAAGTTATTTAGCTCGTCTGGTAGGCTCGTGACACTGGGCAGCTCTCGGCTGTACCTCCCTTTGTAGTCTGAAATAGTTTGCAAGCCCTGCCACATCCGACGAGCTTCAGTCGGTGTAGTACGATTCGATCTTAGTCCTGTATTGACACTTTGCCTGTTTGATGGTTCGTCGGAGGGCATAAGCTTATAAGCTTCCGGGTTAGAGTCCCGCTCCTTGAAAGGGGCAGCTCTACCCTTTAGCTCAGTGCAAAGGTTGCCTGTAATCCATGGATTCTGATTGGGGTATGTACGTACAGTCACTGTGGGGACAACGTCCTCTATGCACTTATTGATAAAGACAGTGACTGATGTGGTGTACTCCTCAATGCCATCGGATGAATCCCGGAACATATCCCAGTCTGTGCTAGCAAAACAGTCCTGTAGTTTAGCATCTGCTTCATCTGACCACTTTTTTCTAGACCGAGTCACTGGTGCATCCTGCTTTAATTTTTACTTGTAAGCAGGAATAGAGGATAGAGTTATGGTCAGATTTGCCACATGGAGGGCGAGGGAGAGTTTTGTACACGTCTCTGTGTGTCAAGTAGAGGTGGTCTAGAATTGTTTTACCTCTGGTTGCACATTTAACATGTTGATAGAAATTCGGTAAACATAACTGTTTCTTACAATGGAGAAGTTAAAAAAGCTCCTCCCTATTTCAGGCTGTTTTCTTCCAATTGATGCCTTATGAATATGATGTTTAAGTACCTGGTCAAGGTGGCAGAAGGTCTCTTTGAGCTGCTGCAGCAGGATGCAGTCCACCCTGTTGGAGAGCTGACACTCCCTGTAGGGGAAGCCTGCCCTCTGCAGGAGCCAGAAGAAACAGCGGGTGACATCAGCGCCCCCGTATGCCAGACACAGCCTGCAGGAGGACAGACACATGTACAGTCGTGGCCAAAAGTTTTGAGAATGACACAAATATCAATTTTCACAAAGTCTGCTGCCTCCGTGTCTTTAGATATTTTTGTCAGATGTTACTATGGAATACTGAAGTATAATTACAAGCATTTCATAAGTGTCAACGGCTTTTATTGACAATTACATGAAGTTGATGCAAAGAGTCAATATTTGCAGTGTTGACCCTTCTTTTTCAAGACCTCTGCAATCCGCCCTGGCATGCTGTCAATTACCTTCTGGGCCACATCCTGACTGATGGCAGCCCATTCTTGCATAATCAATGCTTGGAGTTTGTCAGAATTTGTGGGTTTGTGTTTGTCCACCCACCTCTTGAGGATTGACCACAAGTTCTCAATGTTATTAAGGTCTGGGGAGTTTCCTGGCCATGGACCCAAAATATTGATGTTTTGTTCCCCAAGCCACTTAGTTATCACTTTTGCCTTATGGCAAGGTGCTCCATCATGCTGGAAAAGGCATTTCGTCACCAAACTGTTCCTGGATAGTTGGGAGAAGTTGCTCTCGGAGGATGTGTTGGTACCATTCTTTATTCGTGGCTGTGTTCTTAGGCAAAACTGTGAGTGAGCCCACTCCCTTGGCTGAGAAGCAACCCCACACATGAATGGTCTCAGGATGCTTTACTGTTGGCATGACACAGGACTGATGGTAGCGCTCACCTTGTCTTCTCCGGACAAGCTTTCAGAAAGGGTATTCCTCAGAAAAAATTACGTTACCCCAGTCCTCAGCAGTCCAATCCCTGTACCTTTTGCAGAATATCAGTCTGCCCCTGATGTTTTTCCTGGAGAGAAGTGGCTTCTTTGCTGCCCCTCTTGACACCAGGTCATCCTCCAAAAGTCTTCGCCTCACTGTGCGTGCAGATGCACTCACACCTGCCTGCTGCCATTCCTGAGCAAGCTCTGTACTGGTGGTGCCCCGATCCCACAGCTGAATCAACTTTAGGAGACGGTCCTGGCACTTGCTGGACTTTCTTGGGCGCTCTGAAGCCTTCTTCACAACAATTGAACTGCGCTCCTTGAAGTTCTTGATGATCCGATAAATGGTTGATTTAGGTGCAATCTTACTGGCAGCAATATCCTTGCCTGTGAAGCCCTTTTTGTGCAAAGCAATGATGACGGCACGTGTTTCCTTGGAGGTAACCATGATTGACAGAGGAAGAACAATGATTCCAAGCACCACCCTCCTTTTGAAGCTTCCAGTCTGTTAGAGTGAGTGATCTTCAGCTTTGTCCTCGACAACACTCACACCTGTGTTAACGAGAGAATCACTGACATGATGTCAGCTGGTCCTTTTGTGGCAGGGCTGAAATGCAGTGGAAATGTTTTGGGGGGATTCAGTTCATTTGCATGGCAAAGAGGGACTTTGCAATTAATTGCAATTCATCTGATCACTCTTCATAACATTCTGGAGTATATGCAAATTGCCATCATACAAACTGAGGCAGCAGACTTTGTGAAAATAAATGTGTCATTCTCCAAACTTTTGGCCACGACTGTACACAGAGCATCTTTATTACTAGACTGATAAGTTACAGATACATTTTTTACTTCCGATACAACCCTACTGTGCACCCTTCAATTCCCCAGTGGAAAGTTCAAACCTAGTGTGTACACTTCAGTTCAAAACCTTCACAGACAACCAGGGAGGGAGTGCTCACTTCTACTCAAATCAAATTTTATTGGTCACATACACGTGTTTAGCAGATGTCATTGCGGGTGTAGCAAAATGCTTGTGCTTCTAGCTCCAACAGTACAGTAATATCTAACAGTTTCACAACATATTCCCAAAATATACAAATCTAAGTAAGGAATGTATTAAGAATATATATACATATATGTCAGAGCGGCATTGGACTAAGATGCAGTGGCATAGTATAGAGTATAGAGGTCGACCGATTAATCGGAATGGCCAATTAATTAGGGCCGATTTCAAGTTTTCATAACAATCGGTAATCGGTATTTTTGGCCACCGATTTGTCGATTAAAAAAAAAAAGAATAATATTTTTTAACTAGGCAAGTAAGTTAAGAACACATTTTATTTTCAATGACGGCCTAAGGAACGGTGGGTTAACTGCCTTGTTCAGGGGCAGAACAACAGATTTTTACCTTGCCAGCTTGGGGATTCAATCTTGCAACCTTACGGTTAACTAGTCCAACGCTCTAACCACCTGCTTTACATTGCACTCCACGAGGAGCCTGCCTGTTACGCGAATGCAGTAAGAAGCCAAGGTAAGTTGCTAGCTAGCATTAAAAACGTATCTTATAAAAAACAATCAATCAATCATAATCACTAGTTAACTACACATGGTTGATGATATTACTAGTTTATCTAGCCTGTCCTGCGTTGCATATAATCGATGCGGTGTGCATTCGCGAAAAAGGACTGTCGTTGCTCCAACGTGTACCTAACCATAAACATCAATGTCTTTCTTAAAATCAATACACAAGTATATATTTTTAAACCTGCATATTTAGTTAATATTGCCTGCTAACATGAATTTCTTTTAACTAGGGAAAATGTGTCACCTCTGCAACAGAGTCAGGGTATATGCAGCAGTTTGGGCCGCCTGGCTCGTTGCGAACTGTGTGAATACTATTTCTTCCTAACAAAGACAGCCAACTTCGCCAAACCGGGGATGATTTAACAAAAGATCACAATCGTTGCACAACTGTACCTAACCATAAACATCAATGCCTTTCTTAAAATCAATACACAGAAGTATATATTTTTAAACCTCCATATTTAGCTAAAAGAAATCCAGGTTAGCAGGCAATATTAACCAGGTGAAATTGTGTCAGTTATCTTGCGTTCATTGCACGCAGACTTAGGGTATATGCAACAGTTTGGGCCGCCTGGCTTGTTGCGAACTAATTTGCCAGAATTTTACGTAATTATGACATAACATTGAAGGTTGTGCAATGTAACAGGAATATTTAGACTTAGGGATGCCACCCATTAGATAAAATACGGAACGGTTCCGTATTTCACTGAAAGAATAAACGTTTTGTTTTCGAGATGATAGTTTACAGATTCGACCATATTAATGACCTAAGACTCGTATTTCTGTGTGTTTATTATATTATAATTAAGTCTATGATTTGATATTTGATAGAGCAGTCTGACTGAGCGGTGGTAGGCACCTGCAGGCTCGTAAGCATTCATTCAAACAGCACTTTAGTGCGTTTTGCCAGCAGCCCTTCGCAATTCTTCAAGCATTGCGCCGTTTATGACTTCAAGCCTATCAACTCCCAAGATTAGGCTGGTGTAACCGATGTGAAATGGCTAGCTAGTTAGCCGGGTGCGCGCTAATAGCGTTTCAAACGTCACTCGCTCTGAGACTTGGAGTAGTTGTTCCCCTTGCTCTGCATGGGTAACGCTGCATCGAGGGTGGCTGTTGTGGATGTGTTCCTGGTTTGAGCCCAGATAGGAGCGAGGAGAGGGACGGAAGCTATACTATTACACTGGCAATACTAAAGTGCCTATAAGAACATCCAATAGTCAAAGGTATATGAAATACAAATCGTATAGAGAGAAAGTCCTATAATTCCTATAATAACTACAACCTAAAACTGCTTACCTGGGAATATTGAAGACTCATGTTAAAAGGAACCACCTGCTTTCACATGTTCTCATGTTCTGAGCAAGGAACTTAAACGTTAGCTTTTTTACATGGCACATATTGCACTTTTACTTTCTTCTCCAACACTTTGTTTTTGCATTATTTAAAGCAAATTGAACATGTTTCATTATTTATTTGAGGCTAAATTGATAGTATTTATGTATTAAGTTAAAATAAGTGTTCATTCAGTATTGTTGTAATTGTCATTATTACAAATAAATAAAATGTAATAAAAATAATAATCGACCGATTAATCGGCATCGGCCTTTTGGTTCTCCAATAATCGGTATCGGCTTTGAAAAAATCATAAATCGGTCGACCTCTAATAGAGTACAATATATACATATATACATGAGATGCAGGATGCCATATACACACCTGGAGTTGCGGTGAGACACCCCGTCCTCCACACAACACAGACTGGTCTTCTGGTCGCCCACGTCCACCACACAGGCACTGCTCAGGCCACTGCCGAAGGTAGCGCACACAGACTCCTGGTGGACTACGATTGCTGCAGACCAAGGAGTGACAATCAAGTTTCAATGTCACATACACAAGTACAAGTACAGCTAAATGCATTTCTGGCCAGCTCTAAACCCAACAATGCAGTAATCAATAACAATGCTATACTAAACATAACAATGTAGAACACAAACACAAGAAATATAAATAAAAATAACAAAAAAAATAAAGTAAGCAAGCACACTATATACAGGATCAGTTCCAGTACCATATTTACTAGGGGTGTGCCAAGTAGCCAGACAAAACAAGTATCCTACCAGATATGGGCAAATTTCTGGATAAAATTATGGTCCAAGTATTTTTTGTAATGATACAAGATGGGAAAAATAAATATTTTCTGGTGCCAGAACACATCTTTCTCATGTCAGTCAGTAATGTGAGAGGTTCTACGTGGTCTAAATAACTCCACTGGCTGTCTTTAAAGAGAAGGGCGGGCTGTACTTGATCATGCTGCTCTGATTGGATAAGAGTGAAGCTGTATTTCTCCATCCACTTGGTTCATAATTTCACCAGATCAATTTTCCTTGCATGTTTTTGGTCTGATCATTCAGATTGCTGAAGCCTGGCTACTACTATGATAAATCACATTGCAAGGACATGTGCATAATATCTAACAAGCAGGCAAGGGTATGGAGAAAAACAATTAAACGCTGATGAGCATTCTGCCTGAGTAACAGCAAGCATGGCTGCCTGTTGCAAGTTGAGGACACACAGACACACCTATCTGCCCGCTGCTCCTAATCTGCAGCTTTTTTTACAGTGAGAACGTGCAGGAGGTACATTGAACGTGCAGGGAGGTACATTGCCAACATCTACTTAACACTTCATTTTTTTCAGATCACGAGTATCATCCGATCCGACTATTAAATGTCAACTTACGTATGTGATAGAAGTAAATATGTATTTATTTTACCTTTATTTAACTAGGCAAGTCAGTTAAGAACAAATTCTTATTTTCAATGACGGCCTAGGAACAGTGGGTTAACTGCCTTGTTCAGGGGCAGAACGACAGATTTGTACCTTGTCAGCTCGGGGATTCGATCTTGCAACCTTTCGGTTACTAGTCCAACGCTCTAACCACTAGGCTACGCTGCTGCCCCAAAGGGAAAGGTGACTAGGCATCAGGATATATGATAAACAGCAGCGTATATGATGATTGTATTTCAGTGGGTGTGTGTAAAGTCAGTATAAATGTATGTGCATATTATGTGTGTGAGCAAATTATGAAGTGAGTGTTTGTATGTGTGAAGGGCCCTGTAAGTGTGCATAGACAGTGCAACAACAAAAAAACATGAATAATACAAGGGTGAACTCAGGTAGTCCGTGTAGCCATTTAGTGTGTATTGTACCTGAAAATCCCATGTTGAGCAGCAGCATGTTGACCAGTTCCTTGATGTGATGCCTGTTATAGATGTCAGGGACTAAAAGGATACATCTGTAATACTGCCAACCCAACAAACAAGAGGAGATTAGATCAGAATACAGAATAAAACTGACAGCTGATCACAACATTGTCTCTGCTACATGTTATGAGTTGTTAGGTTTAGTCAGGTAAAAAAAAATATATACAGTACCAGTCAAAAGTTTGGACACCTACTCATTCAAGGGTTTTTCTTTAATTTTACTATTTTCTACATTGTAGAATAATAGCGAAGACATCAAATCTATGAAATAACACATGGAATCATGTAGTAACCAAATCAAAATATATTTTATATTTGAGATTCTTCACAGTAGCCACCCTTTGCCTTGATGGCAGCTTTGCACACTTTTGGCATTCTCTCAACCAGCTTCATGAGGTAGTCACCTGGAATGATTTTAATTAACAGGTGTGCCTTGTTCAAAGTTCATTTGTGGAATTTCTTTCCTTCTTAATGCATTTGAGCCAATCAGTTTTGTTGTGACAAGGTTGGGGTGGTATACAGAAGATTGCCATATTTATGGCAAGAACAGCTCAAATAAGCAAAGAGAAACAATATTCCATCATTACTTTAAGACATGAAGGTCAGTCAATCCAGAAAATGTCAATAACTTTGAACGTTTTTTCAAGCGCAGCCGCAAAAACCATCAAGCACTATGAGGAAACTGTCTCTCATGATAGGGATATTTGTATAAATGGTTACAATGTGTATCGCACTGATCGAGTTAAGAAAGGTGGGGGTGTGGCTATACATGTGAAGAATAAATTCCTTGTGAATGTGGCAATGTCTGAAACTATTTGTAAACAGTTGGAATTTCTTGCTTTGAATCTTGAGATTTCAAAGGGTCTCTCTATAACTGTGATTGGCTGTTATAGACCCCCCTCTGCTCTCAGTGATGCATTTTCTTCTCTGATGAACCTCCTGTCTAAACTTCTTTACAGTGAAATTATCTTGATTGGTGATCTCAACTGGTGTTGGTTAAAGCCGGTGTCTGATGATTTGTAAATGTTTTGTAATTCTATGAATCTTACCCAGTTGATTAACTCACCCACCCACCCAAATCTCCAGAGAAATCTACCCTGATTGATTTTATATTGACAAATGTTCCACATAAATATTCTGTGGTTGGTGTTTTTTGTAATGATTTAAGTGACCATTGCGCTGTTGTTGCTTTTAGAAATCCTAAAGTTCCTAAGACAAACCCATGCTTTATTCGTAAGAGACATTTTAAGAGTTTAATAAGCAGGCTTTCTTTCGTGATTTGTTTTATTTTGACTGGAGCAAGATTGAGCTTATTCCTGTGGAAACCGCCTGGAAATTCTTTCATGATGTTTTCTTCCAAATAGGAAGCAAACATGCCCCATTCCACAGGTTCAGGGTTAAAGGGCGGGATAATCCATGGTTTTCTGAGCTGTCTTGTATTATTCACAAACATAATCTAGCCTGGGCTAAAACAAGGAAAACATGTTCTGATGCTGATTAGCTTATTTTTAGGCAGCTACAAAACATGTGTTATTTTCTTCTCAGGAAGGCCAAATCTGAATATTTTGTGTCTGTTACCACTGATAGCCTTCTAAAACTTTCTAGGGTCATTCAGGTTATTAGGTCTATGTCTGGTAATGGTAATGTTAATGAATTACCGTCATGTGTATTGAAGGACTCAGTTGCTGTATATGACAAAACTGAAATGCTGAATTGTTTCAATGCGCACTTTGTATCATCTGGTAGGCTGTTTGATTCAGTATCCTCTGTCTCTGTACAACCTTGTGTGGATGAACCAGTGAGAGCTGGTCAAACTATTAGCTTTTCGCCATTCTCAGTGCAGGAGGTACATAAAGCCCTGAAATAATTAGATCAGAGAAAGCTTGCAGGTCCTGATCTTTTGGATCCCTGCTTTTTTTAAACTGGCAGCTGATTTCATAGCTGAACCACTTACATATCTGTTCAATTTAACTCTGGAATGTAATGAAATTCCAAAGATCTAGAAATCAGCATTTGTCCTACCACTTTTAAAAAGGGGAAGATCAACTCTTTTAAATAATTATAGGTCAATCTCAAAGCGGTCACCCCTGGTGAAAATACATGATTTTATCAATGTATCAATCGGGCTTCAAGAAGAAGCATAGCACAATTACAGCAGCCATAAAAGTTTTAAATGATATCACTGAAGCCCTTGACAAAAAACAGCACTGTCTCACTTTTTATTGATCTCTAAGGCTTTTGATACAGTTGATCATGCTATACTGAGGCAGAGATTGTCGAGCGTAGGTCTTTCGGCGCATGCAGTTGCATGGTTTGCTAACTATCTGTATGATAGAACTCAGTGCACTCAATTTGATGAGCTCATGTCTGTTAAATTGTCTGTCTGTAATGGTGTGCCCCAGGGCTCTGTACTTGGTCCCCTCTTATTCACTATTAATATAAATAATTTAGACAAAAATTTGCAAAATGAGCAACTTCTCTTTTATACTGATGATACTGTTATTTATTGTTGTGCTTCGTCTTTCACAAAAGATTTCCAGAAGTTGCAAACTGCTTTTTATACTGTTCAATTGAAGCTTATCCTCACCCCTTACAAAATACTTTTAAACTGGAAGAACTTGTCCCGATTGGTGTTTTTAAATCATTGATGAAGGATTTTGAGGCCGATTCCCTGACCTTTTTAATTTGCCGTTTTATGATTTTGTTATACTCATGTGAATGATATGTTTTTTTACTAGATTACCTGTAGTTTTTCTTGTTGTCTGTCTGAAATTGTGTAATGACTTAGTGCTGCCTATCTTGGCCAGGATGCTCTTGAAAAAGAGATTTCAAATCTCAAATGAGCCCTTCCTGGTTAAATAAAGGTAAAAAAATAAAATAAAACGAGGACCGCCATAGGAAAGGAAGACCCAGAGTTACCTCTGCTGCAGAGGATAAGTTCATTACAGTTACCAGCCTCAGATTGCAGCCCAAATAAATTTTTCACAGAGTTCAAGTAACAGACATCTCAACATCAACTGTTCAGAGGACACTGCGTGAATCAGGCCTTCCTGGTTAAATTATGGCAAAGAAACCACTACTAAAGGACACCAATAATAAGAAGAGACTTGCTTGGGCCAGAAACACGAGCAATGGACATCAGACCGGTGGAAATCTGTCCTTTGGTTCCAACCGCCGTGTCTTTGTGAGAAGCAGAGTAAGTGAACGGATGATCTCTGCATGTGTGGTTCCCACCGTGAAGCATGGAGGAGGTGTGATGGTGCTTTGCTGGTGACACTGTCAGTGATTTATTTAGAATTCATGGCACACTTAACCAGCATGGCTACCACAGCATTCTGCAGCGATACGTCATCCAATCTGGTTTGTGCTTAGTGGTACTATCATTTGTTTTTCAACAGGAAAATGATCCAACACACCTCCAGGCTGTGTAAGGGCTATTTGACCAAGAAGGAGAGTGATGGGCTAAGTCAGATGACCTGGCTTCCACAATCACTCGACCTGAACCCAATTGAGATGGTTTGGGATGAGTTGGACCACAGAGTGAAGGAAAAGTAGCCAACAAGTGCTCAGCATATATGGGAACTCCTTCAAGACTGTTGGAAAAGCATTCCAGGTGAAGCTGGTTGAGAGAATGCCAAGAGTGTGCAAAGCTGTCTTCAAGGCAAAGGGTGGCTACTTTGAAGAATCTCAAATAAAAAACAAACATATATTTTGATTTGTGTAACACGTTTATGGTGTTACTACATGATTCCATGTGTTATTTCATAGTTTGATGTCGTCACTATTATTCTACAATGTAGAAAAAAAGTAAAAAATAAATAAAACCCTTGAATTAGTAGGTGTGTCCAAACTTTTGACTGGTAATATTCAGGCACTGTAGTGTGAAGTGAGCCAATTGTCTGTCCTGTACCTTGAGGTCTTTTAGTGGGATTTCCAGTTGTTTCTGGATGACGTGGCTCCAGATGGCCTCCAGATCGGCCAGGACAGCAGTCAGAGAACCCCCTACATCGCCGTGCACGTTGAGCTGCCCCCTGCTGATGGGCCAGTGCACGTTGTAACAGTCAGTGGGGTTTACATACAATGCCTGCCAATAGGACAGAGGGGAGAGAAAACAAAGCGGGAGAGGAGGGAGAAATCAATGTGACAAATCGACAAAGGACTTATATACTAAAAACAATTTCTGAAAGTGACCTGCATGCATTGTGTCCAGATGTGCTGTACTCCCTCACCTCCTCTCCCACCAGGTGCTCTGGATGGTGTGCTGTGTTGGTCCACTTCATCCTGGAGCTAGAGTCCAGACCTGCTGGTCGAATCAGTCTGTTATAAGACCTGGCCTGCAAGACACACCATCAAACTGTTGTTCACGAGCTGCCGATAGGGTGACCACATTTAAAATACCCAAATGCGGGACAACACGATGATTTTGGCAGGACAGTATAGCCTACATGAATACAAATGTTGTCATAAATGCTCAAAATTTGTACCGACATATGTTGCTTATTGAATATCATTACAGAATATACATCCTCAAATTGCAATGTTTGCCCACACATATTGTCTCAAGAAAATGTTATATTTTTAATACCCGTCAAATACCCAGTTAGGCATACATACTCTCAAAATAGGCCATCACTACCGTCAATCGTGAATGATGATAATTATTCAGGTTTTACCTGTGAAACATTCAAACTGCATCTGCATGCCAATCATTTGATCTCAATCAGTTTTATGGGAATATGCATTGAGCTTCTTCCATTACTTTTTTGTTGTAAATTAGAGCATATAGTGTTAAACTACTCCGCCTTCCTGTATTTTTGTTGTAAATTAGAGCATATAGTGTTAAACTACTCCGCCTTCCTGTATTTTTGTTGTAAATTAGAGCATATAGTGTTAAACTACTCCGCCTTCCTGTATTTTTGTTGTAAATTAGAGCATATAGTGTTAAACTACTCCGCCTTCCTGTATTTTTGTTGTAAATTAGAGCATATAGTGTTAAACTACTCCGCCTTCCTGTATTTTTTTTTCAATCCAAGCAATTTCTGCCTGGTGCCGCGCGCTGTTGAGTTTTGGCCGCATAAGAAAAACAATGTGAATATTCTGCTAACCATCCTAAAAATAAATGACTACGGTGGTGTTTTGGAATAACAATAATGTTACACTAGGCTATTTTTTGGGGTTATATAGAACACTAATTCATTTGTATGTGATATTCCAGGGCATTGATTTAGCTTTGGTCTAACTTTACTAAACCAGCACCATTGTGAAAAGTGTCAGAGCAACGTTCTGGCAGCACTACACCCCTGCTCCCGTTGCACCGAACAAGCTAATTGAAGCACACTTATCCTACTTTTTTGCCATGAGCAAAACTTGGTGACGCAGAAACAGCGCAGAGACTGTAAGAGACAGGTTGGAATGTCAGACTGAAATACGGAACAAATCTACCTTTTTTTGTAAATTAGTGGTGTTTGAATTTGTTGATAAAATGCAGGACATGATTGTTTGTAGAACAAAATCTGTGACTGTCCCGCACAATCAGGGACATGTGGTCACCTGATCGTGCTGCAGAACAGACATACACACAGGCTACATATTTTTTGCACATACAACAACACACACCTGTTCAGCAGACACTGGCGTCCTCCGTACGCCATTGGACATCTTCTTTGACCAGATCGCCTGGTCAACCATTTTGAGACCATTCTGCCTCTGTTCATTACTCTCTGGTTTCTTTGTAGAGAGAGAGAGTACACATTGGAGGATTATAAGGGCGACAGTGTGCATTTGTGTGTGTTGGTAGGGGGTCAATTTCACACCATATGTATTGAATTCAAAATCAAATAAATCGTGAACATGAAAAATAAAGTTGAGAATGTAAACATATACTCAATACTCAACATCATTATCTCACCCGTCCTAAAAAATATATGTTTACATTCTCAACTTTATTTTTCATGTTCACGATTTATTTTATTTTGAATTCAATACATATTGTGTGAAATTGACCCCCTACCAACACACACATATTCACACTGTTGTCCTTATAATACTCCAAAAACAAAACAATTAAAAGTAAAATGTACAGAATTGTAAACAAAAAATAAGACATCAAAAGCAAAACCCCAAAACGTGTAAGCAAATCACTTAAAAGCGAGAGCAAAACTATGACAAATGATTTTATAACGAATGCAAAAATAGTTTTTGCATTCCAAGCAACCAATACTATTGAATACATTTTACCTACACTCTAGACTGCATGTACTACCTTTTCGTTACGCTACTCGTATCTTTCCTTTCGATGTCTGTTTCTTTTCGATCACTGACAGTCTTTTCGATTGCGAGTTTTGGCATTATTTTTCCGTGAAGGGCGGGGTATAGAGGGACGGGTAGACAATAAGTCTCCATTGGTCCACTAGTTTTGGAGTGACGGTTCGTCTTAATCCAATCAATGAACATGATTAGTAGGCAATAGAAAAAAAGCCTGTCTAAGTAGACGGTCTGAGTAGAGGTAAAAATACTGCCTGCAGTCCTGACGGATCATAAAGTCATATGGTTGACTGTAAGAATGTGCAGTAATGATGGTAAGAAATACTCTGGTGGTTATTGGAAATTAAATAACTCATTGTTATTGCATGATGACTTAAAAAATGTGATTAAGAATCTAATTTATGTTTACTGGAGTTTAGCTACATCTAATGCAGAATATGGGAAATATTGGGAACTTCTGAAATTTAAAATCCGCTCAGCCTGTATTACTTATGGAAAACGGCTTGCTTTAAGAAGGAGAAGTGAGGTAGCTGAACTCTCTAAGACAACTGCGGATATCACAGAAATTGAGCATCTTGATCATAATGAGAAAGCTAAATTGAATGATTTACAGAATCAACTAGATATATTGTATGAGGAAAAGGCTAGAGGAGCTTTCATAAGATCCAGAAAACAATGGCTTGAAAAAGGTGAAAAGAACAGTAGATACTTTTTTAATTTGGAAAAGAGGAGGGGAACTCAACACACTTCGGAAACTTAAGATTAATGGGGTTACCACTGAGGATAGAGAGTTGTTATCAGAATTTACCACTAACTTTTATGAGAATCTTTACTCCTTAGACAACAATTTGAGTGACTAAGGATCTCGTTGATTGTATAGAGAATGTTAATTCGGTTAGTGAAGAACTCAATCAGTCTTGTTGCCAAGATTTATCCATTATGGACATCCAGTACAGGGTTGCTCAGTTAAAAAATAACAAATCTCCAGGTTGTGATGGATTAACCTCTGAATTTTACAAAACCCTCTCTGAAGAAATAGCACCTTTTATACTTGAAACCTTTAAGGAGGCTATAAAGAAGGGAGAACTACCTGCCTCTCTGAAGCAAGGGGTTAATTCTCTTATACCTAAACCACACAAGGATCTCTTAAATATTGATAATCAGCGTCCAATCACACTCCTAAATAACAACTACAAAATTATAGCCTTAATCTTTGCAAAAAGGTTAAAGTCTTGCTTGAATGATCTGATTGATGAATGTCAATCAGGGTTTATGAAAGGGCGCCATATATCTAATAATCTGAAGCTGGTGTTAGACTTGGTTGAGTATTGTGATCTATTGGATGACTTACCTGTTATCCTATTTTTGGATTTTCAGAAAGCATTTGATACAGTAAGTCACAATTTTATCTTTGATCGTCTTAAGCATTTGAAGTTTGGTAGTTTTGTTGTTGATGCTATTAGAACTCTGTATAATGGTGGCAATAGCTGTATCAAACTCTGTCATGGAACTTCCTCAAGGTTTAACATTTACAAAGGAATACGACAAGGTCTTTCTCCAATTTTATGCTCATTAGTTCATAAAAGTCCATTTGAAGGCATTACATTCCAGGCCAGAGAGATCAAGATATCCCAACTGGCGGCTGACACCTCACTTTTTTTTAAAAATGTGTCACAAGCTAGATTAGCATTGGATATCGTGAAGCAGTTCTCCAAAATCTCAGGTTTAGTATTACATCTTTCCAAATGTGAGATGTTTGTTCTGAAAGGAGCTGTCAATCCAGCATATTGTAACATCTCTGAAAAAGATACTGTAACCTACCTCAGTGTAAAGATCACCAAAAAATCTTAAGGCTGTGAATGACCTTAATTTGAACCCTGTAACTGAATCTGTCAACATCAAAAATATCCTCATGGTTAGGGAGGGATTTAAGTCTTAATGGAAGGGTGCTTTTATCCAAAGCTGAGGGGCTATCTATTGACATTCCCAAATCCACTTGCTGTACCTTAGATAGGCTATTGTACAACTTCATATGGAAAAACAAGCCACATAAGATAACATCTCTTTATCACCAACAGGGTTTGGGATGGCGGTCTAAATGTCTTAGACTTCACTCTCTTCAATCAGATATCAAAGGTTAACTGGATTAAAAGGTACATAAAAAAATACTCAGTTTCTGGAAAATTATACCTCATTTTGTTTTTCAGAAGTTTGGAGGGATTAATTTTTTACTACAATGTCCATATATTGTGGGTAAACTTCCTGTGAAACTGGCAGCTTTTCACAAGCAGGCTTTAATGTGCTGGGCTTTGTTGTATAAACACAACTTTTCACCTCATAAATGTTTTATATGGAACAATGGGTCGATATTATATAGAAACAAGATGTTATTTTACCATAATTTGTTCTCAAAAAACATTGTCCTTGTCAGCCAACTAGTTAGTATTCGTGGGAATCTATTTACGCTGAGAGAATTTATGGAAAGATACAACTTTGAGGTTTCAAGCAAGGAATATGACACTGTTATTAAAGCTATACCTAGTGGGATAAAAACTTTACTTCAGAATAATGCATATTTTGGAATATCTCTGATTGTAAGCGATATCCAGGTGAATGGCATAGGTCTACTAGATACGAAATTCAACAATCGTTTATTAAGGGATATTTCTACAGGAAGTCTATTCCCTCTGCGATATTGTGTTGGAATTCATCGTTTGATGTAAACCGCCGCCGTGCTTGGCTCACTCCACACAAATGTATGGTGACCAATAAAGTAAAGGAGATCTCCTTTAAGATAATCCATAGATTCTATCCGTGTAATTGCTCGATTCCTAAATATATACCTGATGTTACCAGTGAATGCAGTTTTTGTGAACTAGAAACTGAATCTATTGAACACTTATTATGTCATTGTTTATATAGTGAAGTGTTGTGGAATGATGTAAAACTATATCTTGGCCTCAAATTGCATACAACCATTGAAATTTCTAAGTTTGACATATTATTTTACTACACCGATTCCACAATTGAATGTGAGTATGTCATAAATCTATTTTATTAGGAACATTTTTCATACACAAATCAAAATTTATGAAGAAAAAGCCCCTTTTCTTAATTTTTTTATTTGATTTGGAAAACTATTTAGAGTCATTAAAACGTATACAAAACAAAATGTCAAAAAAATTATTCGCTACATGTCTGTATTTGAATTGATATAATGTGGATTCTTTTTTTTTCTTTTTTTCTCATTTCTTTGTGGAATCCCTCTGGCTATTATGTTTTGCATGTTACTGTTAATAACAAATAATAATAACAACAATTAAACAAACATCAAATCATAAAAAATACAAACAAAAAAGATAGCAAAGCAACAGACATAGAAAGAAATGTAGGAGTAGCTTAACCAAAATGTAGTACATGCGTAGGCAAAATGTATTCAATAGGATTAGTTGCTGGGAAAGTTTAACCTAAAACTATTTTTTCTTTAATAATTGTCAGAGTTTTGCTCTTGCTTTAAAATGATTTGCTTACAAGTTTTTAGGTTTTGATTTTCACCCGTCCTCAAAAATGTTTACATTCTCAACTTTATTTTTCATGTTCACGATTTATTCTATTTTGAATTCAATACATATGGCGTGAAATTGACCCCATATATGTTGGTCATTTTTGACTCACATTCAGGCCTTCTCTCACCAGCCATCCATCCTCATAACGGGGCTGGCACGTTTGTTTACGTCTGCGGGCTATGACGTGTGGGACAGTCGCAGGAAGCGTGTCGGTTGCTCTACCAATTCTCAACGTTTTCGATCCAGGGTGTAACACAACGATGAAGTTGCTCTGAATTTGCTGTGAAGGGAGATGTTTATGAAGACATATTGTGACCTTACAAGGAAGCAAACAGTACGGGGACTTCAAGACAGAATAACATTGGCATTGTAGTGTGTAATTGTGGGCTATTCTTTGGGTTCTGAAATCAGTTTTTTTATTTTAAAAAATGTGACGTCGGAGTTCAGTCCGCCAGCTAGTAAGTAGTGCCCACTCAACGCCTTCGTAAATCGTTGAGTCGGCAAGCTGCTAGCTAGCTAACATTAGCCCATGTGTAGCTGCCATAGCAGTCTTTGTGCAAACTAAACAACATTATTCCCATATAATTATTTAATATGTTCGTATTCGAATCTCATATCAATCCTTGGCCCTTTTAACGTTGCTTTGCAACTTACTTCTTGAAGAGGCTCTGGGATAACCGGTGGCGCGATTGGTCTTTTGATACCACGCTGTTCCTTTTCTTTCTCTTTCTCCTTCTCTCGCTCCTTTTCCTTTTCTTTGCCGTTTTCTTGCTCTCTCTCCGCTTGTGTCATTGTGGAGTGTCGTGGGCAATAAAGCTAAAACCAAATCTGTTTCTACATTAGTAGCTACTAAAATAACATCAGTTTGCTGGACAACCATGACTATTCCCATTGTTTTAATTTGGTGGCCGACCATAAAACGTAACAGGAAAAAGATCGTCCAATATCTACACGTAGCACACCAGAGAAATAAGTAATGTAGTGTATCGACCCTGGGTTTATAAGCGCGGAGGCGATAGCAGGCTGGACTTCGGGCTAGAAGGGCGAGGGTTCGAGACCTGCTCCCTGCCTGTTTCATTACACTGGTGTCAGAAGTGGGATTATATATATAGTATTCTAAATGGTATACAAGTGTGGATATTTGCCTATTAGTTCCAGGCCGCCGGAGTCTGGTCTGGAGCTTGAAGTCACGAGTTCTACTAGTGCGCAGCAGCCTACCGGTGCCAAAAGCTCTGTGGTCTGCCCTAGAAAGCTATGTAAATTAACAAAATGTATTTATGGCTGTAAAATTAGTTTATTATGATCAAGTTCGATCCCCACAGTGAATTATTTTAAAGTTCGCTACAAATCGAAATATTTAGGGTGTGTTTGTCTATCTACTCTGATTTCAGAGCATTCTTGTCTGAGAGTGTTAGATAACTGATTAATTTACAAATGCACAACACCAGTTGAATATGACCATGTCAGTAAACGTTGGCAAAAAACGTAATTAAATTGTTAAATAAATAGATAAAAAATACATTTTAGAAGTAAAAGAAATGTATTTAGTAACTTCTTATGGCCCCTTTAATGCAACAATACTTCTTCTATTACAATATCTATTTTCCTCTTGTGCTAATGATGAGTTCACACAGCAGCTCATCCTCAGTATTAAAGTCCAGACTATCAAACCTAGAATAAACTGTAAATAGGTCAGACTCTGCAAATACAATGCAATGCTTCTTTTAATTGAACATTGGGCTCAATGTCGTTGGTTGGTAGTCCAGAAAGGGATTTGTTCCCTACAATTTGCGATCCTCTTCAGTCCCATTTTGGGTCCACTATTTTACAGTTATGCTCAGTTCTGACACTCTCCCTACTTATTAATCACTATATTTGCCACAACTTTATCATTCATGTACTTTTTATATTATGTATATCCTAATATGCACTTTTGTTTCCCTTCCAGAAAACACAAACATTCCTACCTACCACAGCCATCCTACAGGACTTGAAACAACTACTAAGCCTCCACTCCAATCCCTCCATTCAAACCCCTCATGTGCCTCTGTATTCCTGTTTTCTCAGTGTAGTAAATATCCAATACTGAAACCCTTTTGATTTCATTGCATTCTCACTGATGCAGTACTACCCTGAACCAATTAAATAAAACTAAGTGTACTGAAGTTGTTGCTATACTGCTAAATCTGTTCAGTCATAACTACAAGTGCTACTTTGTTTGCAGCCACTAGTCATACGTGAATAATGTATTCTGTAAAAATAATTACAATACGTAATGCACTTGCTCTTCAGTAAAGTTCTGGCAATCTTATGTTGGAAACCATATTCAAGGAAACCTAGTTGCACATTACTTATGTAAATTATAACCTGTTTCTTGAACACCAGTAATTTTGTAGGACAAGAATGACTGTAAGCTTTAGACAATGTCTCTGTCACAGGTTTCCGGGTTACAACATCACCTGTGATGGTTAAATGTTCAGAGTAATTGGTATGACACAGGCATAAAAAAAATCAATGAACCCTTAGTGGGCTTCATCCATCTCTGGAGATCACACAGTGGAGATACTCTGATTGGTGTAAAATGTGTGGAAGAGATGATGACTAGTTGTAAGTAAGCATATTTTAGTGGACTAACTATATACCCAAGTCCTCTTAAAATTTGACAAAGACACAACTTGTTGATCAAGCTAAATTATACAGTAAACCGGGTTGCTAGCCGGTTCACAATACTAGCTGCCATCATATTTCAAGCTTTCGATTAAGCACAGTGCTTGCCTGATCTGTCTCCCCTTTTCCCGGGCACGAAGATTACATACAGTAGCAGACTAAAGTTTAGAGACATCTACTCATTGAAGGGATTTTCTTTATTTTTTATATTTTCTAAATTGTAGAATAATAGTGAAAACATCAAAACTATGAAATAACACATGGAATCATGTAGGAATCAAAAAAAGTGTTAAATCAAAAATATTTTAGATTCTTCAAAGTAGCCATCCTTTTCCTTGATGACAGCTCTGCAGACTCTTGGCATTCTCTTAACCAGCTTCACATGGAATGCTTTTCCAACAGTCTTGAAGGAGTTCCCACATATGCTGAGCACTTGTTGGCTACTTTTCCTTCACTCTGCGGTCCAACTTACACCAAACTATCTCAATTGGGTTGAGTGATTGTGGAGGCCAGGTCATCTGATGCAGCACTCCATCACTCTCCTTCTTGGTCAAATAGCCCTTACACAACCTAGAGGTGTGTTAGGTCATTGAAAAACAAATGATAGTCCCACTAAGCTCAAACCAGATTTGATGGCGTATCGCTGCAGAATGAAGTGGTAGCCATGCTGGTTAAGTGTGCCTTGAATTCTAAATAAATCACTGACAGTGTCACCAGCAAAGCACCATCACACCTCCTCCATGCTTCATGGTGGGAACCACACATGCAGCGATCATCCGTGTACCTACTCTGTGTCTCACAAAGACACGGCGGTTGGAACCAAAAATCTCAAATTTGAACTCATCAGACCAAATGACATATTGCCACCGGTCAAATGTCCATTGCTCGTGTTTCTTGGCCCAAGCAAGTCTCTTCTTCTTATTGGTGTCCTTTACTAGTGGTTTCTTTGCAGAAATTTGATCACAAAGGCCTAATTCATGCAGTCTCCTCTGAACAGTCGCTGTTGAGATGTGAATGTTACCTAAACTCTGTGAAGCATTTATTTGGGCTGCAACTTCTGAGGCTGGTAACTCTAGTGATCTTATCCTCTGCAGCAGAGGTAACTCTGGGTCTTCCTTTCATGTGGCCGTCCTCATGAGAGCCAGTTTCATCATAGTTTTTGCAACTGCACTTGAAGAAACTTTCAAAGTTCTTGAGATTTTCCGTATTGACTGACCTTCATGTCTTAAAGTAATGATGGACTGTTGTTTCTCTTTGCTTATTTGAATGTTTCTTGGCACAATATGAACTTGGTCTTTTACCAAATAGGGCTATCTTCTGTATACCACCCCTACCTTGTCACAACAGAACTGATTGGCTCAAATGCATTAAGAAGGAAAGAAATTCCTTTGTTGAAGCACCTTTGGCAGCGATTACAGCATCAAGTCTTCTTGGGTATGACGCTACAAGCTCGGCATACCTGTATTTGTTGAGTTTCTCTCATTCTTCTCTGCAGATCTTCTCAAGCTGTCAGATTGGATGGAGAGCGTCGCTGCACAGCTATTTTCAGGCCTCTCCAGAAATGTTCGATCGGGTTCCAGTCTGGGCTCTGGCTGGGCCACTCAAGGACATTCAGAGACTTGTCCGAAAGCCAGTCCTGCGTTGTCTTGGCTGTGTGCTTAGGGTCATTGTCCTGTTGGAAGGTGAACCTTCACCCCAGTCTGAGGTTCTGAGCACTCTGGAGCAGGTTTTCATCATGGATCTCTCTGTACTTTGCTCGATTCTGACTTGTCTACCAGTCCCTGCAGTTGAAAAACATCCCCACAGCATGATGCTGCCACCACCATGCTTCACTGTAGGGAGGGCGCCAGGTGCGGCCAACTGGCCAGATAGATAGGTCCGACTAGGTAGGTAGGTCGGTCCAGCCAGCCGGCCAGGTAGCTCGGTCCGGCCAGCTGTCCAGATGGCTAGGTCCGACCAGGCAGGTAGATAGTCTGATGAACCACTTTGGACCATTGAGATGCAGCCTTAGCTTGGTAACATCAGGTGTATTCTGGGAACTGTAATCCTCCTATTTCACAAAAACAAATGTATTTTAATTTAAAATTATTTTGTTGAAGACTGATCATACAAAAAAGACAGTGGTTCATCAGACTTTGGTGTAGGCTACAGTAAATTCTGACTCAGGTCCCCTTCCCGGTGGCTCAAGTTTGTTTCTAGGCCATAATATGTTCCCTAAACCTGAAAAGAAAACATGTAGAAAACGTATAGTGCAAGATTGTAATGATGCTGTATCTGGTGTGTGCTCACCATCCTGACTTGTCCCCACTGAGTTAACGCTGCCTCTTGAGTGCATTGAAGTTCCAGTGCATACATGTATGAAATGTTGTTTTTCATTTGCACTCAAATGGTTTGAGATGTGTCCTCTGCCTTCCAATAAATGACCATTTTATCTTTATGGCATTTTATACTAACTTTATTCTTTAAAAAATGTGTGGGTTGATCACATCAGAGCCAAAGCAAAGTAGCAGTTACTGGAATTCCCACTAGAGGATAAAGTGATTAACAGAAATGAAGCATGGGAAACATACAAGACATGAAATAAAACATTTTCATTCACACCAACTGACAACTGTAACTCTTGCGATCAACAGAGTTGATTGGAATTTGGTTCAGTGCACCTCATACAGACAAGACAGTAAAAACAGTATCACAAAATTGTTATGAATCCCTTTGGCCCTGCAGTCTAGGGGGGGATGGAAACGAGACCCGTAACATAAATCATGCAAATTATAATCGTGACAAGTAACAGTGAGAACAAAAACCACAGACAACTGAAATCTACCGTCAAACACTCAGGGTTTATTTTAAACACACGGTAATGGGGGTGTGAGAAAAGGGGCTGAGCTGGACCCAAGCAAAGAAACAATAATCCAAAACACCCCTATACTAGACTAGCCTACTTCAAGAACAGCTAGCTAACTAACCAAAAATACAGTGGGTGGTCCGCCCAGTTCTAACTAGGGTACTTAGACACAGTATTCCTACGGGTAATGTATGCCCATGGGCGACTTGTCTTGGTACCCCCTTTTCCCACCAAACAAACAAACAGTCAAACAACAAAACAATACTCACAGGATAACCGGACAAATGTGACATGTAGTTGCAAAACAAACGAGATCAATACAGCGATATAGCGCTAGGGACACAGAGAGAGATTGAACACAAAGATTGATCTGGGGAGAAAACAACTGACTGGGTTTTTAAACCAAGGGAAAGGGGCTGTGATTGGTTGAGGGAAAAGGAACAGGTGTCTTCTGATTGGGGACTGATTGATAACTGATTGGGGGAATGATGATTGTCACCTGTGAGGGGAGAAGGAGAGAAAAGAAATACAAATACAGGATACACACTACCTGTATCCGTAACAAAATAAAAAACAAAACATCCATAAAAGCATTCATATTTGATCAATACTAGCTCTCGAGAGCCTCTGTACATACTAGTGACAAGCACTAACCAGAATAGTTTTGTCCTCACTAAAGTGCCTGTGAAAGGAAGCTACTAGACTATTGAGACACAGATGCAGCCACAGTGTGTTTTCTTAAGGTGAGGAGGTGTTGAAGGTGCTCCCCGGGGGTCGGCGGGAGGCGAAGAAGTCCTCCTGTGTGAACATGATGACGGCGCTTAGTTTTCGTAGTAACAAGAACTGCAAGAAGTCGCCCATCATGGCGTGGAGCTCTGGGTGTTGCCGCAGGTATGAGGCATGCTCCACCTTCAACTCCTTCTGTAACACCCACACAGACGTCAGGTCATGTTGGAAACGTAGTGGTTTGTGTGTACTTGTGTATGTGTGTACCTGTGTGTACTTGGGGTGGGACCAGCAAGAGCCTCGTGTTGACGGAGAGCCCACCTGCACTCAGCTGGCCTGGTGCCTAAACAGGAACACCATATGACATCACAAAGGGAGAAAGAAACCAGAGTGCCCCATGGTGACGGTGGGGTTATGGTATGGGCAGGCATAAGCTTTGGACAATGAACATAATTGCATTTTATCGATGGCAGTTTGAATGCACAAAAATACCGTGACAAAATCCTGAGGCCCATTTTTTTTTAAAGGTATCTGTGACCAACAGATGCATATCTGCCTTCCCAGTCATGAAATCCATAGATTATACCCTAATACTGTAAGGACAGACACTGGGAGACGAGAAGCAAGTACAGGGAGTGAATATTTTATGAATAAACAGACAGGAAACAAAACACGAACAGTGTCTGTAAAAGGGACACATAACGACATTAATGCTGACTTGGGAAAGAAACTGAGACAGTGACAGATATAGGGGAGGTCATTACTAACGTGATGGAGTCCAGGTGAGTCTGATGAAGTGCTGATGCGCGTAATGATGGTGACAGGTGTGCATAATGATAAGCAGCCTGGCGACCTCGAGCGCCAGAGAGGGGAAGCAGGAGCAGACGTGACAGTACCCCGCCCCAGGGGCGCCACCCGGCTTCCCACCTGAGCGAGCCTTACGGGCCGGCCAAGGCGTGGGAGCCGGATGAGTCAGCTGAGGCGCGGGAGCATGACGAGCCGGCTGAGCTGCGGGAGCCTGATGAGCCGGCTGAGGCATGGCGTGGGAGCCTGCCGAGCCAACCGAGGCATGGGAGCCTCTCGAGCCAGCCGAGGCATGGGAGCCTCTCGAACCAGCCGAGTCATGGGAGCCTCTCGAGCCAGCCGAGGCATGGGAGCCTCTCGAGCCAGCCGAGGCATGGGAGCCTCTCGAGCCAGCCGAGGCATGGGAGCCTCTCGAACCAGCCGAGTCATGGGAGCCTCTCGAGCCAGCTGAGGCATCCCCGGTTGCTTCGGCGGCGTCACCAACAAAAACAAAAAACTCTGTGATGCTTACATTTTATTTACATTTGAGTCATTTAGCAGACGCTCTTATCCAGAGCGACTTACAGTAGTGAATGCATACGTTTCATACATTTCATTTCATGCATTTTTTGTACTGGCCCCCCGTGGGAATCAAACCCACAACCCTGGCGTTGCACACACCATGCTGGCGTTGCAAACACCATGCTCTACCAACTGAGCCACAGGGAAGGCTCAGTTGGTAGAGTTTCAAATTGTGGAGTCAGCATTCTGTAAGGACAGACGCTGGGAGACGAGAAGCAAGTACAGGGAGTGAATATTTAATGAATAAACAGACAGGAAACAAAACACGAACAGCGTCTGTAAAAGGGACACATAACGACATTAATGCTGACTTGGGAAAGAAACTGAGACAGTGACAGATATAGGGGAGGTCATTAATAACGTGATGGAGTCCAGGTGAGTCCGATGAAGCGCTGATGCGCACAGGTGTGATAAGCAGCCTGGCGACATAATGATAAGTAACCTGGTGACATCGAGCGCCAGAGAAGGGGAGCGGGAGCAGACGTGACAAAAACATTTATTTCAATTGACTGATTTCCTCATATGAACTGTAACTTAGTAAAATCTTTGAAATTGTTGCATGTTGCATTTATATTTTTGTTAAGTAGAAATCAGGGGAAAAGTAATTCCGTAGTAAACAATTATAGACATATTTATAAGCATGTGAAATCCATATGTTGTTTTTGAGTAAGATGAAGTGAAAAATATCACAAACCATGATAACCATGGTCTTTGATCTGATTTTCCAGTTAATTCAGTGTGTGAAAATGCGCATCTTATACAAAATATGGTACTACAAAGCTTTATAAAGAAAAAATACAGTAATATTGTATACTCATTAAAGTTAGTCAATAATTACATTAAAGTATTTATTTGCATAAACAAAACATTCAATAAGTACATAAAAAATGTCAACGCCATAGAATACTTGTTTCATTTCCAAAACAGAAACATTTGATGAAAGATAACATAACTATTTAAAAAGTAATCTTAAAGCTAAGTGAGAAAAGTTAGCATGCCCTCATTTTTGCAGTCCCATTGTTCTAGAAGTGGTCAAAGAGAGTTTTTACTTAGATTATTTTCATATTACTATTTAAGCTCTGGGTTTGTCATCACACCAGGATCATCAGGTTCTTACAGTCTAGCTATCAATTTGGTCAAAGAAGCTCCCTCCCCTGCACCTCCTGGCTGAGAGCATTGCCATGCCTCTAACTGCTGCACAGCCTCCTTCAGCTTCCCTGTCGCCTTCTCCCCATAGGCCAACCCTGATCTGAACATTAACCCTGGTCTTCTGGAGCCCTGCTGATGCAAGTGTCTACAGAGTTTCTCCAAGTCCCTGTTCAGACTAAATTCCCTACAGGATGTCAATTCCACAGGTAGGCCGCTCCTCTCCGGGGCCTTGCCTAGGTGCACCAACCAGAACTTGGCCAGCTCGTTGGGGCTTTGAGCGTGGCTTGCCACCATATTGAGCACCAGAGGAAACAGGTCATGAGCCGCGGCTGGTACTGTGTGTTCCCCTGGGCCAGTGTGGCAGTGGTTGGGCTGCGGGCTTACAACCATCACCCTGGCTACGGATTTGGCTTGATCTGCTAGCCAGCGCATCGGGCCCTGCTCTGCCAGCCTGCCACGCTGCCACATGTCGATAGCCACCTGGCAGCCACCATGCCACTGGAGGAACTCAGCAAAAGCTAGCACAGCTCTCTGGAAGACAGGGTTTTCTGCAGGGTACACCACCAGCACCGACACAGTGACCTCAGTTGCCTTCGGCAGCTCAGTGAAGTGGGAATTTGAGTGCATTCCATACATTTGATCTGGAAAGGAAATGAGAGAGAAGATAGTTACTTCAAAACAAAGAGTTTGTTCAATGTTAATTCCTGAATTTAAAGAGATCCTGTTTAGCTTACACAGAGTGAGAGAGCAGGCCACCAGTGCCACGAGCCCAGCTAAGCATCCAAGATAGACTACTAGAAGGCTTGCTGGTTTCCCCTCATCATTACGGCTGGTAACTGTAATGCAAAAAACTCCAGAAGATTACATTTTACCCAGGAGACCCATTACGGGTGGTAACTAATAAAACAACATTTTACCCCAGGAGACCCATTATGGGTGGTTACTGTAATAAGACTACATTTTACCCCAGGAGACCCATTACGGGTGGTAACTGTAATAACCCTACATTTTACCCCAGGAGACCCATTATGGGTGGTTACTGTAATAAGACTACATTTTACCCCAGGAGACCCATTACGGGTGGTAACTGTAATAACCCTACATTTTACCCAGGAGACCCATTACGGGTGGTAACTGTAATAAGACTACATTTTACCCCAGGAGACCCATTATGGGTGGTAACTGTAATAAGATAACATTTTACCCCAGGAGACCCATTATGGGTGGTAACTGTAATAAGATAACATTTTACCCCAGGAGACCCATTACGGGTGGTACCTGTAAATTACAAGGTAGCTTTATTCACGTCAGGGGAATTTAGCGAGATCAAAGGATTTTCAGTGGGGCTCTATATGCCGTATGATATGTAGGTACTGTATGTTCACTTCAGGGGATCTTAGCATTCATGTGGCTATGTTCATGTCAGGGGAACTGAGCCAGGAGTGAACTTCAATAACTCTACATGATTCATGAGACACTGCTATGTTCACATCAGGAGAACTGAGTAGTGAAAGTGTATGTCTTATTGTCAAGTTGTGCATGGTTCACACTGCAGCTCTTTGCCCAAACTTGAAAAAGGCCTTTAAGGACTGAAGGACAACTCAATTTTCTTCTGACTTCTTTTATTTATTTAGTCAGTTAGTTAATTAGTTAGTTAGTTAGGTTGATAACCTTTAAAGGCAAAACACAAAAAGAAATATACATTACTTCAAGTAAGGTCATTTCAAATTAAATATATAATCTCAATGTAGTCATATTATCTAAATTATACTATATACTAAATTAGACAATTGGTCTCAATTCTCAACACAAATAAGCACCTAACTGGCAACAATTTTACACAACAATATCCATGTGCCTACCGGTTGAGTCTCCAGAATCCTAAATGAGCTGAATGTGTATGAATGAGAGTCTCCTCTTCCATGTAGGACTTCCAGTGAAATGCTTTTTCACCAAACATTTCACCACCTGCTATCACAAAGGTGCACCAGTATATATGTTCCCCAGGGAAACACAAGCTATGGGTTCCACAATGCATACACTCTTTCGCCCCCTGCTGGTGTTTTATCTTTGAAATCAATTGAAAATGTGAATGCCTTGAATATGAATACCTGTCTTTTGACGCAACACTTATTTTACATTTACTTAGTTCTGTCCTTGAGCTGTTCTTGACTATTAATGTACTGTACTATGTCATGTTTTATGTTTTGTGTGGACCCCAGGAAGAGTGGCTACTGCTTTAACAGCAGCTAATGGATATCCTAATAAAATACTAAAAGCTAATCAATCTCATGGACAGAATCTCCCTATTTATCTACTTGGAGAGGTATATTAAAAGGGAACACAGTTCATGTCAAATACATTATGATAAATCATAGAAATTGTGGTTGTATAGACATAGCCATTTTGCAAATACATTTGTCACAAAGTGTTACAGAAACCCAGGCCTAAAGCTGCAAAGAGCAAGCAGAGGCAGTAGCAAGGAAAAGCTTCCAAGGTAGGCCTGGGAGGAACCTGACTGTCTGGCAGGGAGGACATTCAGAATGACAATCTAAGCAAGGCAGTTGGTCCAGGGCAGACCTTCAAAGCTTGTCCAACTAGACATATTGTTGCCATCACAGAGTGATGGGAGGCACCAGCATGTCAAATAGATCACAGATGTTCAGACACTCAAAAGACTTAAAGATCTTACCAGAGTTGGGCATCACAGTGGGGTTTGAAGTAGGCCTTCTCAACTCAGCTTAAAATAAAAAATAAACAAATACCACCTATCAAATACATACTGCACTTCAAATCAGATATGTCAAATGATTCAGATTGCTCACCTGTGTGGTCATTTGTCGCTGGAATAAAATAGAATGGAAATGGTTAAACAAAGCCCAGCCACTTTAATAAACAAATATAGAAATGATTGAACATGAGGTGCTAGCTATAAAGAAAAACATCTCAGCACCATGATCTCAGGTATACACTGGCGTGGCACAAACAGCCACAGACCCCCAACCTCCCCCCATTTTTCGGGGGGGGGTGATTGGAGTTCCCCCTGAGGTTGGTACATAGATAGCATATGCACACGTCATAAGCCATGTACACACTGGCAGAAGAGGCAATTAGGCAGAAGAGGTAATTGCCTCAGGCCTCACATCATCAAGGGGCCTCATGATCTGGGCATAAAAAAACGAATCTCCGCTTGAGGCCCCCCCATGCTCCACTCTGTTTTTGTGTGTTTGTTGTCAATCCACCGCATCCGTCGTCAATAGTTACCACAGCCACAAAATCATAATTATGGCTAAACCCTGCCTATTTTTACAATTGATCTACTTAAAATCAGATTTTAAGCCTAACCCTGACCTTAACCCTAACCTTAACCAGACTGCTAATCTTATGCCTAACCCTAACCAAAAATACCAAAAATCAAATTTTTGTTTTCATTCGTTTTTTTGACATAACCAATTTTGACTTTGTGGCTGTGTTAACTAGTGACAAAGGTGGAAGGTGGCAGAGCTACAGCAGTGTTTATCAGACATCCCCAAAATCGATGTTCTCACGAAAAAGTCTGTAGCGTCCGAACGGTTTCTGCTACACACTAATATGACCTCCCTACAGAAAGATTAGACTCATGATGTCACATCCTGACCAGTATAGGGGTTATTTGTATTTGTAGGTTGGTCAGGACGTGGCAGAGGGTATTTGTTTTATGTGGGGGTTATGTGTATTGTAGAGGGGTGTTTTATTTATGTATTACGGGGTTTTGGTGTATGTTTTGGGTTTTGTATTCTAGGTTGGTTTTCTAGTTTGTTTATTTCTGTGTGGTCTGTGTGGCTCCCGATCAGGAACAGCTGTACGTCGTTGTTCCTGATTGGGAGTCATATATTAGTTGCGTGTTTTCACCTGGGGATTAGTGGGTAGTTGTATTTCGCACTGCTAGTGATTATTGTAGCCTGTGAAACTGTCACCTGTCGTTCTTTGTTTATTGTTTTGTTTTGTGTCATCTTTATTCATTAAATATAATGATGAACATGCAACCCGCTGCGCCTTGGTCCTCTACATAACAACAGCCGTTACACATGAACACGTTGGTATTCTCTGTTTTGCTCCACGACTCCCACAAGTTTCACGGGACTCGTCTGAAGGTAACCTGGTACCGGCTGAAAAATGTATTGAAGTGAATAGGGCATTTCCACATAAAAGGTATACGGGTAATTCCATTATAAAAATTATGTATTTATTTTTCTTATACAGTGCATTCGGAAAGTATTCAGACCCCTTCCATTTTTCCACATTTTGTTACGTGACAGCCTTATTCTAAAATTGATGAAATATTTTTCCCCCTCATCAATCTACACACAATACCCCATAATGACGAAGCAGGTTTATTTATTTTTGCAAATATATTATAAATAAAAAACAGAAATACTTTAAATAAGTATTCAGACGCTTTGCTATGACACTTGAAATTGAGCTCAGGTGCATCCTGTAGCCATCAATCATCCTTGAGATGTTTCTACAACTTGATTGGAGACCACCTGTGGTAAATTCAATTGACTGGACATGGAAAGGCACACACCTGTCTATATAGGGTCCCACAGTTGACAGTGCATGTCAGAGCAAAAACCAAGCCATGAGGTCGAAGGAATTGTCCGTAGAGTTCCGAGACAAGATTGTCCTTTCTTAAATGGAAGAAGTTTGGAACCACAAAGACTCTTCCTGGAGTTGACCGCCCGGCCAAACTGAGCAATCGGGGGAGAAGGGCCTTGGTCAGGGAGGTGACCAAGAACCCAATGGTCACTCTGACAGAGCTCCAGAGTTCCTCTGTGGAAATGGGAGAACCTTCCAGAAGGACAACCATCTCTGCAGCACTCCACCAATAAGGCCTTTATGGTCGAGTTGCCAGACGGAAGCCACTCCTTAGTAAAAGGCACGTGACAGCCCGCTTGGAGTTTGCCAAAAGGCACCTAAAGGACTCTCAGACCATGAGAAACAAGATTTTCTGGTCTGATGAAACCAAGATTGAACTCTTTGGCCTGAATGCCAAACTTCACGTCTGGAGGAAACCTGGCACCATCCCTACGGTGAAGCATGGTGGTGGCAGCATCATGATGTGGGGATGTTTTTCAGCAGCAGGGAGTGGGAGACTAGTCAGGATCGAGGGAAAGATGAACAGAGCAAAGTACAGAGAGATCCTTGATGAATACCTGCCCCAGTGCGGTCTGGGCATCAGACTAGGGCAAAGGTTCACCTTCCAACAGGACAATGACCCTAAGTACTGTGGTGGAAATGTAATATTCATTACATACTATACTGTTTAATTAGACCTACTATGCTGTTTTTAGAGATTATATATTAGTATTTTGCTGGTACAGGCTTGTCTTGTGTGACTTAGTCATAAGTCTGGGCATACAGATAAGAGCCGTGCGACTGCAGTATGTGACATCCTGTTTCACAATATACAGGAACTTAGATGTTCGGAAACATGCAGGAAGGAACAGACAATGGTGGGAACGTCAGCTATCTTAATCTGAACAGACAAGCTAAATCGTTTTTTACACATGTTCCGTCCCTGTTTCCACCCATCTGCTAAACTGTCACATAGACAAAATAGGTTGTACTTTTTCTATAAGAGTGGAGAGACAACTCCGTTCGTGGAACTTTCAACTCTGACTATTCTTACTGATGGTTGATTGCTTCATTTTTGCAAATCTTATACAATTTTTGTTTGAAAAAATCTGCAGTCTCTCTTCCATTTGATTAGAATTTCTACAATAGCACACGGCCAAGACAACGCAGGAGTGGCTTCCAGACAAGTCTCTGAATGTCCTTGAGTTGCCCAGCCCGAGCCCGGACTTGAACATCTCTGGAGAGACTTGAAAATTGCTGTACAGCGACGCTCCCCATCCAACGTGACAGAGATTGAGATGATCTGCAGAGAAGAATGGGAGAAACTCCCCAAATACAGGTGTGCCAAGCTTGTAGCGTCATAATCAAGAAGACTCAAGGCTGCAATTGCTGACAAAGTTGCTTCAAATAAGTACTGAGTAAAGGGTCTGAATACTTATGTAAATGTGATATTTTCTAAAAACCTGTTTTTGCTTTGTCATTAGCGGCAGGGTATTGTGTGTAGATTGATGGGGGGGGGGGGGGGGGGGGACTATTTAATCCATTTTAGAATAAGGCTGTAATGTAACAAAATTAGGAAAAAGTCAAGGGGTCTGATTTTAAGGCATTATTTGAGCTTAAAATGTACATTGAGGGGATTCTGATAAGGGAAAAGATTTGTTTTGGGAATTTTCTAAATACTTTCAATGTTTTTCATTTCCATGTCGGCTCTATGTCTGGAAACACTCTTGTCTGGAGCAAAGGATCCAAATTTCAAACTCTCCCCAAAAGTTTTTAAAATAAAAAAAACTGCCAATATTAACTGAAAAAGTCTATTATGTAGTTTCTTGCAATAGCCCTCTGTGACAGTAAAGAATATGTATCTCAAAACTGTGATTTCTAAAAGATGTCCCGAGCACTGGCGAACCGTCTTTCAGGCAGGTGGGACTTCCCACCTGTTCAGCTTTTTGCTGTTGCCTGTTTTGAAAACAATGTAAAAAAAATAATAATAATTGAGTTAATAAAGCCGCCTACAAACAAGGTCTCTTTTTTGCTTTCTTGAGTAAGGCAGCTCCAAAATGCAAGTGTTTCAGCCTAGCTCAGTGCTTTCTGTGGTGGTGGGGCAGCTAGTTGAAAATACGGAGTATAGGGGTTGGTAATGTTCTTTAGTTGTGCCGTGATTGGCTCAGTGTTCTGGCACTCATGAGGACACTACGTCACCGCAAAAACTATGGAGAGAGCTCGAAAATTCAAGCCCCTTGGGTGCTGCCATAGAGTTACATTAGAAGTGCCCATCCAAGAAAGCTCAAGGTCATTGGCCACAGATAACATGCCATCAAATCCCGTTATATCTACCATAGCTTTGATTGGACTGATCATGTCAACATCATACTTACAAAATCTTAGCTAGCAAGCTAGACAAGCAGTCATCATCATGAATAAAGTCAACAATCTACTGGCAAATCCTTTTCAATCTTTGTCATATGAAGAGAAATTATAGATAAAACGTATACGTGCTCATCGGCTATTGGACATAAAGTAAATGAGGCTGAATGAACTGTTTTGCTGCCAGACAAGGCTCCGCTGATAGCCAGGTGTTGGGATAGCTTTATGTAGGCCCTAACAGTCTGTGGGCACCGATTGTCACCGTTATAGGGCAATTCATGTATTGTTTAGTGTTCCAAATCAAATCAAATCAAATTTTATTGGTCACATACAAATGGTTATCAGATGTTAAGGCGAGTGTAGCGGAAAACTTGTGCTTCTAGTTCTGACAGTGCAGTAATAACTAACAAGTAATCTAACAATTCCCCAACAACTACCTAATACACACAAATATAAAGGGGTGAATGAGAATATGTACATATAAGTACAGTGAGGGAAAAAAGTATTTGATCCCCTGCTGATTTTGTACGTTTGCCCAATGACAAAGATATTATCAGTCTATAATTTTAATGGTAGGTTTATTTGAACAGTGAGAGACAGAATAACAACAAAAAAATCCAGAAAAACGCATGTCAAAAATGTTATAAATTGATTTACATTTTAATGAGGGAAATAAGTATTTGACCCCTCTGCAAAACATGACTTAGTACTCGGTGGCAAAACCCTTGTTGGCAATCACAGAGGTCAGACGTTTCTTGTAGTTGGCCACCAGGTTTGCACACATCTCAGGAGGGATTTTGTCCCACTCCTCTTTGCAGATCTTCTCCAAGTCATTAAGGTTTTGAGGCTGACGTTTGGCAACTCGAACCTTCAGCTCCCTCCACAGATTTTCTATGGGATTAAGGTCTGTAGACTGGCTAGGCCACTCCAGGACCTTAATGTGCTTCTTCTTGAGCCACTCCTTTGTTGGCTTGGCCGTGTGTTTTGGGTCATTGGTACAAAGGTACAAAATCAGCAGGGGATCAAATACTTTTTTCCCTCACTGTATATGGATGAGCGATGGCAGAGCGGCACAGACAAGGTGCAATAGATGGTATAAAATACAGCATATACATGTGATATGAGTAATGTAAGATATGTAAACATTACTAAAGTGCCATTATTTAAAGCGGCATTGTTTAAAGTGATAAGTGATCCATTGATTGGGTCTCAATGTAGGCAGCGGCCTCTCTGAGTTAGTGATTGCTGTTTAGTAGTCTGATGGTCTTGAGATTGAAAAATAGCTTCTATCTCTCGGTCCCAGCTTTGATGCACCTGTACTGACCTCGCCTTCTGTGTGGGTAGACCATTTCAGTTTGTCAGTGATGTGTACGACGAGGAACTTCAAACTTTCCACCTTCTCCACTGCTGTCCCTTCGATGTGGATAGGGGGGTGCTCCCTTTGCTGTTTCCTGAAGTCCACTATCATCTCCTTTGTTTTGTTGACGTTCAGTGACAGGTTGTTTTTCTGACACCACACTCCGAGTGCCCTCACCTCCTCCCTGTAGGCAAACTTGATGATTGACTTAGAGGCATGCATGGCCACGCAGTCGTGGGTGAACAGGGACTAAAGGAGAGGGCTGAGCACGCACCCTTGTGGGGCCCCAGTGTTGAGGGTCAGCGATGTGGAGATGTTGTTGCCTACCTTCACCACCTGGGGGCGGCCCGTCAGAAAGTCCAGGACACAATTGCACAGGGTGGGGTTAAGACCCAGGGCCTCCAGCTTGATGATGAGCTTGGAATGTACTATGGTGTTGAATGCTGAGCTGTTGTCAATGAACAGCATTCTTACAGACAGTTGAAGTCGAAAGTTTACATCCACTTATGTTGGAGTCATTAAAATGCGTTTTTCAACCACTACACAAATTTCTTGTTAACAATCTATAGTTTTGGCAAGTCAGTTAGGACATCTACTTTGTGCATGACACAAGTCATTTTTCCAACAATGGATTATAAACAGATTATTTCACTTATAATTCACTGTATCACAATTCCACTGGGTCAGAAGTTTACATACACTAAGTTGACTGTGCCTTTAAAAAGCTTGGAAAATTCCAGAAAACAATGTCATGGCTTTAGAAGCTTCTGATAGGCTAATTGACATAATTTGAGTCAATTGTAGGTTCAGCTGTGGATGTATTTCAAGGCCTACCTTCAAACTCAGTGCCTCTTTGCTTGACATCATGGGAAAATCAAAAGAAATCAGCCAAGACCTCAGAAAAAAAATTGTAGACCTCAACAAGTCTGGTTCATCCTTGGGAGCAATTTCCAAATGCCTGAAGGTACCACGTTCATCTGTACAAACAATAATATGCAAGTGTAAACACTGTGGGACCACGCAGCTGTCATACCGCTCAGGAAGGAGACGCGTTCTGTCTCCTAGAGATTAACGTACTTTGGTGCGAAAAGTGCAAATCAATCCCAGAACAACAGCAAAGGACCCTGTGAAGATGCTGAAGGAAACAGGTACAAAAGTATCTATATCCACAGTAAAACGAGTCCTATATCGACATAATCTGAAAGGCCGCTCATCAAGGAAGAAGCCACTGCCATAAAAAAGCCAGACTACGGTTTGCAACTGCACATGGGGACAAAGATTGTTATTTTTGGAGAAATGTTCTCTGGTCTGATGAAACAAAAATATAACTGTTTGGCCATAATGACCATCGTTATGTTTGGAGGAAAAAGGAGGAGGCTTGCAAGCCGAAGAACACCATCCCAACCGTGATGCACGGGGTGGCAGCATCATGTTGTGGGGGTGCTTTGCTACAGGAGGGACTGGTGCTCTTCATAAAATAGATGGCATCAAGAGGACGGAAAATTAGGTGGATATACTGAAGCAACATCTCAAGACATCAGTCAGGAAGTTAAAGCTTGGTCGCAAATGCGTCTTCCAAATGGACAATGACCCCAAGCATACTTCCAAAGTTGGGGCAAAATGGCTTAAGGAAAACAAAGTCAAGGTATTGGAGTGGCCATCACAAAGCCCTGACCTCAATCCTATAGAAAATTTGTGGGCAGAACTAAAAAAGCGTGTGTGAGCAAGGATGCCTACAAACCTGACTCAATTACACCAGCTCTGTCAGGAGGAAGGGGCCAAAATTCACCCAACTTATTGTGGGGAGCTTGTGGACGGCTACCCAAAACGTTTAACCCAAGTTAAACAATTGAAAGACAATGCTACCAAATACTAATTGAGTGTATGTAAACTTCTGAACCCACTGGGAATGTGATGAAAGAAATAAAAGCTGAAATAAATCATTCTCTCTACTATTATTCTGACATTTCACATTTTTTAAATTAAGTGGTGATCCTAACTGACCTAAGACAGGGAATTTTTACTCTGATCAAATGTCAGGAATTGTGAAAAACTGAGTTTAAATGTATTTGGCTAAGGTGTATGTAAACTTCCCACTTCAACTGTAGGTATTATTTTTTTAACCTCTCTGGGGTATGTGGGACGATTTCGTCCCACCTACGTAACAGCTACTGAAATTCCAGTGGCGCGATTTTTGAATCGTTAGAAATACTATTACTTCAATTTCTCAAACATATGACTATTTTACAGCTATTTAAAGACAAGAATCTCGTTAATCTAACCCCACTGTCCGATTTCAAAAAGGCTTTACAACGAAAGCAAAACATTAGATTATGTCAGCAGAGTGCCCAGCCAGAAAAAATCAGACAGCCATTTTTCAAGCTAGCATATCATGTCACATAAACCCAAACCACAGCTAAATGCAGCACTAACCTTTGATGATCTTCATCAGATGACACACCTAGGACATTGTGTTATACAATACATGCATGTCTGTTCAATCAAGTTCATATTTATATCAAAAAACAGCTTTTTGCATTAGCATGTGACGTTCAGAAAACGCATAACCCCCGGCAAACTTCCGTTGAATTTACTAACAGTTTGCTAAATTACTCACGATAAACGTTCACAAAAAGCATAACAATTATTTTAAGAATTATAGATACATTACTCCTCTATGCACTCGATATGTCCGATTTTAAAATAGCTTTTCGGATGAAGCACATTTTGCAATAATCTAAGTACATAGCCCGGCATTACAGGGCTAGCTATTTAGATACCCACCCAGGTCAGCCTCCACCAAAATCACATTTCCTATAAGAAAAATGTTCTTACCTTGCTTGTTCTTCATCAGAATACACTGCCAGGACTTCTACTTCAATAACAAATGTTGGTTTGGTCCCAAATAATCCATCGTTATATCCAAACAGCGACGTTTTGTTCGTGAGTTCTAGAATGCTTCTTCACGGTCCCGCGCATGGTGCATTGGCTTGTCAAAAATGTTTAAATATTCCATTACCGTACTTCGAAGCATGTCAACCGCTGTTTAAAACCAATTTTTATGCCATTTATGTCGTAGAGAAGTGATAATATTCCGACCGGGAGTATGCATTGAGCCTAAACAGCCGAATAAAATTTCTCCTCGGGAGCGACTCGTGCACGCGCCTCATTAAAAGGTCCTCTGAGCATCCACTTACAAAAGGCGATAATCTGTTTCAACCTGAGGCTCCCTCGTAAACCTTCAGGTTTTTCGCGGGCTCTGAGAGCCTATTGGAGCCCTGGGAATTGTCACGTTACAGCTAAGATCCTTACTTTTCAATAAAAAGATGCAAGACGCACGACTCCTTGTCAGACAGGGTACTTCCTGCTTGAAACCTTGTCAGGTTTTTGCCTGCCATAGGAGTTCTGTTATACTCACAGACACCATTCAAACAGTTTTAGAAAATTCAGAGTGTTTTCTATCCAAACCTGAACAATAATATGCATATTCTAGCTTCTGAGTTGGTGTAGGAGGCAGTTAAAAATGGGAACATATTTTTTCCAAAATTCTCAATACTGCCCCCTAGCCCAGACAGGTTTTAACAGATGGGAAAGGGCAGTGTGCAGTGTGATGGCGATGGTGTCATCTGTATGCGGTATGCAAACTGAAGTGGGTCTAGGGTTGCCGGTATGGTGGAGGTGATATGATCCTTGACTAGCCTCTCAAAGCACTTCATGATGACAGAAGTGAGTGCTACGGGACAGTAGTCATTTAGTTCAGTTATCTTTGCCTTCTTGGGTACAGGAACAATGGTAGCCATCTTGAAGCATGTGGGGACAATAGACTGGGATAGGGAGCGATTAAATATGTCCGTAAACACACCAGCAAGCTGGTCTGAGGATGCGGCTAGGGATGCCGTCTGGGCCAGCAGCCTTGGGAGGGTTAACACGATTAAATGTTTTACTCTCGTCGGCCACGTAGAAGGAGGGGGGGCGCAGTCCTTGTTAGCGAGCCGCGACAGTGCCACTGTATTGTCCTTAAAGCGGGCAAAGAAGGTGTTTAATTTGTTTGGAAGTGTGACGTCAGTGTCCGTGACGTGGCTGTTTTTATTTTTGTAGTCCGTGATTTCCTGTAGACCCTGCCACATACTTCTCGTGTCTGAGCCGTTGAATTACAACTCCACCTAGTTCCTGTACAGGCATTTTGCTTGTTTGATTGCCTTGCGGAGGGAATAACTACACTGTTTATATTCAGCCATATTTCCAGACCTCTTTCCATGGTTAAATGCGGTGGATCGCGCTTTCAGTTTTGCGCAAATTCCACCATCCAACCACGGTTTCTGGTTAGGGTAGGTTTTAATAGTCACAGTGGGTACAACATCTCCAATGCACTTCTTTATAAACTCACTCACAGAGTCAGCGTATAGGTCGATGTTGTTCTCTGAGGCTGACCGGAACATATACCAGTCTGCGTGATCAAAACAATCTTGAAGCGTGGCTTCCGATTGGTCAGACCAGCATTGAATGGTTCTCGTCACTGGTACATCCTGTTTGAGTTTCTGCCTATAAGACTTGTGGTCGGATTTGCCGAAGGGTGGGTTGGGGAGGGCTTTGTATGCATCGCGGAAGTTAGAGTAGCAGTGGTCGAGAGTATTACCCCTGCGCATCGTGCAATCAATATGCTTATAGAATTTAGGTAGCCTTGTTCTCAAATTTGCTTTGTTAAAATCCCTAGCTACAATAAATGTAGCCTCCGAATATTTTTTCCAGTTTACACAGTGAAGTTCCAAGAGGGCCGTCTTGGTGTCTACTTGAGGGGGAATGTACACAGCTATGACTATAACTGACGAGAATTCTCTTGGTAGGTAAAATGGCTGGCATTTGATTGGAAGGAATTCTAGGTCGGGTGAGCAGAAGGACTTGAGTTCCAGTATGTTGTTATGATTACACCATGAGTCATTAATAATGAAGGAGAAGCCCAGTGGCTGAACCAATTCCGACAACATATCCTGAGAGAGCTATGTTTCCGTGAAACAGAAAATGTTACAATCTCTGATGTCTCTCTGGAAGGCAACCCTTGCTCAAATGTTGTTTACTTTGTTGTCAAGAGACTGGACATTGGCGAGTAGTATACTCGGGAGCGGTGAGCAATGTGCACATCTATGGAGCCTGTCACGTCCTGACCATAGAGAGCTCGTATTTTTCTATGGTAGAGTAGGTCAGGGCGTGACTGGAGGGTTTTGTCTAGTTTATTTATTTCTATGTTTGGTTCTAGTTTCTTTTTTCTATGTTGTGGTTTTTGTCTAGTTTAAATTTTCTATGTTGTGTTCTAGGTTCTTTTTTCTATGTTGGGTTTTTGTCTAGTTTACATTTTCTATGTTGTGTTCTAAGTTCTTTTTTCTAGGTTGGGATTTTCGTATGATTCCCAATTAGAGGCAGCTGGTCATCGTTGTCTCTAATTGGGGATCATATTTAAGTTGTTGTTTTTCCCACTAGTGTTTGTGGGAGATTATTTTGAGTTTATGCATGTAGCACCGCTTCGTCACGGTTTGTTGTTTTTAGTTTATTGTCTGTCTTGCATAGTTTCACATAGAAATAAAGATGTGGAACGATACGCACGCTGCGCCTTGGTCTCTTTCATACGACAGCTGTGACAGAGCCTGACCAGAAGGCCGCTTGTTTCGGGTCGGCTACTGGGATTTGATCCTTTGTCCTGGGTGGTGTTCTGAACATGGGAAGTTGTATTCCTGATCGTAATGTTGGTAAGTTGACGTTGCTCTTATATTCAATAGTTCTTCCCAGCTGTATGTAATACGATTTAAGATATCCTGGGGTAACAACTTAAGAAATAATACATTAAAAAAACAAAATGCTGCATAGTTTCCTAAGAACTCTAAGTGAGGCGACCATCTCTGTCGGCACCATTTTGACCAGCCCTTATATCAGCCAGCCCTTATATTGTGTTGTGTAGTGGCTTTGCTGGCATGCATCTAAAACAAACAATGAGACAGCCTATAGGGAGGAGGTCAGAGACCTGGCCATGTGGTGCCAGGATAACAACCTCTCCCTCAGCGTGATCAAGACAAAGGAGATGATTGTGGACTACAGGAAAAGGAGGACTGAGCACGCCCCCATTCTCATCGACGGGGCTGTAGTGGAGCAGGTTGAGAGCTTTAAGTTCCTTGGTGTCCACATCACCAACAAACTACCATGGTCCAAACACACCAAGGCAGTCGTGAAAAGGGCACGACAAAGCCTATTCCCCCTCAGGAGACTAAAAAGATTTGGCATGGGTCCTCAGACCCTCAAAGTTCTACAGCTGCACCACCGAGAGCATCCTGACTGGTTGCATCATTGTCTGGTATGGCAACTGCTCGGCCTCCGACCACAAGGCACTACAGAGGGTAGTGTGTACGACCCAGTACATCACTGGGGCGAAGCTTCCTGCCGTCCAGGACCTCTATACTAGGCAGTGTCAGAGGAAGGCCCTAAAAATTGTCAAAGACTCCAGCCACCCTAGTCATAGATTGTTCTCTCTACTACCGCACGACAAGTGGTATCGGAGCACCAAGTCTAGATCCAAAAGGCTTCTTAACAGCTTCTACGCCCAAGCAATAGGACTCCTGAACAGCTAATCAAATGGCTACCCAGACTATTTGCATTGCCCCTCCCCCTTTTACGTTGCTGCTACTGTCTGTTTTATTATCTATGAATAGACATTTTAACTCTACCTACATGTACATATTACCTTAATTACCTCGACTAACCGGTGCCCCCGCACATTGACTCTGTACCGGTACCCCCTCTATATACAGTAGGCTCACTACAGTTATTTTACTGCTGCTCTTTAATTATTTGTTACTTTTATTTTTACTTAACACTTTTTTTTCTTACAACTGTATTGTTGGTTAAGGGCTTGTAAGTAAGCATTTCACTGTAAGGTTTACACCTGTTGTATTCGGCGCATGTGACAAACACGATTTGATTTGAAATTGGGGGAGTGAGTGCTATAATCGCCACTGGTCCTGAGATTTGGTCAACTCTGTCAGATTTGTCTAAAATGAATCAGGAATGAGCAGGGTCCACTCATGATCTGTAAAGTTCTTTACTTTTGATAGATTTAAACAAACACTATTGGAATCACCATGGTCACAACCATAAACTGTCAGCTTCATCAGCCTGATATATTAAGATAGAATATGCTATATTAGATTTTAGTCATAAAGCAAATGAGGAAAAACACAATTGATACTGTGTATACCACTTGAATGAAGAAGAAAAAATGCAATTTTGTCAACTCCGTTAAACATGAACTCAATCAGATTTGTGTCTAACGTCAACTCCGTAAGATTGCTGACAGATCTGATAGAATGTTCTGTTTTTATTGTGGATTTTCAAATGAATAATTTTCCAAATATTTGTGACAAACTTTTATTTTTAGAGGCAAAAATATGTGTTTTGAGTATCTGTTGTCAACTCCGTCAGTGGTTTGTAATATGTCATTGATGTTATGATCGATTTTGTTTTGTCAATATTCTGAACAAATATTTGCATGACTGTGTTGCAACATATGCTTAAACAATTGAAGTATTTGCTGGACGTAAGGGGTAATGTTTGCTTTATAAATGTTATTTTATGTGCTAAATATTGATAAAAAATGAAATTAGCCGTGGAGCATTGAATAGGGCTATAAAACAAAACAAAAAGAAGTTGTTCCTTTACATGGTGCAATAGTTAATACTTTAGTCTATCAAAATATATATATTATTTTTTATATTAAGACAAATATTTGTGAAAAATAAGTTAAGACTGTTCTGTCTTTCAAGAATCCCTGAGCTCTAAAACAGCAACATTTTCTCTCAGCCTAATGTCAAAATGTGTAAAATAGGATGAGTTTAGCTATACAACTCTCTCTGCCCCATGGGTTGGGGGGCCTTGCTCTGACCTTGCGGGGCCCCACAAATCTGCACTACGCCACTGCAGGTATAGTCTTATATACTAGAGTATAAATTTCAGCAAGATATGCTAACTATTCTTCTTTTTTATTTAACCTGTCTGGGCTAGGGGGCAGTATTTTCACGGGCGGATGAAAAACGTACCCAATTTTAAACAGGTAACTACTCTGGCCCAGAAACTAGAATATGCATATTAGTAGATTTGGTTAGAAAACACTCTGACGTTTCTAAAACTGTTTGAATGGTGTCTGTGAGTATAACAGAACTCATATGGCAGGCAAAAACCTGAGAAAAATCCAAGCAGGAAGTGAAAAGTCTGAGAATTGTAGTTCTTCTTTTGATTCTCTATCGAAGCTCCAGTGTCTGTGGGGTGACGTTGCACTTCCTAAGGCTTCCATTGGCTATCTAAAGCCTTCAGAAAGTGGTTTGAGCATTTTCCTGTCACTGGGCAGAGTATAGGAGCTCAGTTACTGAGTGGTCTGCCTGGCAACAAAGGGATTGGATATGCTCGGTCCCGCGAGCGCGCCCCTCCTTCTTTTTCTTCTTGAATGAATATGCTATTGTCCGGTTGGAATATTATCGCAATTTTACATTAAAAATACCATAAAGATTGATTTTAAACAGCGTTTGACATGCTTCTAAGTACGGTAATGGAACATTTTGACTTTTCGTCTCTCGTTCTGCGCTCGCGCGTTATGCCTTTGGATAAGTAATCTGTACACACGAACATAACGGAGGTATTTGGACATAAATATGGATTATTTTGAACAAAAACAAAATTTATTGTGGAAGTAGCAGTCCTGGGAGTGCATTCTGACGAAGATCAGCAAAGGTAATACAATATTTCTAATACTAATTCTGAGTTTAGGTTGCCCCGAATTTGGCGGGTGTCTGTATAGCTCGCTGTGATGGCTGAGCTATGTACTCAGAATATTGAAAAATGTGCTTTCTCCGTAAAGCTATTTTAAAATCTGACACAGCGGTTGCATAAAGGAGTAGTCTATCTATAACAATTATTTTAAGAATAATGTATTTTGTCAACGTTTATGATGAGTAATTTTGTAAATTGATGTGCACATTCACCGGATGTTTTGGTGGGAATACATTTTCTGAATATCACGCGCCAATGTAAAATGCTGTTTTTGGATATAAATATGAACTTTATCGAAAAAAACATACATGTATTGTGTAACATAATGTCCTAGGAGTGTCATCTGATGAAGATCGTCAAAGGTTAGTGCTTCATTTCGCTGTGTTTTGGGTTTTATTGACACATGTCCTTGCTTGGAAAATGGCTGTGATTATTTTTGTCTATGTACTCTCTTAACATAATCTAATGTTTTGCTTTCGCTGTAAAGCCTTTTTGATATCGGACAATGTGGTTAGATTAACGAGAAGTGTATCTTTAAAATGGTGTAACGCGTCCCACCTAGCCCATAGAAGTTAACTAATATCCCTATAAAAACATATCAATTCATTTTTCTTTTTAAACGTACTTACCATACGGTACATTACATGTCGTAAACTTGGAAAATTCGCCATCTGGCGGATTCGGAAGATTGTAAGCAGTGATGACCAGATGGAGCCCTGGCTCTGCAGGTGCAAGGTAATAGAACCACAGCTGTATGAAAAAGACATTATCTCAATCAGCCTTACCTGAATAATACAAAATGAGTTAGACATTAGCAAATATACCTTTTTTAACTATGGCAATTATCAGCAATATAGCCAATGATTGTGATTTGAAGTTTGTTGTAAAGGAATAGGCTACAGTAGGCCCACCTGTTCAAGACCACTGAGGTCAACTTCTATGAAAGGTGGTTCATACCGACAGCGGTATGTATCACCACCTATATCGATCCAAGTTCCTGTGAGATAGCGAATGCTTTCTGCAAAATATATGAAGTGTTGGTATTATATGCATCACTGTTATTTTTCCAAATCTATTTCTATTAACATGCAATTAATTCTGATAAGGCTTCCCCTACGGTCGATGTTGATGGCCCAACTTATGTTCAGCCGAATAGCCCCAAAGTCTTCAGGCAGAACAGCAACTTTGAGTGCGAGCAGACGAGAAGGACTGGCCTGAGGAATCTCTATCCATTCCGGTGGTATCACTTGGGGAAAAAATACCCCATCAATAAATGACAGCATCCCACTCCTGACACCAATGTAGCAAACAGCAGCAGGTCTACAAAACACAAACTTGCTAACCACTGCTTTAATAGGAATAAGGTAACCCTCTTAAGGAAGATTGCAATGAGCATACCTTGGCACAGGTCATTAAAATATTATTTCTTTACCCTGAAAGCAGTCTGTGGATTAGTAGACTGATTTGTCACCATAATTCAAGGTAAGAAAACAAATAAATAACATTGTAATCTGAGTGAACCATCCCTGGGCTAACTCACCATCTTCTGATTCCTCACAGGTAACACTCTGTGGATAACATAATGAACAATTAAAAGGATTCATCTCCCAACTAAACTATTTTTATAGGATAAATAAAAACTTACAATTGTGGGTGACGGCTGAGCAGTAAGTAATTTAGAGAATATAATCAACAGCAAGGTCCTCATGACTGAAAACAATTATCATATATCAATCTGTAGTTGCAAAATATCCCGTGAAAAGGTTTGCCCTATAATAAACTGTTGCGAACACCAAATCCGTCCGCCTACTGACGATCACTCTGAACCCCTTGGTTATATAGGTTGGATAGGCTACGTGCGCGTGGCACCCAGCGCGCTGGATTGTAGGTTGTCACGGTGAGACAGATCATTGTAGGACTCCTCCCACTCTGCTGCTCCCGGCGCGCACTGCAAACTAAATCCAGAGCCCCGTGGTTTGCTCTCTTTGTCTCTGCAGTGCGTGACAGAATTCAAAGATCGGTCGATGCGATCAAGAATAACGATAAGCAAACCCGTTTTTTAAAACTGTAATTTCCATGTAAAACCACATAATCTGATCGAAGTTGATTGTTTCGAAATTTGAAGCACAGTTCGAAGACCTCTACCATTTTCTGCATTGCCTACTGTGACCCCACTCCAGTTTTATATCGTGTTATTGCCTGCATTTAAAAAAAAAATCATAACAGACACATTATCTGTGTTTTCATAGACAGGTGAATTTAAAAGTAAAAAAAAATATATCACAGAAAATATAGATGATGTTGCAAACATTTCTCGCTTTTTTAAAAGGTTGAAATTGTTTGATCTGTTGAAACTGAAACTCGAGAATGAAAGCGTTGACTCCCCTTATAGCCGCCTCCAAGTATAGTGCATAAAGTCCATATAGGCTACATGATTCTCCTAGACTAGAAATGTATGATGGGCTACTATATTTATTTACCTTTATTTCAACAGAGAAGTCATATTGAGACTAGTCTCTTGCAAATGAGTCCTGCACAATACAAAAACAAACACATCAATAGACAAGTATAAACTTGCCTAGTTAAATAAAGGTTAAATAAAGTAAATACAAAATAAATATACATATGAAATACACATTTAAAATACAAAACACTGTCAATTAAAACAAACACATTCTTCATTATAAAAATCCTGTCCGATGTCTGGATTACCCTAGAGCCACCAAAGCATCCAATGGAAACATCTTTTGGAGATTATTCCAAACATTGGGTGCAAGGAAGTTAAAGGCTGATTTACTTAACTCTGTAGACACCAAAGGAGTTTCCAGAGTTAACCAACCCTGTGAATGGGTTTGATAACTTGTCATTTTAACAGTGGAGTTGGGTAAATTGGAAGCTTGTGGAGCAGGGCTTTGTAAACAAAAATAGTGTAATGATGTGATCGACATGCTAACTAGAAAGAGGCAATCTGTTTATGTAAAAAAAGGCTGCTTTAAATCTTAGCTACTTAACAAGCTCATTCGTATGTTTTTTTAAAATGTTAAATCATTGTCAATCCAAATACCAAGGTATTTGTATGCAGGGACTCGTTCGATTATAGAACCATCCGATGAGTGAAGATGTAATCCATATGAGACAATCTTATGAGAACTTGAAAACAACATGTATTTAGTTTTGCCCGTATTAAGCACGAGTTATAAATCACAAAGGGCTTCCTGCACAGCTGCAAAATCGGACTGTAGCCTTGTCACATCCAGATCAGCCATCGGGGCAATTGTGTACATACTGTACTTTTTTTTAACAGATTAACCAATAGCATTTATATAAATAGTGAAAAGAGCAGGTCCTAGTATCGACCCCTGTGGAACACCTTTATGTAGTTCAAGAAATTCATACTTAACCCCTTCAATCACAATGGCCTGAGTTCTGTCACTAAAATAACCATGAAACCATGAGCAGGCGTCAGAACCTAGACCAATTGAGGACAACTTGTTCAATAAAATAGCATGATCAACAGTATCAAACACTTTTGACAGGTCCACAAACAAAGCAGCCCAATTCATTTTAGCGTCTAAATCATTGACAACATAATTAACAACTAAAGTTGTTGCTGTGATAATGCTGTGCCCTGGCCTAAATCCAGATTGATTTATGTAAAAATACCATGCACAGATAAAAAAAGAGCAAAGTTGCTTATTACTGTCACACCCTGATTTGTTTTACCTGTCTTTGTGCTTGTCTCCACCCCACTCCAGGTGTTGCCCATCTTCCCTATTATCCCCAGTGTATTTGTACCTGTGTTCTGTTTGTTACCAGTTCGTTTTGTTCATCAAGCCTACTAGCGTTTTTCCCCTTGCTCCTGTCTTTTTCTAGTTCCTGTTTTCTAGTTTTTCCGGTTTTAACCATTCTGCCTGCCCTGAGCCTACCTGCCATTCTGTACCTTGTCACACCACCCTGGATTATTGACTTCTGCCTGCCCTGAACTGAGACTGCGGCGTTTCTCGCTCAGTGTTCCCTCATCATTGAGCTGCAGCCCTCCTCCTTCCCCTTGGACTGCTCTAAGATGGTGTACCTCATCACGCTGATGTCCGGGAGGTCTCTCGCCTGGGCTACGGCAGTATGGGAACAACAGTCGGCTGTATGCTTCAGTCTGGAGGAGTTTGTGGTGGAGGTGAGGAAAGTTCGATGCTCCATTGTCCGGGAGAGAGGCTGGAGGAGTTTGTGGTGGAGGTGAGGAAAGTTCGATGCTCCATTGTCCGGGAGAGAGGCTGCCCAGAAGTTACTCCAGCTTCGGCAAGACTCCCGCAGTGTGACAGATTATGCGGTGGATTTCTGCACGTTGGCAGCTAAGAGTGCCTGGAACACGGAAGCGCTGTTCGACATGTTCCTGCACGGAGTATCGTGGAAGTATAGGATGAGCTTGGAGCCTGGGAACTACCAACAGATCTCGACTCACTCATCGCCTTGACCATTCGGATCGATGGGCGACTATGGGAGCGAAGGCAGGAGAGGAGGTTCGATTTCACTCACCCGCCCAAGGCTTCCACCTCGCCTCCGAGACATCCCGGAAGTCCCCGACGGCGCCATTGCCGAGAGAACCCGAGGCCACCCGAGTTCTCCCGACTCTCCGAAGTCTGCCAATTCACCTCTTCCCGAGCCGATGCAACTAGGCAGAGCTAGGCTGTCCCCAGCCAAATGGCTATACAGGCTTCACACTAAGAGTTGCCTATATTGCGGGACTACTGGTCATTTCGTCTCCACCTGTCCACTAAAAGACCAGGCTCACTGGTAGGAGTGAGTACTCTGATGGGCCATATGGAGAACTTTTCCTCTCCCCTTACTTGCACCCCTTTTCATGCCATCTTGCTGTGGGGGAACCAGTCTAAATCTCTTCGGGTACTCATCGACTCCGGGGCCAATGAGAGCTTTATGGACGCTACCCTGGAGTCCGAGCTGGACATCTCCACTCTCCATTCCCATGGACGTTAGAGCACTGGACGAGCGCTCTATTGGCCGGGTCACCCACAATGCTTATTAAGTCTCCTCTGGTTCCCGTGGTGATGGGATTCTCAATCGTCTTATTGACTGGTCTGCTGGTGCCATCATGGGCTGGAGCCCGTTCTGCCATGCTCATTGCCTGAAGTCAGATCAGCCTGCCCCGGGACGTATTCCTGGGGGCTCGGAAGTTGCCCCGGACCTCTCCGCCATTCCCACGGAGTACCAGGACCAACGGGAGGTGTTCAGTAAGGCCCGGGCCACTTCGCTTCCGCCGCACCAACCCTATGACTGCGGGATCGACCTTCTCCCAGGCACCACTCCGCCCCAGGGACAACTGTACTCTCTGTCGGGTCCGGAGACCAAGGCTATGGAGACCTACATCACGGTGGTACAAAGGGAAGTACACACAGACTCCAATAGCTAGGTTTTAGCTAGTTGAAAAGTGAAGCACATGTGCGTCAAGTACAGAAAATGCGCGCAAGACATCCGGCAAAACAAAACGCATATGCATCTGGTGGACATCGGTCATTAGACGCTCTTTCAAAAAGATAGCCCGCTGAAATACAATTATGATTAAATACATCAATAGCTAGGTTTTCATCCAATTGGGGATAGATTTTCATGTGAATATGAAAAAAAATCGGCATAATTTTTTCCCCCACAGTTGATAGTGGATGTCAGAGCAAAAACCAAGCCGTGAGGTCGAAGGAATTGTCCGTAGAGCTCCGAGACAGGATTGTGTCGAGGCACAGATCTGGGGAAGGGTACCAAAACATTTCTGCAGCATTGAAGGTTGCCAAGAACACTGTGGCCTCCATCATTAATAAATGGAAGAAGTTTGGAACCACCAAGACTCTTCCTACAGCTGGCCACCCGTCCAAACTGATCAATCAGAGGAGAAGGCCCTTGGTCAGGGAGGTGACCAAGAACCCAATGGTCACTCTGACAGAGCTCCAGAGTTCCTCTGTGGAGATTGAAGAAACTTCAAGAAGAACAATCATCTCTGCAGCACTCCACCAATCAGGCCTTTATGGTAGAGCGGCCAGACGGAAGCCACTCCTCAGTAAAAGGCACATGATAGCCCACTTGGAGTTTGCCAAAATGCACCTAAAGGACTTTCAGACTATGAGAAACAAGATTCTCTGGTCTAATGAAACCAAAATTGAATTATTTGGCCTGAATGCCAAGTGTCATGTCTGGAAGGAACCTGGGCTCCCAAGTGGCGCAGCGGTCTAAGGCACTGCATCTAAGTGCTGCAGACCCTGGTTCGATTCCAGGCAGTATCACAACTGTCCATGATTGGGAGTCCCATAGGGCAGTGCACAATTGGCCCAGTGTGCTCTAAAACCTGCTCCAGAGCACTCAGGACCTCAGACTGGGGCGAAGGTTCACCTTCCAACAGGACAATGACCAGTGGTGTAAAGTACTTAAGTAAAAATACTTTGAAGTAGTTGTTTGGGAATTTTTTACTTTACTATTTATATTTTTTCACTACATTCCTAAAGAAAATAAGGTACTTTTTACTCCTAACATTTTCCCTGACACCCAAAAGTACTCGTTCAATTTTGAATACTTAGCAGGACTGGAAAATGGTCCAATTCACACAAGAGAACATCCCTGGTCATCCCTAATGCCTCTGATCCATGAAACACACATGCTTTGATTGTGAATGAAGTCTGAGTGTTGGCGTGTGCCCCTGGCTATCCATAAATTAAAAAAAACGAAAATTATGCCGCCTGGTTTGCTTAATGTGAGCAATTTGAAATGATTTACACTTTTAATTTGACTTTTGATACTTAAGTATATTTTTGCAATTACATTTACTTTTGTTACTTAAGTATATTAAAAACCAAATAGTTTTAGACTTTTACTCAAGTAGTATTTGTGACTTTCACTTTTACTTGAAGAAATGCAAAAAAGCAAAAGTGCACTTGAATGATGTGATGACGTTCATAACCATGGTAACAATTGAAAGGGAACAGTTTGGAGATTATGAGGAAATTATTTGACCAAAGGTGAGGACACAACAGTTCACCTAACACAAGACTGAACCCAAACATTGATTTTATGTGCATTTTATATTTACTGTACTTTTCACATGTGCTGACAACGATATCTGAAAATACTCTGGATACATTCAGTGACATAATAAGAATATTCATGGAACATTTGGGGTAGGTGCACAGACAAAACAATAACAAGTGTTTGACTGAGAGGTCTAACTGCTGTCTCCATGTTACCACACACCTCTCCAAATTGTGCACAGTTCGTACGTCATTTTAATGCACTTTGATGACTTAAAGAAAGAGCCTTCAACTATTAGGTGCTTTTCTGAGCTTGTAGCTGTGCTGTTGAGGAAATGAAGCACCCGCACTTGTAGTTCTTTTTGTTTGGACACAGCCCTCCGTCCCCACCATCACACAATTACTGTTGCTGTTTACAAAATCCAAAAACGGTCCATTATGAATCGCAATCTGGGTCAGATAGGCATCATTTGAAAGCATATTCTATTGCAAACATGACTAGCTAAGTTATGAAATACAATCTTACAGTGTTAGGGTTTCATAAGGCACTTCAGAAAACAGATTTTACTGTACTTTTGGAGCGCATAGAACATAGTCATTAGTGCATTCAGGTGCATGTTCTGCAGCAAATTTTTCTTCACAATACGACAAACAGGCTTCCTGTGGCAGTTGATCCTCACATTTAGAACTACTGTCAGTTGAATCCCATACAGCGCTGTACAGCAGAGACCCTAAGCTCTGATATCATGTACAGTCGTGGCCAAAAGTATTGAGAATGACACAAATATTAATTTTCACAAAGTCTGCTGCCTCAGTTTGTATGATCGCAATTTGCATACACTCCAGAATGTTATGAAGAGTGATCAAATGAATTGCAAAGTCCCTTTTTGCCATGCAAATTAACTGAATCCCCAAAACATTTCCACTGCATTTCAGCCCTGCCACAAAAGGACCAGCTGACATGTCAGTGATTCTCTCGTTAACACAGGTGTGAGTGTTGACGAGGACAAGGCTGGAGATCACTCTGTCATGCTGATTGAGTTCGAATAACAGACTGGAAGCTTCAAAAGGAGGGTGGTGCTTGGAATCATTGTTCTTCCTCTGTCAATCATGGTTACCTCTAAGGAAACACGTGCCGTCATCATTGCTTTGCACAAAAAGGGCTTCACAGGCAAGGATATTGCTGCCAGTAAGATTGCACCTAAATCAACCATTTATCGGATCATCAAGAACTTCAAGGAGCGCAGTTCAATTGTTGTGAAGAAGGCTTCAGGGCTCCCAAGAAAGTCCAGCAAGCGCCAGGACCATCTCCTAAAGTCGATTCAGCTGCGGGATCGGGGCACCACCAGTACAGAGTTGGCTCAGGAATGGCAGCAGGCAGGTGTGAGTGCATCTGCATGCACAGTGAGGTGAAGACTTTTGGAGGATGGCCTGGTGTCAAGAAGGGCAGCAAAGAAGCCACTTCTCTCCAGGAAAAACATCAGGGACAGACTGATATTCTGCAAAAGGTACAGGGATTGGACTGCTGAGGACTGGGGTAAAGTCATTTTCTCTGATGAATCCCCTTTCCGATTGTTTGGGGCATCCGGAAAAAAGCTTGTCCGGAGAAGACAAGGTGAGCACTACCATCAGTCCTGTGTCATGCCAACAGTAAAGCATCCTGAGACCATTCATATGTGGGGTTGCTTCTCAGCCAAGAATAAAGAATGTTACCAACACATCCTCCGAGAGCAACTTCTCCCAACCATCCAGGAACAGTTTGGTGACGAACAATGCCTTTTCCAGCATGATGGAGCCCCTTGCCATAAGGCAAAAGTGACAACTAAGTGGCTCGGGAACAAAACATCGATATTTTGGGTCCATGGCCAGGAAACTCCCCAGACCTTAATCCCATTGAGAACTTGTAGGTGGACAAACTCCAAGCATTGATTATGCAAGAATGGAATGCCAACAGTCAGGATGTGGCCCAAAAGTTAATTGACAGCATGCCTGGGCGAATTGCAGAGGTCTTGAAAAAGAAGGGTCAACACTGCAAATATTGACTCTTTGCATCAACTTCATGTAATTGTCAATAAAATACTTTGACACTCATGAAACGCTTGTAATTATACTTCAGTATTCCATAGTAACATCTGAAATATCTAAAGACACTGAGGTAGCAGACTTTGGGAAAATTCATATTTGTGTCATTCTCAAAACTTTTGGCCACGACTGTATAGCATTTTACTGTACAGCCACTGCGTTCGAATTTAGGTGCTTATCAGTGTCTGCTATTCGCAACCGCATACGGGCTGGAGTGTAAAGGGCTACGAGTTTAACCCAAACGCTAGTTTACTATTTAGTAGAATAGGAATATAAAGGGCAAACCTATAAAAAAGCTCACAAATAAAACCTGTCGACAAAGGTGAGCCAGTGAAATGAATTAAAGCAGCTGTAGCAAAGCTCAAGGACACACAAAACTAATGATTAAATATAGTGTTCAAGTTGTGTTGTTCAGAAATGTAATGCATAATGTTGAACTTTGTGCATATGTGTGTTTTTATCTGTAGGACAGTAATCTTCAGGACCACCTGGAGCTGGATGTTAAGCAGCAGTGCACTCAGCCCATCACCCTGTTCAAGGCCCAGAAGACTTTCCAGATGGGATGACGTATCGCTGCAGAAAGCTGTGGTAGCCATGCTGGTTAAGTGTGCCTTGAATTCTAAATAAATCAGAGTTTCACCAGCAAAGCACCATCACACGTCCTGCTTCATGCTTCACGGTGGGAACTACACATGTGGAGATCATCCGTTCACCTACTCTGCGTCTCACAAAGACACGGCGGTTGGAACCAATAATGTAAAACTTGGACTCATCAGACCAAAGGAAAGATTTCCACCGGTCTAATGTCCGTTGCTTGGGTTTCTTGCCCCAAGCAAGTCTCTTCTTCATATTGGTGTCCTTTAGTAGTGGTTTCTTTGCAGCAATTCGACCATGAAGGCCTGATTCACGCAGGCTCCTCTGAACAGTTGATGTTGAGATGGATCTGAAACTTGAACTCTGTGAAGCATTTATTTGGGCTGCAATTTCTGAGGCTGGTAACTGTAATGAACTTATCCTCTGCAGCACAGGTAATTCTGGGTCTTCCTTTCCTGTGGCGGTCCTCATATGAGCCAACCCTAACCCCTAACTTGTCACAACACAACTGATTGGCTTAAACGCATTAAGGAAAGAAATTCCACAAATTAACTTTTAACAAGACACACCTGTTAATTGAAATGCATTCCAGGTGACTACCTCATGAAGCTGGTTGAGAGAATGCCAAGAGTGTGCAAAGCTGTCATGAAGGCAAAGGGTGGCTACTTTGAAGAATCTCAAATATAAAATATATTTAGATTTGTTTAACACTTTTGGTTACTACATGATTCCATATGTGTTATTTCATAGTTTTGATGTCTTCACTATTATTCTACAATGTAGGAAATAGTAAAAATAAAGATAAACCCTTGAATGAGTAAGGGGGGTCCAAACTTTTGACTGGTACTGCATATCACCAGCACTTACATTTTACTGAACCTTTTCTATCTGTCTTTTTACCTAATCCAATCCATTGTTTTGAATGGGGGTAACAACACATTGTTTGCATATCTCAATTCCTCTGATTCGATAGCTATTGTTCCTTTTATGATTTCTATGGAAATGTTGGTACTTAATCAACAGCTGCCAGCTAGCCAACCGTCATAATGGGCAATGTTCCAGTCACATTTGACGTTTCTAGAGAAATTCACTGTGGCTGTACAACTGAGCCTAGATAAGACACAATGATCCCACACAAATGTACCCTCTAGTTTCTACACGTTCACAGTCACGTGTACAGTGCATCCGGAAAGTATTATTAACCACCATGTTAGTGTTAGCTTTTGACTACGTTTTAAATGAAGAATATTACCGAAGTCTTACATCATCACTTTGCACCCTGCGTTTTACACACTCACTAACAGCTGTGATGGTAATTGTTTTAATCATATGTAGAGTATTTTTTGGTTTGGCAAAAATTCTGCCGCCGAGTACATATAACACAGATACTGTCATCTGGAGCCATTGAGTGACTTGGAGGGAGTTTATTCAGTTGTGATCATTACAAAATCATCAGCATTCCAGGCAAATATTCAAAAGAATAAAGGAACTGTACAAAAAAAGGGGTTTCAACAGTATAAAATCTGAAGGTAAAACTAATCTGCTACAAAGTGGAATCAGCTGTAACGTTAGCGGGTAGAAAGCAGGATTCTTCAAGTACAGTGAATCACTTTAACCTTCACATTCTGCACTGATTCTTACACAACAAAAGTAATACAAACAATTAAGCTGTGAATTACACAAGCTGTATAACAAACCTTTTCTTCCTCAATTTAGTTTTTGTTTTTCTCACTTGCAAACAGTATAAATAAAGATGATTCAATTTAGTGGAATATACCTTCACATATAACTTGGCAAATCTCTGACTCAAAGGTCTCTGTAACCATATACAGTTGAAGTGGGAAGTTTACATACACCTTAGCCAAATACATTTCAACTCAGTTTTTCACAATTCCTGACATTTAATCCGAGTAAAAATTCCCTGTCTTAGGTCACTTTATTTGAAGAATGTGAAATGTCAGAATAATAGTAGAGAGAATGATTTATTTCAGCTTTTATTTCTTTCATCACATTCCCAGTGGGTCAGAAGTTTACATACACTCAATAAGTATTTGGTAGCATTGCCTTTAAATTGTTTAACTTGGGTCAAACGTTTTGGGTAACTTTCTATAAGCTCACCACAATAAGTTGGGTGAATTTTGGCCCATTCCTCCTGACAGAGCTGGTGTAACTGAGTCAGGTATGTAGACCTCCTTGCGCGCACACACCTTTTCAGTTCTGCGCACACATTTTCTATAGGGTTGAGGTCAGGGCTTTGTGATGGCCACTCCAATACCTTGACTTTGTTTTCCTTAAGCCATTTTGCCACAACTTTGGAGGTATGCTTGGGGTCATTGCCCATTTGGAAGACCCATTTGCGACCAAGCTTTAACTTCCTGACTGATGTGTTGAGATGTTGTTTCAATATATCCACCTAATTTTCCTTCTTCATCATTTCATCTGTTGTGAAGTGCACCAGTCCCTCCTGTAGCAAAGCACCCCCACAACATGATGCTGCCACTCCTGTGCTTCACGGTTGGGATAGTGTTCTTCGGCTTGCAAGCCTCCCCCTTTATCCTCCAAACATAACGATGGTCATTATGGCCAAACAGTTCTATTTTTGTTTCATTAGACCAGAGGACATTTCTCCAAAAAGTACGATCTTTGTCCCCATGTGCAGTTGCAAACCGTAGTCTGGCTTTTTTATGGCAGTTTTGGAGCAGTGGCTTCCTCCTTGATGAGTGGCCTTTCAGGTTATGTCGAGATAGGACTCGTTTTACTGTGGATATAGATACTTTTGTACCTGTTTCCTCCAGCATCTTCACAAGGTCCTTTGCTGTTGTTCTGGGAATGATTTGCACTTTTCGCACCAAAGTACGTTCATCTCTAGGAGACAGAACGTGTCTCCTTCCTGAGCGGTATGACGGCTGCGTGGTCCCATGGTGTTTATACTTGTGTACTATTGTTTGTACAGATGAACGTGGTACCTTCAGGCATTTGGAAATTGCTCCCAAGAATGAACCAGAATTGTGGAGGTCTTCATTTTTTTTCTGAGGCCTTGGCTGATTTCTTTTAATTTTCCCATGATGTCAAGCAAAGAGGTACTGAGTTTGAAGGTAGGCCTTGAAATACATCCACAGGTACACCTCCAATTGACTCAAATGATATCAATTAGCCTATCAGAAGCTTCTAAAGCCATGACATCATTTCCTGGAATTTTCCAAGCTGTTTAAAGGCACAGTCAACTTAGTGTATGTAAACCTCTGAACCACTGGAATTGTGATACAGTGAATTATAAGTGAAATAATCTGTCTGTAAACAAGTTTTGGAAAAATGACTTGTGTCATGCACAAAGTAGATGTCCTAACCGACTTGTCAAAACTATAGTTTGTTAACAAGAAATTTGTGGAGTGGTTGAGAAACGAGGACTTCAACCTAAGTGTATGTAAACTTCTGACTTCAACTGTACATAGCCCCAGGAAAAATACAGTCTCACCATCTCAAAGACATTTTGAGCCAGTGATATAACCTCTGGTGCAGTAGGTATCATTACCAGTCCTGGAAGGCATGCATGCATACCGTTGTGTCAGGATTTGAACCCCACTGAGCCTAAACACTCACTGAGTGGTCATTTCTAGATGGGATACAACTTTTGTCAAATTGATGTCAAAGTTATTTTTAAAATTATTTTTAGCTAACCTTAACGCATTTCCTAACCTTAACCTATTTCTCCTAACCTGCTATGTGAAAAGTACATTTTGACCAAAGCTGTATTATCCCTTCTAGATAAAACCCCACTGAGTGGCCATCACTATGCCATGTTTCATGTGTTGAACTGAGAGCGTCGTTCTGTGTCGAGAGAAAGATGGGAGTTATGCTGAGGAAACCCTAGTCGTTGTAAACACTATATTCCATTGTTAAGGAATTTACATTTCCTGACGCCATTTCACAAAGATCCCTGACATGGGTTTATGTTGAACTTGACTTTACATGTTTGGAAAATGCATATTAGTCATACAGCTTTATTGGCCACAGCTATGTGTCTTCAAAGCATAGATTTTCCCTTTTGGTATTTTTTTGAAGGAGCCCTTTCATTGCACATACTGTAAAGGTTGACAGGACATGAACACATTTCCATGACAGTGCCCAGTTGAAGAAGAAGCACAGTAACACAGTAAACAGTTAAACTGCTCTAGTGCTGTACAATACACAATGAAAAACAGTTGTCCTCAATGTAACCTGAAACGATTTATCTCTGTTGGCAGTGAGCTAAGATGGTAAATGGCAAACCCTCCTTCTGTAGAGCCATACTGTACATATACTTCAGTGAAAGCAGCTCTTTTTGACATCATAGTCATTCTAAATAAACATTATCCTCCTTAAACTACTATGCTTAAACATAATGCATTCTAGCGGGAAAAAAGGCGACAAGATTATAAAATATAATTTCATATTAATTCACAAATAAAACATAGGCATGGGGACGATATTGCTATACCTGTAACGATTCATAATTAACCAAATATAAAGCATCTCTTTTCTATAGTTTATTTTTCTTACAGGGTTTAAAAAATATCTACAACTTAATAGCTTTTTCCTTCCACTAAAACAACATGGTTTCTAGTGTCTGTACCTGTACATGTGTCTATCGATCGGAACCCTGTCATCCCTGATTACTTGGGCAGGAATGAGTGTGTGATATTAGAATACACTGTTTTCTTGTATGTTGGTTGTTCACAGTTTCAAAAAGCGGTCTGTAAAATGGCCACCACTACACCTATGACTCACTATTCTCAGTATCTCTGTGCAGAGGGTAAGGCAAATGGGAGGCAGGGGGGGATATGCCTGAGGATTGGAATGTGATGTCACTGATATGTGATTTCTGTATGAAGTCATTGAGGCGGTGACACTAATCCTACTCATCCTGAGTGCACTGCAAACCTAGCATTACTGCATCCCCTAAGGGACAACCCCTACCTATATCTCACTCTCTGTTTCACTGGGTGTTGCCAGACAGAGGGAAAGAAAGGGGTGAAACTCCTCTGTAGTTGGATCCTTAGCGTGTCCCTCCATAACTCCACTCCTCTGTAGTTGGATCCTTAGCATGTCGCTCCATAACTCCACTCCTCTGTAGTTGGATCCTTAGCGTGTCCCTCCATAACTCCACTCCTCTGTAGTTGGATCCTTAGCATGTCGCTCCATAACTCCACTCCTCTGTAGTTGGATCCTTAGCGTGTCCCTCCATAACGCCACTCCTCTGTAGTTGGATCCTTAGCGTGTCCCTCCATAACTCCACTCCTCTGTAGTTGGATCCTTAGCATGTCCCTCCATAACTCCACTCCTCTGTAGTTGGATCCTTAGCATGTCGCTCCATAACTCCACTTCTCTGTAGTTGGATCCTTAGTGTGTCCCTCCATCTCTCCATTCTGTAGTTGGATCCTTAGCATGTCCCTCCATCCCTCCACTCCTCTGTAGTTGGATCCTTAGCGTGTCCCTCCATCCCTCCACTTCTCTGTAGTTGGATCCTTAGTGTGTCCCTCCATCTCTCCATTCTGTAGTTGGATCCTTGGCGTGTCCCTCCATCCCTCCACTCCTCTGTAGTTGGATCCTTAGCGTGTCCCTCCATCTCTCCATTCTGTAGTTGGATCCTTAGCGTGTCCCTCCATCCCTCCACTCCTCTGTAGTTGGATCCTTAGCGTGTCCCTCCATCCCTCCACTCCTCTGTAGTTGGATCCTTAGCGTGTCCCTCCATCCCTCCACTCCTCTGTAGTTGGATCCTTAGCGTGTCCCTCCATCCCTCCACTCCTCTGTAGTTGGATCCTTAGCGTGTCCCTCCATCCCTCCACTCCTCTGTAGTTGGATCCTTAGCGTGTCCCTCCATCCCTCCACTCCTCTGTAGTTGGATCCTTAGCATGTCCCGCCATCCCTCCACTCCTCTCCAGCGGGCAGTGTTTCCATCCATCTATTCATTCCACAGAAAGAAAGGCACTCCAAAAGGCACATCTCTCCCTATATAGTGCACAAGTGCACTTCATACGGTATAGGGTGCCATGTCAGGCTGCCTATGTGACTGACTGCTATAGGGTGCCATGTCAGGCTGCCTATGTGACTGACTGCTATAGGGTGCCATGTCAGGCTGCCTATGTGACTGACTGCTATAGGGTGCCATGTCAGGCTGCCTATGTGACTGACTGCTATAGGGTGCCATGTCAGGCTGCCTATGTGACTGACTGCTATAGGGTGCCATGTCAGGCAGCCTATGTGACTGACTGCTATAGGGTGCCATGTCAGGCAGCCTATGTGACTGACTGCTATAGGGTGCCATGTCAGGCTGCCTATGTGACTGACTGCTATAGGGTGCCATGTCAGGCAGCCTATGTGACTGACTGCTATAGGGTGCTGATGCATATCATCTCATCAGTCAGATCCTCTTCACATTTCACACTCATGTCCGGCTCCTCATCACTGTAGTCATGGAGATTACGGTCCCTGAGGCTCGTGGCCGTCACTTTATCCGTGGCCCCCGTTGCCCCCGCTCCATTACCCATACTGCCATTCAGCAGGTTGCTGGCGGCACTCTCCATCTCGTCGATGGTCATCTCGCAGGCGTCCGCGATCTCATGCTTCGTCGCCGCCACAAATTTGGGGTCCTTGGCGTATTTCCCCAGTCCTTCTGAAATCAACACCTGAAACAGGAAAAAGAGGGAAATCATTAAATCAATCAATCAAAGTGTGTGTGTGTGTGTGTGTGTGTGTGTGTGTGTGTGTGTGTGTGTGTGTGTGTGTGTGTGTGTGTGTGTGTGTGTGTCAGGGCTACTCACTGCCTCCACTAGGCTGTTGGCACTACCTATCTTCTGGTGGTACTTCCTGCGGTACTCTGGGGGGATCTGGAGCTGTGAGGGGGAGTAGGTGAGGCTCAAAGGGGCTTCCGGGGCATCAGTGTACCAGGAGCTTCTTCTCACAGAGCCAGGGGTGCTGCTCACACTGCCCGGACCACGCCAGTCCACCTGGATACCCACAAACACACACAGACACACAAAAATGTATCAATACATTTACATTCATAAATGCACACACACACACACGTACCTGGATGAGGGGGGTGTAGTAGGGGGAGTGGTCCCTGCTGATGGGGGAGGTGGGGGGCGTGGCCCAGGAACGTAGAGAGCGTGATGGAGAGAGACGCTGGACTCTGCTGGAGTCCAAGCCAGCCACTGCCATCACCTAGGCAACAGGAGAAGAGGAGGGGTCAAGGAGGTCAAACCACATAGACATACCTTTAATTCATTGCCTAAATTAAGACTCACACATGTTTGTGTGTATGTGCAGTGAGTTGTGTCAATATTTTGTAAGCTAATTGTGCGAGAGTAAGTCTTTCAGTGCATACGGGTAGCCATCAGTTTGGTTCAGTGGTACGCACCTGTTGCTGCATCAGATGCAGGGGTAGAGCTGTTCGATGGGGAACGGAAGGGGTCAAGGGGATGTCATCATCCTGACTGCTATGTCTCCGCAGACACTCAAAGTTGAAGGAGGGTCTGTGGGGTGCTGGAGGTTTAAACACAGGAAACACCTATCATTTACATCTATGGATCTCATTACAATGAGTGTTCCATCATCATCTTTATCAGCCAATCAGTGACACCCCTGATTTAATCACTATGGTAGCCAAGGGACCTCACCCTGAGGTGTAGAGGGGAACAACCGTCGCTTTGGCGACCGCCCACCATCTTGGTAAATGGGTTGTTGGTCGTCGTCATAGAGACTATCCGGTTGATGGTAACCCCTCGATGCATTTGTGTCCAAGTCAGTTTGAAGGTCTTGAAACTCCTTATGGGGCATCCTGAGCAACAACCAGACAACAGCATCAGTAAACAACCACCTTGTCAACAGCAGCCACATCTGGACAGGTACTGATAGAGTAGAGTGCAGTAGAGTAGAAGAGAGGAGAAGAAAGGAGAGTACAGTAGAGGAGAATAAAGGAGAGCATAATAGAGGAGAGGAGAGTAGAGGATAATAGATGAGAAGAGAAGAGAGGAGAGGAGAGGAGAATAAAGGAGAGCATAGTAGAGGGTAATAGAGGAGAGTACAATAGAGTAGAGTACAGTAGAGTAGAGTACAGTAGAGGAGAGTACAATAGAGTAGAGTACAGTAGAGTAGAGGAGAGTACAATAGAGTAGAGTACAGTAGAGTAGAGGAGAGTACAATAGAGTAGAGAACAGTAGAGTAGAGGAGAGTACAATAGAGTAGAGAACAGTAGAGTAGAGGAGAGTACAGTAGAGGGGAGTAGAGGAGAGTAGAGTAGAGGAGAATGCAGTACAGTAGAGTAGAGGAGAGTACAGTAGAGTAGAGGAGAGTACAGTAGATTAAAGGAGAGTACAGTAGAGAGTACGGTAGATTAAAGGAGAGTACAGTAGAGGAGAGTACAGTAGATTAAAAGAGAGTACAGTAGATTAAAGGAGAGTACAGTAGATTAAAGGAGAGTACAGTAGAGAGTACGGTAGATTAAAGGAGAGTACAGTAGAGGAGAGTACAGTACATTAGAGGAGAATACAGTAGAGGAGAGTACAGTACATTAGAGGAGAGTACAGTAGAGGAGAGTACAGTACATTAGAGGAGAGTACAGTAGAGGAGAGTACAGTACATTAGAGGAGAATACAGTAGAGGAGAAGAGAGTAGAGTAGAGGAGAATAGAGGCGAGTAGAGGAGAGTACAGTAGATTAGAGGAGAATACAGTAGAGGAGAAGAGAGTAGAGTAGAGGAGAAGAGAGTAGAGTAGAGGAGAGTACAGTACATTAGAGGAGAATACAGTAGAGGAGAAGAGAGTAGAGTAGAGGAGAAGAGAGTAGAGTAGAGGAGAATAGAGGCGAGTAGAGGAGAATACAGTAGATTAGAGGAGAGTACAGTAGAGGAGAGGAGAGTACAGTACAGTAGAGGAGAGTAGAGTACAGTAGAGTAGAATTTATTATTAAACCTTTATTTAACCTGGAAGGGCTCATTGAGATTTAAAATATCTTTTTCAAGAGCGTCCTGGCCAAGATAGGCAGCACCAAGTCATTACAAAAATTACAAACAAACAACATAAAAAACTACAAATAATCTAGTAAAAACCATAGAATTCACAAGAGTATAACAAAATCAAAAACAGCAAATTAAAAACATTGACAGGTCAGGGAATCAGTCTAAAGATCATTCATCAGTGATTTAAAAATACCAATCGGGACAAGTTCTTCCAGTTTAAAAGTATTTTGTAAGGCGTTCGAAGACGATGGCGCAGAGTACATAAAAGCCCTTTTACCAAACTCAGTTCGGACATTTGGAACAGTTAGCAGGATAAAGTCCAGCGAACGAAGAGAATACCCACCACATTTCTGAACAATAAAAATGCCCAAATAAAATGGTAGTAAACCCAAAATGGCTTTGTAAATAAAAGTATACCAGTGACTGAGCCTACGAGTGACTAGAGAAGGCCAGCCAACCCTGGTATACAAAGTGCAGTGGTGCATGAGGGTTTTGCAGTTTAGAATAAATCTCAATGCTCCACGGTAAAGGCTGTCAATTGATCTCAAACACTGAGCGGAAGCATTCATATATAAAATATCCCCATAGTCTAGTAAAGGCATAAATGTAGCTGATACTAGCCTCCTTCTGGCTTCAAAAGAAAAACAGGCCTTATTCCTAAAATAAAATCCCAATTTCAGCTTACATTTTTTTGTAAGTTGTTGAATATGCAATTTAAGAGAGGCCGTCATCAATTAAAATTCCAAGATATTTATATGCGGTTACAGTCTCAATCTCAATGCCCTGACAGGTAGTAATAGGTGAAAAGTTCAGAGGTCTATTTCTTGCTTTAGAAAACACCATTAGTTTAGTTTTGTCAGTATTGAGGAGAGGAGAGTACAGTAGAGTACAGTAGAGGAGAGTACAGTAGAGGAGAGGAGAATACAGTAGAGGAGAATACAGTAGATTAGAGGAGAGTACAGTAGAGGAGAGTACAGTAGATTAGAGGAGAGTACAGTAGAGGAGAATACAGTAGAGGAGAGTACAGTAGAGGAGAGTACAGTAGATTAGAGGAGAGGATAGTAGATTAGAGGAGAGTACAGTAGATTAGAGAGTACAGTAGATTAGAGGAGAGTACAGTAGAGTACAGTAGAGGAGAGTACAGTAGAGGAGAGGAGAATACAGTAGATTAGAGTACAGTAGAGGAGAGGAGAGTAGAGTAGAGGAGAGTACAGTAGATTAGGGTACAGTAGATTAGAGGAGAGTACAGTAGAGGAGAGGAGATTAGAGGAGAGTACAGTAGAGGAGAGGAGAGTACAGTAGAGGAGAATACAGTAGATAAGAGGAGAGTACAGTAGATTAGAGTACAGTAGAGGAGAGGAGAGTACAGTAGAGGAGAGTACAGTACAGTAGAGGAGAGTACAGTAGAGGAAAGTACAGTAGATTAGAGGAGAGTAGGGGAGAGTACAGTAGATTAGAGGAGAGTACAGTAGAGGAGAGCACAGTAGATTAGAGGAGAGTACAGTAGATGAGAGTACAGTAGAGGAGAGGAGAGTACAGTAGAGGAGAGTACAGTAGATTAGAGGAGAGTACAGTAGATTAGAGGAGAGTACCGTAGAGGAGAGGAGAGTACAGTAGAGGAGAGTACAGTAGAGGAAAGTACAGTAGATTAGAGGAGAGTAGGGGAGAGTACAGTAGATTAGAGGAGAGTACAGTAGAGGAGAGCACAGTAGATTAGAGGAGAGTAGAGTAGAGGAGAGTACAGTAGAGGAGAATACAGTAGATTAGAGGAGAGTACAGTAGAGGAGAGTACAGTAGAGGAGAGGAGAGTACAGTAGATTAGAGGAGAGTACAGTAGATTAGAGGAGAGTACAGTAGAGGAGAGTACAGTAGATTAGAGGATAGTACAGTAGATTAGAGGAGAGTAGATTAGAGGAGAATACAGTAGATTAGAATACAGTAGATTAGAGGACAGTAGATTAGAGGAGAGTACAGTAGATTAGAGGAGAGTACAGTAGAGGAGAATACAGTAGATTAGAGGAGAGTACCGTAGATTAGAGGAGAGTACAGTAGATTAGGAGAGTACAGTAGATTAGAGAGTACAGTAGATTAGGAGAGTACAGTAGAGGAGAATACAGTAGATTAGAGGAGAGTACAGTAGAGGAGACTAGAGTACAGTAGAGGAGAGGACAGTAAAGGAGAGGAGAGTACAGTAGAGGAGACTAGAGTACAGTAGAGGAGAGGACAGTAAAGGAGAGGAGAGTACAGTAGATGAGAGGAGAATACAGTAGAGGAGAATACAGTAGATTAGAGGAGAGTACAGTAGAGGAGAGTACAGTAGATTAGAGGAGAGTACAGTAGAGGAGAGTACAGTAGATTAGAGGAGAGTACAGTAGATTAGAGGAGAGTACAGTAGGAGAGTACAGTAGATTAGGAGAGTACAGTAGATTAGAGTACAGTAGAGGAGAGGAGAGTAGAGTAGAGGAGAGTACAGTAGATTAGGGTACAGTAGATTAGAGGAGAGTACAGTAGAGGAGAGGAGAGTACAGTAGAGGAGAGTACAGTACAGTAGAGGAGAGTACAGTAGATTAGAGTACAGTAGAGGAGAGGAGAGTACAGTAGAGGAGAGTACAGTACAGTAGAGGAGAGTACAGTAGAGGAAAGTACAGTAGATTAGAGGAGAGTAGGGGAGAGTACAGTAGATTAGAGGAGAGTACAGTAGAGGAGAGCACAGTAGATTAGAGGAGAGTACAGTAGATGAGAGTACAGTAGAGGAGAGGAGAGTACAGTAGAGGAGAGTACAGTAGATTAGAGGAGAGTACAGTAGATTAGAGGAGAGTACCGTAGAGGAGAGGAGAGTACAGTAGAGGAGAGTACAGTAGAGTAGAGGAGAGTAGGGGAGAGTACAGTAGATTAGAGGAGGGTACAGTAGAGGAGAGCACAGTAGATTAGAGGAGAGTAGAGTAGAGGAGAGTACAGTAGAGGAGAATACAGTAGATTAGAGGAGAGTACAGTAGAGGAGAGTACAGTAGATTAGAGGAGAGTACAGTAGATTAGAGGAGAGTACAGTAGAGGAGAGTACAGTAGATTAGAGGAGAGTACAGTAGATTAGAGGAGAGTACAGTAGATTAGAGGAGAGTAGATTAGAGGAGAATACAGTAGATTAGAATACAGTAGATTAGAGGAGAGGACAGTAGATTAGAGGAGAGTACAGTAGAGGAGAATACAGTAGATTAGAGGAGAGTACCGTAGATTAGAGGAGAGTACAGTAGATTAGGAGAGTACAGTAGATTAGAGAGTACAGTAGATTAGAGGAGAGTACAGTAGAGGAGAATACAGTAGATTAGAGGAGAGTACAGTAGAGGAGAGTACAGTAGAGGAGACTAGAGTACAGTAGAGGAGAGGACAGTAAAGGAGAGGAGAGTACAGTAGATGAGACTAGAGTACAGTAGAGGAGAGGACAGTAGAGGAAAGTACAGTAGATTAGAGGAGAGTACAGTAGAGGAGAATACAGTAGATTAGAGGAGAGTACAGTAGAGGAGAGTACAGTAGATTAGAGGAGAGTACAGTAGATTAGAGGAGAGTACAGTAGATTAGAGGAGATTACAGTAGAGGAGAATACAGTAGATTAGAGGAGAGTACAGTAGATGAGAGGAGAATACAGTAGAGAGGAGAGTACAGTAGAGGAGAGTACAGTAAAGGAGAGGAGAGGATAGTAGATTAGAGGAGAGTAGATTAGAGGAGAATACAGTAGATTCGAATACAGTAGATTAGAGGACAGTAGATTATGAGAGTACAGTAGATTAGAGGAGAGTACAGTAGATTAGAGAGTACAGTAGATTAGAGGAGAGTACAGTAGAGGAGAATACAGTAGAGGAGAGTACAGTAGAGGAGAGTACAGTAGATTAGAGGAGAGGAGAGTAGATTAGAGGAGAATACAGTAGATTCGAATACAGTAGATTCAAATACAGTAGATTAGAGGACAGTAGATTAGAGGAGAGTACAGTAGATTAGAGGAGAGTACAGTAGATTAGAGAGTACAGTAGATTAGAGGAGAGTACAGTAGAGGAGAATACAGTAGATTCGAATACAGTAGATTAGAGGACAGTAGATTAGAGGAGAGTACAGTAGATTAGAGAGTACTAGAGAGTACAGTAGATTAGAGGAGAGTACAGTAGAGGAGAGTAGATTAGAGGAGAGTACAGTAGAGGAGAATAGAGTAGATTAGAGGAGAGTACAGTAGATTAGAGAGTACAGTAGATTAGAGAGTACAGTAGATTAGAGGAGAGTACAGTAGAGGAGAAGAGAGTAGAGGAGAGGACAGTAGAGGAGAGCAGAGTAGAGGAGAGTACAGTAGAGACTAGAGTAGAGGAGAGGACAGTAAAGGAGAGGAGAGTACAGTAGATGAGAGGAGAATACAGTAGAGGAGAGGAAAGTACAGTAGAGGAGAGTACAGTAAAGGAGAGGAGAGGATAGTACAGTAGATTAGAGGAGAGTACAGTAGATTAGAGGAGAGTACAGTAGAGGAGAATACAGTAGAGGAGAGGACAGTAGAGGAGAGGAGAGTACAGTAGATGAGAGGAGAATACAGTAGATTAAAGGAGAGTACAGTAGAGGATAGTACAGTAGATTAGAGGAAAGTACAGTAGAGAAGAGGAGAATACAGTAGAGGAGAGTACAGTAGAGGAGAGTACAGTAGAGGAGAGTACAGTAGAGGAGAGGAGAGTAGATGAGAGGAGAATACAGTACAGTAGATGAGAGGAGAATAGAGGAGAGGAGAGTACAGTAGAGGAGAATACAGTAGATTAGAGGAGAATACAGTAGAGGAGAGTACAGTAGAGGAGAGTACAGTAGATTAGAGGAGAATACAGTAGAGGAGAGTACAGTAGAGGAGAGTACAGTAGAGGAGAATACAGTAGAGGAGAGTAGCTGAGAGGAGAATACAGTAGAGGAGAGTACAGTAGAGGAGAGTATCTGAGAGGAGAATACAGTAGAGGAGAATACAGTAGAGGAGAATACAGTAGAGGAGAGTAGCTGAGAGGAGAATACAGTAGAGGAGAGTACAGTAGAGGAGAGTAGCTGAGAGGAGAATACAGTAGAGGAGAGTACAGTAGAGGAGAGTACAGTAGAGGAGAATACAGTAGAGGAGAGTAGCTGAGAGGAGAATACAGTAGAGGAGAGTACAGTAGAGGAGAGTAGCTGAGAGGAGAATACAGTAGACGAGAGCAGAGGAGAAGTGGTTTCCAGGTGATACCTGTCTTTGTGCAACATGATGTCATCCTCCTGGTACTCCTCGCCACTGAAGTATTCTCCTGAGCCCTTGTCATCATCACTGTCTGCTCCCCCTGGCTTCTCTCTACGGATGGTTGGGTACAGAACACCCCCTGATTCTGACCTGGGGTCAAAGGGTCAAAGTTCAACCATAAACCTTTTTAAGGGGTGATTGAGGTATAGTATATCAGTAAAGCAGATCATATTAACCAATGCGAGATTGGGGTCATTAAAGGGTGAAACAGTAGTTTCACAGACATACCTAATGTAGGTGTCATAGTAGAGCCTCCTGTCCAAGCAAGCACGTTGTGGTGAAGGAAATGTGTATTTAGGACAGGGGAAGGGAAGGGCATGCAATGACAAAGACAAGACACAATCTGTAATGTGAGACAAACAAAAATAATAATCCTGGTCATAAAATGAATGGGTCTGGAGTGTGTGTGTGTGTTACTGATAGATACACACAGTTCCAGGATTTCAACATAAAGAGCTCTTTGTGGTGCAAGAATGAACGGTGCTGAAAAGATCCATTATATGAACGGCCAGGATATGTGAAATACATAGCTATGGTAAGGATGTGATGGGGCAACAACTTCAAAACCCAAACGCCCTATTCAGATCCGCATCTGTTGTCATGGGGTTCATCTCATTGAGCTCCACAGCTCCTAGACCTTCCGCAAGCAAGTAACCATTGTTCTCATCACACATGAATTCAAACCTACAATAATCCCCTAGTTCATTACCACACTGTAAAAAAAGATGTTGATTCAACGTACAATTGTAAGGCAACCAGCTGCAATAGGATTGGCAGCTTACTCCAAATATATTGGTTGAGAAAATACTTTTTTTTGTGTGAAAATGTTGTTGAGTGAACTCACTATCTTATTGCACCTTGTTGCCTTACAATTGTACGTTGAATCAACATCTTTTTTTACAGTGCATACATTCATTGACTACTGCATTAAAAATGGAGAGAACCATAATATTATGCAACCTTCAACCAGGAAGTCCCTTTGAGGTTAAGAGAGCTCTTTTACTAGGGAGACCTAGCCAAGAAAGCAGCATCCTAAGTTACCTTGCAGACTGGACCGTGGGGAGGGTGTCAAAGTCAACACTCTTGCGGTGTGAGCTGGAGGAGGGTGTCCCATTAGCGGACGAGTGCTCGCGGTGGAGGCAGTGCCGCTGCCCCCCTTTGGTCAGGGAGGGCACAGTGGGGATGTTGGCGTTGTTGAGGTTGGCGTTGGAGGACATGGGGGATTTGGGGTAGTAGTGGTTGTAGGGGTGGGGGTCACCAGCCCCTTCCTCAGGGCCGACCTGAGAGGGCTCCACGAATGCGTGGCAGGAAGGAGGCGGGACCTGGAGGGGCCGCTGGGTGACAGAACCCCGGTGGTCCCCGTTAATGTGATTGGTGTGGTTGGCGAACAGCACGCCGTTCCTCTGTAGAGACAACACTCGGGTCAGTACAGGCGACCATAAAAACACAGTGACCAAACTTAACCACTGGCTTTGGGTCTGTCCTGGTGGTAAGGCACGGCCATTGAGGTTTTAATTACGATCTTCACTAAATGATGTTCAACAGATAACGAGGGTATTAAATTAACAGTGCATTTAGTGAAGGTTTGTGTGCAAAACATTTTATGTAAGTGGAGTAACTTTAAAACCACTGGGTTGAATAAGTATCATCTAGTGTGTGTTCTGGGTTATCAGGCAATATGAGTGTTATCATCTTTAAACTAGTCTAGATGAGACTTGATTCCTCTCTGTAAATCATACAATGGAAATGACATTATTGTCAACATCTCAGAGTGAAATATCTGTTGTGACTGAGTCAATATGCAAGCAAGCTCTTCCCACTGGCCAAAGAGTGGACCAACAACGTAACTGTTTTAATTGGGGCACTTGATTTAGCTCAGCTAGCAACCACGTGAACTGAGTTTGGGACCATTCCATTGGCTGTAAAAAAACTAATTCTATGTGTCGGGTGAGTTAAATCAAGCGCATCTATTGAATGAACTGGGATAGTGATTTACCCTAGACACCTCATCATCTTCTTCTGCATTCATGTCTACAAGGCCCTCGTCTTGTAGGTCACATGATATGACTCGGCGAATTTCGGGCCCAATATCATGCAGTGTGCGGAGGCCAGCCTGCAACAACGACAAGAGAGCAGCTGAGAGCTGGCAGGAACACATACACACAAACATGAACTGAAGCATAAGGTCAGACATACAGTACAGTACACACAGACAAATCAGACTGAGGAGGTGCTTTGTTCATCAGGGTGAGTGTGCACAGCACTGCTAATCCAGAGTTCATAAATCATTTCTGAGGAACAACATTCTCTTTATCTCTGATTGTTTCCAGAAGCAGATAAGAAAGGGTATAGTCTGCAGGTGTATGGCTAGAGGTGACATAGCAAAGTGCAGGCCAGGGAAGCAACATTGTGTTCAGGTGCAGTGGCCTGCTGCTTTGCAGATGTCCAGCGGTGATTGGACAAAGCAGTACTAGTGTGATTCAACCAATCGCTAACTAGCAGTTACATATTGTTTACCCATATTAATGTATTATCTTACTATATTAGCCACGTATTTTGGTTTGTAAATCCTATTAGTTAGTTTCAAAGGTTATTATCTTTTAAATTGTACAGGTATCTGCAGGTCAAATAAATTGACTTGTGTTACAGTGTACATAGATTGGCCTTAATAGTGTGAGTTTGGTAACTACTGACAACTCTAGAGGAGGTGGAATGGTACAGTCCAGTACAGAACAGTACAGCAGTTGAGACTCACCTGGAGGGCGATGGTGGAGTTCAGGCTGGAGAATGAGTGTCTTCCCACCAGGCCTTGCTCTTTGCGTTTCTTGAATTTCCTGAAGTAGTCCTGTATCAGGAAGGTGGCATAAAACTTCCCCACGGTTACCTCGTCATCTGAGTGAACAGACCACACAAACGTCTCCACTGTCAGCACCTCACCACGCCGCACAGCATCCTGGGAAATAACACTAGGCCCGAAGACACAATGGTACTCTACCTCTCCTATAGGAACTCTTCAGAGCACTCCAACAATCGGCTGAATATCATATACATGTATGCTGGCTTTATCATGAGTCTGTTTTGAATAACTGATATTCCGCAGAAACCCAACAACATTTTTTTAATATACAGTATACAGGACTAGTCAGAAGTTTGGACACACCTACTCATTCAAGGGTTTTTCTTTATTGTTACTATTTTCTACATTGTAAAATAATAGAGAAGACATCAAAACTATGAAATAACACATATGGAATCATGTAGTAATCAAAAAAGTGTTAAGAAAATCTAAATATATTTTATATTTGAGATTCTTCAAAGTAGCCACCGTTTGCCTTCATGACAGCTTTGCACACTCTTGGCATTCTCTCAACCAGATTCATGAGGTAGTCACCTGGAATGCATTTCAATTAACAGGTGTGCCTTGTTCAAAGTTAATTTATGGAATTTCTTTCCTTCTTAACGCATTTGAGCCAATCAGTTGTGTTGTGACAAGGTAGGAGTGGTATACAGAAGATAGTCCTATTTGGTAAAAGACCAAGTCCTTATTATGGCAAGACCAGCTCTAATAAGCAAAGAGAAACGACAGTCCATCATTACTTTAAGACATGAAGATCAGTCAAAAACTTTGAAAGTTTCTTCATGGTCGAACTGCTGGAAAGAAACCACTACCAAAGGACACCAATAAGAAGAAGAGAGTTGCTTGGGCCAAGAAACATGAACAATGGACATTAGACCGGTAGAAATCTGTCCTTTGGTCTCATGAGTCCAAGTTTGAGATTTTTGGTTCCAACCGCCGTGTCTTTGTGAGACGCAGAGTAGGTGAACAGATGATCTCTACATGTGTGGTTCCCAACGTGAAACATGGAGGAGGAGGTGTGATGGTGTGGGGGTGCTTTGCTGGTGACACTGTCTGCTCAAGGCAGTAACCAGCATGGCTACCACAGCATTCTGCAGTGATACGCCATCCCATCTGGTTTGCTCTTAGTGGGACTATCATTTGTTTTTCAACAGGACAATGACCCAAAACACCTCCAGGCTGTGTAAGGGCTATTTGACCAAGAAGGGGAGTAATGGAGTGCTGCATCAGATGACCTTGCCTCCACAACCACCCGACCTCGACCCAATTGAGATGGTTTGTGATGAGTTGGACCACAGAGTGAAGGAAAATCAGCCAACAAGTGCTCAGCATTTGTGGGAACTCTTTCAAGACTGTTGGAAAAGCATTTCAGGTGAAGCTGTTTGAGAGAATGCCAAGAGTGTGCAAAGCTGTCATCAAGGCAAAGGGTGGCTACTTTGAAGAATCTCAAATATACAAATATTTTTGGTTACTACATGATTCCATATGTGTTATTTCATAGTTTTGATGTCTTCACTATTATGCTACAATGTAGAACATAGTAAAAATAAAGAAAAACCCTTGAATGAGTAGGTGTGTCCAAACTTTTGACTGGTACTGTATATATGTATGTATGGATGTAGGTAAGCAGATCAGCTAGCCACTGCGGCTCCTCATGATGAGTTCAGATTTTTTGTGGACCCGATCAAAGTTGCCCATCCTTGCACTAGAGTATCTGGTATTATCAAAATATGAACAGTTCTGAAACAGAATTGTAAACAGCCAAACAGACACTAGCCTCAACTCAATACAGCCATTGTACCACAAAATCATGATATGAAGCGGCGCAACGCTTGTTTTCTTTCAAACCAACACAACCACATCTTACTGAACATATGAGTCTATCAAACAGCTACACATCCACCTACAGTATCTAAGGGTTAGCTACAGTACAGGGATACTGCCACAGTTAGAAGCACCTAACAAGAAGACTACAGCAGAAAGAGAAGAATATCTAAACTGTTAAGAGACGAGCAGGCCAGGGAAGCAGTACAGAACAGGGAAGCAGCGATCTGTGTCACTCAGCTAGTTAGTAAGCAGACTGGGGACAGCTAGGGCACAGGAGAGAAAGGCAACTCTAGTTCCATGCCACCGGCCAAAAACAGAACTGCTGCAGGAAATTCCGGACGGCAGAGAGAAGGAGAGAGCAGAAGAGACTATGGAAGAGGGGAAAGAGGAGGAGGGAAAGCTGTGGAGGAGAGAAGCTTGGCCAGAAAGAGAGAGAGAGAGATCAAGAGGAGTTAGTAAACTATAGCAGAGCATGCAATGCTAGAACAAGCCAAGCATCGGAGCTAAAGCAGAAAGTATTGTGCAGCAAAGGATAAAAATGAAAATAAAATACCACAAATAATGTTTTCAGCAAACTATGGCACAGTGAAGAACACTACAGGTTCGTCATCATCAATCAGCATCGTACAACACCACAGACTGTACAGGTCAGTATGGCTCAGGTCAACCAAGCAGTATACAGAACAACAGTTCAGCATGGCATTTCACAGAAACACATGGGTGCTGCGATATTCCCTTCCTATAGAGTACACTGCTTAGTGCACAATGAAGTGAATAGGGAGCCATATAAGATTGAGCCTGGCCTGAGTATCACTAGGAAGCCCCAGAGTCAGGCTGTAATGAGCATGTGAGTACACTGTGGAGGGAAAAAGAAAGTGAGATAAGGTGAGTTTCGCCGAACTTAAGTGACAGTCTGCAGTTTCTGTCTCATCCCCTATCTGATCCTGCTCTTATCTGGAATCTAACTGGGACTTTTACAGCTATTCACACACAAAACAGGAAGTGAAGACTCAACTGTCTGTCAATAATTTGTCGGAGCAAACTGTTTCACAAGTTTAGTAAGGCCATGGATCACTAATGTCAATGAATTTGTGTATTTTCAAGGTGTGACTGCTGAGTATATGCTTTGAGTTCCATGTATTGATCCTGTGTAATACCACTGCTGAGGGAAAACGTTGTTGAAGGTCAGCCTGGAGCGGAGGATCGCTACCGTGATTACACACACAGTACATAAGTAATAACACTGCTTAGCTATGTAGTTTTGCACAGCGCATTTGTATGTTTAAAGTGTACATAACAATTGAGCATGTGCGAGTATACAGGGCAGTCTGACATGAGGAAGTCAGTTACTGTTGACAGACACCACAGACACATGGAGGCGGGAGCCATTCTACTGACCGCCTGCAGGGGGCACCACTTGGTCCAACAGCTTCATGCTGGTCCTCTTCCAGATCTTCTTGATGACCGCTCGCAACTCCTCATTGGCCTGTTCCAAGTTGCCTAGGAAACCAACACTTGGTGAATGATTTGGACCAATCAAGACAGCTATTGAGCAGGCCACTGTATAAGACTATTTTGAGTATATTCATTGGGTGTTTCCATTACAGCACCAGTGTGTCGACAGTGATTATGGTAATGTGGGCTCTAATGTTATTTTTTGGGAACTGTGTTTCCATATAGCTAAGGCTGACACTGAGGACTTGTGAACCTTGGCTTTAAGTCAGAGCAGGTCTACTGAGGACATGGGCCAGTGAGAAACTGGAGCTAGGCCGTGGCGGTGGAAACCCAAAAATCTGAGCGTTTTGGGTAAAACACTGGGGTAAGTCCTTAGTGGAAATAAGCCATCAGAGATACTGTGTGATGTTTCTGTCCGATAGACTTCATAGTATGTCCTCATTCAGACATCACTGTGTTAGCTCCCAGTGCTCACCTTCAGTTTTGATCTTCAGAGCAGTCCTCACCAAGGCAAACAGAGTGGCATTGAACATGACCGTGCCATCACTGTTCAGGGGCATGTTCATTGCAACCAGTCTCTAAAAGGAGTTACGGTCATGCAACATATGAGTTAACCAGGGCAAGATTGAGCTCACAATATGAACACCTTATGTAATATGTGTGTAATGTGTGTTTGTGCTGTTTGGGTGTTCAGACACACCTTGCAGGCCACTCTGTGTGGACACAGCTTGCCGAAGCCTAGAGGAGGCTGGATGCGTCTCAGCAAGGTCACCACATCCAGATGCTTTATCCTGCCCCTGAAAGAGACACAGTGACACAGACACTGAAACCAACACACTACTGAAAGCAACACCAAATACAGAAACAACACACAGTGAGAACCAATGTAAATTAATGACTGCAGGGGTGTGCGTGTGTGTGTGTGTGTGTGTGTGTGTGTGTGTGTGTGTGTGTGTGTGTGTGTGTGTGTGTGTGTGTGTGTGTGTGTGTGTGTGTGTGTATTTGTGTACTCTATGTCCAGATGGTAATGCAGACTCACTTGGCCTCAGGGTCGTATTCAGACCAGATCCTTTTAAACTCATCCAGGTGGTGAGGGCCCAGAATGGACCAATCACGCGTCAGATAGTCAAAGTTATCCATGATGACAGCAACAAACAAGTTGATGATCTAAAACAGAGACATTGTGTCAGTAAGGGATCACCTTTCTGTTTTCTCAATGACATTCCATTCAGCATTGAAAAAAGGCACAAGTTTAAGTTTGTTCTACTCTACTACTTTGATGGATCCTTTTTGTCTTCTTCTAATGCCTCTTAAGAGGAAAGTAATCCAAAAGTAACTAATCAGATTACATTACTGAGTTTGGGAAATCCAAAAGTTACATTACTGAGTACAATTTTGGACAGGTAACTAGTAACTGTAATGGATTACATTTAGAAAGTGACCTACCTAACCCTGTGTGGGTGTGTGTACATGCTGTGATTATGTGTGTGTGTATGTGTGTGTGTGTGTATACCAGGAAGGCGCAGAGCATGTAGAAGCTGATGAAGTAGATAATGGCGAATCCGCTGCCACAGGTTTTCTCCTCTCCAGGGTTGTAGTCTGACTCCGAGTCACACAGCTTCCCTGGCAGACATGCCAGCATGATCTCCTGCCACGCCTCACCTGTAGCACACCTGAGAAGCATCAACAACAGTAATATTAGGACTACAATGACCACAGCTTTTCACCATCCATAATAATAAATCAACTAGTCACACACACACACACACACACACGTGCACACACATACCTGAAGAGCATCAGGACAGCTTGAGGAAAGGTCTGGAAGTTGTTGTTTCGGTTAATCTGTGTGTGGTCTACCAAGGCAATCTTTCCAAACACCTGAAACACAGCACAGTGTGTTATTGAAGAAATAAATGCTATTGGTAAGATAATCATATTGTAACTTCAACATTTCCAAAATAAATGTCTGTCAGTTACCTGCATTCCAATAACAGCATAGATGAAGAATAACATGGCTATCAGAAGGGCAACATAGGGAAGAGCCTAGGAATGCCAGAGAGAGAAAGGTAGTTTTAGTAGATTGACTCAGCAAGGGAAGGTGCACCTTCACCTGTATGTTACACTCTGACCTGTATGGCTCCACTGTTACCCCAGTAGGGTTGCAGAGGGAGGGTATTACTGGAAACCTTCAAAGTTTACCAGTAAACTGACAGAATTTTGGTAACATTCAAGTTTCTTTTGGAACTGATGTCTGTGCCCAGGGGGATGGAATAAAACTTTGAGGGAGTTTCTCCCTTCTACACTCCTCTGTGGTATTGTGCTACACATCCAGTCAAAAACAAGTTTCATTTAAGAAGGACTTTGGAAGAAGAGGCTCTAATTTGTGCAACAACAAAAAAAGAATCCATAGACTTACTGGACATATGTTCAAACTCGCACACTTTTGATAGACTTAAGCAGCTGCAAATTATCGAGATAAAGTGTCACCACCAAAAAAAACGTAAACAATAGGCCTTTAGCAAATGTAACATAGGACATTCATTTTTCTAATGCAAAGAGCACTTTTCAGTTGTACTCAAAGCATGGCATTCTATGAGAACAGCATTTAACAACAGAGTAGGCTAATAAGTCCTTGCTCAGGTAAAACTATTTGGCTAATCTATATTTCTATATTTCCAAGTCCTATTCTTGAAGATCAAGGGGTATTAAATGAATTGAAATGACTGGAAATCTGACAGACTTTGGTTTTTAATGTAAAGATGTAGCCTTATCATATTACTATCTGTATTGAAGTAGAAAGAACTGGGTTACAAGAAGCCTACGGTTAGAGCGTAGGCCAGTAATAAAAAGGTCGCTGGTTCGAATCCCCAAGCCAACTAGGTGAAGAATCTGCTGATGTGCCCTTAAGCAAGGCACTTAACCCTAGTTGCTCCTGTAAATCGCTCTGGATAAGAACGTCTGCTATATGACTAAAATGTTAAATGTAAATGTAACCCATAAAGTAAAATGCAACATCCATTATGGCCAGCTATGTAAACTATAACATTGATTTATCTTGTATTACATGTCGTTCAATTGGTAGTATACATGTTTGTCTTCTTCTAATGTCTCGTAAGAGGAAAGTAATCTAAAAGTAACTGAAAGTAATGGGCGTCACAATAGGCCTAAGGATTTCATCACGGTATTTTTGTTCATTCAAATTGCCATTGATAAAATGCAATTGTGTTCGTTGTCCGTAGCTTATGCCTGAACCATACCATAACCCCACCGCCACCATGGGGCACTGTGTTCACAACGTTGACATGAGGAAACCACTCGCCCACATGATGCCATACAAGCGGTACAGCGTGCCAGTGGCCATTGAAGGTGAGCATTTGCCCACTGAAGTCGGTTAAGACGCCAAACTGCAGTCAGGTCAAGACCCTGGGGAGGACGACGAGCACGCAGATGAGCTTCCCTGAGATGGTTTCTGTCAGTTTGTGCAGAAATTTTCTGGTTGTGCAAACCCACAGTTTCCCCAGCTGTCCGGGTGGCTGGTGTCAGACGATCCCACAAGTGCAGAAGCCAGATGTGGAAGTCCTAGGCTGGCGTGGTTACACGTGTTCTGTAGTTGTGAGGCCGGTTGGACGTACTGACAAATTCTCTAAAACGACGTTTGAGGTGGCTTATGTTAGAGAAATGAACATTCAATTCTCTGACAACAGCTCTGGTGGACATTCCTGCAGTCAGCATGCCAATTCCACACTCCCTCAAAACAAACTTCCGACATCTGTGGCATTGTTATGTGACAAAACTGCACATTTTAGAGTGGCCTTTTATTGTCCCCAGCACAAGGTGCACATGTGTAATGATCATGCTGTTTAATCAGCTTCTTGATTGTGTGACAATGATGCTAGTACGAACTTAACCCCAGGTGCAGAGAAACACAGCAAGCAGAGGTAAGGATTGATTATCTTGGCAAATGAGAAATGCTCACTAACAAGGATGTAAACAAATTACATTTGTGCACAACATTTGAGAGAAATAAGCTTTTGTGGGTTTGGAACATCTCTGGGATCTTTTATTTCAGCTCATGAATCAAAACATTATCCTAAATATAAACCATCAACTTAGTGAATACCATTGGTGTATAATATGAGGGTTTCAGCATGAAATAGCCTTTATATATATAAATATATATATATATATTATTTATTTATTCTTTAATAAAAAATATGTTTTTTAAATTACACACTTAAATGTATTTTATTATGTCAATATGTTTTGGTTGTAAATGTTTTGGCATCAAACTGGTAGCAGTTGTGAAAAAAGTTAATAGTTAGAGTTTATTGAAAACAATAAGGTTGATTAGATGCTTTTTTCATTAATTAGGCAATTTTCTCTTGAACCATATGGTCTATCTACTAGAAACGCATGGACAAAATGAAACAGATCTAAAAAAATACTGTATGGATATGAATAACTTTTAAAATATATATATATATATATTTATACTTTAATAACTTTTAATATATACTGCTCAAAAAAATAAAGGGAACACTTAAACAACACATCCTAGATCTGAATGAATGAAATAATCTTATTAAATACTTTTTTCTTTACATAGTTGAATGTGCTGACAACAAAATCACACAAAAATAATCAATGGAAATCCAATTTATCAACCCACGGAGGTCTGGATTTGGAGTCACACTCAAAATGAAAGTGGAAAACCACACTACAGGCTGATCCAACTTTGATGTAATGTCCTTAAAACAAGTCAAAATGAGGCTCAGTAGTGTGTGTGGCCACGTGCCTGTATGACCTCCCTACAACGCCTGGGCATGCTCCTGATGAGGTGGCGGATGGTCTCCTGAGGGATCTCCTCCCAGACCTGGACTAAAGCATCCGCCAACTCCTGGACAGTCTGTGGTGCAACGTGGCGTTGGTGGATGGAGCGAGACATGATGTCCCAGATGTGCTCAATTGGATTCAGGTCTGGGGAACGGGCGGGCCAGTCCATAGCATCAATGTCTTCCTCTTGCAGGAACTGCTGACACACTCCAGCCACATGAGGTCTAGCATTGTCTTGCATTAGGAGGAACCCAGGGCCAACCGCACCAGCATATGGTCTCACAAGGGGTCTGAGGATCTCATCTCGGTACCTAATGGCAGTCAGGCTACCTCTGGCGAGCACATGGAGGGCTGTGCGGCCCCCCAAAGAAATGCCACCCCACACCATGACTGACCCACCGCCAAACCGGTCATGCTGGAGGATGTTGCAGGCAGCAGAACGTTCTCCACGGCGTCTCCAGACTCTGTCACGTCTGTCACGTGCTCAGTGTAAATCTGCTTTCATCTGTGAAGAGCACAGGGCGCCAGTGGCGAATTTGCCAATCTTGGTGTTCTCTGGCAAATGCCAAACGTCCTGCACGGTGTTGGGCTGTAAGCACAACCCCCACCTGTGGACGTCGGGCCCTCATACCACCCTCATGGAGTCTGTTTCTGACCGTTTGAGCAGACACATGCACATTTGTGGCCTGCTGGAGGTCATTTTGCAGGGCTCTGGCAGTGCTCCTCCTGCTCCTCCTTGCATAAAGGCGGAGGTAGCGGTCCTGCTGCTGGGTTGTTGCCCTCCTACGGCCTCCTCCACATCTCCTGATGTACTGGCCTGTCTCCTGGTAGCGCCTCCATGCTCTGGACACTACGCTGACAGACACAGCAAACCTTCTTGCCACAGCTCGCATTGATGTGCCATCCTGGATGAGCTGCACTACCTGAGCCACTTGTGTGGGTTGTAGACTCCGTCTCATGCTACCACTAGAGTGAAAGCACCGCCAGCATTCAAAAGTGACCAAAACATCAGCCAGGAAGCATAGGAACTGAGAAGTGGTCTGTGGTCCCCACCTGCAGAACCACTCCTTTATTGGGGGTGTCTTGCTAATTGCTTATAATTTCCACCTGTTGTCTATTCCATTTGCACAACAGCATGGGAAATGTATTGTCAATCAGTGTTGCTTCCTAAGTGGACAGTTTGATTTCACAGAAGTGTGATTGACTTGGAGTTACATTGTGTTGTTTAAGTGTTCCCTTTATTTTTTTGAGCAGTGTATATATATATATATATATATATATATATATATATATATATATATATATATATATATATATATTTATACTTGAATAACTTTTAAAATATATATATATATATATATATATTATTATTTATTTTTTAATTATTCAAGTATAAATTACCAAAGTTATCATAAATGACCTGTTAATAACCAAAATTACCGAAGATTCTGGTAACTTTGGTAAATTACCGGTAGCTTGGCAACCCTATACCTGAGCATTTCTTCTCTCACCTGGAAGGACTTAATGAAGGTCCACAGGAGCGTTCGGATGCCCTCCCCTCTGCTGAGCAGCTTGACCAATCGCATGACTCGAAACAAACGGAAGAATGTGATGGAGATGCGAGCGCTGTCCTCAGTGTTCTGAGAGAGAGAGGGAGAGAGATTGAGAGAGAAAGAGAGAGAGGTGGAACACCCACAGTGCTACTTTAACACACAGCTAGGAGCAGGCCAGAGATCAACACGCAGTGTGTGTATGTGTACGTACGTGCACGTGTGTTCAACCACCTCTGTGCATGTGTGTACACATTCAGGTAGAGGAACATGCAACAGTCCTTAACTTGTGTGAATGCGATGCAGACACGTCCCACACACATACAGTAGCTACACAAGACAAGTGTCCCCACTCCTAGGAGTCATACAGAGGCACTCCACTCCCATCTCCAGAATGTCCAGACACAAGCAAACCTGGATAAACCCACAACATCCACAGTATGATCCAGGTCAAACATGAACAAAACAACACAAAAAAGACTGATAATGAGATGATGCTCAACACGCACAAGATCCCAAACCAGAACTGATCTTGTCCTTGGAACCAGCCCACAAAACAGGCAAGACAAAACCTCAACGAAGTATACGGTTTCAGAACAGGATATTTCATGCGAACAAACGTAACGACTGACAACATAAACAGCTCTGTGCTGAGATGACGATGACGATGAGGAAGAGTGGTGTACTGGAAGGGGCTTCTTACCCCTGGGTCCACAATCACCTTCACCACTGGGATGGCCTTGAAACCAAAGGTGTGGGTTAACCACTAACAACTTCAATTCTTCGTCCCTCATATCATTGAAGTCAGCAATTAGTCATTGATATAGTTATTGACATAATTACTTATCTTACAACTAGTTCAGAATGTCATTACATTTCTTTATTGTTGATTCAATCAACCATCCATGGCATTATTGAAGCGTCTTCAACAAAAGGAATCAGAGAACAACCATAACAGACATGTTACATGAGCAACCGTATTGACACTGAAGAGACGCCATCATCTGCCTTTTATGCAAAGCCCGACCACAGTAGCTTAGTACTGATTACCACACACTGTAGTACATTCAGTACATCAAACATGACGTACAATTCTACACGTGAAGAAAGAAAACACCAATATAATGCAGTACAACTTTGATCAGCACCAGAAAATAAGGAGATCCCAGAAAGACAAACTTGGTTAAATTGATATCAAATAACTATGTATATTGTTACATGTAGTAAACTTGAAATATACCATGTTGTGAGACAATCTCTGCATGTGTATGTGTGGAAGTCCATATGTCTGTTTAGATTTGTAATTCCAAAAAAGGGAAAAAACAGAGGCACACAAACTTCATGATGGCACAAAGTCACAGAACAGCACCAAGCATGGGATCACTAATCTAGACAACATATTAGAGGAAGGCCCTGCAATAACCCTGGGAGTGTTTTGAAACTGTCCTATCATTAGAAAATCGTACAAATCTGGTAAAGATCTGACTCAGTTGTCATCATATTTATATAGATGTCACATGCCATTTGATCTCCAAGGCTCACCGGGTTGCATTCAAGATTACAACATTACTCCAAAACGGTGGACGCTACTTAACAGCTAGATAGCTCCTTGGAAAGCTATTGCTCTAGCTAGCATAGTTAATGAACATGTTTGGGACATGAAAACATGTTGGGATCTTGAATGTAACCCTGATGTTATTGCAATGCATTCCCTCTGATAGTGCTACAGAACAAGGAGCATGAAGATGGCTACTTACATTGATCTCTGTGATTGCAATGTCAACGACGCTACCAACAACAATTAAGGCATCAAATGTGTTCCATGCATCGGCGAAATAGTGCTGCAAGCGCCAGCCCACGGACACAAAGAGACGGGAGAGAACAGAGGCAGAAAAAGAGAAAGAGAAGGATAGAGAGAGATGTGAAAACACAGACAAAACATGAAAATATACAGCAGGAAATAGAAAAAAGAGTGAGTGGCACTGTGTCTGGGAGAATACAAAATGTATGCATGCCTCTAAGTAGCCCAACTTTACATTTAAAACAGTAAATAAAGTTCTGACTATGATCTGTTATGAACCCTCTACTGTATAAGGTGTTATAAGTCTCTCACTGATACAGTGCCTTCACAGTGCTGAGTAACTGGCCACCATAGACCTAGACCCAATACCAGTCCAGCATAGGTAATACATCATACCTATGGTGGCCAGCCCTGACAGAGGTCCCACAGTAGGACAAGGAGCCAACAGACTGGCTTTAGGACCAGAGAGGGGTTTGAGTGAGTCTAGAAAAAGGTGAGGGAAGGAAATAAGGAAGGAAGGGAGGGAGGGAGGGAGGGAGGAAGAGAGGAGGCAGGGATGAGGGCAGGTCTACTATAATACTCTACCTGAGTGAGAATGATGTCTACTACGCTGCCGATCACCACCAGGGCATCGAAGACGTTCCAGGCATCCCCAAAATACCCCTACAGGCCAGGGTACGGAGCCCAGCATGGGTGGGTGGGTGGGTGGGGTGGGGGGGTCAGTGGAGAGTAAGAAGTAGGGAGGGAAAGGGTGAGGAGGGAGTGTTAAGGTAATATTGCAGGGGAAGATACTTGGGAGTGGGGTGAGGGGGTGAGATAACTGGTCAATGGTGCGAGTTGAGAGGCAGGCAGACAGACTGACTCACCCTGGGTTTGAAGGCGATGAGTTTAAAGATCATCTCCACAGTGAAGACGCCAGTGAAGACCATGTTGAGGATGTCCATGGCATAGTTGAACAGGTGAGACTGGCCATAGTGCTGAGGAAATGGAGAGAGTGGAAGAGAGAAGAGGGAGAGAGAGGGTCGGAGAAAGAGAAAGGGGGAAGATAAGGGGCATAAGAAGAACAGAAAGAAGGATGAGGAGATGGACAGAAAAATAAATATACAGATTACAAAATGCAGAACAGAGAGAGAGGCATAGCGGGACAAAGAGATAGACTCAGATATAGAGACACAGAGAGAGACAGAGATAGACCCGGATACAGAGAGAGACGGAGATAGACCCAGATATAGAGACACAGAAAGAGACAGAGGCATAGCGGGACAGTGAGAGAGACCCGGATATAGAGACATAGAGAGAGATAGAGATAGACCCGGATATAGAGACATAGAGAGAGACAGAGATAGACCCGGATATAAAGACATAGAGAGAGACAGAGATAGACCCGGATATAGAGACATAGAGAGAGACAGAGATAGACCCAGATATAAAGACATAGAGAGAGACACAGATAGACCCAGATATAGAGACATAGAGAGAGACCCGGATATAGAGACATAGAGAGAGACAGAGATAGACCCGGATATAGAGACATAGAGAGAGACAGAGATAGACCCAGATATAAAGACATAGAGAGAGACAAAGATAGACCCGGATATAAAGACATAGAGAGAGACAGAGATAGACCCGGATATAGAGACATAGAGAGAGACAGAGATAGACCCAGATATAAAGACATAGAGAGAGACAGAGATAGACCCAGATAAAGACATAGAGAGAGACAGAGATAGACCCGGATATAAAGACATAGAGAGAGACAGAGATAGACCCGGATATAGAGACATAGAGAGAGACAGAGATAGACCCGGATACAGAGAGAGACGGAGATAGACCCGGATATAGAGACACAGAGAGAGACAGAGATAGACCCGGATATAGAGACATAGAGAGAGACCCGGATATAGAGACATAGAGAGAGACAGAGATAGACCTGGATACAGAGAGAGACGGAGATAGACCCGGATATAGAGACACAGAGAGAGACGGAGATAGACCCGGATATAGAGACACAGAAAGAGACAGAGGCATAGCGGGACAGTGAGAGAGACCTGGATATAGAGACATAGAGAGAGACAGAGATAGACCCGGATACAGAGAGAGACAGAGATAGACCTGGATATAAAGACACAGAGAGAGACGGAGATAGACCCGGATATAGAGACATAGAGAGAGACAGAGATAGACCCAGATATAGAGACATAGAGAGAGACAGAGATAGACCCAGATATAGAGACATAGAGAGAGACAGAGATAGACCCAGATAAAGACATAGAGAGAGACAGAGATAGACCCAGATAAAGACATAGAGAGAGACAGAGATAGACCCAGATAAAGACATAGAGAGAGACAGAGATAGACCCAGATAAAGACATAGAGAGAAACAGAGATAGACCCAGATAAAGACATAGAGAGAGACAGAGATAGACCCAGATATAAAGACATAGAGAGAGACAGAGATAGACCCAGATATAAAGACATAGAGAGAGACAGAGATAGACCCGGATATAGAGACATAGAGAGAGACAGAGATAGACCCGGATATAGAGACATAGAGAGAGACAGAGATAGACCCAGATATAAAGACATAGAGAGAGACAGAGATAGACCCAGATATAGAGACATAGAGAGAGACAGAGATAGACCCGGATATAAAGACATAGAGAGAGACCCGGATATAGAGACATAGAGAGAGACAGAGATAGACCCGGATATAGAGACATAGAGAGAGACAGAGATAGACCCAGATAAAGACATAGAGAGAGACAGAGATAGACCCGGATATAGAGACATAGAGAGAGACAGAGATAGACCCGGATATAAAGACATAGAGAGAGACCCGGATATAGAGACATAGAGAGAGACAGAGATAGACCCGGATATAGAGACATAGAGAGAGACAGAGATAGACCCAGATAAAGACATAGAGAGAGACAGAGATAGACCCAGATATAAAGACATAGAGAGAGACAGAGATAGACCCAGATATAGAGACATAGAGAGAGACAGAGATAGACCCAGATAAAGACATAGAGAGAGACAGAGATAGACCCGGATATAGAGACATAGAGAGAGACAGAGATAGACCCGGATATAGAGACATAGAGAGAGACAGAGATAGACCCAGATAAAGACATAGAGAGAGACAGAGATAGACCCGGATATAGAGACATAGAGAGAGACAGAGATAGACCCAGATAAAGACATAGAGAGAGACAGAGATAGACCCAGATATAGAGACATAGAGAGAGACAGAGATAGACCCAGATAAAGACATAGAGAGAGACAGAGATAGACCCGGATATAGAGACATAGAGAGAGACAGAGATAGACCCAGATAAAGACATAGAGAGAGACAGAGATAGACCCAGATAAAGACATAGAGAGAGACAGAGATAGACCCAGATAAAGACATAGAGAGAGACAGAGATAGACCCGGATATAGAGACATAGAGAGAGACAGAGATAGACCCAGATATAAAGACATAGAGAGAGACAGAGATAGACCCAGATATAGAGACATAGAGAGAGACAGAGATAGACCCAGATAAAGACATAGAGAGAGACAGAGATAGACCCGGATATAGAGACATAGAGAGACAGAGATAGACCCAGATATAAAGACATAGAGAGAGACAGAGATAGACCCAGATATAGAGACATAGAGAGAGACAGAGATAGACCCAGATAAAGACATAGAGAGAGACAGAGATAGACCCAGATATAGAGACATAGAGAGAGACAGAGATAGACCCAGATATAGAGACATAGAGAGAGACAGAGATAGACCTAGATATAAAGACATAGAGAGAGACAGAGATAGACCCAGATAAAGACATAGAGAGAGACAGAGATAGACCCAGATAAAGACATAGAGAGAGACAGAGATAGACCCAGATAAAGACATAGAGAGAGACAGAGATAGGACTATACATGTATGGCAGGAAAGGGACTCACCTGGATGGCCAGACACAGTGTGTTGAGGATGATGAGGACGAACATGACGTACTCAAAGCCTGTGGAGTTGACCACATACCAGAATTTATACTGGTAGGGGTTCTTAGGGATGTACCTTCTCAGTGGACGAGCCTTCAGAGCATACTCCACACACTGACGCTAGAGAGGGGAGATAAAACACACAGTAATACACAGAAATGCACACACATACAGTGCTGTGCAAAAGTTTTATGCAGGTGTGACAAAATGCTGTAAAGTAAGAATGCTTTCAAAAATAGACATGTTAATAGATTATATTGATCAATTAACTACATGCAAAGTGAGTTAACTGAAGAACAATCTCCATCAAATCAATATTTGGTGTGACCACCCTTTGCCTTCAAAACAGCATCAATTCTTCTAGGTACACTTGTACGCAGTTTTGAAGGAACTCAGCAGGTAGGTTGGCCCAAACATCTTGGAGAACTAACCACAGTTCTTCTGTGGATTTAGGCAGCCTCAGGTGCTTCTCTCTCTTCATGTAATCTCAGACAGACTCGATGATGTTGAGGTCAGGGCTCTGTGGGGGCCGTACCATCACTTCCAGGACTCCTTGTTCTTGTTTACGCTGAAGATAGTTCTTAATGACTTTCACTGTATGTTTGGGGTCGTTGTCTTGCTGCAGAATAAATTTGGGGCCAATCAGATGCCTCTCTGATGGTATTGCATGATGGATAAGTATCTGCCTGTACTTCTCAGCATTGAGGATACCATTAATTCCGTCCAAATCAAACTCCATTTGCAGAAATGTAGCCCCTAACTTGCAAGGAACCTCCACAATACTCCACTGTTGCCTGCAGACACTCATTTGTGTACCGCTCTCCAGCCCTTCAGAGAACAAACTGCCTTCTGCTGCAGACATATTTCAGTCCAGAGCACCTGCTGCCATTTTTCTGCACCCCGGTTCCTGTGTTTTCCTGCATAGTTGAGTCGCTTGGCCTTGTTCCCACGTCAGAGTTAATGATTGTGTTTTAACCTTCATATTGAATTGATGATCATTAGCACCTGTGTGGTATAATTGTTTAATCATACACCTGACTATATGCCTGCAAATTCCCTGACTTTGTACAAGTGCACCTAGAAGAATTGATACTGTTTTGAAGGCAAAGAGTGGTCACACCAAATATGGATTTGACTTAGATTTAGCTTCAGTTCACTCCCTTTGCATTTAGTTAATTGATAAATATAATCTATTAACATGTCTATTTTTGAAAGCATTCTTACTTAAAGCTTTTTTTCACACCTGCCTAAAACTTTTGCACAACACTGTACATATTTATGTTCACACACACACACAACACACATACACACACACACACTAACTAGGTTGTTACCTGGTTCTTGTCCAGCTCACAGTTCTTGTACTCTTTCTCTCCCTGCTCCTGGAAAGTGACGATGACGAAACCGACAAAGATGTTCATCATGAAGAAGGCGATGATGATGATGTAGATGATGAAGAAGATGGAGATCTCCACGCGGTAGTTGTAGATGGGACCCATATTCTCTCTGTTGGAGTCGATGGCCTTGTAGAGCAGACTGAGCCACAGAAACAAACGCACACTAATCAGTGAGATGGTTCGTCAAAATGTATGTCTGTCTGGATATGCATACGTGGGAGTGTGAATATTCACGAGTGCATTTGCTGTGTGTGTGAGTGCACGTGCATGAGTGTGTGTGTGTGTGTGTGTGTGTGTGTGTGTGTGTGTGTGTGTGCATGCGTGCATATGTGAGAGGCTCTTACGCAGGCCAGCCTTCAAATGTAGAGACGGTGAACAGAGCCATCATGGCCATGAGGACGTTGTCAAAGTTGAAGTCACTGTTGTACCAGATCCTCTCCCTAACTGCAGGCAAGGCTGTGTCTCCATCCTTATACAGGATGTATGTGCCTCTACGAGAGAGAGAGAGAGAGAGAGAGAGAGGAGTTATACATCTAAATCCATGTATCTACATAATCATCTGTATATCCAAACAGACACATATCTGGGTCTCAGCACTCCAGTCCTTATGTTTGAACAAAGAGCGATCAAACTCACTTGCATTCCTCTGGGCTGGACTTGGCCTCGTCTGTGCAGCGATAGAACTTGCCCTGAGAGAACAGAACGTTTAACAGCTGCCCTTCTGTCACACATATTACACACACATAACCACACACATAACTACTGCATCATGCATAGACTACAGACAATACTTTATGAGTGTTAACACTGTAGTGGCGGTAGACACCTTGAATAGCTGCACTCCTATGCAGGCGAACATGAACTGTAACAGCGTGGTGACGATCATGATGTTGCCAATGGTCCTGATGGCCACAAATACACACTGGACCACATGCTGCAGGGTCAAGGGTCAAAAACAGAGGAGACAAGAGAGAAAAGGTCAGGGATGAATGACCTTATTGGACCCTGTACCCTTAGCCTGATGATTTACAAACAGGCAACTTCAGTAGTCAGTTATCTTGAGGGTGTGTTGTTAAACAGTTGTTACACTGTGGCCCACTGGCCCCCCGTCTCACCTTGAGGCCCTTGGCTCTGTTGATGGCCCTCAGGGGCCGCAACACCCTCAACACACGCAGGATCTTGACCACAGAGATGGCAGATGACCTGAACACCAAACACACAGTTATGGCCACATCGCTGACTGATTGAATGATTGATCAATCCATCAAGCAAGACATAAATCAATCAACCAATTGATTCATTTTTACGTACTGAATGCCAAAGGACACCAGAGAGACTCCAACCACCAGTAGGTCCAGCAGGTTGAAGTAGTTCCTGCAGAAGGCTCCTTTATGGAGGAAAGCCCCAAAAGCTGTCATCTGGAGAGCACAGGGAGACCGGCATCAGATATACTGACATATACACTAGGCCATCTCATACCAGACACACAACAGGTTCAGCTACAACTGTAGATGAGCTAGACATGTAGGATCTTCATTTGAGCCAGTTTGCTACAGCAGGAAAATAATAACAGGAAATATGAATTATTATGTGGATTATAATTAATGGACATTTTTGTGTGGTTTGATTAATTTTAAACCTCAAATACACTACATGTTTTAAATGTCCTGTATTTCAGGAAGGTTCTCCTGCAACAGGATGATCAAGCTAAGATTCTACATCTGTTGACACAAGCTCTTTCTCAGAGCGGGCAGACAAACACATCTACACACACTGATACAGATCTACTTCCTTCTAATCTTACTCCTACACATTCTGCTCAATAAGACATGAAGGGTATTTCAATAGAACAAAAACGGTTTTTTACAGCAACCAACAAACACAAAAAATAAAACATTATTTCAGAGATATGCTATTCATTTCCTGTAAAGATTAGAACAAAGCTCAACCCATTTTCCTTGAATCTACAGGTAATCTATTGGTTCTGTCATTTGCAAATTTAAGCCCAGGCTTAAAACACAAAACATGGGATTTGCATCAGTGGAGAGGTACAAAAGTGTATGAAAGCCTCCCAAACCAGAGAGGGGGGAGGTTGCATTCAAAAGAGTAGAGTCTAATTGCTTCAGAGTCATTCATGTGTGTCATGGTTTCATGCATACTCTGTGGAAGTACTCAAAACAATCATACCAAAATAAGTGTATGACCGATTGAAATTGATGCAGATGTGAGGCCTCACATGAAGCAAAGAGAACACACAGGTGGGGGCTGAACAGCAGAAGAGAATTGGGTCTGGGAAGCATGTCAAGGATCTCCTAACCTGGTTGCCAGGTCTGTTTGTGCTTTAGCATAAGCCAAACTGACAATGACAAAGGAGTTGTTGGCTAAAGTACAAACAGACCAGGGTAAGGTTCACAAAGAGGTGACCTACTATGAACCCTCATCTTTACAGGGTGCAGTTAAAACTAGACACAATAACAAGGCAGTGATTCATGCTACTGGAGTGATCCATGCTACACTCAAAAACGTACAAAAATACATATTGCCCCCTCTTTTGGCTCTAAATTGGTTTGTGGTTAAAAGAGGTGCCGTGATGGTTGCTGACAGACAAGCAGAAAAAAACAGGCGCCATTTAAAAACAGGCGACATACAGTAGACGGGGGAGTGCAGCAAGACGATGGTTGTCATAGAAACCTGGTTACCTTCAACAGGATCTCAAAGGTAAATATACTAGTGAAGACATAATCTGCATAGCCTAGGATCTGGAAAGCAACGAGAAGGTCTGAGCGTTACTACACAAGCACTAGAGCACAGCACACACACACAGGGGGAGAGCATTTACCTTCAATAGGATCTCAACAGTAAAGATTGCCGTGAAAGCATAGTCAAAATAACCAAGTATCTGCAAAAAGCAATGTGAAAGTTTAACAGGAGTTCAAGGCATCACCACATGACATGATATCAACAACTTCAGAATGCATCAACAGTCCTAAATTGATTACTACTGCTATTAAGTAAAGGTTTGAGGTTTTTAGTTCTTTTTAACACAGATATTTCATACCACTATTAGACATTATCGTGACAGTGTCATTACTGTAAAATTACAGTCAAATTACTTTCATGGAAGTAAAGATTATCTTGATGCTATCAAATGTTATTTTTATGTAAGAGAAACGCCTGCTGCAGTAAACATACGATGTTGCGTGCAGAGAAGTTGCGTATGGGGTCCTCAGCAGCCAGAGACACAGAGCTCAGCATGATGAACACCAGGATGAGGTTGGTGAAGATGTGGTGATTGATCAGCTTGTGGCAGGCCACCCGGACCCTGAGAAAAAAAGCCATGAAATCACACATTATTTTTGAGTGCGTGGGTGTGCGTGCATTATAACATATATTTAGTACTGAGACCTTCAATGCCTTGCAAAAGTATTCACCCCCCTTGGCGTTTCTCCTATTTTGTTGCACTACAACCTGTAATTTAAATTGATTTTTATTTGGATTTCATGTAATGGACATACACAAAATAGTCCAAATTGATGAAGTGAAATGAAAAAAATAACTTGTTTAAAAAAATGTAAAGAATTGAAGAACTGAAAAGTGGTGGGTGCATATGTATTCACCCCTTTGCTATGAAGCCCCTAAATAAGATCTGGTGCAACCAATCACCTTCAGAAGTCACATAATTATTTAAATAAAGTCCACCTGTGTGCATTCTAAGAGTCACATGATCTGTCACATGATCTCAGTATACAGTTGAAGTCGGAAGTTTACATACATTGTGGCCCATTCCTCCTGACAGAGCTGGTGTAACTGAGTCAGGTTTGTAGGCCTCCTTGCTCGCACACGCTTTTTCAGTTCTACCCACAAATGTTCTATGGGATTGAGATCAGGGCTTTGTGATGACCACTCCAATACCTTGACTTTGTTTTCCTTAAGCCATTTTGCCACAACTTTGGAGGTATGCTTGGGGTCATTGTCCATTTGGAAGACCCATTTGCGACCAAGCTTTAACTTCCTGACTGATGTCTTGAGATGTTGCTTCAATATATCCACATAATTTTCCTTCTCATGATGCCATCTATTTTGTGAAGTGCACCAGTCCCTCCCGCAGCAAAGCACCCCCACAACATGATGCTGCCACCCCCGTGCTTCATGGTTGGGATGGTGTTCTTTGGCTTGCAAGCTTCCCCCTTTTTCCTCCAAACATAACGATGGTCATTATGGCCAAACAGTTCTATTTTTGTTTCATCAGACCAGATGACATTTCTCATAAAAGTACGATCTTTGTCCCCATGTGCAGTTCCAAAGCGTAGTCTGGCTTTTTAATGGCGATTTTGGAGCAGCGGCTTCTTCCTTGCTGAGTGGCCTTTCAGGTTACGTCAATATAGGACTCGTTTCACTGTGGATATAAATACTTTTGTACCTGTTTCCTCCAGCATCTTCACAAGGTCCTTTGCTGTTGTTCTGGGATTGATTCGCACTTTTTGCACCAAAGTACGTTCATCTCTAGGAGACAGAACGCGTCTCCTTCCTGAGCGGTATGACGGCTGCGTGGTCCCATGGTGTTTATACTTGTGTACTATTGTTTGTACAGATGAACGTGGTACCTTCAGGCATTTGGGAATTGCTCCCAAGGATGAACCAGACTTGTGGAGGTCTTACTTTTTTTTCTGAGGTCTTGGCTGATGTCAAGCAAAGAGGCACTGAGTTTGAAGGTAGGCCTTGAAATACATCCACAGTTACACATCAAATTTACTCAAATTATGTCAATTAGCCTATCAGAAGCTTCTAAAGCCATGACATCATTTTCTGGAATTTTCCCAGCTGTTTGAAGGCACAGTCAACTTAGTGAATGTAAACTTCTGACCCACTGGAATTGTGATACAGTGAATTATAAGTGAAATAATCTGTCTGTAAACAATTGTTAGAAAAATTACTTGTGTCATGAACAAAGTAGATGTCCTAACCGACTTGCCAAAACTATAGTTTGTTAAGAAGAAATTTGGGGAGTGGTTGAAAAACGAGTTTTAATGACTCCAACCTAAGTGTATGTAAACTTCCAACTTCAACTGTATATACACCTGTTCTGAAAGGCCCCAGAGTCTGCAACACCACTAAGCAAGGGGCAACACCAAGCAAGCGGCACCATGAAGACCAAGGAGCTCTCCAAACAGGTCAGGGACAAAGTTGTGGAGAAGTACAGATCAGGGTTAGGTTATAAAAAAATATATGAAACTTTGAACATCCCACGGAGCACCATTACATCTATTATTAAAAAATTGAAAGAATAGGGCACCACAACAAACCTGCCAAGAAAGAGCCGCCCACCAAAACTCATGGACCAGGCAAGGAGGGCATTAATCAGAGAGGCAACAAAGTGACCAAAGATAACCCTGAAGGAGCTCCAAAGCTCCATAGGACCACTTTAAGCCGTACACTCCACAGAGCTGGGCTTTACGGAAGAGTGGCCAGAAAAAAGCCATTGCTTAAAGAAACAAATAAGCAAGCACGTCTGGTATTTGCCAAAAGACTCCCCAAACATATGGAAGAAGGTACCCTGGTAAGATGAGACTAAAATTGAGCTTTTTGGCCATCAAGGAAAACGCTATGTCTGGCGCAATCCCAACACCTCTCATCACCCCGAGAAAACCATCCCCACAGTGAAGCATGGTGGTGGCAGCATCATGCTGTGGGGATGTTTTCATCAGCAGGGACTGGGAAACTAGTCAGAATTGAAGGAATGATGGATGCCGCTAAATACAGGGAAATTCTTGAGGGAAACCTGTTTCAGTCTTCTAGAGATTTGAGACTGGAAGGTTCACCTTCCAGCAGGACAATGACCCTAAGCATACTGCCAAAGCAACACTCGAGTGGTTTAAGGGGAAACATTTAAATGTATTGGAATGGCCTAGTCAAAGCCAAGACCTCAATCCAATTGAGAATCTGTGGTATGACTTAAAGATTGCTGTACACCAGCGAACCCATCCAACTTGAAGGAGCTGGAGCAGTTTTGCCTTGAAGAATGGGCAAAAGTCCCAGTGGCTAGATGTGCCAAGTTTATAGAGAGACTTGCAGCTGTAATTGCTGCAAAAGATGGCTCTACAAAGTATTGACTTTGGGGGGGTGAATAGTTATGCACGCTCAAGTTTTCTGTTTTTTTGTCGCATTTCTTGTTTGTTTCACCATAAAAAATATTTTGCATCTTCAAAGTGGTAGGTATGTTGTGTAAATCAAATGATACAAACCCCCCAAAAATCTATTTTAATTCCAGGTTGTAAGGCAACAAAATAGGAAAAACGCCAAGGGGGTGAATACTTTCGCAAACCAGTATACTTACGGGTTAGTGTTGCTGAAGATGAAGAAAGCACTGCCCTCAGGGATGGGCGGAGTCTTCTCCTTGATGCTGAGGTCTGACAGCCTTTGAGGGCGTGGCCCAACCGGAACCTCTGGCAGATTATCATCATCGTTGTCATCATCACCAACTGGGGAAAACCAGGATCAGAGATAAGACAGTGCCAGGCCATGGAAGCTATGGCAACAAAGTTATGACACTGATCTCAGAACAGATTAGGTTACCTGGAGTGTCTGGAGTGGGATACGGTTCCTTCTCCTCTTCCTCCTCCAGTGGAACCTATATTCATCAAGACACAAATGATATATCAGCAGGGTATCAGTACTGTTATAAATGCCATATGGTTTTAACTCACTTTATCAATCTAAGTGGGCCACCATTCCAAAATCTTTTGTCTAATGGCGCCTCTGTGTGGTTATGGATTGCTCTTCTCTGACTTTCTAAAACCCCAATCTAAAAGCTACTCTGATTACCTTGAGATCCCCATCCTGGCCCTCAGGTTTCAGTTCCTCCATCTTATCAGTGTCATCTCTGGAAAAAAAGAGCCCAAACACAAGACAGCATCCCGACAGGTCAGGAGGAACAACAGAAAAACACAGACCATCTTCTCTTTCAGTAAGACAGTGCTGACATTACCTGGCACTCTTCTTCCTCTCCTTCTCCTCCTCTTCCTCCTTCTGGGCTGTGTTCAGGCTCTCTGCATCTGCCAGGTTGTCAACGGCGATGGCCAAGAAGACGTTCAGCAGGATGTCTGATTACAAACTGGACTTAAGGGCAACGGAGATACAACATTGACCTAGCGTTGGAGTGTAATGCACTGTTCTTCACTCCTGGTCCTGTGGGCTAGCAATGTGTACCGGCTATTGTTCCAGCTCAGAACTAACATATTTGATTCAACAAACAAAGAAACTACTCATCAAAAGCTACTCATGACTAGCTGAGTCAAATGTGTTAGTGCTGGGGTGGAACAAAAGCCTGCACATATTGCGTCTCTCTTGAACCAGTGGATAATACTGATCTAAATGCTATATGACTAGGGGCAGCTGAAGCCATGTGTTCTACATGTTTTAAAAACAGGATACAGTTTCCACAGACAAAGAGGATTATGAAGTAGATGCAGACGACCATGCCTGAGGAGAAGGGTCCACCGTACGCCATGATGCCGTCATACATCACAGCATTCCAATCCTCGCCTGTCAGGATCTGAGTCACACAACACAGTGTAGCACAACGTCATCCCAACGTTAGTACAACGCCTTCACGACATTATTACAATATTATTATATTATTACAAGTCATCACAATGTTATTACAACATCATATCACAATGTTATTACAATGTCATATCACGACATTATTACAACGCCATTATAACGTCATCACATTTTCATTATGTCAATAATCATTGTGAGAGAAACCAGGAACAGGTAGAGTCGTCCTACCTGAAACACTGTGAGTAGTGCTTGGGGGAAGTTGTCGAAGGTGCTCCTCTTAGTTATCGTCTCGTCGAAGTTGAACTTGCCTCCAAAGAGCTGCATGCCCAACAGAGAGAAGATGATGATGAAGAGGAAGAGCAGGAGCAGGAGGGAGGCGATGGACTTCATGGAGTTGAGCAGCGATGCCACCAGGTTACTGAGAGATGCCCAGTGGCTACAGGGCAGAGAGAGAAAGAGAAGGTCAAGATGAATGCACAAACAACCCATACGCAAGCATGCAAGCACACATACCGAGAGACTGATAAACATTCTTCCAACAGTATATGATACATCAAAACCAGTGAGCAAAGAAAGAGATGTGACGTGAACGAATCACAGAGGTAAACATTTTGCCAAAAGTACACCTCCACCACGTCAGTCTATGTCCAGACTCTCCTGAAGTCTCCCAGTCTCACCGTGTGACCTTGAAGATGCGTAGCAGGCGGACACAACGAAACACAGAGATGCCCAGGGGAGACATGATGGCCAGCTCCACCAGGATGGTCTCCACGATGCCACCACACACCACGAAGCAGTCGAAGCGATTGAACAGAGACACGAAGTAGGCCTGCAGGCCCAGACTATACATCTTCACCAGCATCTCACACGTAAACAGAGCCAGCAGAACCTTGTTGGCCACATCTGGAGAGCAGCGGACATCAGCATATAGACATTACAGTACAACATTTTCCAGTTATAAAGATCACTGCTATGGGGATCTGGTAGGAAGGGATACTGTATGCAGCAGATACAGTATCTGGGTAAGTCATAGGTATTGTCTGATTATCAAGGGCACTACTGTAGTATAATGACATTGTAGATTGTAAGATTCAAGGAGAACATAGTATGTATCCTGTGGGTTTCTGAGAAGGACACTAAGTACACATTATGCTAAAACTATGTGATTGGGAAATACCATTTTGACCCTCTACCCACCCTGGACGTCCGTGAGCCAGTTAGGCTGGTTGTAGTGCTCTGAGGAGATGGTGAGCGTGTTGAGAAACACCAGGATGATCACCAGCCAATAGAAAGACACCGACTTCACGGCAACACGACACTTCCTGCGGCAGAACCGGTTCCAGCGACGCCATCGCCGACTTCAAGAGAGAGGAAATTATGTCACGATCTGACTCGAATCAGGAAGTTGTGTTACATACTGGTTGATCATCAAAGGATTAAATGCACAGGTTAATTGTGAACTGTAATGAAATCATGCATGTTAGACAGAAGGTCTCAAACAATGGCAGGGTCACAGACTAAACAAAAGGCAGACATGGTGAGGATGATGAAGATGTGGTGATGATGAAGAGGACATAAGCAGGAGTGCAGTGACTGATCAGGATGGACAGTGTGTGTGGGGGAAAAACACAAGCGAGTGACGATGAATTTCCAGAATGTGCATCAGGGCCATGCAAAAAAACAATGACACATAGTACTGACAGAGGACTGACCTGTACTTTGATTTTATAATTTTTTGACTGAAGAAATGAAGAATCATATTGTTAATATCCATTTGCATGAATGACGTATTACAGTAGCTTTTTAAGCCAATTGTCTATTCAGGTAGAAAGAAACATTGAACCTTGACAGACAGACAGAGACAGACAGACAGACTCACCAGAGTGGTCCACAGCAGTTAGCCTTATCGTCCTCTCCGTTGGGGTTGTCAGTGTTCACAGACTCTGTCTCGCTGGCGGGCTTGCTTGCTGGGACATCACACAAACACAGGAAGTAAGGTGAGATCCAGTCGAACTATGGCTCTGACTTTCCAACCTAAAGAACCCTTATGATCAGGTTTGGGGAGAAACTGATTACATGTACATGTAATCTGATTTTAAAAAGACTATTACTGTAATCGGTTACATTACCAGCAAAAATATTGTAATCAGATTACAGATACTTTTGAAAAACTAGATGATTACTTCTTGGATTACATTTAAATTCAGAAAGGATGTTTGTGAAAAAATACATTATGACACCTTTCTGTTTTCTCAATGACATTCAATTCAGCATTGACAAAAGTTTGACCACAAGTCAGAGACCATTGACATTTACATTTACGTCATTTAGCAGACGCTCTTATCCAGAGCGACTTACAAATTGGTGCATTCACCTTATGATATTCAGTGGAACAACCACTTTACAATAGTACATCTATATATTTTTTTTTTGGGGGGGGGTTAGAAGGATTACTATATCCTATCCCAGGAATTCCTTAAAGAGGTGGGGTTTCAGGTGGTGTCTACCACCAGGTGTCTACCACTAGGATGACACGTCAAATGCGTTTGATGGATCCTTTTTGTCTCTCTCTAATGCCTTTTAAGGGCAAAGTAATCCAAAATTAACCGAAAGTTATCAGATTACGTTACTGAGTTTGAGTAATCCAAAAGTTACATTACTGATTACAATTTTGGACAGGTATCTAGTAACTGTAACAGATTACATTTAAAAAGTAACCAACCCAATCCGACTTATGGTTGAGTGTTTTGGGTAGTTTAAATCTAGTAAAGATGGCATGATTTCATATCCTCATAATTCAGTATAGGGCTCTTTGAGGACCATCATTGACAGTCATAATACAGAGGGCTGATTGCAGCACCTGCACAGATCATCCATGCTGTTTAGTATGTGAATGGGATAACAATAGTGTGGTTTCTGATAGGCTTAGAAACGTTTTACTACTAGTGGATCTGTGCAGATGCTGTACAAACCTTATGAATAAGTAAGTACAAGGTCAAAAATACTCCACAAAATATCTCAAGGAAAAATCCAAATCACAGTGCACAGAAATGGAGTAAAAAAACAAGGCTTATAAAAAAAAACTAAATAAAAGAAATGGCAATGAATGACTCAAAATGACCCCACAATGCATGTCTACAAGGCAATCTATCTATTTTGATTGTTTACAAATATGCATACCCTTTCCATAGTCAACATATCAATGTGTTCACATTTGCAGACAATATATCCCTTATTCACTTATGGTCCAGTTCCGGAGAATTCTAGGTTACAGTACAACATGCACATGACCTGTCACAAATCCCACCGAAGGTGGCTCCCCTGCCTGCTCGGGCGGCGCTCGGCGGTCGTCGTCCCCGACCTACTAGCCGCCGCTGATCCCTTTTTCCTTTTCGTTTGGTATGTCTTATTGTTTGCACCTGTTCCTCATTTGGGTCTTTTGATTTTGGTTATTTAAGCCTGGTTAGCCCGCCCAGGTTTGTGCGGGATTATTTAGCGTCAGGTTGTGTTTTGATGTGCTGGCGATCTACGACTGTTATATTTTATGCATGCTGTGCACCTGTTCTGGGCACTTTGCATTTTTTCCACGCCGGTTGTGTTGGCGTCGATCGTGTTGTGTTTTATTTAATAAACACAACGTTCCTTACCTCTGCTCTCTGCGCCTGACTCCTACCACCACTCCTAGCAACTACTGACTGAATCCCGCACCAACTATGGAGTCAGCAGGAGCAGCCTCCCCTCCTCTCCCATCGATGGAGGAACGGGTCCTCCACCATACCACCATCCTCCACCGAATCGGCTCAGCGATGGAGCAGATGATGGAGAGGATGGACCGATGGGAGAGGAGTGGCCTCCCTACCGCATCCCCAGCACCTATTCCCCCTCCAACATCTACCCCTCCACCGACGTCCGGACCCGGAGCCCTACGCCTGGCTCTCCCCAGGGAGTACGATGGAGCGGCGGCTGGGTGCCAGGGGTTCCTGCTACAGTTGGAGTTGTACCTGGCTACCGTTCGTCCGACTCCCTCGGGAGAGGAGAGCGTAAGCGTCCTCGTCTCCTGCTTAACGGGACGTGCCCTGGAGTGTGGTATGGCCCAGACTCGGCAAGGGATCACTACCCCGAGTTCACCCGCCATTTCCGGGCCGTGTTCAACCACCCAGCAGAAGGCCGGGCGGCGGGTGAACGGCTGTTCCACCTGCGGCAGGAGACGAGGAGCGCACAGGACTTTGCTCTGGAGTTCCGGACCTTGGCTGCTGGAGCGGGGTGGAACGACAGTGCCCTGATGGACCACTATCGGTGTAGCCTCCGGGAGGACGTCCGCCGTGAGCTAGCCTGTTGGGACACTACCCTCTCACTAGATGAACTAATCGACATGTCCATTCGTCTCGACAACCTGCTGGCTGCGCGCGGGCGTCCAGACAGGGCCCTGTTGGTTCCACCTCCAGGTCCTCCAGCTCCCATCCCTATGGAGCTAGGGGGGGCCGCGTCCAGGGGAACCGGAGGAGGAGGCTCCTCTTGTACCCAGTGTGGGAGGAGAGGACACACTACCGACCGGTGCTGGGGGAGCTCCTCTGGGAATCGGGATGGCAGGCGGAGCACTCCTCGTTCACCTCAGGTGAGTAAGCACCAACCTCACCCAGAGCTCCCTGTTGGTCATATGTTCGTTTTAGTAACTTTCCCCTTGTTTTCTCCCTCTTTCCAGCATAAGGCGCTAGTCGATTCAGGCGCAGCTGGAAACTTTATGGATCGTGGGCTCGCATTAAGGCTAGGGATTCCCCTGGTGTCGTTGGACCAACCTTTCCCCATGCACTCCTTAGATAGCCGACCATTAGGGTCAGGACTGGTCAGGGAGGCCACGGTGCCACTGGACATGGTAACGCAGGGGGATCATGGGAACGGATTAGTCTCTTCCTCATTGATTCTCCTGCGTTTCCGGTGGTGCTGGGGATTCCCTGGCTGGCCAATCACAATCCCAATATTTCGTGGAGACAGGGGGCTCTCAGAGGGTGGTCAGAGGAGTGCTCAGGCAGGTGTAAGGGAGTTTCCATCGGTGCGACGACGGTGGAGAGTCCAGACCAGGTTTCCACTGTGCGCATTCCCTCAGAATATGCCGATTTGGCTATCGCCTTCTGTAAAAAGAGGGTGACCCGATTACCACCTCATCGACGAGGGGATTGCGTGATAAATCTCCAGGTAAACGCTGCACTTCCCAGGAGTCACGTGTACCCATTGTCACAGGAGGAAACGTTGGCTATGGAGACATATGTCACGGAATCTCTGAGACAGGGGTACATTTGGCCCTCCATGTCACCCGTCTCCTCGAGTTTCTTTTCCGTGAAGAAAAAGGATGGAGGGTTGCGTCCGTGCATTGATTATCGAGGTCTAAATTCCATCACAGTAGGGTTCAGTTACCCACTACCTCTCATCGCTACGGCGATGGAATCATTTCACGGCGCGCGTTTTTTCACGAAACTGGACCTCAGGAGCGCTTACAATCTGGTGCGTTTCCGGGGAGGAGACGAGTGGAAAACCGCATTCAGTACCACATCGGGCCACTATGAGTACCTCGTCATGCCGTATGGGTTAAAGAATGTTCCAGCCGTCTTTCAATCCTTTGTTGACGAGATTCTCAGGGACTTGCACGGGCAGGGGGTGGTGGTGTATATTGACGTCATCCTGATTTATTCCGCCACCCGCGCCGCGCATGTCTCCCTGGTGCGCAAGGTGCTTGGGCGACTGCTGGAGAATGACCTGTACATCAAGGCTGAGAAATGTGAGTTTTTCAAATGAGCCGTTTCCTTCCTGGGGTATCGCATTTCCACCTCGGGGGTGGTGATGGAGGATGACCGCGTTAAAGCCGTGCGTAATTGGCCGACTCCGACCACGGTAAAGGAGGTGCAGCGGTTTTTAGGGTTTGCCAATTACTACCGGAGGTTTATCCGGGGCTTTGGTCAAGTTGCTGCTCCCATTACCTCACTGCTGAAGGGGGGTCCGGCGCGCTTGCGCTGGTCAGCAGAGGCGAACAGAGCGTTCAGTCGCCTGAAGGAGCTGTTTACCGTCGCTCCAGTGCTGGCTCATCCGGATCCCTCTTTGGCATTCATAGTGGAGGTGGACGCGTCCGAGACTGGGGTGGGGGCCGTGCTATCACAGCGCTCGGGCACGCCACCCAAACTCCGCCCGTGCGCTTTCTTTTCTAGGAAGCTCGAGCCGGTGGAGCAGAACTATGACGTGGGGGACAGGGAGTTGTTAGCTGTGGTCAAGGCTCTGAAGGTGTGGAGACATTGGCTTGAGGGGGCTAAGCACCCTTTCCTCATCTGGACTGACCACTGTAATCTCGAGTACATCCGGGCAGCTAGGAGACTGAATCCGCGTCAGGCCAGGTGGGCCATGTTCTTTACCCGTTTCCGGTTCACGATCTCTTATCGGCCAGGTTCACAGAACACGAAGGCCGACGCACTGTCCCGCCTATATGACACCGAGGAGAGGGCCATCGATCCGGCTCCCATTCTTCCAGCGTCGTGCTTGGTAGCTCCGGTGGTATGGGAGTTGGACGCGGAGATCGAGCGGGCGTTACGGTCGGAACCTGCACCATCGCAGTGTCCGGCAGGTGTTCAGTACGTACCGCTTGGTCTCCGTGATCGATTGATTCGATGGGCCCATAATCTCCCCTCCTCGGGTCACCCTGGGATCGAGAGGACAGTGCGGAACCTGAGGAGGAAGTACTGGTGGCCCACCTTGGGTAAGGACGTGCGGTTTTATGTTTCCTCCTGCTCGGTGTGCGCTCAGAGCAAGGCTCCTCGACACCTGCCTAGAGGGAAATTACACCCCCTCCCCGTTCCACAGCGGCCGTGGTCACACTTGTCAGTGGACTTCCTCACTGACCTTCCCGTATCTCAGGGGAACACCACTATCCTGGTCGTTGTGGATCGGTTCTTGAAGTCCTGTCGTCTCATCCCGTTGCCCGGTCTCCCTATGGCTCTGCAGACTGCGGAGGCCCTGTTTACCCATGTCTTCCGGCACTACGGGGTGCCCGAGGACATCGTTTCTGATCGGGGTCCCCAGTTCACGTCCAGAGTTTGGAGGGCGTTCATGGAACGTTTGGGGGTCTCGGTCAGCCTGAACTCGGGTTTCCACCCCGAGAGTAATAGGCAGGTGGAGAGGGTGAACCAAGAGGTGGGTAGGTTTCTAAGGACGTATTGCCAGGACCGGCCCAGGGAATGGGCGAGATACGTGCCATGGGCAGAAATAGCCCAAAATTCTCTACGTCACTCATCAACCAACATGTCACCGTTCCAGTGCGTGTTGGGCTACCAGCCGGTCCTGGCTCCATGGCACCAGAGCCAGACCGAGGCTCCTGCGGTGGAGGATTGGGTGCAGTGCTCGAAGGACACTTGGAGAGCCGTCCAAGACGCACTCACAAAGGCGAGTGGACGGCAGAAGAAGAGCGCTGACCAGCACCGCAGTGAGACCCCTGTGTTTGCACCAGGGGATCGAGTCTGGCTCTCGGCTAGAAACCTGCCCCTCCGCTTGCCCTGCCGGAAGCTGGGCCTGCAGTGTGTAGGGCCGTTTAAAGTCCTGAGGAGGATAAACGAGGTGTGTTACAGGTTACAACTTCCATCTTACTACCGTATTAACCCCTTGTTTCATGTGTCTCTCCTCAGGCCGGTGGTGGCTGGTCCCATGCAGGAAGGTGAGGTGCCGGAGGTTCCTCCCCCCCCCCGCTGGACATTGGGGGGTCCCCGGCGTATAAGATACGCGCCATTCTGGACTCCAGACTTCGGGGGGGGGGCCTACAGTACCTCGTCGACTGGGAGGGGTACGGCGTGGAGGAGAGGTGCTGGGTACCCAGGAAGGACATTTTGGACCCCCCACTACTGAGGGAGTTCCACCGCCTTCATGGGGATCGCCCTGCGCCTCGTCCTCCGGGTCGCCCTCAAGGTCGGTGGCGGCGCGCTGCGGGAGCCGCGCGTCAGGAGGGGGGTACTGTCACGAATCCCACCGAAGGTGGCTCCCCTGCCTGCTCGGGCGGCGCTCGGCGGTCGTTGTCACCGGCCTACTAGCCGCCGCTGATCCCTTTTTCCTTTTCGTTTGGTATGTCTTATTGTTTGCACCTGTTCCTCATTTGGGTCTTTTGATTTTGGTTATTTAATCCTGGTTAGCCCGCCCAGGTTTGTGCGGGATTATTTAGCGTCAGGTTGTGTTTTGTATTTTGATGTGCTGGCGATCTACGACTGTTATATTTTATGCATGCTGTGCACCTGTTCTGGGCACTTTGCATTTTTTCCACGCCGGTTGTGTTGGCGTCGATCGTGCTGTGTTTTATTTAATAAACACAACGTTCCTTACCTCTGCTCTCTGCGCCTGACTCCTACCACCACTCCTAGCAACTACTGACATGACCTCTCGTAACCTCTAGGAGCCTTAAACCTGCTGGTTGTGTTTCAAAATACTGATGTTTGATTCACAAATCCACCCACTCACTGCTTGTCCTACTTTACCAAAGAGTCAGGACAAAATGAGGACACAGATCTAATGAAGAGTAGTAGTAGAGAGGATTGAACACAACAATTGGACAAGCACACATCAAACTAGTAGCAAAGCACAAGCAAGCAAAGGAGGGAGGGCAAAACACACAAACACAACCCAATTTACCCTGTGTCTCTGTGGACTGGCTGAACCAGCCAAACTTCCCTTTCTTCTTCTCCGTTAGGTCAGCCAGTGTCACGCCTTGGTGTTTTAAAGGCATGCAGTACATGCATTTAAACAGCAGAGGGAGCAGTGAGTCAGTAGAGAACAAGAGAGAACAGATATCTACTACTATATAAGCAGTTAGGAAGAGACTAGAGAAGCACTAAACAAAACATAAGAGACAAAAGAGAAGAGGAGCCAATAACTGGAAGGCATGAAAGAAGGAGAGAAGAAGAAGCAGTTGTAGAGCAGAGGAGAGAAGAAGAAGAAGGACATCTATTAGTAGCAGCTAGTGGGCCACAGAGTTGAACTCTACGCAGAACAAAACATGTACATTAAGGAAAGTATAGTACAGTATGGTACCTAGACACCACACATAGACAACTGACATAGAGGGGGCTAATAGTCTAACACAGTGCCAGATTATACACTACACAGATATGCACTAATAAAGCTTTCTGTGGAGACCTAAATCCAGTGGGTAGATGGATAGAGCTAGGGCTGCGGCAGTGCCAGGCAGAGCAGTGGGAGAGGCTTTTCCAGAAACAATCATACATTTTTTTTGGAGGGGTTGTATTTATTTATTTATTTATTGTGATGAATCTTTTTTACCACTTTTCTCCCCAATTTCATGGTATCCAATTGGTAGTTACAGTCTTGTCTCATCGCTGCAACTCCCGTACGGACTCGGGAGAGGCGAAGGTCGAGAGCCATGCGTCCTCCGAAAGACAACCCAACCAAGCCGCACTGCCTTTTAACACAATGCCCACTTAACCCAGAAGCCAGCGGCACCAATGTGTCAGAGGAAACACACCGTACACCTGGCTACCGTGTCAGCATGCACTGCACCCGGCCCACCATAGGAGTCGCTAGTGCATGATGGGATAAGTACATCCCTGCAAACCCTCCCCTAACCCGATCCATGCTGGGCCAATTGTGCGCCGCCCCATGGGTCTCCCGGTCGCGGCCGGCTGCGACAGAGCCTGGACTCAAACCCAGAATCTCTAGTGGCACGGCTAGCTCTGCGATGCAGTGCCTTAGACCACTGCGCCACTCGGGAGGCACAATCATCTCTTTTTAAACAGACTCACACAGACACCTCAAGGCCTCAAGGGATTCTACCACTGAGTCATGTTTGCCAAGAACCCCCATTCACAATCACAGCCTAACATTACTTTCACTGGCTGTAAGCCAAAGCATTTGCAACACTGCTACTGAACATGTATAAATACACTATCTGAACATGTATAAATACACTATCTGAAATTAAATGTTCAAATATAAACCTTACATTATTGAGGATGGAGTTTGTTTGGGTTATCCTGATCATGATAAGACACTGCCGTAGTATTTACTGCTTTTTGTTTACAATAGCAACCAGCTCAACTAATGTCCCACACAAAGTGAATGAGAAACAGTACATCAATACATAGCTACCATGTAGAGCCCAATAGTGAGAGTACTGCTGATACCGTAGATGAGGCACTCAATCCTACCGGCATGCATTAGTCTAACTCTCTAGATCTCCCAGGCTTTACAGTTAATGACGGGGGAGACAAAAATAGAACAATAGCATCACTGATGTGCCTATTATGTCTACTAAAAATTACCCAGATGAGATGGATACTACAGCCAATATCTCTCTCTCTCTCTCTCTCCCCCTACTAAAATGTGCATGCATGCACACACAGTCAGTCAGTCAGTCAGTCAGTCAGTCAGTCAGTCAGTCAGTCAGTCAGTCAGTCAGTCAGTCAGTCAGTCTACATACACTATGATGGGCATTAATATGGAGTTGGTCCCCCCTTTGATGCTATAACAGCCTCAACTCTTCTGCGAAGGCTTTCCATGTTGGAACATTGCTGCGGGGACTTGCTTCCGTTCAGCCACAAGAGCATTAGTGAGGTCGGGCACTGATGTTGGGCAATTAGGACTGGCTTGCAGTCGGATTTCCAATTCCTCCCAAAGGTGTTCGATGGGGTTGAGGTCAGGGCTCTCAAACCATTTCTGATTGGATCTTGCTTTGTGCACAGGGGCATTGTCATGCTGAAACAGGAAAGGGCCTTCCCCAAAATGTTCCCATAAAGTTGGAAGCACCGAATCGTCTAGAATGTCATTGTACGCTGTAGCGTTAAGATTTCCCTTCACTGGAACTAAGGGGCCCGAATCATGAAAAACAGCCCCAGACCATTATTCCTCCTCCACCAAACTTTACAGTTGGCACTATGTATTGGGGCAGGTAGTGTTGTCCTGGCATCCGCCAAATCCAGATTTGTCCGTCGGACTGCCAAATGGTGAAGCGTGACTCATCACTCCAGAGAACATTTCCACTGCTCCAGAGTCCAATGGTGGCGAGCTTTACACCACTCTAGCATTGGCATTGCGCATGGTGATCTTAGGCTTGTGTGTGGCTGCTTGGCCATGGAAACCCATTTCACGAAGTTCCCGACAAACAGTTATTGTGCTGACGTTGCTTCCAGAGGCAGTTTGGAACTTGGCAGTGAGTGTTGCAACCGAGGACAGACGATTTATACACGCTACGCGCTTCAGCACTCGGCAGTCCAATTCTGTGAGGTTGTGTGGCCTATCACTTTGCAGCTGAGCAGTCGTTGCTCCTAGACATTTCCACTTCACAATAACAGCACTTACAGTTGACCAGGGCAGCTCCAGCAGGGCAGAAATTTGGCGAACTGACTTGTTGGAAAGGTGGCATCCTATGACGGTGCCATGTTGAAAGTCACTGAGCTCTTCAGTAAGGCCATTCTACTGCCAATGTTTGTCTATGGAGATTGAATGGCTGTGTGCTTGAATTTATACACCTGTCAGCAACACGTGTGGCTGAAATAGCCGGATTCACTAATTTGAAGGGGTGTCCACATACTTCTGTATATATAGTGTACCTACAATAGCAAGTGTCTCATCCCAACAGGAAGCGCTTTGTCATCATGCATCATGCTGCACACGCTTACATAAAGAGGATTTGGATTACTGTCTCTTTCTTCCACATAAGTCATATTATCATCATTCCTGTGTGTGTGTGTCTGTGTGTCTGTGTGTGTGTGTGTGTGTGTGTGTGTGTGTGTGTGTGTGTGTGTGTGTGTGTGTGTGTGTGTGTGTGTGTGTGTGTGTGTGTGTGTTTGTGTGTTACGGCTGAAGCAGCAGGCATGACATTCACTTTCATTTGATTTACCCAGAATGATAACAATTTCTCAGGAAGTCCTGGGATCAATAGCAATAGGATCCAGTGACATAACATCACAGGAACAGGTGGTAGAACCAACAGGGAACAAACAACCATTATTGCATTCCAAAAACAGATTTATTTAAAACCTGTTTAAAACCTAGACCTCTGTCTCTGTCTCTGAACCACACAGCTGGCCAGGTGCTGGTAACAGGGTAGAGTAGACTTTCAGCATGACTTTAGAGAAGAGCACTCAACATGCACTGCACTGACACAAATGACTGATGATTGGTTGAACATATAAGAAAGTTGTTCGAGCTGTACTGTTAGATTTCAGTGCAGCCTTTGATATTATTGACCATAACCTGTTGTTGAAAAAATGTATGTGTTATGGCTTTTCAACCTCTGCCAAATTTTGGATTCAAAGATATTTGTTTAATAGAACACATAGGGTTTTCTTTAATGAAAGCTTCTCTAATGTTAAACATGTAAAGTGTGGTGTACCGCAGGGCAGCTCTCTTGGCCCTCTACTCTTTCTATTTTTCCCAATGACCTGCCACTGGCATAAAAACAAAGCCTGCGTGTCCATGTATGCTGATGATTCAACCCTCTAAGCGTCAGCAAACACAGCTAGTGAAGTCAATGCAACTCTAAAGAAAGAGTTGCCGTCAGTTTTAGAATGGGTGGCCAGTAGGGTTGTCCCCAACTAACAAAACATCTTGGTAGACCAAGAGTCGTCCTGTTCTTTCGACCAATCGATTGGTCTAAATGTTTAAACTTATTTTTCCATATATAGACACACACCCTATCTGTTTGAATAAAATCAACTGCATATTCACTGAGCTTGTCTGATACTTTAAGCACACTGTTTGATTAAATAAAAGACACACAAATGACTCAAGAAAGAGCCAGATGGTCACACAGTGTTAAAAAATAACAGCATAGCAAGTGTTTATTGTGCTGTCATTGCTGAAGCTGCAACATCATTACAGCCATTTAGTTTCTGATTGAAAAGTTATTTTACCGAAATCCCTCATTTGTTTATTCCCTCAACTCTTGCTCTCTTTTACATAAAACATGTAAGTATCGCATGCATGTGACCAATACGGCCTGACCTATAGCCTATCATAATCACATCAATAAATTGGTTATAACAAACTCCAAACACAATAATACGTGACAGCAAAATGGATGTGAAGGATGTGAAAAAGAAACTGGAAACGGTCTAATGTTTACTGGCTGCTCAGGTGGGAAAGGGGAAGTCAGATCTGTGGAAGACATTTGACTTGGCTGTGTAAACTACTGGAGATCCAGATAAAAGAGGGTATAGGAGCAAGCACTGTGTGAGTATTATGTATGCCAAACAGTTGCTGTTAAATTACAATATTATTTTCTGACCATTTGGAACAATGTAAACAACACAAAATACATTATAAGTAATACCAGTCTGTTGTAACAATTTTTTTAAGGCTTTATTACTGCATAGAAAATATTAAAAACAGCCGAATCTGTGAAATTGCTTTATCCGTTTAATTGCTTTTTCCGTTGCATGAGGCTTGGTGCTCACGGAATCAGCAGGCTATTAATTAAACAAATACTCAAACAGGCAACAGAAGCAAGATCTGTCTTATTGCTGTAGATACAGTATATATGGATGATTTATAAAGCCAGGCACATTTAACAGTTAGGCTATTGATTATAGACTTAATTAAGTTGGGGTTTCCTCTCTCCTCTCCTAATTTTCTTAGACAATTAGGCTAAGGCAAGGGCTGTTTCCTCGTCTCTGCTGCTGCTGCCTCTGCCGCATTGTTCGCCAATCCCAATATGCTGGTTAACTTTGCTATTATTATGCAGAACTGTGGACAGAGACTGTATCCAACGCAGCAGAAATCGCAGTTGTTATAAAATAATATTAGATGTATTAGATTTGCACCATTATTTTTACATAATATAGCCATATACAGTTTCAGTATAACATGTCTTAGTGTGATGGACTGTACCATCCTCGTGGTCTCCGCAATGGATTACTCCACTGAGAATCAGACAGGTGTCTTGTGCACCATGAAAAAATAAGAAAATTGTGACTGCTCGACTAAAGAAATCTCGGTCGACCAACAGCCTATCGACCAAACAATCGGCCAGTCGACTAAATGGGGTCAGCCCTAGTGGCCAGTAAAAAACTGGTCCCTGAACATCTCTAAAACTAAGAGCATTGTATTTGGTACAAATCATTCCTTAAGTTCTAGACCTCAGCTGAATCTGGTAATGAATGGTGTGGCTGTTGAGCAAGTTGAGACTAAATTACTTGGTTTGACCTTAGATTGCAAACTGTCATGGTCAAAGCATATAGATTCAATGGTTGTAAAGATGGGGAGAGGTCTGTCTGTGATAATGTGATGCTCTGCTTTTTTGACAGCACACTCCACAAAGCAAGTCCTGCATCACTTGTTGTTTTTATAAGAAACACGAATGTGTTGGAAATTCCAAATTGTTTGCGTAGTGAACTTGCACACAGCACTGACACAAACACTTACCCCACCAGACATGCCACCAGGGGTCTTTTCACAGTCTCCAGGTACAGAACAAATTCAAGGAAACGTACAGTATTATACAGAGCCATGAGTGCATGGAACTCCCTTCCATCTTATATAGCGCAAGTGAACAGCAAACCTGGTTTAAAAAACAAATAAAGCAACACCTCACGGCACAACGCCTCTCCCCCATGTGACCTACTTGTTGTGTGTATGTACTGACATGTATGTGTAAGTGATAGACGCACACACACACACACACAGTACATGTTAATTTTTTTAATGTATGTCCATTGTAAAGTATTTTATATGGTATGTCTTCTCCGCTATGCGTCAGACCCCAGTAAGACTAGCTGTCGCCATTGGCGTTGGCTAATGGGGATCCTAATAACATCTCAACCTAAGTAGAACAGAGGGGAATGAGATGTGAAGGGGGTGGTGAGGTAGTAGAACAGAGGGGAATGAGATGTGAAGGGGGTGGTGAGGTAGTAGAACAGAGGGGAATGAGATGTGAAGGGGGTGGTGAGGTAGTAGAACAGAGGGGAATGAGATGTGAAGGGGGTGGTGAGGTAGTAGAACAGAGGGGAATGAGATGTGAAGGGGGTGGTGAGGTAGTAGAACAGAGGGGAATGAGATGTGAAGGGGGTGGTGAGGTAGTAGAACAGAGGGGAATGAGATGTGAAGGGGGTGGTGAGCTAGTAGAACAGAGGGGAATGAGATGTGAAGGGGGTGGTGAGGTAGTAGAACAGAGGGGAATGAGATGTGAAGGGGGTGGTGAGGTAGTAGAACAGAGGGGAATGAGATGTGAAGGGGGTGGTGAGGTAGTAGAACAGAGGGGAATGAGATGTGAAGAGGGTGGTGAGGTAGTAGAACAGAGGGGAATGAGATGTGAAGGGGTGGTGAGGTAGTAGAACAGAGGGGAATGAGATGTGAAGGGGGTGGTGAGGTAGTAGAACAGAGGGGAATGAGATGTGAAGGGGGTGGTGAGGTAGTAGAACACAGGGGAATGAGATGTGAAGGGGGGTGGTGAGGTAGTAGAACAAAGGGGAATGAGATGTGAAGGGGGTGGTGAGGTAGTAGAACAGAGGGGAATGAGATGTGAAGGGGGTGGTGAGGTAGTAGAACAGAGGGGAATGAGATGTGAAGGGGTGGTGGAGGTAGTAAGAACAGAGGGGAATGAGATGTGAAGGGGGTGGTGAGGTAGTAGAACAGAGGGGAATGAGATGTGAAGGGGGTGGTGAGGTAGTAGAACAGAGGGAATGAGATGTGAAGGGGGTGGTGAGCTAGTAGAACAGAGGGGAATGAGATGTGAAGGGGGTGTTGAGGTAGTAGAACAGAGGGGAATGAGATGTGAAGGGGGGTGGTGAGGTAGTAGAACAGAGGGAATGAGATGTGAAGGGGGTGGTGAGGGTAGTAGAACAAAGGGGAATGAGATGTGAAGGGGGTGGTGAGGTAGTAGAACAGAGGGGAATGAGATGTGAAGGGGGTGGTGAGGTAGTAGAAAGGGGGAATGAGATGTGAAGGGGGTGGTGAGGTAGTAGAACAGAGGGGAATGAGATGTGAAGGGGGTGGTGAGGTAGTAGAACAGAGGGGAATGAGATGTGAAGGGGGGTGGTGAGGTAGTAGAACAGAGGGGAATGAGATGTGAAGGGGGTGGTGAGGTAGTAGAACAGAGGGGAATGAGATGTGAAGGGGGGTGGTGAGGTAGTAGAACAGAGGGGAATGAGATGTGAGGGGGTGGTGAGGTAGTAGAACAGAGGGGAATGAGATGTGAAGGGGGTGGTGAGGTAGTAGAACAGAGGGGAATGAGATGTGAAGGGGGTGGTGGTGAGGTAGTAGAACAGAGGGGAATGAGATGTGAAGGGGGTGGTGAGGTAGTAGAACAGAGGGGAATGAGATGTGAAGGGGGTGGTGAGGTAGTAGAACAGAGGGGAATGAGATGTGAAGGGGGTGGTGAGGTAGTAGAACAGAGGGGAATGAGATGTGAAGGGGGTGGTGAGGTAGTAGAACAGAGGGGAATGAGATGTGAAGGGGGGTGGTTGAGGTAGTAGAACAGAGGGGAATGAGATGTGAAGGGGGTGGTGAGGTAGTAGAACAGAGGGGAATGAGATGTGAAGGGGGTGGTGAGGTAGTAGAACAGAGGGGAATGAGATGTGAAGGGGGTGGTGAGGTAGTAGAACAGAGGGGAATGAGATGTGAAGGGGGTGGTGAGGTAGTAGAACAGAGGGGAATGAGATGTGAAGGGGTGGTGAGGTAGTAGAACAGAGGGGAATGAGATGTGAAGGGGGTGGTGAGGTAGTAGAACAGAGGGGAATGAGATGTGAAGGGGGTGGTGAGGTAGTAGAACAGAGGGGAATGAGATGTGAAAGGGGGTGGTGAGGTAGTAGAACAGAGGGGAATGAGATGTGAAGGGGGTGGTGAGGTAGTAGAACAGAGGGGAATGAGATGTGAAGGGGGTGGTGAGGTAGTAGAACAGAGGGGAATGAGATGTGAAGGGGGTGGTGAGGTAGTAGAACAGAGGGGAATGAGATGTGAAGGGGTGGTGAGGTAGTAGAACAGAGGGGAATGAGATGTGAAGGGGGTGGTGAGGTAGTAGAACAGAGGGGAATGAGATGTGAAGGGGGTGGTGGAGGTAGTAGAACAGAGGGGAATGAGATGTGAAGGGGGTGGTGAGGTAGAGTAGAACAGAGGGGTAATGAGATGTGACAGGGGGGGTGAGGTAGTAGAACAGAGGGGAATGAGATGTGAAGGGGTGGTGAGGTAGTAGAACAGAGGGGAATGAGATGTGAAGGGGGTGGTGAGGGTAGTAGAACAGAGGGGAATGAGATGTGAAGGGGGTGGTGAGGTAGTAGAACAGAGGGGAATGAGATGTGAAGGGGGGTGGTGAGGTAGTAGAACAGAGGGGAATGAGATGTGAAGGGGGTGGTGAGGTAGTAGAACAGAGGGGAATGAGATGTGAAGGGGGTGGTGAGGTAGTAGAACAGAGGGGAATGAGATGTGAAGGGGGTGGTGAGGTAGTAGAACAGAGGGGAATGAGATGTGAAGGGGGTGGTGAGGTAGTAGAACAGAGGGGAATGAGATGTGAAGGGGGTGGTGAGGTAGTAGAACAGAGGGGAATGAGATGTGAAGGGGGTGGGGAGTAGGTAGAACAGAGGGGAATGAGATGTGAAGGGGGTGGTGAGGTAGTAGAACAGAGGGGAATGAGATGTGAAGGGGGTGGTGAGGTAGTAGAACAGAGGGGAATGAGATGTGAAGGGGGTGGTGAGGTAGTAGAACAGAGGGGAATGAGATGTGAGGGGGTGGTGAGGTAGTAGAACAGAGGGGAATGAGATGTGAAGGGGGTGGTGAGGTAGTAGAAAGAGGGGAATGAGATGTGAAGGGGGTGGTGAGGTAGTAGAACAGAGGGGAATGAGATGTGAAGGGGGTGGTGAGGTAGTAGAACAGAGGGGAATGAGATGTGAAGGGGGTGGTGAGGTAGTAGAACAGAGGGGAATGAGATGTGAAGGGGGTGGTGAGGTAGTAGAACAGAGGGGAATGAGATGTGAAGGGGGTGGTGAGGTAGTAGAACAGAGGGGAATGAGATGTGAAGGGGGTGGTGAGGTAGTAGAACAGAGGGGGAATGAGATGTGAAGGGGGTGGTGAGGTAGTAGAACAGAGGGGAATGAGATGTTGAAGGGGTGGTGAGGTAGTAGAACAGAGGGGAATGAGATGTGAAGGGGGTGGGAGGGTAGTAGAACAGAGGGGAATGAGATGTGAAGGGGGTGGTGAGGTAGTAGAACAGAGGGGAATGAGATGTGAAGGGGGTGGTGAGGTAGTAGAACAGAGGGGAATGAGATGTGAAGGGGGTGGTGAGGTAGTAGAACAGAGGGGAATGAGATGTGAAGGGGGTGGTGAGGTAGTAGAACAGAGGGAATGAGATGTGAAGGGGGGGGGTGAGGTAGTAGAACAGAGGGGGAATGAGATTGTGAAGGGGGTGGTGAGGTAGTAGAACAGAGGGGGAATGAGATGTGAAGGGGGTGGTGAGGTAGTAGAACAGAGGGGAATGAGATGTGAAGGGGAGTGGTGAGGTAGTAGAACAGAGGGGAATGAGATGTGAAGGGGGTGGTGAGGTAGTAGAACAGAGGGGAATGAGATGTGACGGGGGTGGTGAGGTAGTAGAACAGAGGGGAATGAGATGTGAAGGGGGGTGGTGAGGTAGTAGAACAGAGGGGAATGAGATGTGAAGGGTGGTGGTGAGGTAGTAGAACAGAGGGGAATGAGATGTGAAGGGGGTGGTGAGGTAGTTAGAACAGAGGGGAATGAGATGTGAAGGGGTGGTGTGAGGTAGTAGAACAGAGGGGAAGAGATGTGAAGGGTGGTGGGGTAGGTTAGTAGAACAGAGGGGAATGATAGATGTGAAAGGGGTGGTGGGTGAGGTAGTAGAAGGACAGAGGGAATGAGATGTGAAGGGGGTGGTGATGGCTAGTAGACAGAGGGAATGAGATGTGAAGGGGGTGGTGAGGTAGTAGAACAGAGGGGAATGAGATGTGAAGGGGGGTGGTGAGGTAGTAGAACAGAGGGAATGAGATGTGAAGGGGGGTGGTGAGGTAGTAGAACAGAGGGGAATGAGATGTGAAGGGGGTGGTGAGGTAGTAGAACGAGGGGAATGAGATGTGAAGGGGGTGGTGAGGTAGTAGAACAGAGGGGATGAGATGTGAAGGGGGTGGTGAGGTAGTAGAAGACAGAGGGGAATGAGAGTGTGAGGGGGTGGTGAGGTAGTAGAACCAGAGGGGAATGAGATGTGAAGGGGGGTGGTGAGGTAGTAGAAACAGAGGGGAATGAATGTGAAGGGGGTGTTGAGGTAGTAGAAACTAGGGGAATGAGATGTGAAGGGGGTGGTGAGTAGTCGTAAACAGAGGGGAATGAGAGTGAAGGGGTGGTGGTGAGGTAGTAGAACAGAGGGGAATGAGATGTGAAGGGGGTGGTGAGGTAGTAGAACAGAGGGGAATGAGGATGTGAAGGGGGTGGTGAGGTAGTAGAACAGAGGGAATGAGATGTGAAGGGGGTGGTGAGGGTAGTAGAACAGAGGGGAATGAGATGTGAAGGGGGTGGTGAGGTAGTAGAACAGAGGGGAATGAGATGTGAAGGGGGTGGTGAGGTAGTAGAACAGAGGGGAATGAGATGTGAAGGGGTGGTGAGGTAGTAGAACAGTGGGGAATGAGATGTGAGGGGGTGGTGAGGTAGTAGAACAGAGGGGAATGAGATGTGAAGGGGTTGGTGAGGTAGTAGAACAGAGGGGAATGAGATGTGAAGGGGGGTGGTGAGTTAGTAGAACAGAGGGGAATGAGATGTGAAGGGGGGGTGGTGAGGTAGTAGAACAGAGGGGGAATGAGATGTGAAGGGGGTGGTGAGGTAGTAGAACAGAGGGGAATGAGATGTGAAGGGGGTGGTGAGGTAGTAGAACAGAGGGGAATGAGATGTGAAGGGGGTGGTGAGGTAGTAGAACAGAGGGGAATGAGATGTGAAGGGGGTGGTGGCGAGTAGTAGAACAGAGGGGAATGAGATGTGAAGGGGGTGGTGAGGTAGTAGAACAGAGGGGAATGAGATGTGAAGGGGGTGGGTGAGGTAGTAGAACAGAGGGGAATGAGATGTGAAGGGGGTGGTGAGGTAGTAGAACAGAGGGAATGAGATGTGAAGGGGGTGGTGGTGAGGTAGTAGAACAGAGGGGAATGAGATGTGAAGGGGGTGGTGAGGTAGTAGAACAGAGGGGAATGAGATGTGAAGGGGGTGGTGAGGTAGTAGAACAGAGGGGAATGAGATGTGAAGGGGGTGGTGGTGAGGTAGTAGAACAAGGGGAATGAGATGTGAAGGGGGTGGTGAGGTAGTAGAACAGAGGGGAATGAGATGTGAAGGGGGTGGTGAGGTAGTAGAACAGAGGGGAATGAGATGTGAAGGGGGTGGTGAGGTAGTAGAACAGAGGGGAATGAGATGTGAAGGGGTGGTGAGGTAGTAGAACAGAGGGGAATGAGATGTGAAGGGGGTGGTGAGGTAGTAGAACAGAGGGGAATGAGATGTGAAGGGGGTGGTGAGGTAGTAGAACAGAGGGGAATGAGATGTGAAGGGGGTGGTGAGGTAGTAGAACAGAGGGGAATGAGATGTGAAGGGGGTGGTGAGGTAGTAGAACAGAGGGGAATGAGATGTGAAGGGGGTGGTGAGGTAGTAGAACAGAGGGGAATGAGATGTGAAGGGGGGGTGGTGAGGTAGTAGAACAGAGGGGAAGAGATGTGAAGGGGGTGGTGAGGTAGTAGAACAGAGGGGAATGAGATGTGAAGGGGGTGGTGAGGTAGTAGAACAGAGGGGAATGAGATGTGAAGGGGGTGGTGAGGTAGTAGAACAGAGGGGAATGAGATGTGAAGGGGGTGGTGAGGTAGTAGAACAGAGGGGAATGAGATGTGAAGAGGGTGGTGAGGTAGTAGAACAGAGGGGAATGAGATGTGAAGGGGGTGGTGAGGTAGTAGAACAGAGGGGAATGAGATGTGAAGAGGGTGGTGAGGTAGTAGAACAGAGGGGAATGAGATGTGAAGAGGGTGGTAAGGTAGGAGGACTCACGGTTGCGTTTGCCCCCCTCCTCGTCCCCCTCCTCGTCATTCTCAGGGTCGATGTCCTCGGCCTGAGTGATCCAGTCCAGGTAACCCTTCAGATCCTCCTCCAGCTGCTGCTTCTCTCTCAGCTTCTGGAAGTCTCCACGAGCCTTGGCCTTCTCTCTCTCCTTGGAAAACTCTCTGTGGACAGACACACACAGACACACAAACGCACGCAGACACACAAAGAAAAAAACTCAGAAACCTGTTCCCTCTATGTGTGTATTTCTGTGTGTGCACTCTCGTGCGTGTGTATGTGTGCATTTGTGTGTGTGTACGTGCATATGTACAGTATATAGGACATTGATGAATCTAATGTCTTACCCGCTTAACACTCCCAGAACCAGGTTGAGAACGAAGAAGGAGCCGAAGATGACCAGACTGACGAAGTAGACCCAGGGCAGCTCAAAGCCCATGGCATCATTCATCTGAAACAACAAAAACAGTCACAGTTCGCTTTAGAGGACAATCCAGAAGTTCCTGGGAAAATTAGATCAGCCTACCTACAGTTGAAGTCGGAAGTTTACATACACTTAGGTTGGAGTCATTAAAACTTGTTTCTCAACCACTCCACAAATGTCTTGTTAACAAACTATAGTTTTGGCAAGTCAGTTAGGACATCTACTTTGTGCATGACACAAGTAATTTTTCCAACAATTGTTTACAGACAGATTATTTCACTTATAATTCACTGCATCACAATTCCAGTGGGTCAGAAGTTTACATTCACTAAGTTGTGTTATTTCCTCTTTTCAGTGACTCTCTCTTTAAGACTAGTGTGGGTGCAGGCTTTTTCTTCACCCAAAACAGTAACACAGCTCATTTGTTGATGAAGACTATGAATCAGGTTATGTTACAGTTGGCTGGAGATTTTCCACCACTGCTATAAAGAATCTGTCTCTCAGGACACTCCACACAGGAGGGGTAGATGTGTGAGCAGACCATAGATAGAGGGGAGGTCAAATAACTGACAATCATCTCTCCATTCCTCCTCTGTGTTCAGCTCCCACTCCATCCCTTTCATGTCTGTTGAGTGGCTGCATCTCTCCTCCACTCGCATTGTCACCTTCACCCCATCCATGGCTTCATTAGCATCGCATCGCCATGGTAACTGGTACATTAACAACAAAAAGAGAGGGCAGTACTGATAGAGCGGGAGGGAGAGTCAGTCAGAATAGAAGAGAAAGCAAGAGAGCAAGAGGAAAGAAAAGATGGAGCAGGAATAGGGTTCAGGGACAGGAATAGGGTTCAGGGACAGGAATAGGGTTCAGGGACAGGAATAGGGTTCAGGGTTCAGGGGTAGTGTTCAGGGACTGGGTATGGTTCAGGGTTCAGGGACGGGGTATGGTTCAGCGTTCAGGGACAGGAATAGGGTTCAGGGTTCAGGGGTAGGGTTCAGGGAAAGGGGTAGGGTTCAGGGACAGGGGTATGGTTCAGGGTTCAGGGACAGGGGTAGGGTTCAGGGACAGGAATAGGGTTCAGGGACAGGGGTAGGGTTCAGGGACAGGAATAGGGTTCAGGGTTCAGGGGTAGGGTTCAGGGACAGGGTTCAGGGACAGGGGTAGGGTTCAGGGACAGGGGTATGGTTCAGGATTCAGGGACAGGGGTAGGGTTCAGGGACAGGGGTATGGTTCAGGGACAGGGGTATGGTTCAGGGTTCAGGGACAGGGGTAGGGTTCAGGGACAGGGGTATGGTTCAGGGACAGGGGTATGGTTCAGGGACACGGGTAGGGTTCAGGGACAGGGACAGGGGTATGGTTCAGGGACAGGGATAGGGTTCAGGGACAGGGATAGGGTTCAGGGACTGCGGTAGGGTTAGGGGACAGCGGTAGGGTTAGGGGATAGGGTTCAGGGACAGGGGTAGGGTTCAAGGTTCAGGGACAGTGGTAGGGTTTAGAGTTCAGGGACAGGGGTATGGGACAGGGACAGGGTTCAGGGACAGGGGTATGGTTCGGGGACAGGGGTAGGGTTCAGGGACAGGGTGCAGGAACAGGGGTAGGGTTAGGGGACAGGGGTATGGTTCAGGGAAAGGGGTAGGGTCCAGGGACATGGGGTAGGGTTCAGGGGTAGGTTTAGGGGATAGGGGTAGGATTCAGGGACAGAGAGAGGGAAGTATAGGGGAAGAAAGAGGGAGGTGAAAGAGAGAGGGGAGGGTGGACTATGTTTGTGTATGTCTGACATAGAGGTCTTCACCGATCCACCTGTACCCGAATACCCGAGTCCCGATCCGGGAGCCGAGCGGGTCCGGGTCCAGAATTCTAAACAATCTGATATGATTGTCACAGGTCTAGAGTATGTGTCATTTTAATTGGCTTGTTCGAATCCGAACGTGACTGCTGCAGGAGAGAGAGAGAGAGAGAGAGAGAGAGAGAAAAAGCGAGAGAGAGAAAGGAAGAGGGAGAGGGAGAAGGATAGGCTACAACAACCAAGAACAGGTAGGCTGCTACTTTAAATTCTGAATGGAGCTGATGTTTGTTTAAGTGTGTAGGACGAATGCATGCAGCCTCAATTAGCCTAGCTACCTAGCTAGCTAGCGTAACTAGCTTCTCCCAACTTGATACAGTCAAGACAGGTACTACGTAATCATAATGAATGATAATTAACCTAGATATGGCAGCTATTAGTATACTATAGCACAAGCCGGCTTGGTTGATTGCTCTCTCGTCTCTCGCTCCCTCCTCCGTGTCACTCGCTCACATTCACAGTAGCCTACACACAGCACAGCCCCTGCTAGAGCGTCACCTCTATCTACCTCACACTTTATCAACTCTGGTTAATAAAGTAGCATAAACACTTTTCTGCTGCTTCCCTCACTCGGATTTGACCCGAGTCTGGATCCGACTAGGTCTGTACAAGTCTAGTTGTCCTCGGGTCCGTTCGGAACGTGTTTCTATATTTTAAAATGTATTCATGCATATCGGGTGCGAATGGGAAAGCCCCAGGTTCATTTTGGTACGGGTCCAAAAAGTTGGAGACCTCTAGTCTGACATTTTATAGGTTCTATAGGTTGGATTTGATTGGAGCTCATCCAGTATTAGCGATGACGCTAAGCTAACCCTGTTGAAACCTCTGTGTTACTGTGAGTAGAGATGGCTAACTAGTTGCTAGCTGGGTGTGGTTCATAAAGCAGCAGCCTCACCCAGTAGAGAACATCAGTCCAGCCTTCCATGGTGATACATTGGAAAACAGTAAGCATGGCAAACAGGAAGTTGTCAAAGTTGGTGATGCCACCGTTGGGGCCATGCCATCCCTCTCTACACACAGTCCCATTCATCATGCACTGGCGCCCATGGCCTGACATTGCACACGGAACAGGCTCCTCCTCTGCCAGAATGCCTACAGGGATATAGAGAGAGGGGGGAGGGAAGGGAGAGATATGGGAGAAAGAGGAAAGGAGAATAGTTAGAAGTTACTAAACATGGACAACAATAATGCACAGCATGGAATGCCTGACAACAGCTTAGTAAACAATGACACAAAACATCAGAGGGCAACGAGAATATGAAATACATTCAGTGGTGTGAAAAGACACTCGGACGCACAGAAAAGTGTGGCTTTATTACCTTATAAAGCAAACCATTTCGTCTAGTTTTGCTTACATACTCTTGTTTACAGATACACATTTCATATGTATACATGTATAGTGTACAGTACAGTGTTTATACATCATTCTTATAGCACACTAGCACATCAGAGGCTCTTTTTCTCACACACACACACACACACACACACACACACACACTGCACACACACACACGCACACCCTCAATCACACACCCTCAATCAGACAACCATTCTCACAGTCCCTAACTCCCTGCTGATGTTGCATGTAAATTACATTCATAATCACACACACATTACATTCATAATCACACACACACATTACATTCATAATCACACACACATTACATTCATAATCACACACACACATTACATTCATAATCACACACACACATTACATTCATAATCACACACACACATTACATTCATAATCACACACACACATTACATTCATAATCACACACACATTACATTCATAATCACACACACATTACATTCATAATCACACACACATTACATTCATAATCACACACACATTACATTCATAATCACACACACATTACATTCATAATCACACACACACATCACATTCATAATCACACACACACATCACATTCATAATCACACACACACATTACATTCATAATCACACACACACATTACATTCATAATCACACACACATTACATTCATAATCACACACACACATTACATTCATAATCACACACACATTACATTCATAATCACACACACATTACATTCATAATCACACACACATTACATTCATAATCACACACACATTACATTCATAATCACACACACATTAAATTCATAAATTCACCCCCTGCAGTTCCACTTCATCTGCTCAACTGACATGGCTTACATCTCCTTTCATCCATAATCGCTTCTAATAGCATGATGATGAGAAGGAGTCTGAGTCCCAGGTAAGTGCCTTTCTCAAGGGCAAACATCAGCATAGAGCCCCGGATTACAGCTAGCAGAGATCTGGGTCTACTTGGCCCTGAACTGCCCTGTATTGCTGCTTCTGAACTACCACAGGGATGGAAACAATCAAGTAACAAAGAGAGAGGGCAATACATACACACACGTTGCCCATAAACTCCTCACTATAAAACCAGATTATTGTAGCTGAGAAATGAAACCATGTCATCTAGCTTTCATATACATGTTTCATATAGATCCCCCTGATTGACTGTAAGTAATATTCATTGTATATTCATTCATATTCAGAGTGCTAGAATAAGGGTCATGATTGTCAGCAGATTAAATATTGAAACAAAGCCAATTCCAACTAGTGAGTGACTGAAGTCTTAGGGTTTGTACAGACAGATGATTCATCAGTCAAAAAAGGATTGAGCCTAGTGTTTTTCTACAGTATTGGTTATCAGTAATGCTGCGTTTAGATGCACGAGGTAGACGGCAAACCGGATGCCATTGGTTTCAATGAGAGAACGACGTAAATGCCGCTGAGGGCTGGCGGTGAATGCCTTCAGCCACCACGGTAGATGGGACTTGCCGCCAGAGTTAAAATATTTAAACTTTTACCATCTGCCATGGCATTGTTTTCTAACAGATGTTGATTTGCACTGATTGTTTACTGAAATCACCATAGCAACACATACCATTGTGCAGGCTTGCTTTTTCCGTCACCATCTTTCTTGTCCCGCTATTCCGACTGGTTCAACGTTTTTTTGCATCCATCATCTAAATGCAGCATAACTTTTGTCTGTCTTTTTATGTAGAGCTGCCATGCATCAACATCTGGAAAGATGGAGGAAGACTGAGATGGACAGATTACGGACGCAGGTCCTTACCGGTGCCCACCAGGTAGCAGGTGGCGTGCATCTTGCCGATGAAGAGTTCCAGGCCGATGATGGCATAGATGATGATGACGAAGAGGACTAGCAGAGCGATGTGGAGCAGAGGAACCATGGCTTTAATGATGGCGTTCAACACTACCTGTAAACCTGACAGAGACCGAGAGAGAGGGCTCAGATAAACACACACACACACACAGTATAATGCTATGAGGACATAGCGAACCTAATTCTAAACTATTTATTGATGTTTATACCTATGGATTTCAGACTGTACACGGGTATCAATGAAAACATCATATTGAACTAGAGACATATGAAGATTTTAATTCCAAAATGCTATATATTCATTTTCAGAAATGCAGGTAAATGAGCTTTTATTGCTGAAAGAAATGATGAAAGAGAGAGTGAAAAAACACACCAATCTAATTATGTAACGGGGTTATTCAATGACAGACATGTATTTATTTTAAGTCTATCACTTGATGGTTTCATTTCAGAGAGACAATTAATCATGTTTTTTCCAAAATGCGATATATCCACCTCACTCACAGTGAGTAGTACTGCTAGGTTTTACACAGTCAAATGTAACAAATAACTACATTTTAATAAAGCAATGTACAAATGATACATTTGTGACATCAATATATATATATTTTTTCTAATTATAATTCAGTACATTAATATGAGATCTGTATGTAAAACATTTGACATGTTAGTCATTTAGCAGAAGCTCGTATCCAGAGTGACTTCGAGTAAGTGCCTTCATCTTAAGATAACTAGGTGAGACAAACAATTATCACAATCAAATATTCCATTCTAGCTAAACAATGGATATATAGCATTTTCCCCCCCAAAACCATTTTCATACACATCTAAAATCTATGAATGAATTATCTGAGAATAGTAATATTTTACACACACATGAAGGTACCCATAAGCAATATTTTCAAAAGATGAAAAAACACAAATGTGAAAAATTGGTGTTTGGCTTTTTAGAAATAAAACTCTTCATATGGTATAAACATGGTAACATATCTCTATAGTGAAGAAGATGTTCTGGCGCGATGGCGACTCACTGGGTACTCCTGAGACAAGACGGAGGGGACGGAGTACCCGGAACGCTCGGAGGGCCTTGACGTCAAAGCCTCCTGGTTTACCCCCCTGAGCCCCCGCATCACCCTCTTTGGTTATCACCTCCAGAACTACACTGAATAACCTGTGGGGGAGGAGAGAGGGGAAAGAGAGATAAAGAGAAAGGGTGAGGGAAAGAGACAGATAGAGTGAGAGAGAGATCACAAAGGTCAGACACACAGAGAAATAGATGACACCATTGTAACTGAGTCATAAGGCTTTCTGAGTATCAGGTGACAGAGCTTTGATTTATCGTAATGGTATTTTCTGGGCCATCTACTGTAGTGTGTATGGGTGTGTGTGTTTATTGTCACATAGACCAAACAGGTGCAGTGAAACATGTTGTTTAATCCGCCTTTATCTCTCTATGTTTCCATTCAGTGTTTCACACCTCGTCCTGAGTTTACACTGGAGCCCCACGGGGAAGATGTGCAGGATATAAACGTCACCCTGACCACCACACAAGATCTCTCTCTATGTGTGTGTGTGTGTGTGTGTGTGTTTCCCTTGATTAACACACCCCAGAGTCTGTCTGCCAACACACCCCTCAATATAATTATATATTTGTCAATAATGAGTGTATGAAAATATAATTAAAATGATATCAACTACCATTACAGGTAGCCACTAAAACGAGAGAAAATAGTGAGAAGAATAACCTTCAAAGAAGGCTCAGCTCTTCCCAGATATATGGTACCGGTCAAAAAATTGGACACACCTACTCATTCAAGGGTTTTTCTTTATTTTTACTATTTTCTACATTGTAGAATAATAGTGAAGACATCAAAACTATGAAATAACACATATGGAATCATGTAGTAACCAAAAAACTGTTAAATCAAAATAGATTTTATATTTGAGATTCTTCAAAGTAGCCACCCCTTGACTTGATGACAGCTTTGCACACTCTTGGCATTCTCTCAACCAGATTCACCTGGAATGCTTTTCCAACAGTCTTGAAAGAGTTCCCACATATCCTGAGCACTTGTTGGCTGCTGTTCCGTCACTCATCCCAACCATCTCAATTGGTTTGATCAATTGGCCAGGTCATCTGACTTACCCCATCACTCTCCTTCATGGTCAAATAGCCCTTACACAGCCTGGAGGTGTGTTGGGTCATTGTCCTGTTGAAAAACTCATGACAGTCCCACTAAGTGCAAACCAGATGGGATGGCGTATCGCTGCAGAATTCTGTGGTAGCCATGCTGGTTAAGTGTGCCTTGAAGAAACGTTCAAAGTTCTTGAAATGTTCTGCATTGACTGACCTTCATGTGCTAAAGTAATGATGGACTGTCGTTTCTCTTTGCTTATTTGAGCTGTTCTTGCCATAATATGGACTTGTTCTTTTACCAAATAGGGCTATCTTCTGTATACCACCCCTACCTTGTCACAACACAACTGATTGGCTCAAATGCATTAAGAAGGAAAGAAATTCACTTTTAACAAGGCACACCTGTTAATTGAAATGTATTCCAGTTGACTACCTCATGAATCTGGTTGAGAAAATGCCAAGAGTGTGCAAAGCTGTCATCACAAAGGGTGGCTACTTTGAAGAATCTCAAATATAAAATCTATTTTGATTTGTTTAAGTTTTTTGGTTACTACATGATTCCATATGTGTTATTTCATAGTTTTGATGTCTTCACTTATATTCTACAGCGTAGAAAATAGTAAAAATAAAGAAAAACCTTTGAATGAGTATGTAAACGTTTGACTGGTACTGTATCATGGGATCCAGCATTATGTACTAGGCTACATAAGTATTTTTTTTCCCATTTCCTTTTTTTAAATCAGAAGCGAGTGTGTGGCTTCCTCCTGACCCGAACCCAAAAACCATGTGACAGACGACAGGAACTCAGGTAATTCACAGAGGTACTACTGTGTGTGTGTGTGTGTGTGTGTGTGTGTGTGTGTGTGTGTGTGTGTGTGTGTGTGTGTGTGTGTGTGTTTGTGATTGCCAGAGCCTCTTGTTGTTACTGGATGTGGTGAAGAGACTTAAGCCGATGATCCTTCTTGATCAAATAGAGACTGATACACAGGGAGTGTGTGTGTGTGTTTCCCTCTGAATACGTTGCTGTGTGTTTGTGTGTTCTACAGTGTTTTTCATTACATAACGTCCTTCAACATACTTGTGTTTATGTTAACATTTTTGTAACGTTTCAGTGCTCAGTGCTCATTCAGTGCTCCAGACTGGGCTTTATTTTGGGCCTTGGGCATCAACAGGAACTGACATAGTCATGTGTGTGTACATGCATGCGTGTGTGTGTGTGCGCCTGAGTGTGTGTGTGTGAGTACATGAATGTGTGTATGACTCTGCCTAGGAGGAACGTGGCACTTACCCTACTATGACAATGACAAAATCTAGCATGTTCCAGCCGTTCCTTACGTAGGAGTTCTGGTGCATGACTAAACCATACGCTATGATCTTCAGAAAGGTCTCTATCGTAAAGATGATCAGGAAGGCATATTCTACTGTTTCCTGTGGGAAGGGAGGGAAAGAGAGGGTGAGAAAAAGAAGAAGAAACAAAGACAGAGGGGCCATTAGACATCTAAGATGTGAATAATAAGTGTTTCCCTCTGATTGTCTTTCAGCAGCGGTGGCAGAATTAGCGAAGGTGGGGTTGTGGTGAGCGGTTCGGGTCTTCCTGGGGTCTTCCTGGGGCATACACCTATACATCTACATTATAATTAAAATATAGATATATTTGGAATGGGGGCCATAATTTACAATGTAGGGGAAACAGTGCATAAATAAAAACAACAAATACTCTTTAAAAGAAAGAAGTCTCATTGGTTCATTGTGCAGTAACCAGGAAGTAATGGTTGAACCAACAGGTTTAAACTGTACTGGGGAAGAGAGAGAAAGAACAGGTTTAAACTGTACTGGGGAAGAGAGAGAGAGAACAGGTTTAAACTGTACTGGGGAAGAGAGAGAGAGAGAACAGGTTTAAACTGTACTGGGGAAGAGAACGAGAGAGAGAACAGGTTTAAACTGTACTGGGGAAGAGAGAGAGGGAACAGGTTTAAACTGTACTGGGGAAGAGAGAGAGAGAGAACAGGTTTAAACTGTACTGGGGAAGAGAGAGGGAGAACAGGTTTAAACTGTACTGGGGAAGAGAGAGAGAGAGAACAGGTTTAAACTGTACTGGGGAAGAGAGAGAGAGAGAGAACAGGTTTAAACTGTACTGGGGAAGAGAGAGAGAGAACAAGTTTAAACTGTACTGGGGAAGAGAGAGAGAGAGAACAGGTTTAAACTGTACTGGGGAAGAGAGAGAGGGAACAGGTTTAAACTGTACTGGGGAAGAGAGAGAGAGAACAGGTTTAAACTGTACTGGGGAAGAGAGAGAGAGAACAGGTTTAAACTGTACTGGGGAAGAGAGAGGGAGAACAGGTTTAAACTGTACTGGGGAAGAGAGAGAGAACAGGTTTAAACTGTACTGGGGAAGAGAGAGAGAGAACAGGTTTAAACTGTACTGGGGAAGAGAACGAGAGAGAGAACAGGTTTAAACTGTACTGGGGAAGAGAGAGAGAGAACAGGTTTAAACTGTACTGGGGAAGAGAGAGAGAGAACAGGTTTAAACTGTACTGGGGAAGAGAGAGGGAGAACAGGTTTAAACTGTACTGGGGAAGAGAGAGAGAACAGGTTTAAACTGTACTGGGGAAGAGAGAGAGAGAACAGGTTTAAACTGTACTGGGGAAGAGAGAGAGAGAGAGAACAGGTTGTTAATGCAGTTAGACAGATAAAAGGTCTGTGAAAACAACATGAATGTAATTTATATGATGATCGATGATGATGGTGCAGAGCCACACAGAGAGATGATTGTTGGGTGACAGGACATGAGGTGTGGATTAGTGCTGCGGTAACAATATACTCAACAAAGCAGGATGGCTTGCACAAGACACCGGACAGAAACGACTGTCACACAACGTGGTGCACAAAATCCCAGATTCTGTGACTTTTCAACACTATCGGCATAGCAACGCATTTCTCCACCACCAACCCACAACTCAGTGAAATCATCTAAGAGCACAAAGTCAACATCAGGAAAATGCAATCTCCCGTTTGTTGTGTAATCCAAATGTTACCGGGGTAACAGCATGAGTTTTACACTTACACAGTAATACTGGTCAGAGAGCATATCCCTTTATCTGTGAGAGATTTCAACATCATTCAAACCGTATGCTCTTATAATTCAACAGCAGATTTTAAAGAGACATAAAGCCAGCCTGGCAGCCTCTGCTTCTCTGCCTCAATGTTGATTCAGTACAGTACAGGACGTAATGCTACTGATATTCACAGAGCAATAAAAGGCAGGCAGCCAGACAGCAGACATTTTCACACAGGGATTAGCTAATGCAGAGTAATACAGAGATAGAGCAAATTAACCTGTGAGGCTGATAGGATAAATCATCTATTCATACGACGAATGGCTAAATCGCTGTTCCTTTTCCGTCATTGATAATAAGAATTTGTTCTTAACTGACTTGCCTAGTTAAACAAAAGTTAAATTAATAACATAAATGGATGGCTAGAGGAAGCTGCTTTATAACAAAACAAGCATGCTTCACAGAGGAAACCAAAGAGGAATGACAAAGGACATGGAGAAAATGAGAAAATAGACAACCAGCTACATAAGTGTTATCCTCGTCCCAAAGAGAGAGCCGGCTGGTGGGTGAGATTACAGAAGTCTGGAAGAGGTGAGAAGCCTAACAAGTGTTTAGAAATAAACCTCAGCCACCACACATCCAGGACATAGGTTTTCAACAGACACACACAGTAGTCTCCAGTAGTCTGAAGACCTTGTGGGGTCAGAGACTAAGTCAGCACTAGCTGCTTCACACTCATAACAGCTCTGTCATGGTGCATTCATTTGGATTGTAAACATCTCTCACCACACAACCATTGATTCAAAATATATGTTTATTGTAAAATGTAATGAGAACATTGGTTTAATCACTTTTCAATTTAGTTGTTTTAACTACCAGTTAATCGAATAGCAAACAATGCAAGATCTGTGTTTCAAATCTCCCTTAGAAGTGATGAAAGTAATATGCTACAGTAGTGTAAATTACATTACAGTTTTCACACTGGGCAATACACTTACATTACCCAACAAAATGTACAGAAAATCTATCCATTGTGAAATCAAAAGTGTGATCAATCATTCATGCAAAAAACTATTTTATTTTTCAGATTTAATTGCAACATAGGTGTACTGTCTGTAATCAAATGCAATAAATGTAATTAAACAAATTCAATTTAGCACATATTCATTTGAATCAAGCCTGTTGTGAGCATTTATTTGGCCATAAATTCTCACCCACATCACAGTGAATGTCCTCATTGTTCATGCAGCGCAGGAAGAACCTTTTGGCATGGCGAATCCAAGCTTGACATGGTCCACATTGATGTTGTCAAATGCCTCATCCATGGCCAGAAGGAGGGTGGTACGCTCAAGGGGATGGTGATCGTACACCTTCCACCATGCTGAAAACCCTCAATAGGGTTGAGGAAAGGAGAGTATGGGGGCAGGTATAGGGTCACAAATCGAGAATGGGCCCAAACCCATGCCTGAACCACCTCTGTATGGTGGAACCTGGCATTGTCCCACACAATGACCCTTCACCTTGACAAGCCTGCTGAATTTCATTGAGAAACACAATAAGGTGTGCAGTGTTGTAGGATCCAAGTAATGGCCTACGTCCCACCACACCATCTTCAGAGAGAGCTGCGGACATGAAAATGCCCATGTCCACCTCTTTGATGGGGCCCATGCCCACCTCTCTTTGATGGGGCCCATGCCCACCTCTCTTTGATGGGGCCCATGCCCACCTCTCTTTGATGGGGCCCATGCCCACCTCTCTTTGATGGGGCCCATGCCCACCTCTCTTTGATGGGGCCCATGCCCACCTCTCTGAAGGGCCCCTTCCTCATGAGCTCTTTGATTTCTTCCTATCCCTTGCTGTCTATTCTGCACCATGTTGAAATTACAAGCATTCACACACACACTTTTATACGGTGACCAATTGTGGTTACCACTATGTGAAATCGATTAGGAATAACGAGTAGTCCTTATGTATGGTTGTCATGTATCATACATTTAGATGTTTATACTTTACAAACACACATTTTACTTCTGTAGTTCTCAAAATCCATATATAGTAGACAAACCAGTTTAAAATCCATATATAGTAGACAAGACAGTTTAAAATCTATAGGTTTACCAAACGGTTAAGTGATTAACCGTTAAGCGCAGTTGGATTAAGTGATGGTCAAATGTATTTAAACAAATGAAAAGAGAATCATATGAAAAGTATTGTGAGCATTGCATTGTGAAAGGCAATTACTTTATATGAAATGTATTTCTAGATAAAACACTGATTAGGTTTGGTGAAAAAGTTACTGTGTGATGTTGAACTTAGTAAATTGAAAATGTGCTTAAAGTTAGAAAAAAAATGCCTTTTTGATTATCTGTTTTGAGTCTTGTACTAAGAGTTGTGAAATTTACTACATACTTATGAAAATAGTACCAGAGGGATTAAAAAATCTGTAACTGCTCGAATGTGTGTCCCCTTCCTCACCCCTGTTCCCTGTGTTTATTTTGGTCTGAAATGGCCCCTTTTTTCTCTGTCAACAGCTGACAAAGCAGACCTGCCGACTACCTCTTTAATAATCACGTCTGAATGAAGGCACTTAGTAGAGCTCTGACGCTGTGGCAGCCACGTAGGCCAAATCCACCCTGCTGCTGCCTTTGTGGCCTTAAGTCACTGTGTGTGTGTGTGTGTGTGTGTGTGTGTGTGTGTGTGTGTGTGTGTGTGTGTGTGTGTGTGTGTGTGTGTGTGTGTGTGTGTGTGTGTGTGTGTGTGTGTGTGTGTGTGCGTGCACCTGCGTGCCTCCCTCCTACAACCACCTGCTTTGTAACAGAACAGACATGGAAGGGGAAGGGCCTGAAGAGGAGATATTACAGGTGACAAAAGAGACAGAAGGTGTAATCAGGAGTGGGAGGAGGGGAGCGGCATCTCTCACTAGAAAGCCATTGTGAACAGCCAGCCAACAGATGGAACATCAGTTAATAGTACTGCTGAGATTTATGGAACATCAGTTAATAGTACTGCTGAGATTTATGGAACATCAGTTAATAGTACTGCTGAGATTTATGGAACATCAGTTAATAGTACTGCTGAGATTTATAGAACATCAGTTAATAGAACTGCTGAGATTTATGGAACATCAGTTAATAGTACTGCTGAGATTTATAGAACATCAGTTAATAGTACTGCTGAGATTTATAGAACATCAGTTAATAGTACTGCTGACATTTATAGAACATCAGTTAATAGTACTGCTGAGATTTATAGAACATCAGTTAATAGTACTGCTGAGATTTATAGAACATCAGTTAATAGTACTGCTGAGATTTATAGAACATCAGTTAATAGTACTGCTGAGATTTATAGAACATCAGTTAATAGTACTGCTGAGATTTATGGAACATCAGTTAATAGTACTGCTGAGATTTATAGAACATCAATTAATAGTACTGCTGAGATTTATAGAACATCAGTTAATAGTACTGCTGAGATTTATGGAACATCAGTTAATAGTACTGCTGAGATTTATGGAACATCAGTTCATAGTACTGCTGAGATTTATGGAACATCAGTTAATAGTACTGCTGAGATTTATAGAACATCAGTTAATAGTACTGCTGAGATTTATAGAACATCAGTTAATAGTACTGCTGAGATTTATGGAACATCAGTTAATAGTACTGCTGAGATTTATGGAACATCAGTTAATAGTACTGCTGAGATTTATGGAACATCAGTTAATAGTACTGCTGAGATTTATAGAACATCAGTTAATAGTACTGCTGAGATGTATAGAATATCAGTTAATAGTACTGCTGAGATTTATAGAACATCAGTTAATAGTACTGCTGAGATTTATAGAACATCAGTTAATAGTACTGCTGAGATGTATGGAACATCAGTTAATAGTACTGCTGAGATTTATAGAACATCAGTTAATAGTACTGCTGAGATTTATGGAACATCAGTTAATAGTACTGCTGAGATTTATGTAACATCAGTTAATAGTACTGCTGAGATTTATGGAACATCAGTTAATAGTACTGCTGAGATTTATGGAACATCAGTTAATAGTACTGCTGAGATTTATAGAACATCAGTTAATAGTACTGCTGAGATTTATAGAACATCAGTTAATAGTACTGCTGAGATTTATGGAACATCAGTTAATAGTACTGCTGAGATTTATAGAACATCAGTTAATAGTACTGCTGAGATTTATGGAACATCAGTCAATAGTACTGCTGAGATTTATGGAACATCAGTTAATAGTACTGCTGAGATTTATAGAACATCAGTTAATACTACTGCTGAGATTTATAGAACATCAGTTAATAGTACTGCTGAGATTTATGGAACATCAGTCAATAGTACTGCTGAGATTTATAGAACATCAGTTAATAGTACTGCTGAGATTTATGGAACATCAGTTAATAGTACTGCTGAGATTTATAGAACATCAGTTAATAGTACTGCTGAGATTTATGTAACATCAGTTAATAGTACTGCTGAGATTTATAGAACATCAGTTAATAGTACTGCTGAGATTTATGGAACATCAGTTAATAGTACTGCTGAGATTTATAGAACATCAGTTAATAGTACTGCTGAGATTTATAGAACATCAGTTAATAGTACTGCTGAGATTTATGGAACATCAGTCAATAGTACTGCTGAGATTTATGGAACATCAGTCAATAGTACTGCTGAGATTTATAGAACATCAGTTAATAGTACTGCTGAGATTTATAGAACATCAGTTAATAGCACTGCTGAGATTTATAGAACATCAGTCAATAGTACTGCTGAGATTTATAGAACATCAGTTAATAGTACTGCTGAGATTTATAGAACATCAGTTAATAGTACTGCTGAGATTTATGGAACATCAGTCAATAGTACTGCTGAGATGTATAGAACATCAGTTAATAGTACTGCTGAGATTTATAGAACATCAGTTAATAGTACTGCTGAGATTTATAGAACATCAGTTAATAGTACTGCTGAGATTTATAGAACATCAGTTAATAGTACTGAGAAGAGAAGAGCTCCAGTGTGAAAACAGATCCAGTGTGAGAACAGATCCAGTGTGAAAACAGATCCAGTGTGAAAACAGCTCCAGGGTGAAAACAGCTCCAGTGTGAAAACAGCTCCAGTGTGAAAACAGCTCCAGTGTGAGAACAGCTCCAGTGTGAGAACAGCTCCAGTGTGAGAACAGCTCCAGTGTGAGAACAGCTCCAGTGTGAGAACAGCTCCAGGGTGAAAACAGCTCCAGGGTGAAAACAGCTCCAGGGTGAAAACAGCTCCAGTGTGAAAACAGCTCCAGTGTGAGAACAGCTCCAGGGTGAGAACAGCTCCAGGGTGAAAACAGCTCCAGGGTGAAAACAGCTCCAGGGTGAAAACAGCTCCAGTGTGAAAACAGCTCCAGTGTGAGAACAGCTCCAGTGTGAGAACAGATCCAGTGTGAAAACAGATCCAGTGTGAGAATAGCTCCAATGTGAAAACAGCTCCAGTGTGAAAACAGATCCAGTGTGAAAACAGATCCAGTGTGAGAATAGCTCCAGGGTGAAAACAGCTCCAGTGTGAAAACAGCTCCAGTGTGAAAACAGCTCCAGGGTGAGAACAGCTCCAGTGTGAGAACAGCTCCAGTGTGAAAACAGCTCCAGGGTGAAAACAGCTCCAGTGTGAAAACAGCTCCAGTGTGACAACAGCTCCAGTGTGAAAACAGCTCCAGTGTGAAAACAGCTCCAGTGTGAGAACAGCTCCAGTGTGAAAACAGCTCCAGTGTGAGAACAGCTCCAGGGTGAGAGAGCCAAGTGATGATGAGGGGGTGCCAAGAGGTTGAACTCTTTATCCGTTGGTAGTGGATGAGGTGTTTCCCCTAATGTAAAGCACTTTAAGCACATCATTCAGTAGAGTGGAATAGTATCCTAAAATACTTCCGAAACAGTTCCCTGGTAGCCACTGTGACTGGCCAAATCACAGGATGAGAGTGAGGCATGATCCAAACCACTGCCAAAGGATTGCTTCATTTTATTTAATTTTTTATTTAACCGTTATTTAACTAGGCAAGTCAGTTAAGAACAAATTCTTATTTACAATAACGGCCTAGGAACAGTGGGTTAACTGCCTTGTTCAGGGGCAGAACAACAGATTTTTACCTTGCCAGCTCAGGGATTCGATCTAGCAACCTTTCGGTTACTGGCCGAACGCTCTAACCACTAGGCTACCTGCCGTCCCATTGACTTTGGACTACTAGACCATAAGATTAAATCCCCACATGTGGGTCCAACCCTAAAGTGAGGTTTTGGGATCCAGTCCACTAATCAACATCTTTGTGGTGCTTTTGAATAGTCTGGCCGTCATCTGTCTTAATACATGGTAGGCTACGTTCTCCTTATTAAGGAATATACTAAACTCACTGAGGGTTGGCATTATGGGTTTGCATAGAGAAGACACAAAATTGACTTATGTTTCAGTTTTGTCTCACAATGTAAACATTATTTTATTGAGTACATACAGTTGAAGTCAAAAGTTTACATACACTCAATTAGTATTTGGTAGCATTGACTTTAAATTGTTTAACTTGGGTCAAACGTTTCGGGTAGCCTTCCACAAGCTTCCCACAATAAGTTGGGTGAACATTGGGCCATTCCTCCTGACAGAGCTGGTGTAACTGAGTCAGGTTTGTAGGCCTCCTTGCTCGCACACGCATTTTCAGTTCTGCCCACACATTTTCTATAGGATTGAGGTCAGGGCTTTGTGATGGCCACTCCAATACCTTGACTTTGTTGTCCTTAAGCCATTTTGCCACAACTATGGAAGTATGCTTGGGGTCATTGTCCATTTGGAAGGCCCATTTGCGACCAAGCTTTAACTTCCTGACTGATGTCTTGAGATGTTGCTTCAATATATCCACATAATAATTTTCCCGCCTCATGATGCCATCTATTTTGTGAAGTGCACCAGTCCCTCCTGCAGCAAAGCACCCCCACAACATGATGCTGCAACCCCCGTGCTTCACGGTTGGGATGGTGTTCTTCGGCTTGCAAGCCTCCCCCTTTTTCTTCCAAACATAACGATGGTCATTATGGCCAAACAGTTCTAGTTTTGTTTCATCAGACCAGAGGACATTTCTCCAAAAAGTATGATCTTTGTCCCCATGTGCAGTTGCAAACCGTAGTATGTCTTTTTTATGGCGGTTTTGGAGCAGTGGCTTCTTCCTTGCTGAGCGGCCTTTCAGGTTATGTCGATATAGGACTCGTTTTACTGTGGATATAAATACTTTTGTACCTGTTTCCTCCAGCATCTTCAAAAGGTCCTTTGCTGTTGTTCTGGGATTGATTTGCACTTTTCGCACTAAAGTACATTCATCTCTAGGAGACAGAACGCGTCTCCTTCCTGAGTGGTCTGACTGCTGCATGGTCCCATGGTGCTTATACTTGCGTACTATTGTTTGTACAGATGAACGTGGTACCTTCAGGCGTTTGGAAATTGCTCCCAAGGATGAACCAGACTTGTGGCGGTCTACAATTTATTTTCTGAGGTCTTGGCTGATTACTTTGGATTTTCCCATGATGTCAAGCAAAGAGGCACTGAGTTTGAAGGTAGGCCTTGAAATACATCCACAGGTACACCTCCAATTGATGCAAATTATGTCAATTAGCTTATCAGAAGCTTCTAAAGCCATGACATCATTTCTGGAATTTTCCAAGCTGTTTAAAGGCACAGTTAACTTAGTGTAAGTAAACTTCTGACCCACTGGAATTGTGATACAGTGAATTATAAGTGAAATAATCTGTATGTAAACAATGTTTGGAAAAATTACTTGTGTCATGCACAAAGTAGATGTCCTAAATGACTTGCCAAAACTATAGTTTGTTAACAAGAAATTTGTGGAGTGGTTGAAAAATGAGTTTTAATGACTCCAACCTAAGTGTATGTAAACTTCCGACTTCAACTGTACATGCAGCACACAAATATATACAGTACCAGTCAAAAGTTTGGACACACCTACCCATTCAGGGGTTTTTCTTTACTTTTACTATGTTCTACATAGTAGAATAATAGTGAAGACATCAAAACTATGAAATAACACATATGGAATCATGTAGTAAACAAAAAAGAATTTAACAAAAATATATTTTATATTTGAGATTCTTCAAAGTAGCCACAATTTGCCTTGATCACAGCTTTGCACACTCTTGGCATTCTCTCAACAAGCTTCATGGGGTAGTCACCTGGAATGATTTTCCAACTGTCTTTAAGGAGTTCCCCCACATGCTGAGCACTTGATAGCTGTTTGTCCTTCACTCTGAGGTCCAACTCATCCCAAACCATCTCAATTTGGTTGAGGTCGGTTGATTGTGGAGGCCAGGCCATCTGATGCAGCACTCCATCACTCTCGGTCTTGGTCAAATAACTCTTACACAGCTTGGAGGTGTGTTTTGGGTCATTGTCCTGCTGAAAAACAAATGATAGTCCCACTAAGCGCAAACCAGATGGGATGGCGTATCGCTGCAGAATGCACACCATCACGCCTCCATATGTGTTATTTCATAGTTTTGATATCTTTACTATTATTCTACAATGTAGAAAATAGTGAAAATGAAGAAAAACCATTGAATGAGTTGGTGTGTCTTTTGACTGGTACTGTATATATATATTTTTTAACTTGTTCATGAAACCTGGTGTTTGAGTTAGATTGAGTTAGAATCAATTAGTGTCTGTAGTCTTGATCTGACAGGTAGAGTCCTGAGGGTTTTACCCATGGGACAAGGAAAAGGAACATAGAGCATGAATCTCTCAGTGAACTCTTTCTAAACCCAAACCCTACTTTCTGAGGCATCCAAATGAACCAATCTAAATTGAATTGAGGACTCAAATAAAACATCCAGTCCTTGCTACAACAAATGAATGATTGATGCTGTAACCAATTTATTTACACCGCCAAGACAGTGTCCTTTATCTCTTTAGTCTTGTTTGTTATCAGTGTAGAGTGTTTGACAGGGAAGGAGAGGGAGCTCTCCTAATGTACAGTCCATAGCCCAGTGACCAATACAGGAGAAGGTATCTCTCCATCAATAAATGGCTGTCACAAGTGTCATTTTTCAAGAGCATGTGAGAGACTGAGGGAGAAAGTGCGAGAGAAATATTTGTGTGAGAAAGAGAAAAAGATAGAAGCGATAGAAAAAACAAAAGTGAATAAGAGATGGAGGAGAAAGACTGGAGGAGAGACACTGGAGGAGAGACACTGGAGGAGAGACACTGGAGGAGAGACACTGGAGGAGAGACACTGGAGGAGAGACACTGGAGGAGAGAGACTGGAGGAGAGACACTGGAGGAGAGACACTGGAGGAGAGAGACTGGAGGAGAGACACTGGAGGAGAGACACTGGAGGAGAGACTGGAGGAGAGACACTGGAGGAGAGAGACTGGAGGAGAGACACTGGAGGAGAGAGACTGGAGGAGAGACACTGGAGGAGAGACTGGAGGAGAGACACTGGAGGAGAGAGACTGGAGGAGAGACACTGGAGGAGAGAGACTGGAGGAGAGACACTGGAGGAGAGACACTGGAGAAGAGACACTGGAGGAGAGAGACTGGAGGAGAGAGACTGGAGGAGAGAGACTGGAGGAGAGACACTGGAGGAGAGACACTGGAGAAGAGACACTGGAGGAGAGAGACTGGAGGAGAGACACTGGAGGAGAGAGACTGGAGGAGAGACACTGGAGGAGAGAGACTGGAGGAGAGAGACTGGAGGAGAGAGACTGGAGGAGAGAGACTGGAGGAGAGACACTGGAGGAGAGAGACTGGAGGAGAGACACTGGAGGAGAGACACTGGAGGAGAGACACTGGAGGAGAGAGACACTGGAGGAGAGAGACACTGGAGGAGAGACACTGGAGGAGAGAGACTGGAGGAGAGACACTGGAGGAGAGACACTGGAGGAGAGACACTGGAGGAGATACACTGGAGGAGAGAGACTGGAGGAGAGACACTGGAGGAGAGACACTGGAGGAGAGACGCTGTGTGAGACAGAGTGTGCTCCTCTCTTCACTGTAATCCTGTCTGTCACCCACTTCCCCTACCCTGGCCCCCAAGGCCTGAGCTGCTCAGATCACTCATCATAATCTAGCCATGTACACAGAACAATCTATCATCCCACCAAATAAACCAATAACTCAACATGGCAACATGGAGTTGACAGATTGATGCTTGTAATAATAATAATAATAATGTGGTGGGTGCATATATTTGTTCAATTTCACACATGAATTAAAAATGTGTTTTTTTGCATATCCCAAATCCAACCTCGGAGAGTTGGGTCATGGCCAGGGTCTCCCATTATCAACTTTGACCCTGGAGAAATGAGGTCTAAGCGTCAAATTGCTCCTAAGGGGACAGACAGATGTTTCACCTTGTCGGCTCATGAATTGGAACTAACAAACTTTCGGGTTACTTGCCCAACACTCTAACCGCTAGGCTACCTGCTACCCTGTCTGTCTATTCAGGTGGACAGAGGTGGAGCCCCCTTCGATCCCAGGAATCAATCCAGAAAGTCAATTGAAATTCAACCTAAGAATGGATTGAATTGAAAACTGAATTGACCCAAATCCTGACAGGAAGTCTGGATTGGAAGGATTTCAGTGTCCTCAAAGTATCTGAGGTATCCTCTGTTAAACTGTGGGTGTGTGGGCTAGAGGCAGGCAAATGTCTGTGCAATCTTTTATTCATTTCTTCGTTGTTTCAGCCATATCTAGCCTGAAGGGATGAAGTAACTCCCATTTGTCTATGTTCATTTTAAGAAGCTGTGATGGCTGTGAATAGAGGCAAATCTGTTTATCAAGGCATTCACATGGGATGAAGCCAATCAATTAGACAGTCTTTATTTCAGACGTCTGCTGCCTCCCCGCCACTGGCCTTCTTCTCTCCTCGGTGCTTGGGCTGAGACGCTAGCTAGCTACGCTCGTGTTAGCATTAGCCTGAGGTATAGACCATGAGTCAGCAAGGCTTAGCCACGGCTTCACAGGCTTAGAAGGAACACATACGCATGCCCACAAATGCATACACACTTACATGTAAGACACACACACACACACACACGAGTGTGCATGCTCTGTAGGGGCATGGTGCTTCGTGAGATAGCATGAAAAAGGAGTGAGGACATTACTGCTGGATTAAGGCCTGACTCCATACAGCACACCACTGCTGCTGCTCACTGGCCCAAACAACCACTGCTTTTTAACAGCTCTAACCCAGTTCTGCCATTCATGTTGTATTCTCACTGTACAGAGAGATAGGGGCGGTAGAGAAAGCAGTAGAAGAGAGAAAGAGAAATAGAGTGGACGGAGCAGACAAAGCGAGAGAGAGCATGGGGGAGATGTTAATCAGACATAGAGAGATATGTTAATCGGACATAGAGAGATACTGTGTACAGTATAATCAGTTGTATGTGCTGTGCTGCTACTTCTGCTGTGCAGCCTACATGGTACCGATCGCTGGGGGGGACAGGTCGTTGTGCTTTCTACTCAGTCGGTCTCTCTCTCTTTCCCTCCCTCTCTCGCTACTTTTCTGTGTGTTTCGGATTGATCGGTTGGCAGGGTTGGATGGGCAGCCTCACGCATGTCCTGCTAGATGGATCAGCTGGGAACAGCAGTGGAGTGGTTGGTGTACCAGAGAGGGTTCATGACATGCCACCAGAGCAGCTGACGCTGATCAGAGTGGACAGACTCAATGCCGTTTGGATGAACACAAACCACAACAACCCCCACCTTGGGTCACATGGTCCCTACCTCCTGAGCTCCTATCCTCCCAGCATGCACTCTGTGTGACCAGGGCTAGGTGTTGTCACAATGGCAGAGAGACGGTGTCACATGATGACAACATGACATTAGTAGCAGACCCAGCAAAACGGGAAAATGTTCATCCAACATTTACTAAAATGTTCCCAGCAAACCAAAATTGGTTCTGTGAAAGTTCCCAGAACGTTCGTTAAGTTGCGGCAAATTGTCTCATAACACAAAAACTGTCCAGTCATGCTGATAATTACACAATGTTAGTATAAAACATTTGCCTGATGTTGCAAAACCATTCCCATAATACTTTTAGTCTGTTATTTAAAGGTTACCCAAATGCTTCACTGGGCTGTGGGAACAGTCTGGTGGTGAACTGTCCAGTTGTGCAGATGATTAAACAATGTTTCTTTTAGGGTGCAAAAAACATTCACCTGATGTTACAAGAACGTTCGCAGAACACATTTTTCTGTTCTTTAAAAGTTCCTAAAACATTTCTTTAGGTTTGTGAGAACATTGTGGAGATATTACAAGAGATAGGTTCCCAAAACACAAAAACCGTCCAGTTGTGTTGACATTCAGATGTTTGTATCAGGGTGAACAAAACATTACTTTGTTGTTGCAAGAATATTTACAGAACAGCCTTTGAGTTATTTAAAAATCCCCAGATCATGTAATTAGGTTGTGGGAACAGAGATAGGTTGTCAAAGCACAACATATGCTCAGTTGTGATGACATTCATACAATGTTTAAGTTAGGTTGCACAGGACATTCCCTTAATGTTGTAAGAATGTTGACAGAGCACCTAGTCTATGTTCTTTAAAGGTTCACAGAATATTGAATTAAGTTTTGGGAGTTGTCTGGGATGTTGCAAGCGTATTCTTGTGATATTCACATATTGTACTTAAGAGGTTGCAGAGAACATTCCCACAATGTTGTACAATGTTCCACAATTTCCAAATAAGTCAGTTTATATGACATTCATCCAGATGTACGATCTTAATTTCATCACTATTTTGTTGCTGAGAATTTTCCTGCACAGTAGGAAATGCAAACTTGTCATGTATTCGAGGTTTAAAAATGCAAACTGACTCAAATTAAGATCCTACATCTGTCACATATTTATTTTAGGTGTAACATAATTTTCCATTGATGTTCACACAATATACATTTGACCTTGTCTTGGAGGTCCTCAGAACACTTCAATAACTTTCTCAGCATGCAAATGTCTAGTTCCTTAAAGCATAAGAGTTCATTAAAGGTTGTCAGAACATTTAATTAGGTTGTGGAAACAGTGTGGGTACATCACAAGAGATGCGGTGCCTTCGGAAAGTATTCACACTCCTTTTTCCACATACACAAAATTCGCTGTAATGTCAAAGTGGAAAGAAAATGTAACTTTTTTTTATGGAAAATAAATCACTAATATATTTTGATTAGATAGTTATTCAACCCTATGAGTCAATACATGTTAGAATTACCTTAGGCAGCGATTACAGCTGAGAGTCATTCTTGGTAAATCTCTTAGAGCTTTGCAAACCTGGATAGCACAATATTTTCCCATTATTCCTAAAAAAATATTCAAGCTCTGTCAAGTTGGATGTTGATCAGCCCAAGTCTCGCCATCGATGTTTAAGCCGATTTAAGTCAAAACTGTATCTAGGCCACTCAGGAACATTCAATGTCTTGATAAGTACATGACCAAAGGTATGTGGACACCTGTGGTCTTAACTCTTCTGGGAAGGCTTTCCACTAGATGTTGCAACATTCCTGCGGGGACTTGCTTCCATTCATCCACAAGAGCATTAGTGAGTTTGGGCATTGATGTTGGGCAATTAGGCCTGGCTCGCAGTCAGCGTTCCAATTAATCATTGTCATACTGAAACAGGAAAGGGACTTCCCCGAACTGTTGACACAAAGTTGGAAGCACAGAACGCGTTTCCACTGCTCCAGAGTCCAATGGCGGCGAGCTTTACGCCACTCAAGCCAACGCTTGGCATTGCGCATGGTGATCTTAGGCTTGTGTGCGACTGCTCGGCCATGGAAACCCCATTCATGAAGCTCCTGACGAACAGTTCTTGTGCTAACGTTGGTTTCAGAGGCAGTTTGGAACTCGGTAGTGAGTGTTGCAACCAAGGACAGACGATTTATATGCGCTACGCGCTTCAGCACTTGACGGTCCCATTCTGGGAGCTTATGTGATCTACCACTTCGTGGCTGAGCTGATGTGGCTCTTAGATGATTCCACTTCACAATAACAGCACTTACAGTTAACCAGGGCAGCTCTAGCAGGGCAGAAATTGGATGAACTGACTTGTAGGAAAGGTAGCATCCTATGACGGTGGCACATTGAAAGTCCCTGAGCGCTTCAGTAAGGTCATTCTACTGCTGTGACGCTCGTCGTAAGGAGTAGACCAAGGTGCAGCGTGTTGAGTGCTCATGACAAATATTTATTTTAACTCAGAACACTATACAAAACAATAAACAAAGAAACACAAACGTCACGTTCTGCAGGCTTCACTGAGCAATACAAAAACAAGATCCCACAACTGAAAGCGGAAAAAAAACCCTACTTAAGTATGATCTCCAATTAGAGACAACGAGGACCAGCTGCCTCTAATTGGAGATCATCCCAAAACAAACCAACATAGAAATACAAAACCTAGAACCTAACAACATAGAAATAGAAAACATAGAATAAACATAGAAATACAAAATCTAGAATGCCCACCCAAATCCCACCCTGACCTAACCAAAATAGAGAAAATAAACGGCAATCTAAGGTCAGGGCGTGACAACTGCTAATGTTTGTCTATGGAGATTGCATAGCTGTGTGCTCGATTTTATACACTTCAGCAACTGGTGTGGCTGAAATAGCCGAATTGTCTAATTTGAAGGGGTGTCCACATGCTTTTGTATATATAGTGTAACTCCAGTGTATATTTGGCCCTTCATTCTAAGCTGTGCATAGCTCTATTATTTTCCTTTTTATAAAAAAAAAAATCCCTAGTCCTTGCCGATGACAAGCATACCCAAAACATGATGCAACCACCATGCTTGAAAATATGAAGAGTGGCATGGTGATGTGTTCAGTGGCGACCCGTCATTCAGGGCTCATGGGGCAGAGGCCCACCTGTTTTGAGCCCCACATATATATATATATATATATATATACACACACACATGTTTTGGGGCTTGCCTGTTTTGCATGTTATTTTGGCATTAATCATGTCATATGTCATATATATATCATTGAGTTAATGAAGCCGCATACAAACATGGTCCCTTTTTTGTTTTCTTGAGTAAGGCAGCTCTAAAATGCAGGTGTTTCAGCCTAGCTCAGTGCTTTCTGTGGTGGTGGGGCGAGCCAGCAGAAAATAGGAGCATGGCACCATGATTGGCTCAGTGTTCTGTCACTCATGGGGACACTACATCATTGCCAAGTTTAAGTCCTTAGTAAGGGTAGACATTCAAAATTTCAGCCCTTGAGTCCTGCCATAGAGTTATATTACAAGTGCCCTTCCAAGAAGGCTCAAGGTCATTGGCCACAGATAAAATGACGTCAAATCACATTATATTATATAGTAGCTTTGATTGGACTGATCATGTCAACATCTTACTTTCAAAGTCTTAGCTAACAGTCATCATCATGAATCAAGTCGACAATCTACTGGCTAATCCTTTTTAATCCTTGTCATATGAAGAGAAATAATGAAGAGAAATTATAGATAAAAATGTATCGGTGCTCATCGGCCATGAAGATTACACAACAAGTTGGAAATCGCAAATTCCACAATGAGTGGTTTGTAAGGAATCCATGGCTAACTGCAAGCATTGCAAAGCAACAACTAACATTAGCCTGCTATTCAATGAAGTGATAAATCCAGAGAATGCCAGACTTGATGACATGCTAAAATCACCAGTGGATGTGTTGTGCTGCATTTGCCGCAAACATAATGCTTTGTATTGCAGTATTACTTTAGTGCCTTTTTGTAAACAGGATGCATGATTTGGAATATTTGTATTCTGTACATTTAGGTTAGTATTGTGGAGTAACTACAATGTTGTTGATCCATCCTCAGTTTCCTCCTATTACAGCCATTAAACTCTGTAACATGTTTAAATCCCCACAGGCCTCATGGTGAAATCCCTGAGCAGCTTCCTTACTCTGTCAACTGAGTTAGGAAGGACGCCTGTATCTTTGTAGTGACTGGGTGTACTGATACACCAGATCACTATGAGGCATGGGAATTGATTATGTTAATTGTAGCTTTTGGTCTGATACCTGCCAGGGGGAGAATGAATAGTTCTCTTTCAGATAGCCTGTAATGTCTCTTCCATATAACCTGAAATAATATCTGTTAACCCAAATATTTCACTATTTAATTTCTGTTGTCATCAACCTACGAATTAAGCATATGGCCATGAACTGACAAAGGACACCAAGGAAGGTCTTGTTTTCTCCTTGGCATTATCTAGAAAAACCTGGAAGAAACACAACTAAGTTTAGTCTTCAGTTCCACATTACGCTAATAGAGATAATTCATCACATAAATGACAGCAATTTAACAGATTCATTTGGTGAAATTGTACTACCATGGCAATCATAGTAGCGTTGATTCATAGCAAGCTATCTACCTCAGTGGTTGATAGTTGATTACTTTTCTTCACCACAAATTAATATCTAATTTATTTGCATTTACTTTCCACTCCAGGATTGGTCCAGCGGAGAGGCTACTGTTTACTCAGAGAGATGGTGGGTTGTGGTCACAAGCTCTTGACTGCAGAAGGAACGTTGGGCTTGATGTGTTCACGTAGCTAGCGTATCATGTGATGCACGGAATGGCAGCTAGCTCAATACATGTGTTTATCAAAATAACATTTGAACAATGTCAAATCAAATTAACTGTAGTGGAGATGTGGATGAGAGGAGAGAGATTCAAAGGAGCGCAGTGGAGCAGTCACAAGCTCAGCCATCTACACAGTGTTCACAACTAGCTACCTAACAGGCTAGCGGCTAAATCGCTATGCTAATTCATAAAGATTGAATTCTACAACACTAGAGCATGCGTGGACCAACTGGCAAGTGTCTTCATGGACATTTTCAACCTCTCTCTGACCGGGTCTGAAATACCTACATGTTTCAAACAGACCACCATAGTCCCTGTGCCCAAGAACGCCATGGTAACCTGCCTAAATGACTACCGACCCGTAGCACTCACGTCTGTAGCCATGAAGTGCTTTGAAAGGCTGGTCATGGCTCACATCAACACCATCATCCCGGAAACCCTAGACCCACTCCAATTCGCATACCGCCCCAACAGATCCACAGATAACGCAATCTTAATCACACTCCACACTGTCCTTTCCCACCTGGACAAAAGGAACACCTACATGAGAATGCTGTTCATTGACTACAGCTCAACGTTCAACACCATAGTGCCCTCCAAATTCTTGATTTTTTTTTACATTTAGCTGGACATTCAATTACTTCACCAATCAGTGTGGATAGAGCAGCTTGCCAAGGAGCGGGCAAGCTATAGTTGGTTACATGCATTTGACAGACAAATGTAGGGCGCGAGATGCGACTGAAATTTTGCAGGTGGGGAGAGAGTGAGAGAGGTTGGAGGAGGAGGCTTGGCTTGAAGCGCTGGACATTTGAATTAGGCCAAAATAATTCTACAGTACCTACGGGGGAACAGGCAGATAGAATACACCGGCACATCTCACACACACACACACACACTGGCAAAGATTTTCAGCTGCTGGGAACCTTTAAAGAATAGACAAAATGTGTTCTGGGAATATTCTTGCAACATCAGTTGAATGTTTTATACAAACATTGTATAATCATCCGCATGACTGGACAGTTTTTGTGTTATGAGAACATTTTCCGCAACCTAACAAATGTTCTGGGAACGTTCACAGAACCCATTTTGATTTGCTGGGGAGACACTCACTATTAGATCAAGTAGTCAATAGGCTTATGGTGATAGCATCTCATTTATGGGTCATTGTGGACATTTGGTCTGAGGATGATAAATAATAGAGAGAGAGACAGAGACAGAGAGAGACAGAGAGAGACAGAGATAGAGACAGAGACCCTGATGTAGTCCAGTAGCAGGCCGTGGGGGTAATTAGGCCTTATTAGCTCTCCACTGACTGCCCTAATGAAATTAATAAGAGCCAGAATGGTGGACAGTGTACTGCAGATTACAGCAGAACAGAGTAGGAAGAGAGAGACTGCTGAACAGACGAGCCCCACAGCTCCCCATTAACACCACTCCCATAGCTACTTACTCCTACCTGCTATAAAACCTGCAAATCTAGAGAGTTATCTAAACCTCAATACAGGCAGATATGACACTAAACCACAGTTCAACATTCCCACATGAATGTTCTATGGAAGCTCAGACAATAAGCAAAGGATCTCTTCTAAAAAGAAGGTTCAGGATTTCTGTTACCTCCCAAGCAGACTTGTTGTTTGTCAACAATGCTCCGGTCCTTGGAAAAGACAGATGGAGTAGATATGCATAAGATAAAAATCTGACATAGTCAAGGACTCTGCCTTTCTCCCCCTCATTGGCTAAGCACTCTGCACAGAAAACTTCTTAACCTATTCTCTACCAGCTGCAATACTGTACATCAGCCCAGCCCTATGTCTTCCCATACAGAGAGATGGAGAGTGGTAAGGAGAGAGAGAGGGAGAGAGGGAAAGTGAGAGACCAAGAAAGAGAGAGAGAGTGAAAGTGAGAGACCAAGAGAGAGAGAGAGAGAGAGAAAGAGCACGCTGTGGGACTAAATGGGGTCTTATCTATAAAATCTATCATAAGAGGCAGGGTTGATGGGATGTTGTGTTCCTCTGTTGGGAGTACAGTAGGGTACAGTAGAGTACAGTAGAGTACAGTAGGGTACAGTAGGGTACAGTAGGGTTCAGTAGAGAACAGTAGAGAACAGTAGGGTACAGTAGGGTTCAGTAGAGAACAGTAGAGAACAGTAGGGTACAGTAGAGTACAGTAGGGTACAGTAGAGAACAGTAGGGTACAGTAGAGTACAGTAGGGTACAGTAGAGAACAGTAGGGTACAGTAGAGAACAGTAGGGTACAGTAGAGTACAGTAGGGTACAGTAGAGAACAGTAGGGTACAGTAGAGTACAGTAGAGTACAGTAGAGTACAGTAGGGTACAGTAGGGTACAGTAGAGTACAGTAGGGTTCAGTAGAGAACAGTAGGGTACAGTAGAGAACAGTAGGGTACAGTAGAGTACAGTAGGGTTCAGTAGAGAACAGTAGGGTACAGTAGGGTTCAGTAGAGAACAGTAGGGTACAGTAGAGTACAGTAGAGTACAGCAGGGTACAGTAGAGTACAGTAGGGTTCAGTAGAGTACAGTAGGGTACAGTAGAATACAGTAGGGTTCAGTAGAGAACAGTAGGGTACAGTAGGGTTCAGTAGAGAACAGTAGGGTACAGTAGAGTACAGTAGAGTACAGTAGAGTACAGCAGGGTACAGTAGAGTACAGTAGGGTTCAGTAGAGAACAGTAGGGTACAGTAGAGTACAGCAGGGTACAGTAGAGTACAGTAGGGTTCAGTAGAGAACAGTAGGGTACAGTAGAGTACAGTAGAGCTCGCCCCGAGGAGAGCAAAGCTGAGGTCAATGCTGTTGATCTATGGGCACATCTTCACCAGCACTGAAAACATACTTCATCAAGTCCAACCTAAAGGCAGACAGACATCTTCACCACTGTCAGGTGTGAGTAAGCTCATTTACCCAGACATATTGTTGTACCCAACCCTCAAGCTAAGAAAACAGAATGAGTACAAAGTCAGCACCCAATGTCTAAATGAGCTCGCCCTTTGAGCGAGCACACACACACACACACACACACACACACACACACACACACACACACACACACACACACACACACACACTGTACCCCCAAAATACATTTTTGACAGGTAATCGGTCAGTCGCACACACACACACACGTGCATGCATACAGTCAAACACACTACCACCCCATAGAAAACACACCCGACAGTCCTACATGCATGTAGTCCTTTCTGTGAGCCCAGATGTTTTCCACAGCATCAGTCATTGACTGCCCTGCCCAACAGGAGAAATACGCCCTAAGACTCCATCCTGCCAGCCGTTCCATCCCCTACAACCAGAGGTAAACCAAACAGGATTTACTATCTACTTGTGGCAACGAAACAAAACGAAGCGGATTTAACTTCCTTAGGAAAACAGCTCTAATGTTGGAAACAAACATCATTATGTTGTCATCCAGAGTCACATGTATTTATTTCCCAAGCTATAGCACACAATATTTACATACAGCATGTAATGGTTTATATTGTTTCGATTTTTGCCATGAAAAAAATATTGCGATACTGGTATCGTCCTGGCCCTACTATCTATCGTATAAGATCAGCAAAATATGAATTTGACCTCAGGTGACACACAGACCAGCCAGGGTCACCATCATGATAAGTTCCCCAGGCCTGCCCTGTCTCCTAGGCTCACACAGCAGCTGTTTAAAGAGACTACCATCACGATCAACAACAACAACTCAGAACAACACAACAGAAAGCAGAGTGGGATCATCTCAGCATCTTACTATGTCTTTAACCACAAAGTGAAACTGGGACTGTTACACCCAGAAGTGATGAGAGGATATGGTTTGGTTTGAGTCTCTTCTCTGTGGTTCAGCTACAATGAGCTACACCAGGGTTCAAATACTATTTGAAATCTTTCAAATACTTTGAGCGTTCGCTCTAGCCTCCCTGGAGTGCCAGATTTGGGACTATTCAATTGATCGATTAAACCAGCCAAGCTCAATCAAGCACAGATAAAGTATTAGAAATGATTTCAAATAGTATTTGAACCCAGGTGTGCAGTGAGCTGACTAGTGATATCAGCTGAGAGGGGTTCTAGCAGAGCCCTGAGATCCAGCTCAGATCTGTGTAATTGTATTAATGAACTGGGCAATTTGATCCATTCATCCAAATGGATCAAGACTAATAATACATTAATTTGTTAACTTGGATTAATTTGAATTATTAAGCACAGTGACAAAAGATAAATAAGATATTAAAATGAAATAAAACAGATAAAGATTACATTGTTTCTGCTAACAAGCCCTTGCAGTGATTGTGAACATGGTGGTCCTTTACAGTGAATAACAGGCTTGGTTATATTATGATTACTAATAACAGATAGTTTGATTATATCATATAATGAAAGAGAACAGGCAGAGAGATGAGTGGGTCAGAGTTATGGTGATGTGCTGTGAAGTACAGTCACTGAGGGTTAACCAATCCTGAGGCAGAACTGAAGATCCATCTATTGTCACGTGTGTGTGTGTGTGTGTGTGTGTGTGTGTGTGTGTGTGTGTGTGTGTGTGTGTGTGAGAGAGAGAGAGAGAGAAAGAAAGAAACAGAAAAAATGGAGGGAGGGAGGGAGGGAGGGAGGGAGGTTGACCCAATTCAAATGACCCCAAAAAATAAACTTTAAATAAAAAACATTACAGAAACGGTATTGCTGAATCTCCTCAATGAATCCATAAGAATTGTGTAGAGCAGGGTTTCCCAACAAGCTGATTAAATGGAATGATCATTACACAGGTGCAACTTGTGCTGAGGACAATAAAAGGCCACTCTAAAATGTGCAGTTTTGTCACACAACACAATGCCACAGATGTCTCAAGTTTTGAGGCAGTGTGCAATTGGCATGTTGACAGCAGGAATGTCCACCAGAGCTGTTGCCAGAGAATTGAATGTTTATTTCTATAGCATAAGCCACCTCCAACATCGTTTTAGAGAATTTGGCAGTACGTCCAACCGGCCTCCCAACCGCAGACCACGTGTAACAAGGCCAGCCCAGGACCTCCCCATCCAGCTTCTTCACCTGCAGGATAGCCAACCGGACAGCTGATGAAACTGTTTGTTTGCACAACCAAAGAATTTCTGCACAAGCCATCTCAGGGAAGCTCATCTGCGTGCTCGTCAATCTCACCACAGTCTTGACCTGTCTGCAGATGGGCGTCGTAACCGACTTCAGTCGGCAAATGCTCCCCTTCAATGACCACTGGCACGCTGGGAAAGTGCGCTCTTCACAGATGAATCCCAGTTTCAACTGATGGCTGTTAGCGTGTATGGCATCGTGCGGGCAAGCAGTTTGCTAATGTCAAGGTTGTGAACAGAGTCTCCCATGGTGGTGGTGGGGTTATGGTATGGGCAGGCATAAGTTATGGACAATGAACACAATTGCATGTTATCGATGGCAATTTGAATGCACAGAGATACCGTGACGAGATCCTGAGACCTATTGTTGTGCCATTCATCTGCCGCCATCACCTAATGTTTCAGCATGATAATGCATGGCCCCATGTCACAAGGATCTGTACACAATTCCTGGAAGCTAAAAATGTCCCAGTTCTTCTATGGCCTGCATACTTACCAGACATGTGCATGTTTGGGATGCTCTGGATCGACGTTCCCGCCAATATCCAGCAACTTCGCACAGCCATTATAGAGGAGTGGGACAACATTCCACAGGACACAATCAACAGCCTGATCAACTTCAAGCGAAGGAGATGTGTCGCGCTGCATGAGGCAAATGGTGGTCACACTAGACACTGACTGGTTTTCTGATCCACGCCCCTAACTTTTATTAAAGTAACTGTGAACAACAGATGCACGCTATATTACCAGTCATGTGATATCCATAGGTTAGGGGCTAATACATGTACTTAAATTGACTGATTTCCAGGAACTCAATAAAATCTTAGAATTTGTTGCATGTTGCGTTTATATTTTTGTTCAGTGTATTTTTAGTACTGGATTCACAATCCGCACAATGTCAACAGAGTACATTAATAAAATGGATCTAAAAACATATTTGATCTTGGTCAAGCACCATAAGCCAAGCCATTAATAACAGCATAAATAGAGTTACAGACAAACATCTTATATAGAGACATTTTATGTTTGCAAGCAAATGTCACGTTCAAGTGATGCACACGCATCCTCGCATCAAAACGTTCTGGAGCAGAATAGCTAACGCTGATGTCGGGATATTGACAAACTTAACAGTGAGTGAGTGATTATCATGAAAACATGCATGACTGATGGCTATAGCTATGTTCAACAAGTATTATACTTCTGGCTTTATCCAGCTCTATTTGTGATATTTGACCTTGCCTCGCCGGCTTTCTAGCTTCTAGGTAATCAATCATCCGATGACATCTGAACGTGTTTGTTAACTTGCATGAGCTGCATCTGAAGTTGGATGTTGTCATACTCACTGCAACGTAAACTAGTGTGCGTGGATTTCTTTACATATTGTTTTTATATACAGTACCAGTCAAAAATTTGGACACACCTGCTCATTCAAGGGTTTTTCTTTATTTTTACTATTTTCAACATTGTAGAATAAAATGTCAATGTGGCCTGTCCTCTTTGACACCAAATGTCATGCATTTACACCAAACATAATTTGTTCAGTGGTGCATTTTGATATTGTACTAAATATAGTACAAGGACGTGAATGGGTTTTAAATCTCTATCCGATATAGTCAGAAAAGCAGAAGAGCACTGGACACCCCTCGGAGCCTGGTTCCTCTCGTTTTTTTCCTAGGTTCCTTCCTTCTAGGGAGTTTTTCCTAGCCACTGTGCTTCTGCATCTGCATTGCTTGCTCTTTGGGGTTTTAGGCTGGGTTTCTGTAAAGCACTTTGTGACATTTGATTGATTCATTGATTCATATATTTATGCACCGGCACAGCCAGGTTATGTTGTGGAGAAGACAGTAGAGTGAGTGTGCAGGCAAGCGAGCAGCAGATAGAGCAGCTTCACTTCATCGCTCTTCCTGGTTAAAGAGAGTCTCAGAGGCAAGCACTTCCTCCCAGACACCCTCAAGTCTCCATGGCCACAGTTGTCATGGTAGCAGGACACTTTATGTAAAATGAGAAGGAGCAACAGATGAATAAACACACAGTACACACACTTACATAAACGCAGACGCGCATACACACCGCACACACACCACACAGACACACACACACAGAAGCTCAAAGCCAACACATGTATATTGAGGAATAAGCACTGTGTCTGTGTGGTGTGTGCGGTGTGTTTGTGTGTATGCGCATCTGTGTTTATGCAAGTCTGTGTACTGTGTGTTTATTCATCTGTAGCTCCTTCTCATTTTACATATTTTACAGTATGATCCTATGACATTGAGCCCTTCATCACAGAGATAAAATACTACAAGCAAGGGCAGATATCAACCAATACAAGCACCCCCTACAAAACTCCATTCTGATCCTTAACCACAGTAACTAAACCACTGCATTTACTTAAATCACATTGCTGTAAATACGGACGTTAATGTTATTAGTGTTAATGTTAATTTGGAAGACTATAAATTGTTTATAAATAAAACATATCAAAAAATAAAAAAATCCTTTGAATGTTATTAGTGTTAATATTTATTTGGAAGACTGATATTATGTTTTATTTTGACCCAACTGATATGGACCATGATTCAATTTTAATTCTTAATTTTACTCTGAAAATAATTTATTCATAACCCTCTTTAAATTGTTTAACATAGAGCTGAAACGATTGAAATGATCAGTAAATGTAAAACTTTTTGACAAATGTAAATTGTCTTTTGACATGTAATTCCCTCGTCTAAATAACGTTAATGTACTATTTTCAATTGTTGATGTTACGGGGAAAATACAGGTTACATAACACCTCTGAGAAATGTGCCAGCCAGGTCCCAAAGAATACCCACTGACTTGCTGTTGCAGTTTAACCCTAAACCTCTGTTGCTCGGGTGTCTGTGTGCCAACAGGGCATGACAACAGGGACAGGCTGGACAACCTGGTTGTGGCATCTGCTTCCTGGCCAGCCTGCGAGGACAGGGGTTAAGCCCTGCTCTTATTAAAGTCACATTCTGGTGTTTTAGTCCCAGACCCAAGGCCACCTAATGTCACAACATTACATCGGTTTGGCTGGTGACTGGGTGCGTTTGAGGAGCTGGTTTAAGACTGAAGGAGAGGAGACCGTGACTGTCCCTGTGTGGATGGCCTTATGTGGTTAACGACCAGAGGAGGAAGAAAAACAAAAGCTATCTTCAGAAAGACAAATTCAACTCCATCTTTCATCGAATCAGATGGCTTATTCATCACAAAACCATTTGATGTTGCCAATTATTTTATGATTACTTCATTGGCAAAGTGGGTAAACTTAGGCAGGAAATGCCAGCAACGAACAGTGAGCCATCGTACTCATGTATAAAAAAAATAATAATGAAAAAAAGCACTGCAGGTTTGAATTTTGTAAAGTTAGTGTAGGAGAGCTGGAAAAATAATTGTTATCGATCAATAATGACACACCTCCTGGCATTGACAACTTAGATGGAAAGCTACTGAGGATGGTAGCTGACTCTATAAGCCACTCCTATCTGTCATATTTTTAATCTGAGCCTAGAGGAAAGTCTTTGTCCTCAGGCCTGGAAGGGAACCCAAGAGTGGTAAAGCGGCCTTTACTGGTTCTAACAGCAGACCTATCAGCTTGCTACAAGCTCTTAGCAAACTTGGAAAAAAATGTGTTTGACCAAATACAATGCTATTTCTCTGTAAACAAATTAACAACAGACATTTGGCATGCTTATAGAGAAGGGCACTCAACATGTACCGCACTGACACAAATAACTGATGATTGTTTGAAAGAAATTCATAATAATAAGATTGTGGGAGCTGTACTGTTAGATTTCAGTACAGCCTTTGATATTATTGACCATAATCTTTTGTTGAGAAAACGTATGTGTTATGGCTTTTCAACCTCTGCCATATCCTGGATTCAGAGCTATCTATCTAATACAACTCAGAGAGTGTTCTTTAATGGAAGCTTCTCTAATGTCAAACATGTAAAGTGTGGTGTACCGCAGGGCAGCTCTCTAGGCCCTCTACTCTTTTCTATTTTTACCAATTACCTGCCACTGGCATTAAACAAAGCATGTGTGTCCATGTATGCTGATGATTCAACCATATACCCATCAGCAAACATAGCTAATGAAGTCACTGAAACCCTTAACAAAGGGTTGCGTCTGTTTTGCAATGGGGCGCCAGTAAAAAACTGGTCCTGAACATCTCTAAAACTAAGAGCATTGTATTTGGTACAAATCATTCCCTAAATTCTAAACCTCAGCTGTATCTAGTAATGAACAAGTTGAGGAGATTAAATGACTTGCCATTACCTTAGATTGTAAACTGTCATGGTCAAAACATATAGATTCAATGGTTGTAAAGATGGGGAGAGGTCTGTCCGTAATGAAGAGATTATCTGCTTTTTTGACAGCACACTCCACAAAGCAAGTCCTGCAGGCTCTAGTTTTATCTTATCTTGATTATTGTCATCACATGGTCAAGTGCTGCAAAGAAAGACCTAGTTAAGCAGCAGCTGGACCAGAACAGAGCGGCACATCTTGCTCTTCATTGTAATCAGAGGGCTAATATTAATACTATGCATGCCAGTCTGTCTTGGCTAAGAGTTGAGGAAAGACTGACTGCGTCACTTCTTGTTATTATAAGAAACATTCATGTGTTAGATATTTCAAATTGTTTGCATAGCCAACTTACATACATCAACACACACACACTTACCCCACCAGACATGCCACCAGGGGTCTTTTCACAGTCCCCAGGTACAGAACAAATTCAAGGAAACGTACAGTATTATACAGAGCAATGAGACATGGAACTCGCTTCCATCTTATATAGCGCAAGTGAACAGCAAACCTGGTTTAAAAAACAAATAAAGCAACACCTCACGGCACAACGCCTCTCCCCCATGTGACCTACTTGTTGTGTGTATGTACTGACACGTATGTGGAACTAATAGATACATTTAAAAACATGAACATGTAGTGTGTGTATGTAAATTGTAAAGTCTGTAATGTATTTTTCATTATATATCGGACCCCAGTAAGACTAGCTGTCTCCATTGGCGTCGGCTAATGGGGATCCTAATAAATCAAATCAAACCCTCCCGATCCTCAAGTCAAACCCATTCCAACCTAATCACTGCTCCCTCCATCCCTCCATCTCTCTATCCCCATAACCCATCCAGAAAAATGACTTTGTGATTGAGTGAGTGAGTGAGGAAACAGCTGAGAAAGGAAATGAGAGGATGACTCTCTGACAACAGAGAGAGATTGATGACAGAGGACATTTGATGACAAAATGGTGTAACAGGCATCAGGCTGCAGTCAGCCAGGCACATTCCAGCTGCACAAGCATCAGGCTGCAGGCAGCCAGGCACGTTCCAGCTGCACAGGCATCAGGCTGCAGGCAGCCAGGCACGTTCCAGCTGCACAGGCATCAGGCTGCAGGCAGCCAGGCACGTTCCAGCTGCACTGGCATCAGGCTGCAGGCAGCCAGGCACGTTCCAGCTGCACTGGCATCAGGCTGCAGGCAGCCAGGCACGTTCCAGCTCTACAGGCATCAGGCTGCAGGCAGCCAGGCACGTTCCAGCTGCACTGGCATCAGGCTGCAGGCAGCCAGGCACATTCCAGCTGCACAGGCATCAGGCTGCAGGCAGCCAGGCACGTTCCAGCTGCACAGACATTAGGCTGCAGTAATCCGCTCTCACTGGGCTTTAGAAGGCAGGATTAAAACAGAGCTCTCTCACAGCTAGCACACTGTTTACAATCCTTCCATTCCATCATCATCATCATCGTCACCATCAGCAGCAGAATTCTCATCCACATCATCACCCAACATCTCCGTCTTCATCATCAGCCCTATCATTATCCCCCATCCCCATATCACAAAGAGATAAAATGACCGAACCAGGGCCACTACATCCCCATCCACCAGAGAGATAAAATGACCGAACCAGGGCCACTACATCCCCATCCACCAGAGAGATAAAATGACTGAACCAGGGCCACTACATCCCCATCCACCAGAGAGATAAAATGCCTGAACCAGGGCCACTACATCCCCATCCACCAGAGAGATAAAATGACCGAACCAGGGCCACTACATCCCCATCCACCAGAGAGATAAAATGACTGAACCAGGGCCACTACATCCCCATCCACCAGAGAGATAAAATGCCTGAACCAGGGCCACTACATCCCCATCCACCAGAGAGATAAAATGCCTGAACCAGGGCCACTACATCCCCATCCCCCAGAGAGATAAAATGACTGAACCAGGGCCACTACATCCCCATCCACCAGAGAGATAAAATGACTGAACCAGGGCCACTACATCCCCATCCACCAGAGAGATAAAATTACTGAACCAGGGCCACTACGTCCCCCTCCACCAGAGAGATAAAATGACTGAACCAGGGCCACTACGTCCCCCTCCACCAGAGAGATAAAATGACTGAACCAGGGCCACTACGTCCCCCTCCACCAGAGAGATAAAATGACTGAACCAGGGCCACTATGTCCCCATCCACCAGAGAGATAAAATGCCTGAACCAGGGCCACTACGTCCCCATCCACCAGAGAGATAAAATGCCTGAACCAGGGCCACTACGTCCCCATCCACCAGAGAGACAAAATGCCTGAACCAGGGCCACTACATCCCCATCCACCAGAGAGATAAAATGACTGAGCCAGGGCCACTACATCCCCATCCACAAGAGAGATAAAATGCCTGAACCAGGGCCACTACATCCCCATCCACCAGAACATGACTATTGTCAGAGGAACTTAAACCATGAGGGCAGCTTGACCACATGGTCATGTGATGGATCTGACAAGTTATTTTTTTTACTCTTAGGCAACAATAGGATAGAATATACACACACCCACGTATGTGACAATAAAACATCAAAAACACAGACCACTTTAGGGCCTGGACATACAGTGACTGCTACAGATCCTCCGTTGACATTTCACAAAACAAAATAAGTTACATGAGACTAACACGCGTGAAGCCAAATGCTGTTGACATTTCACAAGACCTAAAAGCACCAGCGACGAAAAATTGTTGACACCTCACCCAGACCAAAGACCCACTCTGCGGGACAAAATTCTATTTACTATCCACACACACACACACACACACACACACACAGCATGCGTGATCACAGTGTTAGGGTAATGCTGTGGAAAACAGGAGGGAATGGAACAGTAAGTGCTGGTCCTCCTCTCGATTTCATCCAGATACACACAAGGATATGTGTTGACCTTGTAATTATTTACAGCGTCAAAAGCCACACTGGAAAAAGGAGAACATTTTCACACAATTAAGTTGAAATGAATGATAATGTAAACAAGTTCTGCATGCAAACATTTGCTTCTGTTCTCCACGGCCCCAGGGAAGAGAGAAGCTGTCTTTGTGTTGTGTTGTACAGTGTGTTGTTGTCATTTTGTTGTTGTCATTCATGTCTCTGACTGCTGACTGCTGGCTGTGAGCCCTGACCAGTCTACTGTAAGACGCCTGCCCACACACTCCGCTGTGGTAACATTTAGGTTATCTAGTGAGGGGACTGAGAACAGTGTTTTCCTCTGGCGTGAGGGTAAATATATAGCATTCCCTAAACTATTAATATACTGTCAAAGTGTGTGTACGTGCATGTGTGCTTAAGATGTAGGATTTGTGTACGTGTGTGTCCGCATGGTGCACGTGTACTACCTGTGTGTGTGTGTGTCCGCATGGTGCACGTGTACTACGTGTGTGTGTGTGTCCGCATGGTGCACGTGTACTACGTGTGTGTGTGTGTGTGTGTCTGCATGGTGCACGTGTACTACGTGTGTGTGTGTGTGTCTGCATGGTGCACGTGTACTACGTGTGTGTGTGTGTGTGTCTGCATGGTGCACGTGTACTACGTGTGTGTGTGTGTGTGTGTGTGTGTGTGTCCGCATGGTGCACGTGTACTACGTGTGTGTGTGTGTGTCTGCATGGTGCACGTGTACTACGTGTGTGTGTGTGTGTCTGCATGGTGCACGTGTACTACGTGTGTGTGTGTCCCCGCATGGTGCACGTGTACTACGTGTGTGTGTGTGTGTCTGCATGGTGCACGTGTACTACGTGTGTGTGTGTGTGTGTGTCCGCATGGTGCACGTGTACTACGTGTGTGTGTGTGTGTCTGCATGGTGCACGTGTACTACGTGTGTGTGTGTGTGTGTGTGTGTGTGTGTGTGTCCGCATGGTGCACGTGTACTACCTGTGTGTGTGTCCGCATGGTGCACGTGTACTACGTGTGTGTGTGTGTGTGTGTATGTGTGTGTCCGCATGGTGCACGTGTACTACGTGTGTGTCCGCATGGTGCACGTGTACTACGTGTGTGTGTCTGCATGGTGCACGTGTACTACGTGTGTGTGTGTCCGCATGGTGCACATGTACTACGCGTGTGTCCGCATGGTGCACGTGTACTACGTGTGTGTGTCCGCATGGTGCACGTGTACTACGTGTGTGTCCGCATGGTGCACGTGTACTACGTGTGTGTGTGTCCGCATGGTGCACGTGTACTACGTGTGTGTGTGTGTCCGCATGATGCACGTGTACTACGTGTGTGTGTGTGTGTGTCTGCATGGTGCACGTGTACTACGTGTGTGTGTGTGTGTCTGCATGGTGCACGTGTACTACATGTGTGTGTGTGTCCGCATGGTGCACGTGTACTACGTGTGTGTGTGTGTGTGTGTGTGTGTCCGCATGGTGCACGTGTACTACGTGTGTGTCCGCATGGTGCACGTGTACTACGTGTGTGTGTCCGCATGGTGCACGTGTACTACGTGTGTGTCCGCATGGTGCACGTGTACTACGTGTGTGTGTGTCCGCATGGTGCACATGTACTACGCGTGTGTCCGCTTGGTGCACGTGTACTACCTGTGTGTGTGTCCGCATGGTGCACGTGTACTACGTGTGTGTGTGTGTCCGCATGGTGCACGTGTACTACGTGTGTGTCCGCATGGTGCACGTGTACTACGTGTGTGTGTCCGCATGGTGCACGTGTACTACGTGTGTGTCCGCATGGTGCACGTGTACTACGTGTGTGTGTGTCCGCATGGTGCACGTGTACTACGTGTGTGTGTGTCCGCATGGTGCACGTGTACTACGTGTGTGTGTGTCCGCATGGTGCACGTGTACTACGTGTGTGTGTCCGCATGGTGCACGTGTACTACGTGTGTGTGTGTCCGCATGGTGCACGTGTACTACGTGTGTGTGTGTCCGCATGGTGCACGTGTACTACGTGTGTGTCCGCATGGTGCACGTGTACTATGTGTGTGTGTGTCCGCATGGTGCACATGTACTACGCGTGTGTCCGCATGGTGCACGTGTACTACCTGTGTGTGTCCGCATGGTGCACGTGTACTACCTGTGTGTGTCCGCATGATGCACGTGTACTATGTGTGTGTGTGTGTGTCCGCATGATGCACGTGTACTACGTGTGTGTGTGTGTCCGCATGATGCACGTGTACTACATGTGTGTGTCCGCATGATGCACGTGTACTACGTGTGTGTGTGTGTCCGCATGATGCACGTGTACTACGTGTGTGTGTGTGTCCGCATGATGCACGTGTACTACGTGTGAGTGTGTCTAATTTTAAAGCATCCAGGCTCAGTGTGTTGGTCTCGAAGCGGCCGGCTTCCCCGAGGACAGCAGAGCAATTCCTGTTTGTAATGAGGCGCAAGCTGAAATGAGGCTGTAATAATGCTGCCTGCGGTGCAGAGCCTCGCCCAGCCTCATTCCCTGTCACGCACCACACAGCTCTGGGAACACGATACAATCAATGGATATCTGCTCTCATCACTGCCACCCTCCCAAGCCCCAGTTGAAACTGTACTGTGCTATTATAGTGAACAACAATGAACATCAAGCTTCCTAATATTGAGTTGCACCCCTTTTTGCCCTCAGAAGAGCCTCACTTCGTTAGGACGGACTCTACAAGGTGTCAAAATCGTTCCACAGGGATGCTGGCCCATGTTGACTCCAATACTTCCCTCATTTGTGTCAAGTTGGCTGGATGTCCTTTGGGTGGTGGACCATTCTTGATACACACGGGAAACTGTTGAGTGTGAAAAACCCAGCAGCGTTGCAGTTCTTGACACACTCAAACCGGTGCGCCTGGCACATACTACCATAACCTGTTAAAAGGCACTTCAATCTTTTGTCTGGCCCATTCACCCTCTGAATGGCACATATACACAATCCATGTCTCAATTGTCTCAAGGCTTAAAAACCCTTCTTTAACCCGTCTCCTCCCCTTCTTCTACACTGATTGAAGTGGATTTAACAAGTGACATCAATAAGGGATCATAACTTTCACCTGGATACACCAGGTCAGTCTGTCATGGAAAGAGCAGGTGTTCCTAATGTTTTCTACACTCGGTGTACGTGGTCTCAAATGGGGATAAGACCTTTCATACTAACACCTGTGTTCTTAGAGTAGCATTATAACCATGCACTTAACTATACTGTACTTCTTTTGTAACTGTTGCTCTATTGAGAGGAGAGCTGACAAGTAAGCATTTCATTGTACTGAGCATACTATTCTGTAACCTGTGAGTTTGACAAATAAACGTTGATTTGAGTAACACAACCCAAACAGTGGAAAGTGGGAACCCCACCAAAATAATAGAACTCCCCATCCTGGAGAAGTACTGTTCGTACACAAGCTGGCCACTGTATCTCAGCCAACATTTCCATTTTTCAAATTAGATAGATTTTACAACCCAGTACTAAAGTTTTTAGTAGGTAGTCAATCTATCAGACTTCAAGAGAAAGAAAGAAACAGTGAGACTGGGAGACAGGGAGCCTTACAGCGGAATAAAGAACTCCTCTTAACACATTCACCAAAAAAGTCTGCCTCTATCTTTCTATCTCGCTCTCGCTCTCACACACGCACATGGCCAGTATGCTGTTTAGCCTGAGTCTCATTTCCTCTCCTTTCTGGCAAAACCTTTAATCCCTAACAGAGAGTAAGACGCAACCTGACATTTTCTTCGGGAATAACACACACACACACACACACACACACGATACATTTTGTCTGCACAGAATGCTGTTTGTTGAATATGTCATGTATAACACACACACATATTATACGGAAACACACACACACACACACACACACACACACACACACACACACACACACGGTTCTAAATGCAGTGAAGGCAAATTCACCCACTAAGACAGGACAAGCTTTTAAAACAATAACATGGCTTTACGCCTTTTTCTCCAAGACAACGTGTGTTAGGCTCAGAATGGGAATGCAGCCCAAAACCCTTTACTTTTAATTTATTTACCTCGGCAAGTCAGATAACAACAAATTCTTATTTACAATGACGGCCTACCCCGGACGACACTGGGCCAGTTGTGCGCCACCCTATGGAACTCCCAATCACGGCCGGATGTGATACAGCCTGGTTTCGAACCAGGGACAGTAGTGAAGCCTCTTGCACTGAGATGCAGTGTCTTAGACTGCTGTGCCACTCTCCCTTACAACTCATTGAGTGACAATAACATAAAAAAAGCTTTATCTCAGATCCCAACTAACATACGGTGTAAATATTTGGTGATTGGACGGATTCAGCCATCCTATCCTAAACTGAGACCTTGATAACACATAATCAAATAAACCACCCATAAACAATTGTTCTCTACATGAAAAGTATCTCTGGGGAATAAAATCCCCAGAGTAACACAAAGGACAGTAAACATCAGTCTTTGGTGTTTTTATTTGGATTTTCTTTCCAGTGTTATTGAACTGTTAAATTAAATGTTTATTTAAAAATGAATTAATGACATTTTATTTTTGTGTCAAATCGCCAGTTGGCAAAACATCCCTTATGGGATTAATTGACAAATAACCAAACATTACAATAATTCACTGCAATAATTCAGTGCTAATTCTTTTTCCGGTGTTCTCTGCAGTGCGCATCGCATAAAAAGTTTTTTAATAGATAAAACTCGATAATAAATAAGGTTATCCAAACAATAATTATATCCCTAGAGCAGTAAAAAATATACATACATACAGTACATACATATACTGTTTGTTTCTGCTGTAACTGTTGGCTCCTGGCTCGCTCATTGGATTATGAATTATATGAATTGGCCATGCAGTATGCTAGTGGTCAAAGGAGATGTCATAAGCATAAGTACCCACCAAATCATAGCCAAGCTGAATATGATCCTAATCATCATTCAGCCACAGCCAGATCCACAGCAGGGGTCAGACCCTAACAGAGACAGTCACATTATCCACTGTTAAACCCTCCTTCATTCCACAGACCCACCTCCCATGCGCGGCCTGCGGCCTACACCCTGCCTCCTCTCCCTCTCCTGGCCTACACCCTTCCCCTCTCCCTCTCTCTCCCTCCCTCTCCTTCTCTCCCCCTCCCTCTGCACAACCTCATCTACTGCCCACTAATCCACAGCACAGCTTAATCCTCCAAACCTGGCCACACACACAATCACAGAGACACACGTGTGAGCACGCACACACACACACACACACACACACACACACACACACACACACACACACACACACACACACACACACACACAAACTAGGATATTCCTAGTTACTTGCACACTCAAACTAGGATATTCCTAGTTACTTGCACATATTTCCACAGATAAAGAGCCACACTGGCGTGAGTAGTCATGCTCAATGTTACACACTGAGAGGGAGAAGGTCTCAAGCCCCTAAGAGACCATCACACAGCAGGACACTCAATCCTCCTCAAGACACACACTCATTCATGCTCCCGATCTGAACTTCTACTGATCCATTACAGTGTTTGAATGTCGATTACCCCCTAAGAGAGAGTGTATTCAAGGTTGACAGATTAGGACCTTTCACACACACACACACACACACACACACACACACACACACACACACACACACACACACACACACACACACACACACACACACACACACCTGTTGGTTTAGGTTTAATTCATGCTAGCATATTAATCACACACAGACACACCCCTCCCTGTTCAGTAATGTTATTGTGAGAGCAGACAAGGAAAGGCCATATGACGCAGGCTCCTCTGAGTTGATGCAACTGTCTGTCTGTCTGTCCGTCCGTCCGTCCGTCCGTCCGTCCGTCCGTCCGACACTGGAAAGTAGCTAACTCATGCCAACTCACACAACAGGTTCAAAGAAATCTAAAACCACATTTCCCAGAAAGACTTTAGATACCATAAACTATCTGCTTTAACGAAGACAGGAAGTTAACGTCCCAATCACCAGAATCTCTACGGTTTCACAGTAGAAATCCTCAGATGTTGATAGTATAATTTTAGAAATAATTGACCTAACTACTGTCCTAAGGGAAAACCAATCAGTGACTCAGTTCACTCTAGCTTTCACTTCAATAATAACCATGATGGCGGAATCAGCGTCTTCCACTGCCGACACAATACTGCCTACTGCTTCTAGAGGCGGTGACGCGGTACAATTCTCTCTCAAAATGTCTTCAAAACAGACTTATACCACCAGGAATTTACAACATCAATAAATGATATGATTTCCTTCCTGCTATTGTTTATTCTGACGAGAACTCAGAATAGTGAAAACCATCAAATGAAGGTTGGACATGAGATGCTGCTGACTAGAGACTTGGGGAGCGTTAATACTCTGTTTCCTCCATCTGTTTAGGGATCATGGGCATGTGTCTGGGCATGTGTCTTCCAGTATAAATCATCTAAAGAGGACAGACATCTTTTCACATTCTAACAGTTAGAGGCCTTGACGATCAAATTGATTTGTAGTTTATTTCTAGAGACTGGCATGCCATTGGATATACAGTGCATGCTGGGAGATGGAATAGAACTGAGCTAGATGGTCAGTCTATCACACAAGTACACAGCTCTGTGTGTCAACATGGAATTGAATAAGACATTTGACAGGCACCTGTTACATCTCGTTAATTATCATCTGTTTTCTGATCCCTGTTAAAGACTGTTGATTGACATATAACTGGTCATAGAACTATCATTTGAATTCTAATTATAACTGCTCATTGTAAATAATTCTATTTCATCATTTTGTGTGTGTGATTATATCAGCACCATAAACAACCTGACAGGTTTCTCATCTCCAAGCCCTCAGTACTGTATGTGGAAGAGACTGGGTGTGACACACAGGACAGATGACCTCCAGAACAGACTAGCGTAGCATACCGTTTATGTCAACAAAAGAAGCATGATACATTACCATATGGTGTCAGGAAACCCCTGACGCCATACAGACGCCATACAGTCGCCATACAGCGTACAGAAGTAGAGAAGAGATTCAGAAACTCTTGGAGGACAATGGAATTAAATGAAAAGCTTCTTTATTATTAAAAGTAGAACCAACGCGTTTCAGCCATAAAACAGTGCAATTCCTGAATGTACCCTGATTCCGCAGAAGTACTCTGATGAAGGTGTAACATGGTCCATCCATGCCATGGTCAATTCAGTATTCAATAGAAGAAGAAAAAAATAATCACAGAAATACAATAGACCCTTTTCACTTCCTGAAGCCCAGCTATACTGTAGAATTGAATAGACTACTCACCAGGTCGTGGTTGGTGGAGTTGGAGTCGTCCTCGGGGAAGGGGATGTAAACAGCTAAGGCCACACAGTTGGCAAAAATAGAGAGCAGTATAAAGATATCAAAGGGTCTGAGGCACACGGTCAAGGAACAATGTTCAAAGTACACAGTAAATACATAAGCATAAATAGATAGAAGACATTGCAGTCATGTAAAGGTAGGGGGGAAATCCAGAAATTATCTTGGATCTTATGAAGTAAAAAAAACAATGATCAAAGCAAACATGTTTAAATACAGCAACATTATCATTTTGATATATGGTAGAGCAATTACTCATCATGGGATTGTTTTAATGCATCATCTTTAGAAAACACACTGGATACTTTCTGTGATGGCTGCATTCAGAACTAAACTCAAATGAACTCTTTAGACTGTTTCCACCTGGGGTCTGGTCTGATAGACTGTTACCACCTGGGGTCTGGTCTGATAGACTGTTACCACCTGGGGTCTGGTCTGATAGACTGTTTCCACCTGGGGTCTGGTCTGATAGACTGTTTCCACCTGGGGTCTGGTCTGATAGACTGTTTCCACCTGGGGTCTGGTCTGATAGACTGTTTCCACCTGGGGTCTGGTCTGATAGACTGTTTCCACCTGGGATCTGGTCTGATAGACTGTTTCCACCTGGGGTCTGGTCTGATAGACTGTTTCCACCTGGGGTCTGGTCTGATAGACTGTTTCCACCTGGGGTCTGGTCTGATAGACTGTTTTCAGCTGAAGAAGAGAAAATACTTACTATGGAGATTGCAACATAAATGATTATGTTACTGAAAGCTTGTTTGTTTGTTGCTTGGAAGGGGCCTGATGCTAACTATCGGGGATGAAACTTGGCATAATTACTATTATGAACTGCTTTCGCCTGTAAACTAATAGTCCAACGTCAACAGGTGTTTTCCATGTGTGGACACAGAGAGTCCCTGTATATCTCCATTGAGAGCCCCAGAAAGGATACTTCCACTCCACGAGGCTGATGCAGGCTCTACGGATGGGATTGTTGAGGGTGAGACAGAACAGGGCCCTGGGCGGCCTGCTGTTGGTGGAGCCGCCCTGCTTCTTGCTCTTGGCATACTGTTGCCTCTTCCTCTGTGACAACGAGCCTACCGGTGCAGGCGTGGCCCCAGGGACAGAGTTGCGGGCGCTCATGCTCTGGGAGACGTCGTCCTGGGAGTTACGAGCAGCATGGATCTCGGCCTGCCAGGAGATAGTGCCGGTCTGGCGGCAGGACTCGGGCTGGGAGGGGTTTTCTGACCAGAGGGCCGGCGTATCACCAGGGGGAGGGGCTCTGGTGCTGCTGGCATATTGTGCCCCTGAGGAGAGAATGATAAGGGGGAGAGTGAGAGAGGAGGGGTCGGGGTAGAGAGAGGGGGTGAGCAGAGAAAGGTGTAAGCCAGAGAGTAAGGGGAAGGTGAAGGTGAGATAATGGTGATTGAACCAGGGGAAAGAGAGAGGAAGGGAGAGAGGCATCAATACAAACTGTGTGACATTCAGTGACAGTGACCTCACCAGTCGATCTGTGCAGTGAATTTCAGTGCTCCAAACCTGCAGAACCCTCCTCTAGCCATGCTTTTAACCAAAAAGTTGCCACGTGAGACATAAATATTGAAATGAACCATTTAATGCCATTTGTTTTCATGCAGATCACAGGGAGACATTACAATGCCCACAAGTGTAGTGATTGTGCTTAATTTAGTATGTATGCCTAGTTAGTGTTGTATCTAATTCTTCTTTTTTTTAATGTAAGTCTCAGAAAACCACTAAATGTTATTTATATCGGCAAACATGAATTTTGAGGTGAGCTGATCAGAATGGCAAACTGTAATCAAAGCAATGAAATCCTTGGACAGGATAGTGATGTTGTTATTGTTTGATTGGGGGATAAGCTGAACAGGGAGCATTCCCTTGACAACTAAGGAAAACACAAAGGATACAAGGGAAGGCTGGTCAGTGCTCAGTACACCATAAGGATGCTATATAAAAGATAAAATGATAGAAAAAAATGAAAATAATGTGGGGGAAAACAATTATTTCTGTTGTCACATGCTGTGAAATGTTTTACATAATCCTAACAACAAATGAATTGATCCAACATCTGTCGCGGATGCATGTGCACAAACTGTTGATGCAAAACTGAGTCAGTCTAGATTGTTTTAAATAAAATCCAATCGTAGACAACAGCTGTAGACTAAAAGTGAAATGCTTAATTAAGGTCCCTTTCCAACAATGCAGAGTAAAGATAAAGATTAAAATAACAAAATATCAAATGTACTGACAAATACAACTTAATTACTTATATCTACAGAATTCCACGCTTCCTCTCAACTAGACTAGAATTCATAGTCCAAATATCCATCAAATTAATCCACAAATAAACCTACCTTTTCTTACGACTAAGTTTAAGGGACAGTTGATTTTTCAAATATATTACCTAGACATCAGTGAAGTATACTGCTAATAAAAAACAAGAACATTTGAGACGTTCTCAGCACAAAACAAATGGAAAGCATAGGACTCCAGGTCACACGAGACACATGCGATAACACCGACACAAGACGATAGAAGAGCGCACAAGCTTCTTCCCAACAGCGCAGCGCTCCAGAGACGAATTAGTCAAAAGCATCATAGGGCTGTATTTACCTTCGGGCTGTTCCTCTGCTTTTTGCATTCTCTTATCCACATTAAAACTCCGTTCTAAACCCAACACAATAGAAGTGGAATAATAGCCTACACGTTCAATCAAAATGATTTTACTACATTTAATAAAGTACACAGAACCTCAGAGATTTAGCCTACCACAAACATCCTTGAAATGCAACATCCGGGTGTTTCACATGATGGATCGTAGCTGGCTAAAATACAGACACCTACATTCTTTCCTGGATTAGTGGTCCATACACGTCCAATTGACTGTTCAAGTTTTTTGTTTAGCCTACTGAAGCAACATGGGAACAGCTGTGACCATCCTCTCAAGAACGAAGCGAAGATGTGATTTTGGACCCTGTGTCCAAGGTGTGCAAAGTGGCACTGTTCACTCTCTCATGGCACGATTGGCATCCCACGCTAATCCGTTTAAAGACAGCATTTATACTATAGAATAGCCTTCTCCTGTACTCTGCCAGGGATGTGTGCTGTAAATAAGTCGGATTCGGAGTTGGGCCAATGAATTAAAATGACATAGTCACCATTGACCGATCTGACTTTCCTTTCCAACTAGGGCGACTGTCTCGAGACAAACAATCCAATATAGGCCATCCATAGCCTAATAACATATACAATTAACCCTAATAAATCAAACGAATAAGTCTAACTAATAAATGATGGCACTAACATTACGGTGACAACGATGTAATAACTTTATTAAACATGTGTAGGTTTAAGGTTAATCAATTTGTTGCTCAATAACTTCCCAGGGCAATCACAGAGGCAAATGTGCCTGTGGTAACGTAAATTACGCACACACACACACACACACAGGTCGTCGCACCACACACACGTACACCCACACACGATTATGAAACATGCATGATTTAGGATTAATAAGAGTCACTAACTGACAATAAATGTGTTATGAGCTTGATACAAATGTTTTTCTATAACCCCAAAACGAATCACCTTTAGGCTATAGTTTAAGGCAACTCTATGACGCTCTAAAATTATTACTTCTCTCGCTCACATAATTCAATTCCCTGCATGGATATGTCAGACATGAAGACCTGCATACACACCTATCAAAATTCACATTTAACAGGTTACATTTCACCATTCTGTCACTCTCGTTCTATCACTTGGCTTTCAAGAGGCTATAGCATTGTAAAACTTAAAAGTATTATAACTCAATACTTTTCAGTCTAAAAAAACTACAAAGTATTATTATACACAGCTGGCGCTTAAAATAATAGTCCCCCTCCAAATAGGCCTGGGGCGACAAATCTGTCACATCTATTCCATTCTCAAATAACGTTAATATAGTAACGCACGCTCGTGGGGAGGACATCCGCTTTATGCACATGCACAGTAACCCTATATGACTAGTAACTAGCTCGTAGGTGAGACGTGCACTTTACTCATGCATTGTTGGCTGTTTTCTCTAACGGTGCCGGACGTCGGCATGAGGTCGTTAGGCAACATATATTGCGTAAACACTATCCCCATGAGGTACACTCTTTTCACGCCACTTCGATACTAAGTCATTTTCGTTAACCCTAAACCCTTTCCTAACCTTAACCTCCTAACCTGCTACGAAAAAAGTCACTTCGGTATCGAAGTGGCGTGAAAAGATTGTTTCCCTTCCCCATGACTTACCCCGGTGTCTTCGAACCCCGACGGTGAACGCCATATCATCTCCCTCTTCTTTGAGGCCACTCGACGCCGTTTAGTGTCCACATTCTACAACGAATCAACAGGAAATGTATGTGTATTGAAAGTACGGCAGAAAGAAAGTAAGTAGTACGTAAATTGCCTTGGTTTGTGTGAGCCGGAATTGCTCATAGGAGCAAGAAGAGCCTGTCTCCCGTTCCAATGTATGTAGCGTGAGGCGTTGTACAGGTACACCCCTGGACAGGACGCGAGCCTTTCGCAGGGCCTGTTAGAATGTGTTGGAAGGTTACCGGTTATTGGATTAGCCTACATCTACCTGCAGCCGGATAACTGTTTCACAGCAGCTATAATCCCTCAATTATAATCCCTATGTTCCTCACTGAAGCAACTGATGTTGTTGGCCTAACTGGCATTATAGACTACTTCAGCAAACGAATGAAAGAGTTTCAATATCAATTTGATATGCTGGCCTAGCCTATATGTTGGCCTAGCCTATGACCTATGGTTTTGGACGCCCATGTCACTCGTTCATCACAAATAACGGTATACCTATTTACAGATCAGGTAGGCCTATCTATTTTACTGAGAGTAGCCTAGGCCTTTGCCCAACCTCGCATTGAGGTGATTAGTTTTTAAAAAATGACTTCCCCTACACTGAAAGGCGTTAGATTTCACATGGTTGACCTGTAGCTCCAAATTCCAAAAGTGTCGCCACACGGATTATGGGTGTCGTTGAAATATATTGCAGCAATGCCACCGTGTGGTGATTAGTAAATAATACAGTCTTCATAGGACTTGGCCCTGAGGGAAAAATTCAATTTATACTTTTAATTTTAAGAACAAATTCTTATTTACAATGACAGCCTACCGGGAACAGTGGCGGTGACAGATGTTTACCTTGTCATCTGGGGAATTCGATCCCCAACGCTCTAACCACTAGGCTACCTGCTGCCCCTGTCCGAAATTAATACTTCGACCATAACACTTTTCCTAGATCTGAAAGAAATGTATGAATTTGGTTGGTGTAGTCATTATTTTCATCTGACAGCAGGATAGGTGGTGTTTTTTAATCATTGTTTATGAAAAATGATTGCAGTATGATGCATTTACATTTTTACATTTTAGTCATTTAGCAGACGCTCTTATCCAGAGCGACTTACAGTAGTGAATGCATACATTTCATACATTTTTTTCCCCCGTACTGGTCCCCCGTGGGAATCGAACCCACAACCTTGGCGTTGCAAACACCATGCTCTACCAACTGAGCCACACGGGACCACCCGTGTTGCCTCAACACTCACTATCTGTCAATGTTGCTTTGTTTTGTTATTTTTGTTATTTCGTTTATTATTTTGAATTATGGTTATTTAATTTGATTCTTTAGGTCCTCGGGTGGTGTGAGATTGGGGAGGGGGGTGTAACTTCATTTTGTATGTATGTATGTATGTATGTTTGCTGATGATTATTATTTCTAATTAAAACCAGTGGTGTTAAAAAAGTACCTAATTTTTATACGTGAGTAAAAGTAAAGATACCTTACTGGAAAATGACTCAAGTAAAATTGAAAGTCACCCAGTAAAATACTACTACTAGTCTAAAAGTATTTAGTTTTAAATATACTTAAGTATCAAAAGTAAATGTAATTGCTAAAAGTGCAAATAGTCTGGGTAGCCATTTGATTAGATGTTCATGAGTCTTATGGCTTGGGGGTAGAAGCTGTTTAGAAGCCTCTTGGACCTAGACTTGGCGCTCAGGTACCACTTGTCGTGCGGTAGCAGAGAGAACAGTCTATGACTAGGGTGGCTGTAGTCTGACAATTTTTAGGGCCTTCCTCTGACACAGCCCTCCATGTGCTCGCCAGAGGTAGCCTGACTGCCATTAGGTACCGAGATGAGATCCTCAGACCCCTTGTGAGACCATATGCTGGTGCGGTTGGCCCTGGGTTCCTCCTAATGCAAGACAATGCTAGACCTCATGTGGCTGGAGTGTGTCAGCAGTTCCTGCAAGAGGAAAGCATCGATGCTATGGACTGGCCCGCCCGTTCCCCAGACCTGAATCCAATTGAGCACATCTGGGACATCATGTCTCGCTCCATCCACCAACGCCACGTTGCACCACAGACTGTCCAGGAGTTGGCGGATGCTTTAGTCCAGGTCTGGGAGGAGATCCCTAAGGAGACCATCTGCCACCTCATCAGGAGCATGCCCAGGCGTTGTAGGGAGGTCATACAGGCACGTGGAGGCCACACACACTACTGAGCCTCATTTTGACTTGTTTTAAGGACATTACATCAAAGTTGGATCAGCCTGTAGTGTGCTTTTCCACTTTAATTTTGAGTGTGACTCCAAATCCAGACCTCCATGGGTTGATAAAATGGATTTCCATTGATTATTTTTGTGTGAGTTTGTTGTCAGCACATTCAACTATGTAAATAAAAAAGTATTTAATAAGATTATTTCTTTCATTCAGATCTAGGATGTGTTGTTTAAGTGTTCCCTTTATTTTTTTGAGCAGTATATTATTCATTACGTCGTTTGTCATGAATAATAGCGCCATCAGGCGGATATTTGGCCTGGGTCTAGGCTATGAGAATCAAAGGCTTTTATGGGTTTTACTTTTTTTATCGTCAACTAATGGCAACTTTGATGGAGGTCGGGGGCCACAAAAAAAAGGAATTCATGAGGTGTACCCACATGCATACCCACCCCCCACCTTGCAAGCAAAACATTTTAGCGGCGTCCCTCATAACAGCAAAAAGAAAACATTTCAGTTATAAAGTTCATTTCCTGCAATTCTACACATTTTTCCATGGGGCGGAGACAATATATTTTGCAATTGCATAACTCATTTCCAAAAATTCAACAAATTTTGCCATAGGGTGGAGGCAAATGTTGGCAGTTTTTAATATGATAATTAATGATCAATGGGCCCCACCCTGGTTGGTAATTCGACCATGCTTACTACAAGTTTAGATAGCTGGCTGCTAGACTCATTTTGCAATCCCCAAAAAATTTAGCTGACATGGGCTGATGCACAACCAAATTTCGAAATTGCACCATGTGTATCCTATTATTCCAACTCAACAGTAAATTGAGACCCCGACTGAAGGGGGGCCACGGGCCGCCAGTTTCCCATCCCTGGCCTACATGGATAGACAGGCCATAGCAATCTCTCAAATTCATTGTAACCTACACGTGAGCAAGTAATAATTATTCACTCCAAATAATTGCGAAACAAAAAGTGAGGCGGAACTATAAGGCATTCGGACCATGTCTTCCGACGTGCACCACCCGCGGACACTGGAAATTGAGTGTTCATAGAAATTGGTCCGTGCGGTAAGCATTGTATTCAAGATGGAGACCGCCAGTAAAATGAGCCTAGCAGCTCTACAACAACAAGATCCGTATATCAACAAACTTCTCGATGTTACCGGACAGGTAGCACTGTACACCTTTAATTCCAAAGCAAATGAATGGGTAAGCTCGCCAAAGGAGTCGCTGGTTTCTTCTGTTTACTGAAGGTAGTTAGCAGCTACGTAACGTTAACTAGAGAGCTAACTTTACCCTAGTTACCATATCTGATTTAGTTTATCATTAGCAATCTAGTACAGTAGCATACTAGTTAGCGAGCTATATCAAGCGTGTCCCTGTGGGATTGTGTAGCAAAGATAGTTGCGAGTCTTAAAATAAAAATAAAAAATAGTATGCGAGTCTTTGGTTGTAACGTTAGTTGGGTTACTAGCTAACACTTAGCAACATAACGTTCGTTACGTCGTTAGCATGCCACTTCAGCTAGTCATGTTGTACTAGCAACACTGACCAAAAATATAAACGTAAAGTGTTGGTTTCATGAGCTGAAATAAAACATCCCAGAAATGTTACATAAGCACAAAAAGCTTATTTCTCTCAAATGTGCACAAATTTGTTTGCATCCCTGTTAGTGAGCATTTCTCTTTTGCCAAGATAATCCATCCACCTGACAGGGGTGAGATATCAACGAGCTGATTAAACAGCATGATCATTACACATGTAGAGATCCTACCAGAAGATAACTGACGTCATGATTTGACCTCATACTTTTCCGAGTTACCAGTTGTCTTGAAAGCACCATGTGATCATTGATCTCCTGAAGAAGCTATCCCTTTTCCTTTCTTTCTGTGCCCCCAAATGTTTGGATATACTGGTAAAGTTGCCAGGTTGTTAGCTAGCCAGCCAATGAGGTAATGTGACTGAACAAAGTGTTAACAACGAGTAGTTTTAGAACCGCCCAGACATAGGGCGGCGCACAACTGGCCCAGCGTTGGCCGGGGTAGGCCGTCATTGTAAATAAGAATTTATTCTTAACGGATTTGCCTAGCTAAATAAAGGTTAAATACATTTGAAAAAAAAAATGTATGAATGTAAAATGCAGTCGCGGTGATCCGTTATAGGAAGAAAAAAAGTGCGCCGGTAATATGGTTCAGATCTGTGTAAAAACGGCTAGCTGGAGCTCGTCTGAGCGGTCGGCTGTGAATGCCCTCACCCGCTAATACTAAGATCTGCTCGCTATAGTGTTACAAACTTTGGTGGCAACGATTTAAAAGGAGCTATTTTTATTGATCAATCTCAACTCGTAATTAAAGCGCGCCTCCCATTCGGCTGCATAGGGTTGCACCCTTAGCCTGCCTACCGTTAACTATCAGCACGTCACCCACCACTTTACCACTTTGCAATGTGAGCTTGAGGCAGTAGAATTGTTTGAAACCTGAACGTTTTACTTTACTTCAAATAATGAGGCATGTCTTACCTTGCTTCAAAGGAACCTTGTGAAAATCCATCCATAGAAACTTGGAGGCAATTCTTTTATAAAGACTTCCTCATGCAATTAACCAGCATTTCTCTCCTGTTCTATTGGTTTTCATATCAACTTACTCTCGTTGTCCAGAATCCAAAGGCATAATTCTAGTCATATTAGCAACCCAACATAGTTGTTGCTATTAGATTCCCCCTCTTTCTGAGTTTAACGGAGTGTTCATCTCTGTCACATATGGAACTGGTCGTATTAGGTGTGCTGTTTACAAGTGTTTTCCACAAATTGCATTTTGGCCAATTGAAAAAGGACGTTTTATTAGCTGCTTCATTACAGGAGTTGCATGATCAATAATAGGCTATAGCCTTTTGGCTGTAAGATGATTGGCCTGCTATTGTTGCATGTTTCCATTAAGGACTTAATGAAAAATGTCTGGTCCATGTATGCATGCTTAGTATCAGAGAGGAAGAGGCGAAGCGGGAGGTTTCACTCTCACCAAAATCTGTCCAAAATAAGCCCAATGTGTTTCTATGGGCTGATTTTAGGCCTAAGCTTGTCGCCTGCCTTCCCGCCCTGGGACGACTCCCATTGTTAGGGCGGAAACATAAGCATCTCGTCATTATATAGTATTTTCTGTTGGTCACGTCATTTTACTGTTTGGAATTTTTTTTTACCGTTTGTTGACCGGTTAATGAGGGTCAGTTAGTGGGCAACAAAATTGGCAGAAATTTGCATTGCTAATACCAGCTAAGGCAGGCGGCTGCAATCCGAACTGGGCAGGAGACTGTAGACTTGCAAACGGGGCAGCTAACCCAGGATAGACTGGACCTTCCAGAAAGGCAGGGAACTCTAGACATACCGCGGGGGCCGGATACACTGAACCTACTTGAGGGGCAGGACACTCAAAGCCTGGACACTTTACACCTGCCAGGTAGGCAGGAAACTGAGACTCTGACCTCACCGGGAAGGGGACTCTGACCTTACCGGGAAGGGGATGGGACTCTGACCCAGAACTAGCACCGTGCTGGCAGGCAGGGCTGGAGAAGCCCCAATGTCCTGGCTACACTTGACATCTGTGGTATCTGCAGGCTGATGCTCCATCCTAGGAGTGGTCGAAGAATCCACTGCTGCCTTCGTGGTAGAAGGTTCCAGGGCAGCAGACAGTCTGGGATCCCCACTGGGAGGACCGGACGACCCCGCCACCAGAACGGGCCCTATGGCAGCGGCTGACTGTGGCTCCACAATTGGAGTGGGGGTCTCCTTAACAATGGCTAGTCAAAGGACTGGCTGAGGGGGGTGCAGACCTTGGTGTGCTGGTCTGTGCTCTCTGGAGTTGTCTTCATCTGATGGGGAGCTGGGCCGCTCTGGAGAGCAGAAGCGGACCTAGCGCTCCTGTGCCTATTGCCGGGAGGGCCTAGAGTACGCCCTCCTGATCTCTTCCCTCTCATAGAGCAGCTCCTTGTAGTGCCTCTGCAGCTCCCAACTGGAGAGGGTGTGGTCACTCCATGGCCACTGAGGAATCCTGGAGCAGGGCTTGAAATATCTTGGATGAGAGAGGGGTGTAAGGCCTCGCAGCTCATCCTCGGGTGCGTGGCAGTTTTGTGTGGAGTTGTGGGCTGAGATGGGGTACTTTAACATCTCAGCTATAGCAGGCCAGAATCCGGGAGATACGAAGGACCATGTAAAAATGTCTATCCGGAACTCGTCTGAGTGGTCAGCTTTGAATGCCCTCACCCGCTAGTACCTAATGCTGATTCACTAAGATCTGCCCACTATAGTGTTGTCCTATCAGAACTTCATGTTGAGGCCCATTACTATACACTTTGTCACCACCTTGTCAGCCCAGGGATTCGATCTAGCAACCTTTTGGTTACTGGCCCAACGCTCTAACCACTAGGCTACCTGTCGCCAATCATTAAGATTCAGTTAGAGTACACTAATAAATATACATGCAATACAACAATAAGCAGATAAGAAAACTGTCATAATATAAACATATCAATGAATACAATATTATAGCATCTACATGAAGAATATACAGCCAGAGAGGGAGAACTCTAACTTCTTACTTGGGGTACATTTAATAAACAGTAGAGCTAACATTAGCCGAGCACTAGCAAACAATACTAACTTCTTACTTGCAAACGTATATACACAGTTACGCTGCACAATAAGGTAACCATAACTCACTACTATTGCACCCCCTATTAGCACAATAACTTGCGCAGCACTCAATTGCCAATGGACGAACAGCACTTCAGTAGAAAGGCAGCATGGGAAGTCTGTCAGTATCAAACAGTTCTTCTTTCTAAAGACGGAAAAACACGCTTTAACATAAGGTGTGCAGGGTTGGAGCGTGTCCAAGTGCCCTGGTTGTTGGAATGAATGAGGGATTGATAGGTCTGAAAGCCAGTCCAATTGAAAGGAACAGAGTTTTTTACAACCTGGTTGGGCTACAATCAAGCCGTTTTCGCTGTAGTAATGGTGCAACCATGACACTATCGAATCTGCACTCGCTTTTTTCTCTAGGGCACTCTGAAACAACGCTACAGCAAAGCCTTATCAACATTACAACAATTATTATAAAGTAGGTTGTTATCCTAGCTGCACAGTGCCCCCCAAAATAAAACTCCTAGGTGCATAGCAACATCTTTTAGAGTCCTGGGTACCACTAGTACTAACGCTGTAAACTAGCCAGCTAGACATCAGGGTTCAGCAGGACACAACGGTGTGCAACGTTTGATTCCACGGAAACTGTGCTGTTCTGAACAACCAGTTTGTGTGGTCTCAAATACAAACGGTCACAACCCAAGAGCAGGGGCGCGTTGTTCTGTCCAGACGTTGCTGACGCCTGCCGGATCTTACAACGCCTGGATAGGTATTTAACGCATCAGCTAACCACATATGTTATAGCAATCTGTCAGTCAATGACGTGGCACGCATCCATTGGTTTATGCATGTAACGGCTGAGCAGGTGGACACGACCAATGATAGTGCCCAAAAGCCTGTTTTAGCATGGGCAGTGCCAATGAGGACTTTCACCTTTTTGAAGTAATCAACTGGGTGGGACTTCTTATTGGTTAAGGAAGGATCACATAATTCCATCCAGGTCATCTGGAGGGATCAGCCAATGAAATATACTCCTGAGCAAACATTCCATAATTGATTGTGGCAGTAAATCGGCAACCTTGGCTTTATACCTGTTCAAACAACACCTTCCTGGTGGCAGTTTGCACCCTTTCAGCTTGTAGCAACTCATAGAACGTTTAATGAACTGAAAGCACCCAGACCAAATGTCAACTAACTTTTGCATGTTGTGATTATTCTTCTTTTACCTGATGATCGATTCGTCTTCTGCAAGATAAAGTTGTAATTTTTCTGCATTATTTCCATTTCAGGAAAAGACCGAAATTGAAGGCACCTTATTTGTTTATGCCAGGTAATTTATTTTTATGGTGACCTTTTTTGGAGGGGACACTGTTGCAACGATACTTAGCTAGCTAACTACAGCCTAACCCTCTTCTTAACCTGTGGTTGTTGTCTCACCATCTGTCCTCATGTCTAAGCATCCCTAATTAAGCTCTTCCTCTCTCACCTCCACTCTCTCTGTTGCTCTTTTCAACATCACCACTCTTTGCTTTTATTTATTTATTTTTTGTGACAAACATATTTAGCCTAATAGTCTTTCTCCATTGCTCTCCAATAACCTGTACACAGGTGTGCATCCCCTCATCATGGCTTCACCATCATGAATCGCCTGAGCACAGAGAATCTGGTGGAGCCCATCAACAAAGACCTTGAGTTTCAGCTCCAAGACCCCTTCCTGCTGTACAGGAATGCTAACTGTGAGTAGGCTATTCCATAATAATCCATTAGTCAGTCTGAGATTTCCACCCCATTGGCTGCTTTACAATAACTTAAAGATGGAGCAATTTCTTTTCTTGTTACTGTCCATACCATGTAGCCTGCACTAGTGATGCGCAGGTTGACTCATAATCTGCAGTCCGCGTGGTTATATCATGTGGCTGGAGGGAGGGCGGGCGGGTGGCAGGCGGGTTGACTAAAGAGAAACAATGCCTTAAATCCATAAATGTATAATTATTGTGCAATTTATATAGGCTACATTGTGTTTATTTATTGTATTTTTTTTAGGCTATCTGGTATTACTGTATAAACCTAAACTTTACGTTTTAACTGTACATGGCCCAAATAGCCTACAAAGCCAATCGCCAAATAATGCTTTTGGGAAGGGCAGAAAAAATGTATGCAAAAAGGATATTGTCGAACTGTAATTCATTAAGACAAAAGTTGTGAAAGGAGAGTTGAAAATAAAGACAAGGGAGGGCCTGAAAAGTAATGTTTGGGAAAGATTTGGTGAAGTGCTAAAAGAGAATGATAGCTGTGTCAGCTATGTTATGTGTGATGATTGTGAGGCTCTATACAAATTTGACAGTGACAAGACGGGACTTCAAATAAACCTATGGCATGTCAAGGGAACTGTAGCCTACTGTTTAGATGAGTTAAAGGGAAACTGAAGTCTGGACATTGACTAACCAGAATAACCTACTGTTTTTTTGGCAAAGTCTTCTGTTAATACCAGTCCCGTGCGAATCGACATCCCTGTGTTTTGAGAGAAATGTCTGAGTTTGACAGGTGTTGCTTGCAGTTTGAGCAATAAAACAATAACTGATTCGATAAATTGAACGAAGTCCTGCGCATAGCTTACAGTGCATTCGGAAAGTATTCAGACCCCTTGACTTTTTCCACATTTTGTTACAATACAGACTTATTCTAAAATTTATAAAATAGTTTTTTTCCCCGTCATCAATCTACACACAATACCCCATAATGACAAAGCTAAACCAGGATTTTGGCACACATGTATTTGGGGACTTTCTCCCATTCTTCTCTGCAGATCCTCTCAAGCTCTGTCAGGTTGGTTGGGTAGCATTAATGCACAGCTATTTTCAGATCCAAGAGTTCAATCTTGGATTCATCAGACCAGAGAATCTTGTTTCTCATGGTCTGAGAGTCTTTAGGTGCCTTTTGGCAAACTCCAAGCGGACTGTCATCTGCCTTTTACTGAGGAGTGGCTTCCGTCTGGCCACTCTACCATAAAGGCCTGATTGGTGGTGCTGCGGAGATGGTTGTCCCTCTGGAAGGTTCTCCCATCTCCACTGAAGAACTCTGGAGTTCTGTCAGAGTGACCATCGGGTTCTTGGTCACCTCCCTGACTAAGGCCCTTCTCCCCCGATTGCTCAGTTTGGCCGGGCGGACAGCTCTAGGAAGAGTCTTGGTGATTCCAAACTTCTTCCATTTTTAAGAAGGATGGATGCCACTGTGTTCTTGGGGGCCTTCAATGCTGCATAAATGTGTTGGTACCCTTCCCCAGATCTGTGCCTCGACACAATCCTGTCTAAGAATAAAACTAAAATCCTGCACATTTTTTCCAGGAATTTTTATTTTATTTTTACTGTGTGAATTGTTCAAAGTAGTCATTGTATGGTTTGTTAAACTTATAAATCTATGTTTTTTGTTTGGCATACATTTTAAAGTGAGACATCAGAGATTCTGTTTTTGTGGAACTGCCCATAACTATATTTCCATTAAAATGGCTGCGGGTATACATCTTATGTATTACTAGGCTAAATTTAGCATTGAATGTGCTATTTATGTAACTTTCCCCCAGATAAATAAGGAAGGTTGTCAATGTTTTCTAAACACATTTTTGGAATTAAGTTGCAAAGCACTGCTTGCACACAAGCATTAAAGATCTGTCAGGCCTCCCGAGTGGCACATCTCCTCTGATAGGTCTCCTCTGCCCATGGCCTCACACTAACGCGGTTCTACCCAGCACAGGAGCTCTGCATCGCAGTGCTAGAGGCGTCAATACAGATCCGGGTTCGAGACCCATGAGGCGGCACAGTGTCAATCCGGGTTAGGGGAGGATTTGCCCGGCCGGGATGTCCTTGTCCCATCACGCTCTATCGACTCCTGTGGCGGGCCGGGCGCATGGACGCTGACACGGTCGCCAGTTGTACAGTGTTCCCTCCGACACATTTGTGCGGCTGCCATTCGGGTTAAGTGAGCAGTGTGTCAAGAAGTAGTGCAGCTTGGCAGGGTCGTGTTTCGGAGGACGCATGGCTCTCGACCTTCGCCTCTCCTGAGTCCGTACGAGAGTTGCAGCGATGGGACAAGACTGTAACTACCGATTGGCTATCACGAAATTGGGGATAAAAGAGGGTTAAAAGAACCCTCCCCCCACAAAAATAAAAGAGAACTTGAAAGCTTCCATACCCTTTGACCATTGGGTTACGTATTTTACTGCAATCCCTTCATACTATCTACTATTTCATTGTTCTGTTTAGTCCTATGGAAAAGAATACTACCCTGTCTGTGCAGCAGACACATACATCAAATGCATGCAGACATACCGGAAAATAACGTACATTTACACATGCCCCCTATAACATAATTCCACCACTTCAATCTCCTTCCAGGCTGACCCCTGCAAAGATATACATGCATACAAATTTACCAGGCAGACAGACATTGACACACACTAAACACACTACCCCTCCAGTCAGACTTGCCTCTGAATGCACTCAGCAGACAACGTCCCAGGGTTCTCTGGAAGATGGCCTTCCCCTTGTGCCGGAGGTCACGCTGAGGCTGATGGTGCGCAGTGAGCAGGAACATCTCCTCTGATAGCGTGAGGACATGGGTGGAGGAGACCTAACTCGGTTCTACCCAGCACAGGAGCTCAGTCTGAGGGAAAGTATGTCTCTCAGGCCCAAGGGCCTCTATTGCCCGGAGCTGCCTGGAAACCACCTCATGGATGGGATGGATACAGCACGTCTGCTCTCAGTGGTAGTTCTGTAGGCGTCTGACCCAGTCATCCAGAGGAGCAGCGTTATCTGGAACCCTGTGACTCCTCCTCAGTCGTCTAGTGCCTGCAGGCCCCTGGGGAGGGAATGCAAGAATATCCTGGGAAGTGGGGTTCTTGGCTGTCTTTGAGACTCGTGAAGGGATGGTGACTTATTCTGTTTACCATGATTCCGAGGTTTGTGTCCTGCCTTCCCTTAGTGGAGGGTTGTATCAGTGCTTCAACAGGTTAGAGATTGTGAATGTGGTCTGTTTAGAGAGACATACCTGTTTATACGTCCCAGGGATCCCCAGGTAGAGCACAAAACACTACTGTTGCTAGGTTACCAGCCTCTGAGGGAAACACTCCTGTCACACTGTTTCCTCAGAAAGTCCTGTCTGGCTCAGTTGGTAGAGCATTAAGTCACCAGGGTGGTGGGTTCAATTCCCACAGCGGACCAGTTTGAAAAAAGTATGAAAATGTATGCATTCACTACTGTAAGTCGCTCTGGTTGAGAGTGTCTCCTAAAGGACAACATAATAAATAAAAAATAGTTGCTGAACTCTTTCTTCAACTAAAATATCCCTCTTCCTAAGGGATGTGGCTGCAGTGATCCCTTCTACCTCCCATTATCTCTTCTAGTCAGTCATATTTCCCTCTCGTCTTGGTGTCCCTCCTACAGTGGGCATATACAGCATCTGGTTTTACGATAAGAAGGACTGCCAGCGCATCGCTCAGCTCATGGTGAAGTGAGTATGTCCCGGTGAAACACACAACCACTAACCCAGATATGAAGCCATTTAGCACTTTACCAACATGAGATTGTATTGTTTATTTGTGTTTTCCCACTGATTTGCTAGTGTGTATCTTCATTATGCGTTTCTTTTGGTGTGTCTCTGTCCTCCAGGATTGTGAAGCAGGAAGCCTTGCAGGCCCACCGGGGCTCCCCAGAGAGGGCTGACGTCCCTGGGAGGACCAATGGCTGCTCCATTGACATCCTGGAGCTCCTCAGCAAGGCCAAGGATGAGTTCCACAGGGTGAGAGACGGGAGCAGTCTTCACAATCAAGTCATCGCCCAGGACTCTAGCCACACACGGACACGTGACCACAGTCCAGAAAAAAACACACACACACATAAGGGACAAGAGTGTTTCTCTTACTCGGTTAACATCTCACTGTCTGTCTTAGTTACTCTCTATTGATGTCACCCTCTTTCCTTAGATCTTAGTCCTGCTGCACAGTGTTTTTACTTTGTTTTAATTGCTGAGATTGCACACACCCCTCCCAATTTCCATTCGTCTGAACAGACTAGTAGGAGTGTCAAAATAAAAATATGTCTGTGTGTTAACTAGACTCAGGCGGGGGAAACGGAGATGTCCGTTACTGCTGAACAGAGGGTGAACACCGAGACGCTGAAATCAGCCGGTGACACTACAGAGCACGCTCACAGCGCCTCACAGCCAGAACAGGTATGTACCACTCTAGTTGAAATGACTCCACTGTCTGATAACACGCTGCCTGTAACAAGTGTTCTCTCACATGACTGTTACTTGTCATTGAATGTTTACTGTATAAGTATGTTTCATATTGACTGTGGTAACTGTATTTGCAGAGCTCCCACTCTGGCCAGAGGCAGATCACTGTGGAGGAGCTGTTTGGCAGTTCTCTACCGAAGGAGGCCAGCCTGCTGCCAGCCATGCCCACCCAGAGTTCCGCAGACCCTGCTGCCACGGTCCCCGTCAGCTTCCTCCAGGCCCAGAGCTACACTCCACCCATCCCTTTCCAGCCCTTACTGACCCCCCGCCTCACAGCAGACCCAGGGGGCAACAACCGGCACCTCACCCCTGGTCTGATCTCCCTGATGGAGGCCAGAGGGGGCCCTGGCCCAGGCTACACCCTCTACCCCGTGTTCCCTGGTGGACCTTCAGGGGACCCCCAACCCCAGCACTCTGTGTCCCCACTGTTGGTGACGCCATCTGGGGTTGAGGCTTGCGGTCCTCCCACTGGCCCTCTGTCGGCCTACCTGAAACCCAACCCCTCTGATCTCCACAAACCCGCCCTCACGCCTAGCGTCTTGCCCAGCCCGCTTGCCACACCCCAGAGCTTCAGAGAGCCAATTACCAAGCCCGCTGCCCTCGGCAGCATGCCCACAGGCCGTGTGCAGGTAACCAGCTGTTCTTTTTTTTCTGTTCTTTTTTTTGGTGATGCGTACTTAGTGTAATCTGTCATGTCTGAAGGACTCCCTTCTCTTTCTCAGCTGCAGAGTAAAGAAATGGATGTGTTCACTCAATCTCAGAAACTGTCAAAAACCCAAACAGTAAGTAGGATTTTGTTATCACGATATAGATGGCTTTGATAGTTGAAATGAAATCTTACTATGACATCTTCCTGCCCTCTCTCTTTCTCTTGACCATCCAAGGCTGTCCCTATGAAGGCGGGTCTTGTGGTACCGGGGGCGGGCACTTCACTTACGGGGGCAAAGCACTCCATTCTGCTCTCACCAAGTGCCTTTCAGCATTCTGTTGCCAAGACAACGGAACTGCAGCGGAAAGCTGCCCCTCCCTCCCCTCCGCCCACAGCCACAGGGGGGGTGGAGCTCCCCCAACCCTCCTACAACAGGATCCAGTTACAAGACACACTCATCCACCTCATCAAGGTAGAGAGAGAGCCTTTTCACCCCAGACCCTAGCCTTGGGTTTGAAGTCTTCGTCAAGTTCACGGTTTTATACTGCAGACTTCAACTTGCGGTTGTTGACATTTTATAAAATGCTCATGAACTGGTTATGAAGTCTTTCTGTATGTGCCCTTCAAATGAAATGTTACCCAAACGTATTACTTAAGAGATCTGCAATGAACTGAAGAAGTTGTGTGAAGTCTGGAAACTTGTTTGCTACTGTTATGCAAAATTACTGGAAGATAATTCTTCTCTCTCCTGTGTTTGTGCAGAATGACCCAGCGTTTCTCAGTGCCATCCACGAGGCCTACCTCCACAGTCTCTCCAAGGACCTGAGCCACGTCAAGCTATAGTCTCAGTCCAAACCTGAGGCTGGGCCTGGACACGCCTGGACAGGGGCACCAGTCAACCTTACCTGCAGGTGCTGGACCACTGGGGGCTACTGCTGGCCATGTGCAGAGACACAAACACTCCTAACTTGAGGCATAAACTGGCTCTGTACCTCTGGAGCAGCTATGGGACTGCAGGAGGAGGACAGGACTCAAATGTAGGAGGCTCACGTGGTTCTCCTACATGTGTGGAGGAGAAGGTGAATGGGGAGATGTTACACGTCACAGTAGTGTCAAATCAAGTACGCACTTTAGTAAGAAATATTGTTGATGAGAAATAAACCCCTGGGGAAGGAGGATGATGATAAGGGTAAACCATAAACCCTCATATGTCTTGGGAAAGAGCCTCCGGCCCTCTATGGCGGGTCAGTGCTTAGAGACTTGCTGTGCAAGCCAAACTTCATTCAACTCCAGGTCCACTTCCTTGTTCTTCCTCAGTACAGCTGGGATTCTACACACATGCTCTCTATCGTACCCCCTCTTTCTCAATCTCTCATGTTCCTTCTTTCTGTCATTCCCTCACCCCATTCATTACCACCAGCCTCTGTCACTATGCCTGCTAAGGGATGTGTGCAATAGATTGCAATGCCTTTTGGGAGATTATAGTTTTTTTTATATAACCAGGCTTAAGTGTGTTTTTTCCCCAAGGGTTTAGACAGAGAATTGTTGTATTCATTTAGGCCCTATTATGTGGGGTGAGGTAGTTAAAGCTACTGCAAGACTGTACCTGAGCTAACTGCATTCATCAAAAGGATAATCTTGTTTACTAAGGTTGATGTCCGCGCCCCCGTGGAAATCCAACTGGCATGAATTTTAAAAAACCATAAAAATCTGTCAGTTTAAGCTAGAGATCCACTGCATTAGCCTATATCGCACTTCCGCATCTGGTGAAAGGTGACAGCTGGAGCGGTGTTTGTCAGATCATGAGACATCCTGAAAATCGGTCTTCTCACAAAATGGTCTGCAGTGTCCGAACAGTGACCCCTCTATGGAAAGATGGATACTCTCGCCAACACCATAGAGTTATCCGTTTTGCCCTACACCCACCACACATGTCAAGAGACTTGTCTGAAGTCGGTACAGACGATCTGCCAACTTGTCTGTAGTGTCCCAACAGTTTGGGCTACACACTAATATGACCCCTCTATGGAAAGGTGAGACTCGCGAACATATACAGTACCAGTCAAAAGTTTTTCTTTATTTTTACTATTTTCTACATTGTAGGATAATAGTGAAGGCATCAACTATGAAATAACATATGGAATCATGTGGTAACCAAAAGTGTTAAGTGTTCACAGTATGCACCCTTTGCCTTGATGACAGCTTTGCACATTCTTGGCATTCTCTCAACCAGCTTCACCTGGTCATATTAATGTGAATGGAAGTATATATGGAGACTGTTTAACCAAATATATGGGGTTAAATAAGATATTTCTTATATCTCTCAGATATAGGAGAGGCACTTCAAAATAATCTTCCTTTTGATATTTTTGGGGGCCTATCTGTTGTTCTGTGTCCTGAATTTGTTATTCATTGTGTTTGTATGGGCTAATAGCAGTAAGACCCCAAAACATGTTCATCAAATATATATATATTTTTTGATACTTCAAGGGGTCTTAAAATTCTAAATCAAATAGCTAAATTATCCTTGGTATGACCTTCTTAAAACAATTCTGTATAGCTTAGTAGATCCCCCTCCCGCAGCTTAGGGACCTGTATATTAGACACAGTATATTCTCTCACGTTCTCTGTTCTCCACTCTGCAACCAACAGCTGAAAGGGACTAGTATGTCATGACAGGTTGAGTCAATGTGTATATCTTTGATCTTGTAGGTCAGTCAGTCAGTTTTGAATGTTTTTGATGTCACCCTCCCTCTTACACATATCTGACCATGTGCCACACTGCCAATCTACACTGAGTGTACATAACATTAAGGACAGCTTCCTAATATTGAGTTGCCACCCCCCCCCCCCCCCCCCCCCTTTTGCCCTCAGAACAGCCTCAATTAGTTGGGGCATGGAAAACGTTCCACAGGGATGCTGGCCCATGTTGACTCCAGTAGTTCCTACAGTTGTGTCAAGTTGGCTGGATGCCCTTTGGGTGGTGGACCATTCTGGATACAGATGGGAAATTGTTGTGTGTGAAAAACCCAGCAGCGTTGCAGTTCTTGACACAAACTGGTGTGACTGGTACCTACTACCATACCCGGTTCAAAGGCACTGAAATCTTTTGTCTTGTCCATTCAGGGAAAGTGTATGGAGTAAAAAGTACATTATTTTCTTTAGGAATGTAGTAAAGTAAAAGTAGAAATTGTCAAAAATATATATGGTAAGGTACAGATACCAAAAAAAACCTGTACTTTAAAGTATTTTTACTTAAGTACTTTACACCACTGATGGAAGAGCAGGTGTCAATAATTTGTGCACTCAGTGTATGTTCACATGATTTGATCACGCACAGTATGTATTTCAGTTTGGCTGCACTCAATCACACATTTCATTTCGATTGACAGACTTAAAGAATGGTGGTGTTCAGCTACAGACAACGGAGGAAATTGAGAACCTCATCTAAACAAATAAGTGATCAACACATTGTTGTCAAAGGAATTTTAGTTTTTGACCTCGTCTCTTGATTTCTTTCAGCCAGAAAGTACATGTAAGTTTCTTCCTAGTGTAAGAAGAGAACCTCTTACTTCATGCACATTGTTTTCACGTAAAACCCCAGTCAATAAAAAGCAGTTCATGAGTAGTTTGTGACTCAATTTGGTTCCTCAATAATATTTTTTTCTTCTATAGCACTGTTTTATTGGCTCAATGATGCATGTTGTTTGATAGGTGTGTTTTCAGACAGGATATCAAAGTTTACTCTCCTGTGTACATATTATTTAGTCACAGGCTCAATACTGGAGGAGAGAATAGATGAGGCCCAGATATTAAAAAAAAAGAATGTCTTTAAGATTATTTTACACTGTGTTAAAGTATGCCTCTTATTTGTCTGTGTCAGTTTAATGAGTTAACTTGTCTAATGAACCACGTCGTTTTTTTGTTTTTTTCTGTCACTCTGCTTTTGTTTATTATAAATATGTTGTGATATTAAAGATTAAGTGAAGTTTTCTCTCAAACGATTTAAATTTCTTGCTGAAATTAGTTACTTTTCTTAATTTATTTAATGTTTTGGCTATTGCAGTCATTACACCCAGCAATGTCAAACTGAAAGGCAAACGCTATTACACCAGGGGTGCGTCTCAATATTCCAAGGTGGTTTCTTCTCCTCGTTTCCTCTCCATTCGCTTTAATGTAACCAGTTTTTCATGTCAGTGAGAATGAAGGAAAGGAAACGAGAAGAAACCACCTTGGACTATTGAGATGCACCCCTGGTGTCATAGCATTTGGAGAGGTGGAGACAAGGAGAGGTGGCCATTTTGGATGATTGAGATGCAGCTCAAGGCATATCTTGAATAAGCCACTAGAGGGCAGCAAGGTTACTTTCTTTTTTCTTCTTCAGAAAATTACATTTCTACTGCAATGTCTGTCCCAGTCGCCAGATGCCAGTGTTCTTTACCGCACTACACACAGTACGCCCCATTCTTCCAGCCTTTGTTTTATACTGTATAGTAACCACATTTTCAATCAGGACATGGTGCCACTTTTGTTCACAGGTTTTTCCCCATTTCGCATAGCAAAAAGACTGAAGAGAGTGAGCATAGACATCCGGGGTGCCAGTTGGCAGATTTTGGTTATGGCTGGTGCAGTTGTGCAGTGTAGAGTATTTGAATGAGTCAGGTCAATGCTTTGGGAACATAGATTATAATTATTTTAGATTAGTACAGTGTAATTTGTGAACCCTCCCCTATCCATCCTTAACAGCCTCAGCACTGCAGTTCTTTAATTATTTAACTACAATCCCATGATAGAATAGACCTAATGGACTTCATATACCACACAGCCCTGGAAAAAAAAAAACCTTCTCCCCAGATGGCATCAAACATGTCATAAAAATAGAATGGCAAAATGTGTAGAATAGCAGGAAATTAGCATTAAAACTGCAGATTTGTATCTCTCCCTCATTGCTAAATGTGTAGAATAGCACGAGGTTAGCTATAAAATTGCACAATTTTCTCTCTGCCGCATGGCAATATGTATACAATTACAGGAAATTAGCTTTAAATCTGGAACATTTTCTCATGGCAAAATGTTTAGAATAGCATGAGATTATAAAATGTTTCTCTTTGCCCCTGGTCAAAATGTGTAGAGTTGTAGGAAGTTGGCTGTTTCCCAAACAACAACAAAATATTTCTGACTACTGCTCTACCAATGGAGACCATTTTATAGGTAATTACCTACAGTAGACCTGTATGCAATCATCCACTTTCCCGTGGTCTTTGACAGCACTAGCAGAGAGTAGCCTTCTACATCTCAACATGGCCGGCCCGCTGCTGTCCCCTGGCCCTGCGGTAGGAGCGACAGTGTGGAGAGGCCTGTGACGCGTAGTGGCGACGGGGGCGTGGCAGTTAAAGTCCAATCCACTTGGCCTTGGCAACTCCACCTCCCCATTTCGTCCATGCGTAACTGTTTGGGATGTAGCATACTTCGCAGTGCTACATACGCACCCTCCCTCTCTGTGTTCGTTGAGCCCGTGTGCTGTCAATCTTTTTGCTCTAGATTAGCCATATTCAATCATAGGTTTACTAACACGCCCCTCTCTCTGTCATTCTCTCTGACTCTATCCCCCGCACATATTTCCTAGTCTTGACCCTGACATTGTTCGTACAGTATTTAATTTTTTAAGTGTATTTTTGACAGAATTGCGCACAGATGGAGGACTATCACAAACCCGACCAGCAGACTCTGCAGGCACTTCGGAACGTCGCCAACCGGCTCAGGATCAACTCTATAAAGGCTACAACTGCTGCAGGCAGCGGGTAAGCGCCATGCTTCAATGCTTTAATGCTTTAAATTCAAAAGAAAAATACATTTGTAATATGAGTTGTCCATCCGTGCAGGCTATGTGATGGGTTTACATGCGTAATAGCCATGGCTCGGACATTGTATGCCCATTTTATGCGCATATTACGCATTGTTCCAGAACAGGCTACTACTATTCTTAATTCTACCCTTTCAATGCCATCCATTTGGCATTAATCATTGACATGTCTTAAATGTGGGATGTCAACCATGCAGATACCACATAGATAAAATATGTAGAGATAACATTGTGAACTTTTGTTAATAATGTCGTAGCCTCTTACGTTCTAATAGACTAGGCTACTCGAAGCAGGTGCATTATTTTCGATTGTACAGTATCTTAATGCCCATTTATTTTTTAATGCATTTTTTGAGAGCAAACCCATTCATTATGATTCAGTAAAGAATGGGTCGTTACGCGTGGTGGCGACGTGGGCTTTTGAGTATGTGGAATGGACCCGCGTCCGCCGCAACTAAAGAGACCGCGCTCGTTCCTGGTGCTCCTGAGTAAATTCAGCCTCCAGTGCGCATCCTCTTCGCAGAGCGAAACGATTTGCGACGGGCTGATGATACGTCAGGCTACCGCGACCAGGACAATCACTCCCCGGCCAATGCGCTCCCCTTTCTATTCAGATTTTTCAGGCTTGTCCTTGGTATAGGGGTAGAATAAATGTTCTTCATATTTTGAGAGATTAATTCAGTTGTTTTTCTTATTTCCTTTTTTATTACAGTATAGTTAACAGCTGAAATAAAATATGCTATTGACGCATAATAACCACAATGTCTGAGTATACCGCCTTTTAATAAATGTGTATACTTCCACCTCAACAAATAAGTCCAAGGCACAATTAAACTATACCTTTTTATGTGTTCATTCTTTCATCTGTTCATTGTTTATTTCATCCAATCAACATTTCATTTATTTTTTGTGTCTTTTTTGACCACCTTTCCGTTTCAGGTTGATTTAAAACGTTTCCGTTTCTGGTGGGTACCAGGCACCTGTGTTATTGTGACATATTACAACAGGCATGCTCTGTTTGGAATCTCATATGTTATAGATTCTTTAAAAAAACGGTTTAAATATTGATGTCTTTTGCATTTAACCTCATGCATGGAGTTTTGGCAATAAAGGAGAAAGGAGCGTATTTGTGGTCTGCTATAATACAACTTTAAAGTGCAATGGAATGATCACAATGCTGTCCTCCAGCTCATTGCTTGAGGAACTGTCTAACCTTGACTGAACGCATGGAAGAGGGTCTGCCTTATCTAACAGACAGCAGATTGATTGTTGTGAATTAATTCACTAATGGGAAGTCAAAGGCAAAAGAGGGAAAATAACACGTTTCACATGCATTGAGTGTTAAAGCTTTACCACAACATTAAGGTTACAGTTGGCAGACAGACTAATATAGGCTAGCCCCTGCACTAAATGAAGAGTGAATATCAGCGTTCAGGTCTGGATGATCAAGTTCCATTCAAGACGGATTTGTTTCCTATAATGACATCACAGGACAGTGTCTGTTCAGTACTTTGTGTGTGTGTGTGTGTGTGTCTACTGAATATATGGGAGGGCAATGAAATAGTCTATAGTAAACTGATTGTAGGTCATTTATGGTGAGTGTGTGTGTTTATACTTTCTTGCTCTACACTGCAGTGTCCTGAGCGCATGGTGTATGTGTCAGTCAGAGCCCTGGTCTGACTCCCTGTCCTGTCTTCTGCCTTCCAGACACCCCACATCATGCTGCAGTGTGGCAGAGATCATGTCTGTGCTCTTCTTCAACACCATGAAGTACCGCCCTGAGGACCCCCGCAACATCAACAATGACCGCTTCGTCCTCTCCAAGGTACCACTCTAACCCTGTCTAGAAATATAATTATTATTGACTTGAATGGGGATTATATTTCTATGGTCTAGAGACCAGGAGTATTCAACTCTTACCCTACGGGATCCGGAGCCTGCTGTTTTTCTGTTCTACCTGATAATGAATTGTACACACCTGGTGTCCCACGTCTAAATCAGTCCCTGATTAGAGGGGAATAATTTAAAAATGCAGTGGAACTGGCTTTGAGGTCCGAAGTTGAGTTTGAGGGGTCTAGACATACCAGTCTCATTCCCCTGCCTTAATCAGCCCTGTCAGCCAAATCCATGTTCACCTCTAAGGTCAGACCTCTGTAGCAGCCCTGCCACTTCCCTAATGGCCTCATTGGCCTCAGATACAGTTTAATCAAGTTTGTCAGTCAATCAATCAAAAGCCCTTTTTACGTCAGCAGTTGTCACAAAGTGATTATACAGAAACACAGTCTGAAACCCCAGAGAGCAAGTGACGCAGAAGCACAGTGGCTAGGAAAAACTCCTTAGAAAGGCTGGAATTTAGGAAGAAACCTAGAGGAACCAGGCTCTGAGGGGTGGCCAGTCCTCTTCTGGCTGTGTCGGCTGGAGATTATAAGAGTACATGGCCATTAAGGCCAGATCGTTCAGTAGATTGAGAGAGTGGTTAGGGCCCTTAGCAAGCACTAGGGCATCGTATCAAACTAATCCCATTTTCCAAAAACAACCTGATGAATGGATGGACAGTTGTATATTCATAGGATTTTAACCAGTCAGATTGCATTGGCCAGTCTGTGCTGGGAAGAGCCAGCCATATGATTAGAGTTCTTAAAGGCCCAATGTAGAGTAAGCCTGTAATCTGGGACCTGGGATCCTTTAGTACCATGCTTCCCAAACCTTTTCACTCATGCCCCCTTTCATCATTGGGGAACATCCCGCATCAACGTTAGCTGAGCTAGATGGTCAACTGGACATTTCTGACAAGTTATAAATAGCTCTCTATGATTGACTTGACGAGGAATATTGCTGTTGCACTAACCAATTTTGAAATTGCACCTTGTGCATTATATTATTACAACTTTCAAGAGTAAATTCAAAGCCTGACTGAGTTCCACAGTTTGGGAACCACTGCTTTGGGAGACAGACCAGGAGGCGTGAACGTAATCCTATTGAGACTACTGGAGTTGAATTCATTTGGAGGTATGGAAGGAAGAACCTTTGGGATGTTCCCAATCCCAGAACTGAAAGTGGTCCAGGCACAAAGTGTGATATTGTATGTGAGAGTGTAACATAGGGAATAACAGCTCTGCTATGAAAGGTGGTTGTAGTAAATTATTGAAGTGTGCTTGCATTAGCTAAGGCTGTGTCTGTGTGTGATGGTAACAAAGTCTCTTTCTACTTCTCAATGAAGTCTAAGAGTGACTTGTATCTGTGAGACCGTTCTCTCTCTCTAACTGTGTCCCTCTCGCTCTTTCTCTCCTCCAGGGTCATGCGGCCCCGGTGTTGTATGCAGTGTGGGCTGAGGCAGGCTACCTGAAGGACAGCGAGCTGCTCAACCTCCGTAAGGTCGACTCCATCCTGGAGGGACATCCTGTTCCGGTAAGAACAGGAATAGGAAGTGACCTATCAATCCACAAGACACAACCCTGTTTGGTCCACAAATAACCTCTTAACTCCATTAACCCAGAGTGTCACTCTTCCACAAGCCTGGTTTATCTTTAGCCCTTTGTTCCTCACAAACCTGTTCATCCACAACCGCTTGCTACCTGTGGTCTCTTATGAACTAAAGCTAACAGGGTCAAATTTGTCCTCATTTCCAAAGCCAGACATGTCCCTTTTTCAGGGCACTGGTATTCCCTTGTTGGAGAGAGGAAGTCCGAGCACACAAGACCCACTATGTACTGTGGTGTAGACTGTATGTCACAAAGATGTGTTTGTGTGACAGAGACAGGCGGTCCCAGGCCCTGTGTCTGAATGCACAGTAATTTCACTGTAATGCCGTGCTCTGTTCACACACACAAGTAGCCCACTGATTCCCTCAACTAAGATTCAGTGCCTATTCACCTAATACTTACACATTGATTTGCCCTGTTGAGCAGTTACCATGAGCACTGAATTAATGTGTATGTTTAGGAAGTGTGTTTGAGAGGAAGTGTGTGTATGTGTTTTGTGAAAAGTATCTACCTCAAATACCTTCCACCTCTACACATTGATCTGGTACTGGTACTCCTTGTATATAGCTCCACATTGATCTGGTACTCCCTGTATATAGCTCCACATTGATCTGGTATTGGTACACTCTGTATATAGCTCCACATTGATCTGGTACTGGTAATCCCTGTATATAGCTCCACATTGATCTGGTACTGGTACACCCTGTATATAGCTCCACATTGATCTGGTACTGGTACTCCCTGTATATAGCTCCACATTGATCTGGTACTCCCTGTATATAGCTCCACATTGATCTGGTACTGGTAATCCCTGTATATAGCTCCACATTGATCTGGTACTGGTACTCCCTGTATATAGCTCCACATTGATCTGGTACTCCCTGTATATAGCTCCACATTGATCTGGTACTGGTACTCCCTGTATATAGCTCCACATTGATCTGGTACTGGTAATCCCTGTATATAGCTCCACATTGATCTGGTACTCCCTGTATATAGCTCCACATTGATCTGGTACTGGTACTCCCTGTATATAGCTCCACATTGATCTGGTACTGGTACTCCCTGTATATAGCTCCACATTGATCTGGTACTCCCTGTATATAGCTCCACATTGATCTGGTACTGGTACTCCCTGTATATAGCTCCACATTGATCTGGTACTCCCTGTATATAGCGCCACATTGATCTGGTACTGGTACTCCCTGTATATAGCTCCACATTGATCTGGTACTGGTACTCCCTGTATATAGCTCCACATTGATCTGGTACTCCCTGTATATAGCTCCACATTGATCTGGTACTGGTACTCCCTGTATATAGCTCCACATTGATCTGGTACTGGTACTCCCTGTATATAGCTCCACATTGATCTGGTACTGGTACTCCCTGTATATAGCTCCACATTGATCTGGTACTCCCTGTATATAGCTCCACATTGATCTGGTACTCCCTGTATATAGCTCCACATTGATCTGGTACTGGTACTCCCTGTATATAGCTCCACATTGATCTGGTACTCCCTGTATATAGCTCCACATTGATCTGGTACTGGTACTCCCTGTATATAGCTCCACATTGATCTGGTACTGGTACTCCCTGTATATAGCTCCACATTCATCTGGTACTGGTACTCCCTGTATATAGCTCCACATTGATCTGGTACTGGTACTCCCTGTATATAGCTCCACATTGATCTGGTACTCCCTGTATATAGCTCCACATTGATCTGGTACTGGTACTCCCTGTATATAGCTCCACATTGATCTGGTACTGGTACTCCCTGTATATAGCTCCACATTGATCTGGTACTGGTACTCCCTGTATATAGCTCCACATTGATCTGGTACTGGTACTCCCTGTATATAGTGTAGCTCCATTCTTGTGGATTTAATTGTATTCCTCTTGTGTTACTATTTTATTTTTTAGCATTTCACGGTAAAGTCTACACCAGCTGTATTCGGTGCATGTGATGGTGATGGTCATGTGCGTGCCGGAGACTGAATGTGGGTGTGTTATGACTGAGTAGTTCATCTTTGTTCGCAAATAGATGTCTGTGCAATGTTTAACTGCATCATTTGTGTAATGTTTAATGAGTTTGTGTAATGTGTGTTTGATGGTGTAATGCATGTTTATGCATGTTGTGTGTACTGCGACGTGTTTGTGTAGTGTCTTAACATTTGTGTATGTTTACGTGTTAACAGAAGCAGCAGTTTGTGGATGTGGCCACCGGCTCTCTTGGACAGGGTCTGGGTGCTGCCTGTGGGATGGCCTACACTGGGAAATACTTTGACAAGGCCAGGTGAAATACCATTCTCACACACACACACACACACACACACACACACACCACACACCACACACACACACACACACACACACACACACACACACACAAACAATATGGAGTTTAGCACATGACTCCGTTAGATGCTTACCACCCTTCTAAGTTCATACTGTAGTTGTGTGATCATACGCTGTCTGGCTAAACCAGAACACAGGCAGATCGACCAACACACAAACACAAATAATTACATACATTGGGAATATACAAAGGGGAATATGCACAAGGAAATATGTGCAATTAGACAAATCAGACACACCTACCATGAACATACACAGTGATACTTTCCAACACATAGGCATAAAGAGACCCATTCATAGACAAAGCTTGCATGTACACAATACACACATCTATACTGATGGTGCACACTGCAAACAGTAAGTAGATCTGACGTTTCACCTCCTGTCAGGAGAGTAGATGCAGGCTGACAGCCATAGCTGATCTTGTATGTAGTGTCGTGGAGACAGGCTGGCTGGCTGTTTCATCACTGAATATGGTTTGGAAGCCAGCGGCTTTGTTGTGAGAAACGAGGTCTGTTCTAGAACGGCCACGTGGCAACACTGGCAAACAATGGAGCCTGGAATGCTGTCTATGGCAGTCTGCATATGACAAGCAGATTCACCTTCATATCTGAATAAATATACAAATCTATAACAGTAGGATAGCTGGGCTGTACTTTGGGGTTAGGGAAATACTTTAAAATGGTTTATTAGAGATACTGTGATTGTTGTTGTTGCTATTCTCTGGTTTCATTTTTGTTCCATATAACAGAGCAGTCTGACGTATAATGTATACCTGTGATGGGTTGGTTGCGCCTTCTCTGCATTTTGTGTTCAGTCAATTTTTCTGCTCTAATAATCAGGGCTGCGAGAGAGCCGCCATCTTCTCCCTCTCTTGCTCTTAACCTCACCTCTTCTTTTCTCTCACTACTTCCCCTTGCTCTCTCCCTCTCTCTTTTGCACTCTCTCTCTTCCTTGCACTCTCTCTCACTCGCACGCTCTCGCCTACTCTCGCCTGCTCTCGCCCGCTCGCTCTCTCTCCCACTCGCTCGCTCCTGCTCTCTCCCTCGCACTCACTCTCTCCCACTCTCTCCCTCGCACTCACTCTCTCCCACTCTCTCCCTCGCACTCGCTCTCTCCCTCGCACTCTCTCTCCCAATCTCTCCCTCGCACTCTCTCCCTCCCGCTCTCTCTCTCCCGCTCGCTCTTTCTCCCGCTCGCTCTCTCTGGCTCTCTCCCGCTCTCTCCCTCGCACTCACTCGCTCCCGCTCTCTCCCTCGCGCTCTCTCTCTCTCACGCTCGCTCAGTCTCTCACCATATCCCTCTCTCTCTCTCTCTCTCTCTCTCTCTCTCTCTCTCAATTCAATATCAATTCAATTTAAGGGGCTTTATTGGCATGGGAAACACGTTTACAAAGCAAGTGAAATAAACAATCAAAATTAACAGTAAACATTACACTCACAGAAGTTCCAAAAGAATAAAGACATTTCAAATGTCCTATTAGGTTTATATAGAGTGTTGTAATGATGTGCAAATAGTTCAAGTACAAAAGGGAAAATAAATAAACATAAATATCAGTTGTATTTACAATGGTGGTTGCTTCATAAAACCATTTGTCATTGTTGTTAATTGTCTTAGGTTGTCTGCTTGCAATTTTTTGATTTGATAGGGAAGCTGAGAGGTCAAATATACTGTTTAGGATTTCTACTGCCAAGTTTACACCTTCACTATTACAGTGGAACATTTTGTCCAGGAAATTGTCTAGAAAGGATTGAATTTGTTGTTGCCTAATTCTTTTTTGGTAGATTTCCACACTACTTTCCTTCCATCTATAGCATTTCTTAATATTATTCAGTTACTTTGGCTTTGATGCATCATGATTGAGAATAGCTCTGTTCAAGTAGAGTGTGCTTTTGCTGTGATCTGATAGGGGTGTCAGTGGACTGACTGTAAACGTTCTGAGAGCGTAATACTCAGTCAGTTTGGAAAGCAAAGGCTAGCTTTTTCAAACAGAAATTTGCATCCTGCAGCACTAATTCCAAAAAGTCCATGGAGAATAAGAGCACCTCTTTCCAGCTGCTCACTGCACTGAGGATATGAAACACTGTCACCACCGATAAATCTACGATAATCGCTAATTTCAATAAGCATTTTTCTACGGCTGGCCATGTTTCCACCTGGCTACCCCTACCCTGGCCAACATCTCAGCACCCCCTGCAGCAACCTGCCCAACCCCCTGCCCCCCCGCTTCTTCTTCATCCAAATCCAGAGAGCTGATGTTCTGAAAGAACTGCAAAATCTGGATCCCTACAAATCAGCTGGGCTAGACAATCTGGACCCTCTTTCTAAAATTATCCACCTAAATTGTTGCAACCCCTATTACTAGCCTATTCAACCTCTCTTTCGTATCGTCTGAGATCCCCAAAGTTTGGAAAGCTGCCGCGGTCATACCCCTCTTCAAAGGGGGACACACTCTAGACCCAAATGATCACAGACCATTTAGAATCCCACTGTACCTTCTCCACTATGCAATCTGGTTTCCGGGCTGGTCATGGGTGCACCTCAGTCACGCTTAAGGTTCTAAACGATATCATAACCGCCATCAATAAAAGACAGAACTGTGCAGCCGTCTTCATCGACCTGGCCAAGGCTTTCGACTGTCAATCACCACATTCTTATCGGCAGACTCAGTAGCCTTCCTTTCTCAAATGACTGCCTCGCCTGGTTCACCAACTACTTCTCAGATAGAGTTCAGTGTGTCAAATCGGAGGGCCTGTTGTCCGGACCTCTGGCAGTCTCTATGGGGGTGCCACAGGGTTCAATTCTCGGGCAGACTCTTTTCTCTGTATACATCAATGATGTCGCTCTTGCTGCTGGTGATTCTCTGATCCACCTCTACGCAGACGACACCAATCTGTATACATCTGGCCCTTCTTTGGACACTGTGCTAACAAACCTCCAAACGAGCTTCAACGCTATACAACACTCATTCCGTGGCCTCCAACTGCTTTTAAATGCTAGTAAAACTAAGTGCATACTCTTCAACCGATTGCTGCCCACACCCTCCCGCCCGACTAGCATCACTACTCTGGACGGTTCTGACCTAGAATATGTCAACAACTACAAATACCTAGGTGTTTGGTTAGACTGTAAACTCTCCTTCCAGACTCACATTAAGCATCTCCAATCCAAAATTAAATCTAGAATCGGCTTCCTATTTAGCAAAAAAATGTCCTTCACTCATGCCGCCAGACTACCCTACCGATCCTTGACTTCGGCGATGTCATTTACAAAATAGCTCCCAACACTCTACTCAGAAAACTGGATGTAGTCTATCACAGTGCCATTCGTTTTATCACCAAAGTCCCGTATACTACCCACCACTGCGACCTGTATGCTCTCGTTGGCTGGCCCTCACTACATATCCGTCGCCAAACCCACTGGCTCCAGGTCATCTATAAGTCTTTGCTAGGTAAAGCCCCGCTTTATCTTAGCTCACTGGTCACCATAGCAACACCTACCCGTAGCACGCGCTCCAGCCGGTATATTGCACTGGTCATCCCCAAAGCCAACACTTACTTTGGCCACCTTTCCTTCCAGTTCTCTGTTGCCAATGACTGGAACGAATTGCAAAAATTTCGGAATATCTCCCTCTCTAACTTTAAGCATCAGCTTACTGAGCAGCTTACCGATCACTGTTCCTGTACACAGCCAATCTGTAAATAGCACACCCGACTACCTCTTCCCCATATTATTACTTACCCTCTTGCCCTTTTGCACCCCAGTATCTCTACTTGCACATCATCATCTGCACATCTATCACTCCAGTATTAATGCTAAATTGTAATTATTTTCGCCTCTAGGGCTTATTTATTGCCTTACCTTCTACTCTTCTACATTTGCACACACTGTACATATTTTATTTTATTTTGTGTTATTGACTGTACGTTTGTTTAGCCAAGATAAAACAAAGCAATTCGACACATACAACACAGAGTTACACATGGAATAAACAAAACATACAGTCAATAATACAGTAGAACAAAAGAAAACAAAAAGTCTATATGCAGTGAGTGCAAATTAGGTAAATTAAGGCAATAAATAGGCCATGATGGCGAAGTAATTACAATATAGCAATTAAACACTGGAATGGTAGATGTGCAGAAGATGAATGCGCAAGTAGAGATACTGGGGTGCAAAGGAGCAAGATAAATAAATAAATAAATACAGTATGGGGATGAGGTAGGTAGATAGATGGGCTGTTTACAGATGGGCTATGTGCAGTGATCTGTGAGCTGCTCTGACAGCTGGTGCTTAAAGTTAGTGAGGGAGATATGAGTCTCCAGCTTCAGAGATTTTTGCAGTTTGTTCCAGTCATTGGCAGCAGAGACTGGAAGGAAAGACAACCAAAAGAGGAATTGGCTTTGGGGGTGACCAGTGAGATATACCTGCTGGAGCGCGTGCTATGGGTGGGTGCTGCTATGGTGACCAGTGAGCTGAGATAAGGTGGGGCTTTACCTAGCAGAGACTTGTAGATAACCTGTAGCCAGTGGGTTTGGCGACGAGTATGAAGCGAGGGCCAACCAACGAGAGCGTACAGGTCACAATGGTGAGTAGTGTATGGGGCTTTGGTGACAAAACAGATGGCACTGTGATAGACTGCATCCAGTTTGTTGAGTAGAGTGTTGGAGGCTATTTTATAGATGATATCACCGAAGTCGAGGATCGGTAGGATGGTCAGTTTTATGAGGGTATGTTTGGCAGCATGAGTGAAGGATGCTTTGTTGCGATATAGGAAGCCGATTCTAGATTTAATTTTGGATTGGAGATGCTTAATGTGAGTCTGGAAGGAGAGTTTACAGTCTAACCAGACACCCAGGTATTTGTAGTTGTCCACGTATTCTAAGTCAGAGCCGTTGGAGGCCACGGAAGGAGAGTTGTATGGTATTGAAGCTCGTCTGGAGGTTAGTTAACACAGTGTCCAAAGAGGGGCCAGAAGTATGCAGAATGGTGTCGTCTGCGTAGAGGTGGATCAGAGAATCACCAGCAGCACGAGCAACATCATTGATGTATACAGAGAAGAGAGTCGGCCCGAGAATTGAACCCTGTGGCACACCCATAGAGACTGCCAGAGGTCCGGACAACAGGCCCTCCGATTTGACACACTGAACTCTATCAGAGAAGTAGTTGGTAAACCAGGCGAGGCAATCATTTGAGAAACCAAGGCTGTCGAGTCTGCCAATAAGAATGTGGTGATTGACAGAGTCGAAAGCCTTGGCCAGGTCGATGAATATGGCTGCACAGTAATGTCTCTTATCGATGGCGGTTATGATGTCGTTTAGGACCTTGAGCGTGGCTGAGGTGCACCCATGACCAGCTCTGAAACCAGATTGCACAGCGGAGAAGGTACGGTGGGATTCGAAATGGTTGGTAATCTGTTTGTTAACTTGGTTTTCGAAGACCTTAGAAAGACAGGGTAGGATAGATAGTCTGTAGCTGTTTGGGTCTAGAGTGTCACCCCCTTTGAAGAGGGGGATGACCGTGGCAGCTTTCCAATCTTTGGGAATCTCAGACGACACGAAAGAGAGGTTGAAGAGGCTAGTAATAGGGGTTGCAACAATTTCGGCAGATAATTTATGAAAGAGAGGGTCCAGATTGTCTAGCCCAGTTGATTTGTATGGGTCCAGATTTTGCAGCTCTTTCAGAACATCAGTTATCTGGATTTGGTTGAAGGAGAAATGGTGGGGGCTTTGGCGGTTTGCTGTGGAGGGTGCCGGGCAGTTGACCGGGGTACGGGTAGCCAGGTGGAAAGCATGGCCAGCCGTAGAGAAATGCTTATTGAAATTCTCAATTATAGTGGATTTATTGGTGGTAACAGTGTTTCCTAGTCTCAGAGCAGTGGGCAGCTGGGAGGAGGTGCTCTTATTCTCCATGGACTTTACAGTGTCCCAGAACTTTTTTGAGTTAGTACTACAGGATGCAAATTTCTGTTTGAAAAAGCTAGCCTTAGCTTTTCTAACTGCCTGTGTATTTGTTCCTAACTTCCCTGAAAAGTTGCATATCGCGGGGGCTATTCGATGCTAATGCAGAACGCCACAGGATGTTTTGTGCTGGTCAAGGGCAGACAGGTCTGGAGTGAACCAAGGACTATATCTATTCCTAGTCTCCAGGTCTGGAGTGGGGCATGTTTATTTAAGATGGTGAGGAAGGCACTTTTAAAGAATAGCCAGGCATCATCTACTGATGGGATGAGGTCAATGTCATTCCAGGATACCCCGGCCAGGTCGATTAGAAAGGCCTGCTCGCAGAAGTGTTTTAGGGAGCGTTTGACAGTGATGAGGGGTGGTTGTTTGGTCGCAGACCCCATTACGGATGCAGGCAATGAGGCAGTGATCGCTGAGATCTTGATTGAAAACAGCAGAGGTGTATTTGGAGGGAGAGTTAGTTAGGATGACATCTATGAGGGTGCCCGTGTTTACAGATTTGGGGTTGTACCTGGTAGGTTCATTGATAATTTGTGTGAGATTGAGGGCATCAAGCTTAGATTGTAGGATGGCCGGGGTGTTAAGCATGTCCCAGTTTAGGTCACCTAGTAGCATGAGCTCAGAAGATAGATGGGGGGGCAATCAATTCACATATGGTATTGAGGGCACAGCTGGGGGCAGAGGGAGGTCTATAGCAAGCGGCAACAGTGAGAGACTTGTTTCTGGAAAGGTGAATTTTTAGAAGTAGAAGCTCGAATTGTTTGGGTACAGACTTGGATAGTAATACAGAACTCTGCAGGCTATCTTTGCAGTAGATTGCAACACCGCCCCCTTTGGCAGGGTGTTTGGTGGTTTTCCTAAGCCACGATTCAGACACGGCTAAGACATCCGGGTTGGCAGAGTGTTCTAAAGCAGTGAATAAAACAAACTTAGGGAGTAGGCTTCTAATGTTAACATGCATGAAACTAAGGCTTTTACGGTTACAGAAGTCAACAAATGAGAGCACCTGGGGAGTGGGAGTGGAGCTAGTGGAGCCCTCTCTTGGCAGGTTTTGTTGTGGTGCCATATTCTATCCATTTTTTATAATGGATTTGATGGTGCTCCATGGGATGCTCAAAGTTTTGGATATTTTTTTTATGACCCAACCCTGATCTGTACTTCTCCACAACTTTGTCCCTGACCTGGTCTTTGTCCCTGACCTGGAGCTCATTGGTCTTCATGGTGCCTTTGCTTGGTGGTTCCCGTTGCTTAGTGGTGTTGCAGACTCTGGGGCCTTTCAGAACAGGTGTATATACAGTTGAAGTCGGAAGTTTACATACACTTAGGTTGGAGTCATTACAACTTGTTTTATCAACCACGTCGTTGTTGTAAATGAGAATGTGTTCTCAGTCAACATACCTGGTAAAATAACGGGGGGAAAAAATAATACTAAAAAAGGAAGTTAAAGCTTGGTCGCAAATGTGTCTTCAATGACCCACAAGCATACTTCCAAAGTTGTGGCAAAATTGCTCAAGGACAGCAAAGTCAAGGTATTGGAGTGGCCATCACAAAGCCCTGACCTCAATCCTATAGAAATGTTGTGGGCAGAACTGAAAAAGAGTGTGCGAACAAGGAGGCCTACAAACCTGATTCCGTTACTTCCGCTCTGTCAGGAGGAATGGGCCAAAATTCACCCGCTTGTGGAAGGCTACCTGAAATGTTTGACCCAAGTTAAACAATTTAAAGTCAATGCTACCAAATACTAATTGAGTGTATGTTAACTTCTGACCCACTGGGAATGTGATGAAATAAATAAAAGCTGAAATAAATCATTCTCTCTACTATTATTCTGACATTTCACATTATTTTAAGAAAGTGGTGATCCTAACTGACCTAAGACAGGGAATTTTGACTAGGATTAAATGTCAGGATTTGTGAAAAACTGATTTTAAATGCATTTAGCTAAGGTGTATGTAAACTTCCAACTTCAACTGTATACTGAGATCATGTGACAGATCATGTGACTCTTAGATTGCACACAGGTGGACTTTATTTCATTAATTATGTGACTTCTGAAGGTAATTGGTTGCACCAGATCTTATTTAGGGGCTTCATAGCAAAGGGGGTGAATACATTTCTGTTTTATTTTAATAAAAAAAATAAAAAATTAAATTTCTCATTTCACTTCACCAATTTGGACTATTTTCTGTATGTCCATTACATGAAATCCAAATAAAAATAAATTTCAGGTTGTAAGGCAACAAAATTGTAAAACCACGCCAAGGGGGGTGAATACCTTTGCAAGGCACTGTAGGTGTTTATCCCTCTGTGTGCTGAGGGTGTCAGGTTCTTGTCCAGTTATGGAATTTAGGTCAAGACAAACAAGTACATGTCCCTGGGCCTGGAAATTGTTGATCTCCCCCTCTAGGATGGAGAAGCTGTCATCGTTAAAGTATGGGGATTCTATTGGGGGGATATAGGTAGCACACATGAGGACAATTTTCTGTTGATCATTTCCTCATTAATTTCTAGCCAGAGGTAAAATGTTCCTGTTTCGACTAATTTAATAGAATGGGTTAAGTCTGCTCTATACCAAATTAGCATACTCCCTGAGTCTCTTCCCTGTTTCACACCTGGTAGTTTGGTGGATGGGACAACCACCTCTCTGTAACCTAGAGGGAAACCAGTGGGTCTGTCTCCTTTATACCTTGTTTCTTGTAGGATAACAATACATGTTATTTCCAATTTCTTTGATGAAGTCTAGGTTCCTGCTATTTAGGCGAAAGGCAGATGACCTCAGATCTTGTATATTCCAGGATGAAATAGTAAAATCTTTGTGTTCCATAGTGTCTAGTGTTGTTTTTGTGTGGTTTAGGCCCCGACCATCACAGTAGGTGTGAGCACAGCATGTTGAGCATCTGATACATACCTCTTAGGTTGCAGGATGGGGCTTGGGCGGGTGTAATACTGGGGATTGGGCCTGTTGCTCTGCTCACTGCCAGGGCGTATGTCTTGTTGTTTTGTTGAGTTCCTTGCCGCATGGGTACGGGGCATGGGGTGGGCAGAAGGGGCATAGGTCTGATATGAAGGCACCTATATAAGGTGTGGCCAGGGTTTGCTTGGGGTGGTCTTAGCTGGTTGGTGTGTGGCTGGTGATGCTGTGGTCTGGGTGTAGGTCCTCTTGGCGTGGGTTCTCTCAGTGCTGGTCCTTCAGGAGGGGGTCTTGCAGGTCTGGGAGGGGTGTTCGTTACTCTGTTGCTCCTCTGTGAGGTGCTGGGGCTATGGTTGAGGGTAACGTCCTGGCTTAATTTGTGATTGCTACCTTGTAGAGGTGGACTTGGTCATAAAGGCTGTTCAAGTCCAGGGTGGAGTGGTGGGGCAGGTAGACATTAGGTTTTGAGGCCCAGTCTCGCGAAATGCTTGCATTCACCCGCAGTATGGCTGAAAAGGAGAATGCAAAAACCTAAGAAAGAAATTGAGAAACCTGTCCAACCAAAAACATAGAGACCCAGAAAACCTGAGTCTACGCCTTCACTATGAGGAATCCCTAAAACAATACAGAAATACACTACGGAAAAAGAAGGAACAGCATGTCAGAAATCAGCTCAATGTAATTGAAGAATCCATAGACTCTAACCACTTCTGGGAAAATTGGAAAACACTAAACAAACAACAACACAAAGAATGATCTATCCAAAATGGAGATGTATGGGTAAACCACTTCTCCAATCTTTTTGGCTCTATAACAAAGAACAAACAGCAAAAACATACATGATCAAATACAAATCTTAGAATCAACTATTAAAGACTACCAGAACCCACTGGATTCTCCAATTACCTTGAATGAACTACAGGACAAAATAGAAACTCTCCAACCCAAAAAGGCCTGTGGTGTTGATGGTATCCTCAATGAAATAATAAAATATACAGACAACAATTCCAATTGGCTATTCTAAAACTCTTTAACATCATCCTTAGCTCTGGCATCTTCCCCAATGTTTGAAACCAAGGACTGATCACCCCAATCCACAAAAGTGAAGACAAATTTGCCCCCAATAACTACCGTGGGATATGCGTCAACAGCAACCTTGGGAAAATCCTCTGCATTATCATTAACAACAGACTTGTACAATTCCTCAGTGAAAACAATGTACTGAGCAAATGTCAAATTGGCTTTTTACCAAATTATAGTACAACACACCACGTATTCACCCTGCACAACCTACTTGACAAACAAACAAACCAAAACAAAGACAAAGTCTTCTCATGCTTTGTTGATTTGAAAAAAGCCTTTGACTAAATTTGGCATTAGGGTCTGCTATACAAATTGATGGAAAGTGGTGTTGGGGGAAAAACATAAAACGTTATAAAATCCATGTACACAAACAAGTGTGCAGTAAAATTGGCAAAGAAGACACACATTTCTTCCCACAGGGCCGTGGGGTGAGACAGGGATGCAGCTTAAGCCCCACCCTCTTCAACATATATATCAATGATTTGGCGAGGGCACTAGAAAAGTCTGCAGCACCCGATGGTCTGGTGCTTCTGTCACCAACCAAGGAGGGCCTACAGCAGCACTTAGATCTTCTGTACAGATTCTATCAGACCTGGGCCCTGACAGTAAATCTAATTAAGACCAAAATAATGGTGTTCCAAAAAAGATCCAGTTGCCAGAACCACAAATACAAGTTCCAGACACCATTGCCCTAGAGCACACAAAAAAACTATACATACTTTGGCCTTAACATCAGCGCCACAGGTAACTTCCACAAAGCTATGAGCGATCTGAGAGACAAGGCAAGGAGGGCCTTCTATGCCATCAAAAGGAACATACAATTCGACATACCAATTAGGATCTGGAAAAAAATACTTCAATCAGTTATAGAACCCATTGCCCTTTATGGTTGTGAGGTCTAGGGTCCGCTCACCAACCAATAATTCACAAAATGGGACAAACACCAAATAGAGACTCTGCAAAAATGTCCTCCGTGTACAATGTAAAACACCAAATAATGCATGCAGAGCAGAATTCGGCCGATACCCACTAATTATCAAAATCCAGAAAAGAGACATTCAATTCTACAACCACCTAAAAGGAAGCGATTCCCAAACCTTCCATAACAAAGCCATCACCTACAGAGAGATAAACCTGGAGAAGAGTCTCCTAAGCAAGCTGGTCCTGGGGCTCTGTTCACAAGCATAAACAGACCCCACAGAGCCCCAGGACAGCAACACAATTAGACCCAACAAAATCATGAGAAAACAAAAATATAATTACTTGACACATTGGAAAGAATTAACAAAAGAACAGAGCAAACTAGAATTCTATTTGGCCCTAAACAGAGAGTACAGAGTGGCAGAATACCTGACCACTTTAACTGACCCACACTTAAGGACAGCTTTGACTATGTACAGACTCATTGAGCATAGCCTTGCTATTGAGAAAGGCCACTGTGGGCAGACCTGGCTCTCAAGAGAGGACAGGCTATATACACACTGCCCACAAAATGAGGTGGAAACTGAGCTGCACTTCCTAACCTCCTGCCAAATGTATGACCATATTAGAGATTACACAGATCCACAACGAATTTGAAAACAAACCCGATTTTGTGACCTGTTGCCACAAGAAAAGGGCAACCAGTGAAGAACAAACACCATTGTAAATACAACCCATATTTATGTTTATTTATTTTCCCTTTTGTACTTTAACCATTTGCACATCGTTACAACACTGTATATATACATAATATGACATTTGTAATGTCTTTATTCTTTTGGAACTTCTGTTGTTTACTGGTCATTTTTATTGTTTATTTCACTTTTGTATATTATCTACTTCACTTGCTTTGGCAATGTTAACATATGTTTCCCATGCCAATAAAGCTCCTTGAATTGAATTGAATTGAATTGAGTGTGTCTCTCTCTGGGAATGAGTAATTAGTGAGTGTGTGTGCTCCAGTGCTTAGAACAGCTTGTCAAAGTGAGCTACTGTAGCATCCAGCCCCAACTGTGACTTGTCTGTATGTATGACTGCTTTAATTAAAGCAATCTTCCTATTACAGTCCGTGACCCCAAAATCCACAGCCCTACATGCATTTGCCAGGGTCCCAGATAAAGAGAGTGTTCTATCAGTCAAATGAGTGAATGTCAGATACACTTAGCAGGAGGATTAGCAAGTGAAAATGCCACATCATTACAGCTTTAAAGCCTCACGCTTACAGTACCCTGTTTAATTCACTGTGTTTATTTGATTTAGTAAATGGAGAGTTTCAATATGATTATCCATGCTTTAGCTAAACAAAATCAAGGCAGAACGTAAAACAATTTGGCACAGGTTCAGGAGGGCGTTTTTTAAGACATTTCCCTTTCATTGGTTCTATGTAAGCCAGACCAGCCTGAGGGCTCAGTGTGAGGTGTCAGTATGATGTGTTCTCTTCTGACCTCTATAATATTCTCACCTGGCGAGAGGAGAGAGGGAATGAATGAATATTGGTTAATCTCAATTATCTAGGTTAAACTGCATGGTTATCCTGGCACATGTTGCGAGGGGCACCCAAACCCCGGCTTTATCCGGCCAGTGCTTTAGACCTGCAGCAGCCCAGTAATCCCTCAGAATGTGTAGGATACGTTCCCCAGTGTGTGTTGTTTTAAGCCACACACACACTTACCGATATGCACATTTGAAGGGTTACCTCAGATCCCCTCCTCCATCACAGCTTTTGACTTAATAAATAGCACTTTAAACAGTGTCATTCCTCCACAACAATAGAACAACAGTAATTTATCCATTCATATTTACATTTCTACTTTTTCCCTTCATTACCGTCTAATTAATGAGCTATATAATCACCATTATCATCAACTCATGTTATAGCAAGCAGTCAGTCAACACACTAATATTGTATCATATAACATCATGTAGCCAATTAGATTGTGTTGATTTGATTCAAATTGAATTGCAGCTCAGAGGTTTAAACAGTGTGTTGGTGCAGGGAAGTCTGTCTTTGTGTAGTGAGAGGTGCTGCGGCGAGAATAACCGGGAGAGGGATGTTGTGGGATCTGGACCAGGTGTTTTGTGGATCCCTCTCTGGGCTCTGGAATGCTTTTTTCCCCCGGGCGGTCTGGCTCGGAATGCGTGCCATAATGTGCCATGTCTCAGTCTATCTTCTCGCTTTAATGACAATGTGTCTATTTGAGTGGAAAGCTGTCAGACCCTGTTACCATGCAGAATGATTGGAGCTCCGAGCCAAGGGTGGGGCCAACGGTTCCTGTTCGCTCTGTGCGGGGAGGGAGGCTCATTTTGAAGATGAAGGGAGGGGGTTGTGTGGAAAATGTTATTCTGCGAGGGGAGGCAATTGTGAGGGAGAGATTATTGTTCTGCTCTGTTGTGTTGCGTATCATCACGTTAGCCATTAGGTGGCAATCAAGTGGCAATGAATTGAAAGTTGTGGATTAGTCATTTATATTAGTCATAACTTTACTTGTTTATTACTTTTTATGAAAGCTTGGCTGCTATGATGTTGCAAGCCTCTAATTGCCCCTGTCTGTCTGTCTGTCTGTCTGTTTTTCCCTCTGTCTGTTTGTCCTTCTGTAGCTACAATGTGTACTGCCTGCTAGGTGATGGGGAGATGTCTGAGGGCTCTGTGTGGGAGGCCATGTCCTTCGCCTCTTACTACCAGCTGGACAACCTAGTGGCCATCCTGGACATCAACCGTCTGGGTCAGAGTGACCCAGCTCCCCTGCAGCACCATGTGGAGAAGTACCAGAAACGCTGTGAGGCTTTTGGGTGGGTACTGGGAGAAAGCCTAGAAAATGTGTGGACTAGAGACCATGATAGTGGGCCTGAGCGTGTAAATTACTCCAACCAGGTATTGGCACCAGTAAATTAAGTGTGTGTGTGTGTGTGTGTAGGTGGAATGCCATCATTGTGGACGGGCACAGTGTAGAGGAGCTGACCAAGGTTCTGAGCCAACCCCGTCACCAGCCCACCGCCATCATTGCCAAAACCATCAAGGGCAAGGGAATCTCAGGTACCTACAGAAACACACACATTTCTACAGGCACCCAATCCCATGCTCCTCTATATGTACATGTACTGATACACTAGTACAGACAGGTACACCCAGAGACTAACCAAGCCCTAATACTATGCCAGCAGCAGCGCCTTTCATGCATACACAAATGTAGCTGCACAGCTTCATTGTGATACTGACAGACTCCCCTCTACCCTTCACATTCAAACATATCTGTAGTGCTCGGGAACTGCTTTGTCATGAATACCTACTACCAGACCACACTAATCCTAAAATCACAAAGGTTTAGTCTGTGCCTGTCCCTTAAAATGGGTATTTTCTATGAAGGGCACCTAAACCTGTGGTAATCTAGGCAGTGTTTTAGAGCGTCTGCTGCAGCAGCCTAGTAATCACTCAGAATGTGTAGTATATACTCAGATCACTGGCCTTTGTCTGCCTATTGTCATAAGCATATGGCTTTTGAAGTGGAACCCTGACCTGTAGAATGGTCTTTGATGGCCACACGTGTAAGGCTTTGTGATGAGAGAGGAGTGTTGAGCAGTATGTAACTTATGACATTTTGATACTGATATCATGTCAAATAGATATAAAACAAAAGCAGATTTCCTCAAATTTTTTCATTGCTGACATACTAAAGGCGTATTTGCTATGCGTGAGGTAGTGTGCCATCTCTGATAAATGTCTGTCTGTGTGTGTCTCTGTCTGTGTATGTATTTCATCATGTTCTCTGTGTGTGTTGTAGCTGCAGAGGACAAGATGGGCTGGCATGGGAAGCCCCTGCCCAAGGAGATGGCTGAGGGGGTGATGAAGGACATCCAGGTGCGCATCATGAACACCACCAAGCGCCTGTACCCCGCTACGCCCACCGAGGACTCACCGCCAGTCAGCCTGCGCAACGTCCGCATGCCCAATGCACCCAACTACAAACTCGGAGAGAAGGTGTGTGTGCGCCCGTGCATGTGTGTACTTGACAGAAAGAACAAGAGCGTTTGAGAGAGATGCTTTAAGTCCTAGAACAAGACACGGAAAATGTATATTCACTAGCTCATGACCAAGACAGATGGCATGAATGGTGGTGGGCTGCTATATTGAACTGTGTTTTTAATGAACTAACCCATTGGTTGTGTTTGGCTGCAGATTGCCACGCGGAAGGCCTATGGCATGGCTCTTGCTAAGCTGGGCCGCTACAACGAGCATGTGGTGGCTCTGGATGGAGACACCAAGAACTCAACCTTCTCTGAGCTCTTTAAGAACGAGCACCCCGAACGCTACGTTGAGTGCTACATCGCTGAGCAGAACATGGTGAGCTCAGCTGACACCCAGTGCCACATATCTGACCTGAGTCTAGGTCTAGTAGGGTGAACAAAAGTGTACTGATCACAAAATCTTCAAAAAAAGTTAAAAAACAAAACAATGATAAGCTGTTGTTGATAGCACTATCAACAACAGCTTATGACCATCAAAGTTCCATCCAAACCATTCATACTGTAGGCCTTCGTCTTTGTATTTGAACGACTGTAGAATGACAAACACGCAATTCCACTTTATCCATCACTATAGTCTAAAGCGTCTTTTTCTGCTTCTTTCCACCCTCATATCTAAATTATTCACCTCGGACACGCACAGTGTTACCCCCTCACTTCTAGGGCATGAATCCTTCTACTCCTCCTGCCCGGTTGCCTAAGAGACCAGGTCCCGTATCCACAAAGTGTCTCAGAGTAGGAGTGCTGATTTAGGATCATTTTGGCCTTTTAGATCATAATGAATAAGATTGGACAGATCCTAGATCAGCATCTACTCTGAGACGCTTTGTGGATATGGGCCCTGACCTCCTCATCATTAGTAATGTCTCTGCAGGATTCCAGTAGAGGTTCTTTGAGGCATCATTAGCATGTTTAATGAAGCCGTATTGTGGCCCATGTCTCATTGTGACTCCCACACAGACAATGAAGGAGTCAAATATAGTTCTGATGTTATTTAGATGAATTAATTACCCAAGTCATGCTGTCACATCAGATATGAATATTGTTAAGGGATTGGAGCATTTAATGCTCTGTTGGCTTTCAAGTATCTTGTTTGTCAGTGACAACAATGACGCAACAATGATGCTCTAGTGTATTTTATTGAGTAAAAACTCTCACTGACAATGATTGTTTTAAACTACTCACACAGGCCCCATCCCCTTAGCTGGGCCTCATGGGGAACAGGGGAAAGGGCTTTCTCAGGGCTAACAGGAAATGAAATGGCTCAAACATCATATTTCTCCCATATGAATTGAAAGATGATGGCTCCCTCCTTTTGTGTCTAAGGAATGTGAGACACTTTGGCCAGAATTTGAGAACACAAGTTACTCAGGCTTTTACTCTCCTTTACCTATCCTCTCTCTCCTCTTCTGTCAGGTGAGCATTGCGGTGGGCTGCGCCACGCGGGATCGTAACGTGGTGTTCGCCAGCACCTTCGCCACCTTCTTCACACGTGCCTACGACCAGCTCCGCATGGCTGCCATCTCCGAGAGCAACATCAATCTGTGTGGCTCCCACTGTGGCGTGTCCATCGGTCAGTCCGCCCACTGACCTTTGACCACCCCCCCACCCCTGGTGACCTGTCTGTGTAGTGACCCGTGACTTCCTCACTGTGATCCTAACCTGACTTAGCTCTCAGCGCTTGTTCCTCTTGGACCGATTCAGCCCACTGCAGAAGACTTGTCTCACTGTCACACAGTGTTAACACAGTGCTTCCCCTAACACTGTTTAGTCGAGGAAGGTCTTTGTCTTCAGATTGTTTCGATTGCACATTTTTGTAACACTTGCAGTGTGTTGAATCGTTTCCTTGTAGTTGGCCTCACGTCTTGTAATCCTGTATTATTTCCTGAATCCTGAATTTTGATTTTGTTTCTTCACATCTTCCGTCCATCTACTACTGTATCAGTGTGGCTCCGGCCAGCACTCGTTTCCTCCCTCCCCCTCTCTCTCTCTGTGTCATGGAAGTGGTGGTGGCAGGGCGGCCAGGTTTCCTTTTGGTTCCTCAGGTACATTGCATGCCCACGCCTACTCGCCCCACTGAACGCATGCCAGTCCTGTAGCTTTTACTTTTAGCCGCCCCATACACCCCAAATGCTATTGTTTGTGACTTGCATGCGTGTTTGTGTGTCTACGTGTGTATGTGTGCATGTGTGTGTGTTCTAGGAGAGGATGGACCTTCTCAGATGGGCCTTGAAGACATTGCCATGTTCAGAGCCATTCCCACGGCAACTGTTTTCTACCCTAGCGACGGTGTCTCCACTGAGAAAGCTGTGGAGCTGGCTGCCAACACAAAGGTACCCAGCACACAGGTTGACATTTATTGTCATGAGTTTTGTCCTGGAGGCAGAACTGAGTGATTTCCCCTTAGTTATATTGTAAATTGCTATATCGTAAAAATTAATGAAAACAAATATGTGCATTTTGGTCTTAATTTAAGGTTAGGGTTAGACATTAGAGTTAGCAGTGTGGTTATGGTTTGATTTAAAATCTGATTTGATCAATTCCAATTTTATTTGTCACGTGTTGAATACAAATACTTAATTATGAGCCCTTAACCAACAATGCAGAGTTTTTGAAAAAGTAAGTAAGAAAAACTTGCTAAAAAAAATTAAGGAAATATAGTAAGTAACACATTAAAATAACAATAACGAGGCTATATACCAGGAGTACCGGTACCGAGTCAATGTGCAGGGGTAAGGGTTAGTCGAGGTAATTGAGGTAATATGTAGATAGGGGTAAAGTGACTATGCATAGATAATAAACAGAGAGTAGCAGCAGCAAGAGTGTGTGTGTGTGAAAATTGTTAGGGCCTGGTATAGAGGTCCTGGGTGGCAGGAAGCTTGGCCCCAGTGATGTACTGGGCCGTACGCACTACCCTCTATAGCATCTTGCAGTCGGATGCCAAGCAGTTGCCATACCAAGCGGTGACACAACCAGTCAGGATGCTCTCGATGGTGCAGCTGTATAACTTTTTGAGGGGGAATAGGTGTTGTCGTACCCTCTTCACAACTGTGTTGGTGTGTTTGGATCATAATAGTTCCTTAATGATGTGGACACCAAGGAACTTGAAGCTCTCTACCCGCTCCACTACAGCCCTGTCAATGTGAATGGAGGTGTGCTCAGCCCTCCTTTTCCTATAGTTCACGATCAGCTCATTTGTCTTGCTCATGTTGAAAGAGAGGTTGTTGTTGTCCTGGCACCACACTGCCAAGTCTCTGACCTCCTCCCTATAGGCTGTCTCATCGTCGTCGGTGATCAGGCCTACCACCGTTTTGTCATTTGCAAACTTAATGATGGTGTCGGAGACGTGCGTGGCCACAAAGTCAGGGGTGAACAGGGAGTGCAGAAGGGGACTAAGAACACAGCTGACTAAGAACACTGTCTGGCCCTCCAAACCTGCTTAATGGTCTTACTCACATCGGCTACATACAGTTATGATCACACAGTCTTCCAGAACAGCTGGTGCTCTCATGCATGGTTTCATGTTGCTTGCACAGAAGCTAGCAGAGAAGGCATTTAGCTTGCCTGGGTTTCCATTTATAATTTGGGAAGTTTGCAAGCCCTTCCCCATCCTATGAGCATCAGAGCTGGTGTAGTAGGATTCAATCTTAGTCCTGTATTGACGCTTTGCCTGTTTTATGATTTGTCAGAGGGTTTATCAGGATTTCTTATAAGCATCCGGATTAGTGTCCCGCTCCTTGAAAGCGGCAGCTGTAGCTTTTAGCTCAGGGCAGATGTTTCCTGTAATCCATGGCTTCTGGTTGGGATTTGTACTGTACGTAGGTCACTGTGGAGACGACGTCGCCGATGCACTTATTAATGAAGCCGGTGACTGATGTTGTATACTCCTCAACACTATCGCATGAATCCCGGAACATATTCCAGTCTGTACTAGCAAAACAGTCCTGTAGCTGTGACTTTGTGGCTGTGCCAGCTAGTAACCACTCTGCAGAGCTGCCTCCAGAACAATATTTGTGACAAAAAATACTAACTTGCACCCAGAACCCTCTCTATCACATCTGCCTCATGCTATGTGCTCACTTTACAATATCTTTGGTTCACACAGCTGCTGAGTATGGCTGAGTCGCTGTTTAATAAACCTGTCTGATAAATGACAAGGTAATGAAAGTCCAGAGGCTGAATGACATGTTTCATCTCTGTTTCAGGGTGTGTGTTTCATCAGAACCAGTCGCCCAGAGAACACCATTCTTTACAACAGCAACGAAGACTTCCATGTGGGACAGGCAAAGGTATGGAGACAATGATATATGAGATGTACTATACACAATGACTAATGAAAGTCTTACAGTTTATCACTTTCTTATAGTGCTAACATGCTTGCTAAATTATTTTAAATAGAAATATGCCTAGATCATAGAAACCTCCATCCCATGTCCGTCAGGTTGTGTACAAGACCAACGATGATCATGTGACAGTGATCGGCGCAGGCGTGACCCTACATGAGGCACTGGCAGCTGCTGAAATGCTAAAGAAAGGTACAGAACAGTCATTACATAGATCCTTCACTGGAACTCAATATTCTATATTCTACATTGGCTGCAAAGAATGTGCTCGTCACCCAGGGACTAATGGGCATCAACGTCATCCGAGTAATGCACGCACGCACGCACACACACACACGCACACGCACACGCGCACGCACGCACGCACACACGCACACACACACACACACACATGCACACTCATACTGAGACTTTGTTGTAACGTCATCCGAATAACACACGCATGCACACACACACACTTGCACACGCGTACTGAGACTTTGTTGTGAGACTTGTCCCACTAAGACATTGGACCATTCGTTATGATCTGGGGTTAAATGCCAAGAGTGGTGGCTGATGGTGGCACTCTATTAATAAGCATGTGCACCCCAACAACAGAGTTAGAGTACTTCTTGCATCTGTCTCTAGCACTGTAGAAGTCTGTTGATTCATCTCTACTGTTTATCTGGTGTTGGTTGAATAGATGAAACACCATAGTTCGAACTGAAGAAATTTGTACTACAAGTATTGTATAACATGCTCTGTTTCTCTCTCAGAGAGGATCAACATTCGAGTGATTGATCCATTCACCATCAAGCCTCTGGACTCCAAGACCATCATCGAGCACGCCAAGGCCACCAGGGGCCGCATAGTCACAGTAGAGGACCACTACTATGAGGGTGGGTACTCTGCACACTCAGTCTGCTTTCTGAACTCAGGTTATCTTATTCCAGTGGAATACAATATATGAGGTATGAGTTTAGGGTATGCAGTTGAGGTATGCAGTTTTAGATAGTTATGCAGTTGCGAGACATTCATGTGATTTGTATCAGTTCTTAAATCTCTAAGCCTGCGGACTAATTAGTTCTCTGAAATTGCCAAGTGTCAAGACTGCAGTATTTGAGCATGTGCAGGAAGAGAAGAGACAATCAACCCTCAATGTTTTTTACTTTCAGCTCTGCTCTGGCCATTGGGCTTTCACTGACCTAGATAACAGCAAGTCCAAAAATGTGTGGGTGTTTATTTTGGCACAGTTGCCTTATTTGTCCCTTGGTATTTATACTGTCTGTTGACGGAACTAAACAAAGAAAAGAATAAGCACAGCCGTGCCACAGTCAGCATCTTAACATTAACTAACCCCCAACCAGCAGAAGCCATGCCCTGACAACCTCCAACCCCCACCCCCATTCCCTGTCTACACATGAGCATGAATAGTGCATTATGACAGGTGTGCATGCACGGGCGACGTGGGGGGGCTGGGCGTCCACTCAAAGCCATAGGGGGTGGGAAGACGGTGTGTGGGGGAGAGGAAGGGGGGAGGCTGTGATAGGGGGCTTAGAGGGGGCTATATGGAGAGGCCCAGTCTTCAAGGACCCCCATTGTGCAGATGGCTACTAAAGTAGAATGGGGGAACGCCCTCTCTCGCACCCGCCCCCCTTCGCCACCGCCGGCCTGATGGTCAGTCAATGAGAAGGTGGTGGCAGGCCTGTCAGGGAGGATCAAGACTCAGTGGGCTGTGGAGGTGACAGTGTTACAGTGTCAGTGGGGTGGAAGACAAAGACGATGTATAGATCGGACTGACTGGCCAGCTACTGTACACTCTGTACAGCACAGTGGGGCTGAACTGCACAAACAAAGACAGCTCAGCAAGACAGGCTCAAAGGAGTTAGAGGAGGAGAGCGGATGTGACATATGGAGTCTTAGGACAAACTTCTGCACAAATACTAAGTCCCAGAAAATAAAACTCTGCACTCTTGCATTTTAGGTTTTATTTAGTTGTAAAAAGGCTATATAAATGTGATTGACTGACATGTGGTTGTAATTCTTTAGGTGGCCTGGGGGAGGCGGTGTGTTCTGCCGTGGTGAATGAGACCGGCTTCAACGTGCACCGTATGGCCGTGGCCCACGTCCCCCGCAGCGGCAAACCCACCGAGCTCCTCAAGATCTTTGGCATCGACCGTGACGCCATTGCACAGGCTGTCCGCAAGATGCTCAGCAGCTCCGCCAACGCCAAGTAGACCACTACCAGCGCCACTGCAACATGCCATTGTCATGGAACCGTCAACCCGAAAGCACTTCTGGCAATACCCGCTCTCCGAGAATAAGAAGTATGAATCAAAGGATTCTAAAAAAGCAAATATGGTATTTCTGTTAACTGTCATTGATGTGGTTTTGACCCTTGACCCATTGAGTTGGCCCCTTGTAAGTTCAGTACCCCACTCCCCCACAATCGACCCCATCCCAGAGAAAGTCATGAGTACTGCTGTAGTCGGAGTGAGGTGAATGTTTTTTTGAGAAAAAAAATTGTCTGGTTCTCTCACATTTTGATGCGACACACCCTGTACCCCACGTGAGTGAGTGTGTGAGTGGACATGGGTCTGGTGTAGAGCACTGTTTTTATCCCCTCATCCTGACTGGGACTTCACACCAATAAAGGAATGGTTTCTTCACACCCCTCCAGTCTGATAGTTGTTTCATACGTATTGACTTTCATGATTTCATGTCCATAATCAAATGCTATCATACACACACCTACAGAGCATAGCCTACATGGCAACACACAGACACAGAAAGGAGACAGAATGCAATCTGACAATCATCTATATGGCCTTCACATAACTCTTACAGAATTTCCACATGGACGGGGATATTGGAAATATAGTCAAAGTCTACTGGAGGACAATTTATTCTTAACTAAGCCAAAATAATTTATAGCTGAATTGATCTATTACAAAAATAAAGCAAACTAGATGGAATATGGAGAAAAATGCACCACAATCTTCCTGAATCTCCAACACAGGAACGCTACCAAAAATAATTTGCAGAAACTCGTTACTAAAGAGAGTCATCCATGATTCTCCGAAAGATATTTTAAAAGAGGAAGCTAAATATTTTAAGCAGATGTTTTCTATTCGGTCTCATTCTCACCCTCAATGATGATTACTTTAAGGAATTATTTTAAATTATACAAAAAATGAAAAATTAACAAATGCACAAAAAGATCAGCGTGAAGGCCAAATTACAGAGGAAGAACTTTTTGAGGCTATTAAATCCTTTGTCTGGAATAACCTCAGGGCTTGATGGCAAACCAGGAGAGTTATATCAAGCCTTTTTTTATATTCTCAAAGCTTAATCATTAGCTTGTTTTACTACTCCTATAGAAATGGTAGTCTGTCATGTACTCAGCAGGAAGGTCTGATTGCATTATTATTAAAACAAGACCCAGATGGCAAAAATAAAGATCCAGTCTATCTAAAAAACTGGAGGCCCCTTACACTTCATTCTAGCGAAATGCATAGCACTCAGAATTATAAAGGTTTTACCAAGTATTGTTCATCCTGATCAGACCGTTTTTTACATGGACGATACATTGGAGATAATATACGACAACTACTAGAAATAATAGAACAGCATGAAACATCTAAGAAGTCAGGCTTGGTATTCATATCAGATTTTGTAAAGGCCTTTGATAAATTAAGACTGGATTTTATTTATAAATGCCTGGATTTTTTTCTTTTTCGGTGAGTCTCTTATTCAATGGGTAAAACTAATGTATAGCAACCCCAGGTGTAAAATAGTCAATAGCGGGTTCTTCTCAGAGAGTTTTGAACTGTCGGAGTTAAACAAGGGTGTCCACACTCATCATATCTATTCATTATGGGACGGTTGCGCTAACATAGGCTAATGTGATTAGCATTAGGTTGTAAGTAACCAAAAAAATTCAGAGGACATAGACATATATGATATGATATGAGCAGAAAGCTTAAATCCTTGTTAATCTAACTGCACTGTCCAATTTACAGTAGCTGTTACAGTGAAATAATACCATGCTATTGTTTCAGGAGAGTGCACAATTATGAACTTGAAAATGTATTGATTAACCAATTAGGAACATTTGGGCAGTCTTGATACAACATTTTGAACAGATATGATTCGTTGGCTCAGTCTAAAACTTTGCACATACACTGCTGCCATCTAGTGGCCAAAATGTAAATTGTGCCTGGGCTGAAATAATGCATTACGGCCTTCCTCTTGCGTTTCAAAATGATGGTACAAAAAAAAAAAAAATTATTTGTGTTATCTTTTACCAGATCTAATGTGTTATATTCTTCTACATTAATTTTGCATTTCCACAAACTTAAGTGTTTCCATTCAAATGGTATCAAGAATATGCATATCCTTGCTTCAGGTCCTGAGCTACGGGCGAAAATGGAAAAAAAGGGTCGGATCCTAAAGAGGTATTAAAATCAGATCAAATAACAACATTAGAGGATTAGAAACCCAAGGCATAAAAACAAAGGTATCCATGTATCTAGTCCTCAAGCGAGATCCCTGCAATGTTTCATTGAAGATCTAGTTAACTTTTCTGGTCTCTGAACTTCAACCTAATTATGATGTGTACCATATTATGTATTGGATCTTTAGAAAATACAACTTTTACATTACCCTGCAGTTTACCTATAAAATGGGCTGATGGTGAAGTAGACATAATTGGTATTCATATAGAAAAATATATAAATGAGCTCTCCACAATGAATTTCATTAGAAAACTTGTAAAAATAGACAAGATCCTGCAACCATGGAGAGATAAATACCGGTCTGTTTATGGAAAAAATTACACTGATTAACTCCTTAGTCATATCTTAGTCATATCTCAATTTACTTATGGTGCCTCCTACTCCTTATGATTCCTTTTTCAAAACTTATGAGCAAAAAATATTTAGCTTTATCTGGAACGCTAAGCCAGACAACATAAAGCGTGCCTATCTATATAGTGAATATGAACTGGATGGTTTGAGATTAAATATAAAAGCACTAAACCTCTCTTTAAAAGCTTCACTTATACAAAAGTTTTACTTGAACCCAAAATGGTTCTCAAGTAGATTACTAAGAAAAGCTCATCCATTGTTTAAAAATTGCCTTTTTGCCTTTGTGTAGATTGCCATGTCTCATTTTTGATTAATTAGAACAAATATTACAACAAATATTATGGTTGAACTCAAATGTGGTGGTTGAAAATAGACCTGTATTTAAGGAAAATATGTTTGAAAAGGGTATTTTGTTTTAAATGATATTGTACATTGGAATGGTCGAGTTACAGTACCAGTCAAAAGTTTGGACACCTGCTCATTCAAGGTTTTTCTTAATTTTTAAAATATTTTCTACATTGTAGAATAATAGTGAAGACATCTAAACTTTGACTGGTACTGTATGTCTTTCATGAAGTTATCGGATTTGTATGGGAATGTCTGCTCAATCCAAGATTAGAACCAATTAATTTACAAAAAAATGCCCCGAAAATGGAGGAGGCAGGTGGCAGCAGGAGGAGGTAGGGAACTGGTCTGTCTGCCCAATATAAAGGATTAAAACTGGCAGAGGAATAAAAATAGCATAAATAGGAAAGTATACCAGTTTCATTTGAGGACCAGGATGTTGACAGCTGTGCCATACAGACTGCAAAATAGCTGAGAATAGGTGTTTGATGTACTGATTCCATGGCACAGGGTGTATGAGTTGATATATAAAATGACGCAAGATTCAAGACTGTGCTTTTAGCTAAAGTTATTATACAGATTTCTTTGGGGGTGGGGAGTGGAGGGAGTTTTTTGGGGGTGGTCTTGGATGGTCGAGGGACAGCTCTCGGGGAACTTTGGGGGGATCTTGGATGGTTGGTGGGCTGGCGGTTGGGAGATGGGCCGGGGGCCAATATGTCGCTGATTCGGGTCCCCGATTTGACTTGGTGGGAGATCTGTCAACGTGCCCTTGGGTGGGTCGCTCTGCATGGGAGTCTGCTTGATAACTGAATGTAAATGTTGATTGGCTTCACTGCAGGTATATTGAATGTTTTAATATTCAATAAAAAATACCAAATAAAACACAGACACACATTGACTTGAGCCACACCTGATCAAATCTGGTGCAGTGTGTCTGCTGATAGTCTGGACAATGGGCCCTGTATGCATGCTGCATTGAGAGCTGAACATACAAAGACATATCCACCACCCACCTCGTGCTGTGCATATTTCATGTGTTTTAATAATTAAAAAGCCTATTGAAAGATTAAAGGGCACATCAGCATGTGTGTGCATGAAACTGCAGACAGAGATGCTCTTTAAACATAGGGTCATCCAACAAGATGAGGACAGCTGATACATACACAGTAGCCCACCACAGAAATATAATACCAACCACACATGGCTGCTGTCACACTAACCTGAAGACCACTGAGCTGGGGAAAACAAGGTGTTTAGGGCCTAGATTCAATCAGATCAAGTGTTAACTGACAATAGCGATGCGGAAGTTTTGGCGGTGTAGGAGGTGGAACTGCGTTGAAGACGTCAAATCATTGTCACTAAGCCACACCCGCCCAACTCACAGTTCAGAACGAGATAATTACGCTCAAATTGAAAAATCATTCAACTAAATAATGAGGATTTCTATCAGCCTAATGGACGTGTAGATTACATCTCACATTCCACTGTTTGAACTTGTAAACAAGGCTGCATGGGATTTCTGTTAATGTTACTCTATGCAGGCAATGTCTGCTTTACTGTAGGTATAATTCCAGGAGTCACTTGTGGATTTGACAACTCTAATGTAGTTCCACCTCCGACATGCCAAAACAACTGCTATGCAGATATTGGTTAGAGCGGATCTGATTGAATCGAGCCCTTAGTCTGAGGCACACTGAAACTCAGTCCCTTGGTGAGACGGTAGTTTTACTGGATGTCATAGTCCATGGTACTCACTGTACTCTACCCTAGTGTGGGTTTCCCCATAGGGGAATACATGTGATCTTGTACCTGACCTTTAACCCCAGGCTGTGGGTACCCTCCCTGTGAGTTGCAGCAGCTGCGATAGTGGCAGTCTGGGGGAATCCTCATGGTCATTAGAGCAACTGTCTCTTGTACAGTATCAATGCCTCATTACCACGGTTACAAGAGATGGAGAAAAACAAAACGTAATACCCCTGCTCCTGCCCCCCAGCTGGCACCCACCCCCAATCTTCTAGCCTATCATCTAATTGCCCCTCACTGCTACCCCCACCCCAAATCTGCCTCTGACCCCTCCTGTTTGCATATATCCACACCCTTGAGTGAACAGCCGGTCAGCTAGCTCTGTCAGGGAACATCAGAGGACTCCATCATGATCTACTTCCCTAGTGAAACTGTTCCCCAAGACAGGCCTACCCACATCTTCCACCCTAGTAATCCTCAAACAAACACACACAACATCAGCATACTGCAAACAAAGGTCCACCACAGACCACCTCAAACACAGAGACATTTCCATCTTTTGAGCAAAATTAACAGAAATAAATATTTTCTCCTTGTCTGAAGGGATGTCATGAAAGAGTACAGGAAGAGGATTTTTACAAAAATATCAATAACTATTGTGCGTATTGTAAATTAAACAAGCTGCTTTAGGTCAATATCTTACTTTACTTAAAAGCCCTTTCCATACACAGAAACATAATGACGCTATATACATTACATTCTTAATTATATGGGTACAGGGTAACATTTATCACACGTTGACACTATTTTTTTAAATAAAAAAGGCTGTATATCTGTGTATCTTGTCATAGTTTATGCTGTCATTCCCCCTCATGCCCCTCCCATCTGTCATTTTCAGTTTCAGCCCCCCATGCCTTCTCTTCCCACCACATTTCCTTCTACTCCTGCCATCCTCTAACTTCCCACCATCCTCTATACACACATTTATTCACACATTTACATGTTCTTTCTCCAGTACCCCATCTCTACTTCCCTCCAACCCAGATGCTCTGGTCCATCTTCTCTAGTTCCTGTACTCGTCTCCACAATCTCCGATGAGGCTCATGAGGTCACGCGAGCGCTGCAGCACGCCGCCGATGGTGCGCAGGTCTTGCGCCGTGAGCTCCAACTCTGGGCTGCAGCTGTGCAGGCTGTCCGTGATGTGTTCCGCCCCAGCAACGCCGAGACGACAGCCCACGATGACTCCAGCCACTGCTGGCCGGTCCAGAATGTAGCGGGTTGCTACGTTGGCAATGGAGCAGCTGTGGCCCTGGGCAACACTGTCCAAGACAACAAGCAGCTCCTGGAACAACCCCCATCGTCCCCAGCCATCAATCACCTTCTTGTATTTACTGAGGGAGGCAGTGTTGAGCTCCACCCTGCTTGTAGGCTCCGCCTTCCCCAGATAGCGCTCTGAGAGTAGACCACCGGCTGAGAAATAGAGGGGGGACCAAGCGACGGAGGTTTAAAAAGATGGAGGGAGGGAGGGAGGGGTTGGATACAGAAAGAGAGACAGAGACAGGGTAAAGATGAGGAAGAGAGGGGATAGGGTGAAGAGGGGAGCAGAGAAATAGCAGAGACACATCGTGAGTTTGGACTCCATCTTAGATTGGCACCATTTTATATCCCTACACCCCACATGGCAAGAGTCAATCTGGAAACAATTTCTAAAATCGCTAACACTATATTAAATAACTTATTCATTTCAGTAATACTAATAACCATAATGCATCAAAGCAAAGCATGCAGTATCTCACAGATTTTTTCCCCAATATATCTGGCGAGAGTACGTTATGTTTTTCATTACGGACATATGCGAGAGAGTCAGTCATTTCCGGGCATTATCAGATCAGAATATCAAGTAAATCACATAAAATATCGTAAATCACATAACTTGCAAAAAACAGACCATAACCGGTCACTAAGGTTGCAACAGTAACTGTGAGCTAGCCTGGTGTAGATCTATAGGTCAGATGGGTAGGCTAAACCCCATACAGACCTGGGCCAGGCTAACTGGGACCTAACCCAACCCTTCACCACTGACTCTCTCAGTGCAGTGACATGAATGCTAGTGCTTCTTCATCCTCTTAAATGGCTAACCCCGATGATCTAGAGCAGCCAAATAGCAGCAGTAGGAGTAGAGCAGTGGCCGTGATGACTTAATCCCATATGACCTCAGACCGGTCCTCACCCAGAGTTCCATAGGTGAGGAGCTGGATGCCGTGAGACAGGCAGACCGCCTCCATCTTAGCAGCGGGCCGCTGGTCAATCAGAGAGTACTGCACCTGGGAGGAAACATCACTGGACAGTAATACTGGACATACTGAACGCTGACGCAGACTAATGTACTGAACATGCACAGATTTCACAAAACTCTATAAGGTACAAGGAAATTGCCTCCCATTAAGCTAGTGAGAAAGCGAGAGAAAGATGGGGCAAACAAATGAGGGAATGAGGGAGCAGGCACTGTACCTGGTTACTGGAGATTCTGATCCCTTTGTTTGTGATCTCCTCAAGCCTCTGAGTGTCAAAGTTGGTGAGGGCCAGCTCTCCTGAAGAGTAAGAAAATAAGGAGTACATCTAAACTAGACAAACAGGCACAGCTCATCAACAAGTACACAAGGTACATGGCTGAACTGTGAATCTTAACAAAGAGCTTGTGTGCATGGGAATAGTAAATGGTTATATAAGATGACCTACGTATGAGTCCATCCTGCTGCAGGTCAGACAGGTGCCCCAGGGCATGCAGGTATCTATTATCGCTGTAGTCCCACCAGTGGAACTGCACACAGTCCAGAGAATCCACCTGCATACGGGCCATGGAACGCTGCAGCGCCTTCTCCACAACCTAGTGACGAGACATATTAAAGATGTCTACACCAGGCGTGAGTTATCTTACCCTGTTATGGCTGGTGAGGGTGCAGGCTTTTGTTGCAGCCAAGTGACATAGCTGAACCAGAACAGACACCTCAAAATAGAATCAGATAAGGGGAGTCTCACAGAGCTGAACCAGAACAGACACCTCAGAATAGAATCAGGTAAGGGGAGTCTCACAGAGCTGAACCAGAACAGACACCTCAGAATAGAATCAGATAAGGGGAGTCTCACAGAGCTGAACCAGAACAGACACCTCAAAATAGAATCAGATAAGGGGAGTCTCACAGAGCTGAACCAGAACAGACACCTCAGAATAGAATCAGATAAGGGGAGTCTCACAGAGCTGAACCAGAACAGACACCTCAAAATAGAATCAGATAAGGGGAGTCTCACAGAGCTGAACCAGAACAGACACCTCAGAATAGAATCAGATAAGGGGAGTCTCACAGAGCTGAACCAGAACAGACACCTCAGAATAGAATCAGATAAGGGGAGTCTCACAGAGCTGAACCAGAACAGACACCTCAGAATAGAATCAGATAAGGGGAGTCTCACAGAGCTGAACCAGAACAGACACCTCAGAATAGAATCAGATAAGGGGAGTCTCACAGAGCTGAACCAGAACAGACACCTCAAAATAGAATCAGATAAGGGGAGTCTCACAGAGCTGAACCAGAACAGACACCTCAGAATAGAATCAGATAAGGGGAGTCTCACAGAGCTGAACCAGAACAGACACCTCAGAATAGAATCAGATAAGGGGAGTCTCACAGAGCTGAACCAGAACAGACACCTCAGAATAGAATCAGATAAGGGGAGTCTCACAGAGCTGAACCAGAACAGACACCTCAAAATAGAATCAGATAAGGGGAGTCTCACAGAGCTGAACCAGAACAGACACCTCAGAATAGAATCAGATAAGGGGAGTCTCACAGAGCTGAACCAGAACAGACACCTCAGAATAGAATCAGATAAGGGGAGTCTCACAGAGCTGAACCAGAACAGACACCTCAGAATAGAATCAGATAAGGGGAGTCTCACAGAGCTGAACCAGAACAGACACCTCAGAATAGAATCAGATAAGGGGAGTCTCACAGAGCTGAACCAGAACAGACACCTCAAAATAGAATCAGATAAGGGGAGTCTCACAGAGCTGAACCAGAACAGACACCTCAGAATAGAATCAGATAAGGGGAGTCTCACAGAGCTGAACCAGAACAGACACCTCAAAATAGAATCAGATAAGGGGAGTCTCACAGAGCTGAACCAGAACAGACACCTCAGAATAGAATCAGATAAGGGGAGTCTCACAGAGCTGAACCAGAACAGACACCTCAAAATAGAATCAGATAAGGGAGTCTCTCAAATAGCTGAAAGTTGTCCTGAGACACTGCCCTCAAGCAGTTCTAATTGTTAATTGGTGTGTGTGATATTCAGTATTTAGCTTTCAGATTTTAATAGATGGTGGACAACTTGTAGGATGATTTTTCCCACACTAGTCTGTATTAAAGACTCACCTTGCGGTCCATTGGTCCAGGTCGTGGCACCCATTTGGTCAAACCCTGCAGGGGTGGTGCAGCATCACAGCTGGGTTTCGATTTCAGCTAGAAAACAGAATGCTACAATTATAATCCGTGCCATCTGTGAAAAGACACATATGTATTCACAAAATGTACTCAGTCTGGTTGTGTACCACACTTTATATAGGAACACCCTCAGTCCACATAATCCCCTCAAAGATCTCAGACACTTTTCAGTCAGACGTGAGAGACCATATAAATCTCTCCGTTTCATACGTGAGAGCAGAGCAGATGTGTCTAGTTACAGACAGGTGATTCAATCCTCAGAGAGGTTGGTGTTGGGAAGCATTTTCGGAGGACATTATTCCAGGTGTCAAAACACATACAAGTCAAAATCGTGTGAGATGCAGCGTGCCTGGGCACCGACAAGGTCTGAAATCCAAAGGAATCAATAAATGAAGATGCAAATAAAGTCTTCATATTAAAACCAATGTTAATGGTGAAGAAACAAAAGTGGGGGTGCAAGAGTGCATCTAACAATGTTTGTATGACTAAGGCTTGATGTGTACGGGCTTTTTCATGTGTGAGTATAAGTGATAGTGAGAGAATTTACTGATCTTCCATACACCATCTCTCCCCTGATTCTTGAGCGCGAGACTGAGCAGCCCAACAGTCGAATAGCAACTGTGCTACATTAGCTCCCTCCTGTGCCAATTCAGGGGTACTGCTCCACTTGCACACAGATCTGAGATCAATGTTCATACAATCTACAATATGTACATACACTTTCAATCCAACAGGTTCATAATCTGGAGATTGTGTGGTGTAGGTCACAACAACAATTCATACCTGGCTGTTGAAGTGTCCAAAAATCTCCTCCGCTGGTCCATAGATATCTGCCATGTCAAAAGTTGTTAGGCCAGCATCAATATAGGCTTGCATTGCCTGCACTGGAATAGGAAAAGGGGGTTTGATATTAACTGTTAGGGAAATACATTTGTGGGTAAAAAAAATGCTATAATAGGCAGCATCATCATAAAACAAAAGAAAATTATATAGTACCCATTTTTCCATTGATACTGTATGAAACTGATAGGCTATAGCCAGCAGCCTACTACCCTGCATCTCACTCCTGGCTTACTTCTGAAGCTAAGCAGGGTTGGTCCTGGTCAGACCCTGGATGGGAGACCAGATGCTGCTGGAAGTGGTGTTGGAGGGCCAGTAGGAGGCACCCTTTCCTCTGGTCAAAAAACAACAACATCCCACTGCCCCAGGGCAGTGATTGGGAACATTGCCCTGAGTAGGGTGCTGTCTTTTGGATGGGAAGTTAAACGGGTGTCCTGACTCTGTGGTCATTAAAGATCCCATGGCACTTATTGTAAGAATAGGGGTGTTAACCCTGGTGTCCTGGCTAAATTCCCAATCTGACCCTCATACAATCACCTAATCATCCCCCGTTTACAATTGGCTCAATCATCCTGTGACTGTTCCCCAGGTTGTTGCTGTAAACAGAATTTGTTCTCAGTTAAATAAACTGGATAAAATATTGTGTGGGGCACTCACTCATGTAAGACATTAGCTAGACACTTAAGGTCTAAAAACGTGTGAATAAATTTGATTTTGGAGTGAACTTTTACCCTACTTTCAGTTTACCTGCTTTGGGATGATCCACCGGACCGTGAGCACCTGATACCTGCCACATGCCGTTCAGGATGCGGCAGATCTCCAAGCCCCCTGCCAGCCGAACTTTGGGCACTTGAGCCATCCTAAGAAATGCAGGATAGTAAACAGACTGCATTCCATTCTAAATTAAACCACTATCTAGATCAAATGCTTTTCAACATTTCGGGTTGTGTACTTATCTGTTGAACTGACATCATAACTAATACAGAAAGTAGCTGGTTCATTTAAACTCGACATTCATCGTACGGTTGTTGATACTTCCAGCAGCTTAGCTGTTATCAAAGTTAACTCCTTCGACGAAATATATAACTGGGGTATGCAACATTTTGGACAAAAATATTATTTACCTTTCTTAGCGATGTAATTACTGTGTAAATGGTTTACACAAGACAGCCTCGGAGTGTGTTTAGCTAACTACTGCTAACTGTAATAAAAAAAAACATTACAAAACATGTTATGCAGTTTATGCAAGACTCTGTCGGTTCTTCGTTGAGGTTCAACCGCGGTTGGCATCCAATAAATGTTGCATTACCGCCACCTACTAGACTGGAGTATAACTCCCTTAAATTTAGCTTTAAAAAAAATAATATATATATATACAGTGAGGGAAAAAAGTATTTGATCCCCTGCTGATTTTGTACGTTTGCCCACTGACAAAGAAATGATCAGTCTATAATTTTTATGGTAGGTTTATTTGAACTGTGAGAGACAGAATAACAACAAAAAAATCCTGAAAAACGCCTGTCAAAAATGTCATAAATTGATTTGCATTTTAATGAGGGAAATAAGTATTTGACCCCCTCTCAATCATAAAGATTTCTGGCTCCCAGGTGTCTTTTATACAGGTAACGAGCTGAGATAAGGAGCACACTCTTAAAGGGAGTGCTCCTAATCTCAGTTTGTTACCTGTATATAAGACACCTGTCCACAGAAGCAATCAATCAATCAGATTCCAAACTCTCCACCATGGCCAAGACTAAAGAGCTCTCCAAGGATGTCAGGGACAAGATTGTAAACCTACACAAGGCTGGAATGGGCTACAAGACCATCGCCAAGCAGCTTGGTGAGAAGGTGACAACAGTTGGTGTGATTATTCGCAAATGGAAGAAACACAAAAGAACTGTCAATCTCCCTCGGCCTGGGGCTCCATGCAAGATCTCACCTCGTGGAGTTGCCATGATCATGAGAACGGTGAGGAATCAGCCCAGAACTACACGGGAGGATCTTGTCAATGATCTCAAGGCAGCTGGGACCATAGTCACCAAGAAAACAATTGGTAACACACTACGCCGTGAAGGACTGAAATTCTGCAGCGCCCGCAAGGTCCCCCTGCTCAAGAAAGCACATATACATGCCCGTCTGAAGTTTGCCAATGAACATCTGAATGATTCAGAGGACAACTGGGTGAAAGTGTTGTGGTCAGATGAGACCAAAATGGAGCTCTTTGGCATCAACTCAACTCGCCGTGTTTGGAGGAGGAGGAATGCTGCCTATGACCCCAAGAACACCATCCCCACCGTCAAACATGGAGGTGGAAACATTATGCTTTGGGGGTGTTTTTCTGCTAAGGGGACAGGACAACTTCACCGTGTCAAAGGGACGATGGACGGGGCCATGTACCGTCAAATCTTGGGTGAGAACCTCCTTCCCTCAGCCAGGGCATTGAAAATGGGTCGTGGATGGGTATTCCAGCATGACAATGACCCAAAACACATGGCCAAGGCAACAAAGGAGTGGCTCAAGAAGAAGCACATTAAGGTCCTGGAGTGGCCAAGTCAGTCTACAGACCTTAATCCCATAGAAAGTCTGTGGAGGGAGCTGAAGATTCGAGTTGCCAAACGTCAGCCTTGAAACCTTAATGACTTGGAGAAGATCTGCAAAGAGGAGTGGGACAAAATCCCTCCTGAGATATGTGCAAACCTGGTGGCCAACTACAAGAAATGTCTGACCTCTGTGATTGCCAACAAGGGTTTTGCCACCAAGTACTAAGTTATGTTTTGCAGAGGGGTCAAATACTTATTTCCCTCATTAAAGTGCAAATAAATGTATAACATTTTGACATGCGTTTTTCTGGATTTCTTTGTTGTTATTCTGTCTCTCACTGTTCAAATAAACCTACCATTAAAATTATAGACTGATCATTTATTTGTCAGTGGGCAAACGTACAAAATCAGCAGGGGATCAAATACTTTTCCCCCTCACTATATATATATACTACAAATACCCTACTATCTAACACTACACTCAAAAAATAATAATAATAATTACCATTCTCCACTATTTAAATATATTTAGTCCTACTTCAGGCCAACAGCCTGAAAGAATGGGACACCACCACTTAACACACCCTGTAACTCTTCGATGTCAAGTCTCACACACCCAAATACCTCTCTGCATCTGCCACCACAACCTTTATTTTCAGTGACTTACGTTCCATCCCTGCATTATAGTTGATAACCATTGCTAGAAATGCCAAAAATCCAATCTTACTGAGATATACAAGTCACAAGTTTTGTCACCTACTCATTCAAGGGTTTTTCTTTATTATAACAATTTTCTACATTGTAGAATAATAATGAAGACATCAAAACAATGAAATAACACATATGGAATCATGAAGTAACCAAAAAAAGTGTTTTATATTTGAGATTCTTCAAAGTAGCCACCCTTTGCCTTGATGACAGCTTTGCACACTCTTGGCATTTTCTCAACCAGCTTCATGAGGAATGCTTTTCAGTCTTGAAAGAGTTCCCACATATCCTGAGCACTTGTTGGCTGCTTTTCCTTCACTCTGCGGTCCAACTCATCCCAAACCATCTCAATTGGGTTGAGGTCGAGTGATTGTGGAGGCCAGGTCATCTGATGCAGCACTCCATTACTCTCCTTCTTGGTCAAATAGCCCTTACACAGCCTGGAGGTGTGTCCTAATTATCCTGTTGAAAAACAGGCAGAATGTCAGAAAAAAACGTACTACTACAAGATATAGGCTAGGCCAACAAAAACACTAACTGCTCGACACAGTTGAATACAGTATAGGTATCTTACCTTTTCATTATTCATCACTAGTTAACAGAAATTCTCCCCATAGGTTATCTGTACTGTACATTCAAGAGTGTGCAAAGCTGTCATCAAGGCAAAGGGTGGCTACTTTGAAGAATCTAAAATATATTTTGATTTGTTTTATACTTTTTTGGTTACTATATGATTCCATATGTGTTATTTCATCATTTTGATATCTTCACTATTATTCTACAATGTAGAAAATTGTACAAATAAAAAATAAAAATAAAACTTTAATGAGTAGGTGGGTCCAAAATTTTGACGGGTAGTGTCTTCACTGCCTCATCATATGACAATTTCTGCAATACTCCAGCCCTGGAAATCTCAACCTGTCTCTCTCGCACAGGACATTTCTGTTCCCCAGTCCCATGGGCACTCCTAAAATTAACACATACTGTACCACTAATTTCCCCAATGCTACACATTCCTTTGTCTCAAGCCCTTCTGCACACTTCTCACACCTAGGAACCTCCCTCCTACACACTGCTGCCACATGCCCATAAGCTTGACACCTGTAACAATGTAATTTATTAGGCACAAAAGCTCGTACAGGATCACTTTGTCTTGCAAAGACCCGGGATCTTCCCCTTCAGTTGGTCAGCTTTCACATTTACCACTACCCCAGTAATCACTCCTTTCAATGTCACCCTTTTCTTGAGAGCGAAACAATTCACATTTCTTGCCCCCATTCGTTTAACATGGAGAGCTCTGTTATTCTACCAGTGTCTCGCCAGCAACACCAAAAAATTACTTAGGAAATGTTCAAAATAAAAGTCCACCATGTAGTAGTAGAAATGTGTCAATACCCTGTATTTATTCATAATATATTAAAAATAGTTCATATTTGTTCATATTTAAGTGGCATTTGCATTAAATGTGGGTTCTACAATATGTTCCAATGTCAAATAATTGGCCACAATGCAAATCACTATATACTTCTTTATGAATGGACCGTCTCACTCTTCACCCATTCATCGCCATTTTACCAGTTGTGGTTGTCTTAGCTAATTAGCTGTTGTTGTCTTAGCTAGCTCTCCCAATAAACACCTTTGATTGCTTTATGCCTCGCTTTGTCTCTCTCAAATGTCAATATGCCTTGTATACTGTTGTTTAGGATACTTATCATTGTTTTAGTTCACTGCGTAGCCCCTAGTCCGACTCAACATGCCTCAGATACCTCTTTTGTCCCACCTCCCACACATGCGGTGACCTCACCCAGCATAACTGCATTCAGAGATGCAACCTCTCTTATTGTCACTCACTGCCTGGGTTTACCTCCAATGTACCCGCACCCTACCATACCCCTGTCTGTACATTATGCCCTGAACCTATCCTACCACGCCCAGAAATCTGCTCCTTTTATTCTCTGTCCCTAACGCTTTAGACGACCAGTTTTGATAGCCTTTAGCCGTACCCTCATCCTACTCCTCCTCTGTTCCTCGGGTGATGTGGAGGTTAACCCAGGCCCTGCGTGTCCCCAGGTGCTCTCATTTGTTGACTTCTGTAACCGAAAAAGCCTTGGTTTCATGCATGTTAACATCAGAAGCCTCCTCTCTAAGTTTGTTTTACTCACTGCTTTAGCACACTCCGCCAACCCTGATTTCCTTGCCATGTCTGAATCCTGGCTTAGGAAGGCTACCAAAAATTCAGAGATTTCCATCCTCAACTACATCATTTTCCGTCAAGATAGAACTGCCAAAGAGGGAGGAGTTGCAATCTACTGCAGAGATAGCCTGCAAAGTTCTGTCATGCTTTACAGGTCTATGCCCAAACAGTTTGAGCTTCTAATTTTAAAAATGTATCTCTCCAGAAATAAGTCTCTCACTGTTGCCGCCTGTTATAAACCCCCCTCAGCTCCCAGCTGTGCCCTAGACACCATATGTGAATTGATTGCCCCCCATCTATCTTCAGAGTTCGTTCTGTTAGGTGACCTAAACTGGGATATGCTTAACACCCCGGAAGTCCTACAATCTAAGCTAAATGCCCTCAATCTCACACAAATTATCAAGGAACCCACCAGGTACAACCCTAAATCCGTAAACATGGGCACCCTCATAGATATTATCCTGACCAACTTGCCCTCCAAAATACACCTCTGCTGTTTTCAATCAGGATCTCAGCAATCACTGCCTCATTGCCTGCATCCGCTATGGGTCCGCGGTCAAACGACCATCACTGTCAAACGCTCCCTAAAACACTTCTGCGAGCAGGCCTTTCTAATCGACCTTGGCCGCGGTATCCTGGAAGGATATTGACCTCATCCCGTCAGTCGAGAATGCCTGGTCGTTCTTTAAAAGTAATTTCCTCACCATCTTAAATAAGCACGCCCCTTTCAAAAAATGTAGAACTAAGAACAGATATAGCCCTTGGTTCACTGCAGACCTGACTGCCCTCAACCAGCACAAAAACATCCTGTGGCGGACTGCACAAGCATCGAATAGTCCCTGCAATATGCAACTTTTCAGGGAAGTCAGGAACCAATACACGCAGTCAGTCAGGAAAGCAAAGGCTAGCTTCTTCAAACAGAAATTTGCATCCCGTAGCTCTAACTCCAAAAAGTTATGGGACACTGTAAAGTCCATGGAGAATAAGAGCACCTCCTCCCAGCTGCCAACTGCACTGAGGCTAGGTAACACTGTCACCACCGATAAATCCACGATAAACGAGAATTTCAATAAGCATTTCTCTACGGCTGGCCATGCTTTCCTCCTGGCTACCCCATCCCCGGACAACAGCTCCGCACCCCCCGCAGCTACTTGCCCAAGCCTCCCCAGCTTCTCCTTCACCCAAATCCAGATAGCAGATGTTCTGAAAGAGCTGCAAAACCTGGACCCGTACAAATCAGCTGAGCTAGACAATCTGGACCCTCTCTTTCTAAAATTATCCGGCGCCATTGTTGCAATCCCTATTACCAGTCTGTTCAACCTCTCTTTCGTATCGTCCGAGATCCCTAAAGATTGGAAAGCTGCCGCGGTCATCCCCTATTCAAATGGGGTGACATTCTAGACCCAAACTGTTACAGACCTATATCCATCCTGCCCTGCCTCCCTAAAGTCTTCGAAAGCCAAGTCAATAAACAGATCACTGAACATTTCGAATCCCACTGTACCTTCTCCGCTATGCAATCCGGTTTCCGAGCTGGTCTTGGGTGCACCTCAGCCACGCTCAAGGTACTAAACGATATCATAACCGCCATCGATAAAAGACAGTACTGTGCAGCCGTCTTCATCGACCTGACCAAGGCTTTCGACTCTGTCAATCACCGCATTCTTATCAGCAGACTCAACAGCCTTGGTTTCTCAAATGACTGCCTCGCCTGGTTCACCAACTACTTCTCAGACAGAGTTCAGTGTGTCAAATCGGAGGGCCTGTTTTCCGGACCTCTGGCAGTCTCTATGGGGGTACTACAGGATTCAATTCTCGGGTCGACTATTTTCTCTGTACATATCAACGATGTCGCTCTTGCTGCGGGTGATTCCCTGATCCACCTCTACGCAGACAACACCATTCTGTATACATCTGGCCCTTCTTTGGACACTGTGTTAAAAACTCCCAACGAGCTTCAATGCTATACACCACTCCTTCTGTGGCCTCCAACTGCTCTTAAACGCTAGTAAAACTAAATGCATGCTTTTCAACCATTCGCTGCTTGCAACCGCCCGCCCGACTAGCATCACTACTCTGGACGGTTCCGACTTAGAATATGTGGACAACTACAAATACCTAAGTGTATGGCTAGACTGTAAACTCGCCTTCCAGACTCATATTAAACATCTCCAATCCAAAATTAAATCTAGAATCGGCTTCCTATTTCGTAACAAAGCCTCCTTCACTCACACCGCCAAACATACCCTCGTAAAACTGACTATCCTACCGATCCTCGACTTCGGCGATGTCATCTTCAAAATAGCCTCCAACACTCTACTCTGCAAACTGGATGCAGTCTACCACAGTGCTATCCGTTTTGTCACCTAAGCCCCATACACCATCCACCACTGTGACCTGTATGCTCTAGTCGGCTGGCCCTCGCTACATATTCGCCGCAAGACCCACTGGCTCCAGGTCATCTATAAGTCTTTGCTAGGTAAAACTCTGCCTTATCTCAGCTCACTGGTCACGATAACAACACCCACCTGTAGCACGCGCTCCAGCAGGTATATCTCACTGGTCATCCCCAAAGCCAACAACTCCTTTGGCCGCCTATCCTTCCAGTTCTCTGCTGCCAATGACTGGAACGAATTCCAAAAATCGCTGAAGCTGGAGACTTATATTTCCCTCACTAACTTTAAACATCAGCTATCTGAGCAGATAACCGATCACTGCAGCTGTACATAGCCCATCTGTAAATACCCCATCCAATCTACCTACCTCATCCCCATTGTTTTTATTTACTTTTCTGCTCTTTTGCACACCAGTATATCTGCTTGCACATCATCATCTGCACATCTATCACTCCAGTGTTAATTTTGCTTTATTGTAATTACTTTGCTACTATTGCCTATTTATTGCCTTACCTCCTCATGCCATTTGCATTTATTTTTTTCTATTGTGTTATTGACTGTACGTTTGTTTATTCCATGTGTAACTCTGTGTTGTTGTTTGTGTCACACTGCTTTGTTTTATCTTGGCCAGGTCGCAGTTGTAAATGAGAACGTGTTCTCAACTAGCCTACCTGGATCAAAAAAAAGGTGAAATAAAGAAAGTAAAAAAAATTGTCACGAGTCAACGTAAACACACTATTATTTGGAGTGGTAAACCTCAACTTCCAAAAATTTGCATCATCTGACAAAACACACTTCAGTGTATCCTCACTGTTTTTGACGTCCAAATCTCCAGTTACATTTGAAGTCAGAAGTTTACATTCACTTAGGTTGGAGTCCTTAAAATTCGTTTTTCAACCACTCCACAAATTTCTTGTTAATAATCTAGTTTTGGCAAGTCGGTTAGGACATCTACTTTGTGCATGACACAAGTAATTTTTCCAACAATTGTTCACAGACAGATTATTTCACTTATAATTCACTGCATCAAAATTCCAGTGGGTCAGAAGTTTACATACAATAAGTAGACTGTGCCTTTAAACAGCTTGGAAAATTCCAGGAAACGATGTCATGGCTTTAGAAGCTTCATTTGAGTCAATTGGAGGTGTACCTGTGGATCTATTTCAAGGCCTACCTTCAAACTCAGTGCCTCTTTGCTTGACATAGGAAAATCTAAAGAAATCAACCAAGACTTCAGAAAAAAATTGTAGACCTCCACAAGTCTGGTTCATCCTTCGGAGCAATTTACAAACGCCTGAAGGTACCACGTTCATCTGTACAAACAATACTACACAAGTATAAACACCACGGGACCACGCAGCCGTCATACCGCTCAGGAAGGAGACGCGTTCTGTCTCCTAGAGATGAACGTACTTCGGTGCAAATAGTGCAAATCAATCCCAGAACAACAGCAAAGGACCTTGTGAAGATGCTGGAGGAAACAGGTACAAAAGTATCTATATCCACAGTAAAATGAGTCCTATATCGACATAACCTGAAAGACATTTTGGACAAATGTCCTCTGGTCTGATGAAACAAATATAGAACTGTTTGGTCATAATGACCATCGTTATGTTTGGAGAAAAAGAGGGATGCTTGTAAGCTGAAGAACACCATCCCAACCGTGAAGCACCGGGTGACAGCATCATGTTGTGGGGGTGCTTTGCTGCAGGAGGAACTGGTGCACTTCACAAAATAGATGGCATCATGAGGGAGGAAAATCATGTGGATATATTGAAGCAACATCTCAAAGACATCAGTCAGGAAGTTAAAGCTTGGTCGCAAATCACTTCTAAAGTTGTGGCAAAATGGTGTAAGGACAACAAAGTGAAGGTATTGGAGTGGCCATCACAAAGCCCTGACCTCAATCCCATAGAACATTTGTGGGCAGAACTGAATAAGCGTGTGCGAGCAAGGAGGCCTACATACCTGACTCAGTTACACCAGCTCTGTCAGGAGGAATGGCCAAAATTCACCCAACCTATTGTGGGAAGCTTGTGGAAGGCTACCCGTAACATTTGACCCAAGTTAAACAATTTAAAGTCAATGCTACCAAATACTAATTGAGTGTATGTAAACTTCTGACCCACTGGGAATGTGATGAAACAAAATAAAAGCTGAAATAAATCATTCTCTCTACTATTATTCTGGCATTTCACATTCTTAAAATAAAGTGGTGATCCTAACTGGCCTAAAACAGGGAACTTTTACTAGGATTAAATGTCAGGAATTGTGAAAAACTGAGTTTAAATGTACTTGGCTAAGGTGTATGTAAACTTCCCACTTCAACTGTACATGTTTCTCATCTGATTCAGTTTTCATAGAGCTTACAATTTCCTCATCTGATAAACCTCTACTACAACTTTATGTCTCTAAGAGGTAGTAATAATTTCCAATATCCTGGGTGTCTGAGATTTGATTGAGCTGCACCACTGACACTCCACCATATGAGATCATATGCATCACCAAGAGCAGGGCAGGCCAGGGCTATCCATTGCAGTGTGTCATGCAGTGTAGCCTAGTTTTATTCACATCGTCCCAGCACAGCAAAAAAAACTTGGGAAGGAAGTTAATTTTCATACAAATATAACTTTGCCCTGTGGTTCTCCGAGCACGCACTACGTATAGCCTAGGCCTATAGCCTAGTATAAACTATGGGTAATTTGATTGAGACCACATTAAATATAGGCACACTTGATATTGCACATCCAGCAGGGAATCAGGTATGATGGGCAGCACACACATCACTTTTGCTCCGGCACTTAGAATATTATTCTCTCTGTAATCCAATATGTAATTTATAGGCAGGCATTGCATTGGGACCAATGGAGTGGGTGGACTCAATGTTGCTGCCATAACACTAATATGCTGACCAGACCACTCGTGTGCATGTTGATTCTGTCCACCCACACACAATCAGGACACGCAGGTTGAAATATCAAAACAAACCCTGAACCAACTATATTAATTTGGGACAGGTCGAAAAGCGTTAAACATTTATGGCAATTTAGCTAGCTAACCTGTTGCTAGCTAATTTGTCCTGGGATATAATCATTGGGTTGTTATTTGACCTGAATTGCACAAGGTCCTCTACTCCGACAATTAATCCACAGATTAAAGCATAAATCGAGTTTGTTTCTAGTAATCTCTCCTCCTTCAGGCTTCTTCTTCAGACTTTATATGAAAGTTGGCAAACAACTTTAAGGTGCATTACCACCACCAACTGGACTGGAGTGTGGACCTCAGTTCATCTTTCAATCACCCACGTTGGTAAATGCTCCTAAAAAAAACAATGAGATGGGAGAGGCAGGACTTGCAGTGAATCAAGTGTCACAAATAGAACCAAGGTCTATTTTAGGGCATGATTACGCAAACGCTCGTTGACGTGCACGAGCAGTGTGGATGACTGAATAACATCTGTACAGCGGTGTACGTCCGAGGACTGTTCACAGCATGCGCGAGTGACTGCCCTCTGAAGGTTGATAGTAACCTAATCTCTCTTGGAGAGACTACGTAAACATAAATGGTAATCAAGCATTACACAAGACTTTAGTAATGGGTTAACCGAGATGAATAGTAACCTGTCAATAATTGTGTACTCGATGCTGTACACAACTTTTAGATGTGTGTTCATCAATAGGCCTATACATTGTCGTGTCTTTGGCATCATTAAAACTGAAGACCTATTTATCAAATAACTCTCTGTAATTATTATTACGCGATTAAACTGATTAATCGCGTAACTGTAATTAACTAGGAAGTCGGGGCACCAAGGAAAATATTCAGATTAAAGTTATAATTTTCCTAATATAACTTTGATATTTTAATATCTGATCAATTAGTCTTCGAATTAATGAATTATTATTTACCTCGTCAGTCTCATTCCAAACGTCGTAAATTGTTGGTTATCTGCACGAACCCAGTCTTCACTATGAGTCATCCATACATCAATTGTCTTAAAATAATTTATTTACTAAGTAATTCACAGAAATGCATAACAAACAGTAGATATCATTACAAAGAAATGATAGAGGAATGTGCCCTAGTGGGCTAAACCGGTATGGCGGCTTGTTGGACGAAAGGGGAGTGGGGGTCAGCTGAGAAGGCACTACAGAGTTGATAATTATAACAATTGAAATACTAATCCTTTGCACATGAACGCTCACTCATTCGGGAATAATTGCAATGAATATATATATTTACGCTCAGTGTGTCGTCGGGATCTCTGTTGAAAAGTTAGTTTCTGTTGGAGAGTCTGTCCGCCCTCTCTCTCTGTCGTGGTTAGAATGGGTAGTTCAGAGAGACATTCATTAATGTCGTAATAGGAGAGATGTTTCGGCGGTTGTCGGTCTTCGCGTTCAATGATACCGAATTCCTAGCTGCAGACTAGTAATTAATATCAAAGATTTGTTCTTATTCTGTCGGTATCGATAGTCTAAGAGTTTAACCACGTGGTATGGTTAAAAGTTCAGCAAGAGGAAAGCTTGGTCTCCTCTCAAACCTTGGCCCTCTCGTTATCGAGGTAAGCTGGTCTGGTGATAGAAAACATAGGTGGGGGTTTTATTCAGAAGAGCAGAAAAAGGCTGTCATGACGCCAGGTCCTCTCTGTGTCCCTGGGGGCGTGCCAAGGACTTAGTGAAACTTTAAACAGAAATACAACTCTCTCACATTAACATCATTACATAGCATCCCATCATCTCACAAATAGCTTCCTTATTCATTCATTTTATACAACCATTTAGATGTAAGTCTCATAGCTGAGGCTATTGTATAAACATGATTATGGTAATATGGCCGTATTGTCTCTCATGAGTTTCACAAAATTGTACCAAACGGACCAGTTCATAGCTGGATTCTTCACCGATCTTTTATACCTTCTCCAGAACCTGAATATTGTTTGGTTGTCAAGTTCTGTGAGGTAGAAGAATTCCTTTGTGTGGTCTATGAAAACTCTCTCTCTCTCGATACTGTGGCCAAATTCATAGGAATTTACGACCTCTTCTGACCATAGCAGACTGGGTGTAGGAGACAGAGGGAGATGGTGCAGAGGTAGGGGGATGGTGCTCTCAGTGTCCAAAGAGGGCAATATCATGACAACATACATAATTCATGCAGACAAAAACGAGAACCTGTAAAATACAGAAACATTGAGTGTCTTTATTTTCCATACATTCCCCAGACATTTCAATCTGGTAGAGGTAAACCCAACTAAAGATAGCTGTTCATGAGAGGTTGGCAATTGGACAGAGCACTAAATTAAGGTTCAGAAAGCAATACCAGTAGCTCATGTGAAATCGAGAGATTTGCATTGTTTAACACAATCCCCCTCAAAATAAGACCAAAGTCTCAAATCCATTACACGATTGGAGTAAATTGCATACATTCAAGGCATTGTTAGTTTAAAGTGACTAGAATAAATACACAGAGAAATGATTGTTGTGTGGACATTTCACTATTACATACTTTATGGATTTTATCCACTGTTTATTTTTTTACAAAATTCTTAAGTATGTAATAGTGAAATGTACAGGCATAATGTCAGGAGAAAAAATATACCAGATATAGGCTGGGGCAACAAAAACACTAACTGCTCGACCCAGTTGCATACAGTATAGGTATCTTTTCATTATTCATCACTAGTTAACCTATGGGGAGAGTTAATGTTATCTGTACTGTACATTCAAATTCAATTCCAAGGCAATTTATTTCAGTACACTTACAACTGACAGAAATTCTCTCATTCCAAGGTGACCCAAATTAACCTATTTGTGCAACTTATCTACTACTCCAACACTACTTGCTATGAGATTAGTCCCCAAGTAAGAGTTCACAGTGACAAGCAACTGAAACCTCACAGTATTAAAGATATAAAGAGGTATAGAAAAGTGCATATTTCTATCGGTGAAATGTAAACCTGCATAAGACCCATTTACAGTAATATGCAAACAATGTGCATTTTGATTAAAAGTTTGACCAAACAAACCAGAAAATCATTTTAAAAACACCATTCAATATGAACTTATTTGTCACTTTATAACACAGGTTCCCTGTTCGCTAGTTGATCCTTGAATAAAAATGGCAAATACACAGTAGTAACTACAGTAGGTAATGACAAAAAAATGCTGTGTAGAACATTTAATTTATGTTATGTTATCTGTTTACGGATTCAAACCCCAAACAGAAAAAAGTTAAGAATAGTTGCCAGGATACACTCAAAAATATTTGTCCATCTTGCCATATTGTCCATTACAAGGTGTACCAAACATGTTCTTTTCAAACTGCTCCATGATAACCAATATTAATTAACTTCTTAATTACAAAAATAACATTATTCAAGAATTAGAGGTATTATTTCTGTTGTCTTACATTTCATGACATGACTCAGCCCTCAAAGCTCAACCCTTGGTGTGCAGGTTTCTGTTCCGGCTCATTGTTCAATCATGTCAACTTGGATGACAATCGCCTAACGGGGCAGCAGGCAGCCTAGTGGTTGGAGCGTTGGCCCTGTAACCGAAAGGTTGCTAGATCAAATCCCTGAGCTGACAAGGTAAAATAAATCTGTCATTCTGCCCCTGAACAAGGCAGTTAACCCACTGTTCCTAGGCTGTCATTGTAAATAAGAAAGTGTTCTTAACCTGTTGGGGTGTAGGGGGCAGTATTTTCACGGCCGGATGAAAAACGTACCCAAATTAAACTGGTTACTACTCTGGCCCAGAAACTAGAATATGCATATTATTAGTAGATTTGGATAGAAAACACTTAAGTCTCTAAAACTGTTTGAATGGTGTCTGTGAGTATAACAGAACTCATATGGCAGGCAAAAACCTGAGAAAAATCCAACCAGGAAGTGGAAAGTCTGGGAATTGTAGTTCTTTTGATTCTCTATCGAAACTACAGTTTCTGTGGGGTCACGCTGCACTTCCTAAGGCTTCCATTGGCTGTCAACAGCCTTCAGAAAGTTATTTCAGCATTCTCCTGTCACTGGGCAGATAATAGGAGCTCAGTCAATCAGTGGACTGCCTGTGGACAAAGGGATTGGATATGTGCGATCCCGCGAGCGAGCCGTTCCTTCTTTTTCTTCTTGAATGAATATGCTATTGTCCGGTTGGAATATTATCGCAATTTTACGTTAAAAATACCATAAAGATTGATTTTAAACAGCGTTTGACATGCTTCTAAGTACGGTAATGAAACATTTTGACTTTGTCTCTGGTACCGCGCTCACGCGTTATGCCTTTGGATAAGTAATCTGTACGCACAAACAAAACGGAGGTATTTGGACATAAATATGGATTATTTTGAACAAAAACATTTCTTGTGGAAGTAGCAGCCCTGGGAGTGCATTCTGACGAAGATCAGCAAAGGTAAGAGAATATTTATAAAACTAATTCTGAGTTTAGGTGACCCCGAACGTGGCGGGTGTCTGTATAGCTTGCTGTGATGGCGAGCTATGTACTCAGAATATTGAAAAATGTGCTTTCTCCGTAAAGCTATTTTAAAATCTGACACAGCGGTTGCATCCAGGAGTAGTCTATCTATAAGTCTTTAAATAATTGTTATATATTTTGTCAACGTTTATGATCGAGTATTTTTGTAAATTGATGTGCACATTCACCGGACGTTTTGGTGGGAATACATTTTCTGAACATCACGCGCCAATGTAAAAAATGCTGTTTTTGGATATAAACTTTACCGAACAAAACATACATGTATTGTGTAACAATGTCCTAGGAGTGTCATCTGATGAAGCTCGTCAAAGGTTAGTGCTTCATTTAGCTGTGTTTTGGGTTTTATTGACATGTCCTTGCTTGGAAAATGGCTGTGTGATTATTTTTGTCTATGTCCTCTCCTAACATAATCTAATGTTTTGCTTTCGCTGTAAAGCCTTTTTGAAATCGGACAATGTGGTTACGTCAAGGAGAAGTGCATCTTTAAAATGGTGTAAAATAGTTGTATGTTTGAGAAAGTTGAATTATGACATTTTGTTGTTTTGAATTTGCCGCCCTGATATTTCACTGGCTGTGTGCCGCAGGTGGCCACGTAGCCCATAGAAGTTAACTGACTTGCCTAGTTAAAGATTTAAAAAACAAGTAGGCCATGTTTGTAAAATAAATGTAAAAAATGTAACTGACTTGCCTAGTTAAGTAAAGGTTAAATATAAAAAACATTACGGTAAGAGATCCTGCACAAACAGGACTAATAATGAGATGTAGAAGGCACTGTTGTTTACCTACCGATTGTTCACCTAATACATTTTTTGCACTATTGGTTAGAGCCTGTAAGTAAGCATTTCAGTGTAAGGTCTACACCTGTTGAATTCAGCACACGTGACAAATAAACTTTGATTTGATTTGTTCAGCATGTCTATAACTGTTAAGTGAAGCCATTGGAATTGAATGTCTTCCCATCTTTCCCCTTCAGTGACTCCCTGTAGAGCAGCAGCCGCTCGGTGGTGTGAGGGGGCAGCCGGCTCCTCTTGGCCCTGACAATGCAGGACGCCATGGGGAAAAGCCGGTCAAAGCCCCCTGATGTGGCTGGCACAGCCAGCAGCCTCCTGGCTGTCCTCTGGAGCTGGGGAAACCGTGAGGCATCTCTCCAAAAGACCTGGGTAGAGCAGTCCCCATGCAGCACAGGCTCTGATAAGTACTGGTCCAGTTCAGACAGCTTCATGGTCTTGTCCGCAGGCTGGAGGAAACTGAAGATGGACTTGTGCTTGAGGTTGACGCTGCAACTGTTAGAGCTGGAGGCCTCAGAGTCCTCCTGGCTGTCTTCACCCTCTTTCTGCTTCACCAATGGGTTCCAGGAATCCATGTCGGTGACCGACGCCTCAACCAGCGTTCGGACCTGAAACTTGGAGGGGGCGGCCAGTGTGGAGGTGTCCCCCTCCTGCTTGGCGTTGTCGAAGGGCTGGAGCTTAATGCGGGGGTCCAGCACCGTGACAAGGATCAGGTCCCTCTGCAGGATGAGGGGCTGGAAGTGTGTGTGCAGGCCAGATCGGAGCCCCTTGGAGAAGTGGCTGTAGTTGGTGGGGCGGGTCTCCAAGGTCCTGTCCAGGCCGATCAGAGAGGGGATGATGAGGGAGAAGGTGACAGCGTCGCTCTGCAGCACCTGGATGGCCTCCTCGAAGGGCTCCAGCAGGCCGATGATGTCCACCACCTGCTCTCGCTTGGCCCTCACCATGGGCGGGGAGCTGGACAAGTCCTTGGCTTCAATGCGGGCCTGAGAAAGCAGGGTCATGACCGAGCCCCACACCGCCTCCAGCATCATCCGCCGCATCGACACAAAGGTGGAATTCCAGTGACCACTGTCGGGTGAGGGGGTCAATGACATGCCACACTTCTTCAGCAACACCTCGTTCCAGTAGGCGCTGCGGTGGAAGAAGGCCACCACGTTGTGCACCTGTGACAGCAGGTTCTCCACAACACGAGAGTTCTTCAGAGCCTCCTTGATCACCAGCTGCAGCATGTTGGCAATGCAGCCCATACGGGTGCCAAACTGGATCTCTGAGAAGTCCTCTGTGGGCATCTGGTCGCCCAGGAAGGCCAGCATCTCCTCCTCGTTTGGGTCGCCTCGCTGAGACGAGCACATGATCCTATAGTCGCAGAAGAGGTCATAGGCAGCAATGGTGTGCTTGGCCTCGTTGGTGATGATGTAACCCAGGTTGTTGGGAAACAGGCCGTAACTCAGCAGAACGGCCTCCAGCTCCCGAGCCACGGCCACGTTCAAGTTCTTGTGGCCGATGTGGCGGAAGGCCACGGTGGGCCGGTGGATGTGCCAGTCGTCATCCAAGAAGTGCAGCTGCACGGCGACAATGGGGTTGGCATAGGGGCTGGCCCAAAGGTCCAGGGTGGCGTGGATCACAGAATTTCCTGCGCTGGCCGCCAGGCAGGTCTTCAGGTTGCGGATCAGATGGGGCTTGATGGCCTTCTCCACATCATCGTACAGCCGGAGGCCCACGGCACGCTGGGACAGCCTCTGATACTGGGGGCCGATCACAGACATGAACCTCCTGAAGCCTGATCCCTCGACGAAGCTGAGGGGAAGCATGTCCTCTGATATCATTCGCAGTACGGCTTCTGTGATGCTCTTCTGACGCGACTGGTGGGTTGTGGGGACACCGCTAGAGCAGGGGCTGTTGGAGTCCCTCTTGGCTGAGACAGGTGGAGACACCACCATCTTTGGCCTGGCTGGGTGAGAGTCCTTTTTTGGCCTAATTTTTTGAGTGAGGGCCATAGCCTCTCTATATTGCCTCATCTACAGAGAACAAAGAGAATGGGTGAAACGGTTTGAATGTTTCAAGATTATACTGTGAAGAAATTCTCAAGTGTCTCCACTTGGTTATAATAATACAGTGCATTTGAAAAGTATTCAGACCCACTGACTTAACATTTCTTTACATAACAGTCTTATTCTGAAATGGATTAAATAGTTGTTTTCCTCATCTACACACAATACCCCATAATGACAAAGCAAAAACAGGGTTTTAGAAATATGTAAAAAAAAAAAAAAAAAAAAAAAAAATGAAATATCATATTTATATAAGGATTCAGACCATTTAAATCAGTACTTTATTGAAGCACCTTTGGCAGCAATTACAGCCTCGGAAGACTTCTTGGGTATGAATCTACAAGCTCGGCACACCTGTATTTGGGGAGTTTCTCCCGTTCTTCATTGCAGATCCTTTCACGCTGTCAGGTTGGATGGAGAGCGTTGCAGCGCAGCTATTTTCAGGTCTCTCCAGAGATGTTTGATCGGGTTCAAGTCCGGGCTTTCGCTGGGCCACACAAGGACATCAAGAGACTTGTCCCGAAGCCACTCCTGCGTTGTCTTGGCTGTGTGCTTAGGGTGGTTGTCCTGTTGGAAGGGGAATCTTTTCCCCAGTCTGAAATCCTGAGCTCTCTGGAGCAGGTTGTCATCAAGGATCTCTGTACTTTGCTCCGTTCATCTTTCCCTCGATCCTGACTACTCTCCCAGTCCCTGCCGCTGAAAAACATCCCCACAGCATGATGCTGCCACCACCATGCTTCACCGTAGGGATGGGGCCAGGTTTCTTCCAGACGTAACGCTTGGCATTCAGGTCAAAGAGTTCAATCTTGGTTTCATCAGACCAGAGAATCTAATTTCTCCTGGTCAGAGTCCTTTAGGTGCCTTTTGGCAAACTCCATACGGGCTGTCATGTGTATTTTACTGAGTAGCGGCTTCCGTCTGGCCACTCTACTATAAAAGTTCTAATTGGCGGAGTGCTGCAGAGATGGTTGTCCTTCTGGAAGGTTCTCCCATCTCCACAGAAGAACTCTGGAGCTCTGTCAGAGTGACCATCGGGTTCTTGGTCACCTCCCTGACCAAGGCCATTCTTTCTCGATTGCTCAGTTTGGCCGGGCGGCCAGCTCGAAGAAGAGTCTTGGTGATTCCAAACTTCTTCCATTTAAGAATGATGGAGGCCACTGTGTTCTTGGGGACCTTCAATGCTGCAGACATTTTTTTGTACACTTCCCCAGATCTGTGCCTTGACACAATCCTGTCTCATAGCGCTACGGACAATTCCTTTGACCTCATGGCTTGGTTTTTGCTCTGACATGCACTGCCAACTGTGGGACCTTATTTATACAGGTGTGCATCTTTCTAAATCATTTCCAATCAATTGAATTTACCACAGGTGGACTCCAATCAAGTCATAGAAACATCAAGGATGATTAATGGAAACAGGATGCACCTGAGCTTAATTTCAAGTCTCATAGCAAAGGGTCTGAATACTTATGTAAATGAGGTATGTTTTTATTTTTAATACATTTGCCAAAATTTCTAGCAACCTGTTTTTGCTTTGTCATTAAGGGGTATTGTGTGTAGATTGATGAGGGGGGAAAAAAATAATTGAATCAATTTTAGAATAAGGCTGTAACGGAACAAAATGTGGAAAAAGGGAAGGGGTCTGAATACTTTCCGAATGCACTGTAATTATACCTGATAGGAGGATAACAAAACACGGGACATATCACTTCTGTTTGTCTCCCACAGACATACACTGAGTGTACAAAACATTAAGGACACCTGCTCTTCCCATGACAGACTGATGTGAAAGCTGTGATCCCATACTGATGTCAATAGTTAAATCCACTTCAAAATCAGTGTAGATGGAGGGGAAAGACAGGCTAAAGAAAGTTTAAGCCTTGAGACAATTGAGACACGGATTGTGTAGGTGTGCCATTGAGAGGGTGAATGGGCAAGAAAAAAATATTTAAGTGCCTTTGAACCAGGTATGGCAATAGGCGCACTGGTTTGTTTCAAGAACCGCAACGCTGCTGGGTTTCCCCATATGCATCTACAAATGGTCCACCAACCAAACGACATCCAGCCAACTTAACAACTGTGGGAAGCATTGGAGTCAACATGGGCCAGTATCCCTGTGGAACGCTTTCGACATCTTATAGAGTCCATGCACTGATGAATTGAGGCGGTTCGGGGGGGGGGGGGCAAATGGGGGGTGTTGGTGAGGTTGTGCAAATAGAGTAACAGTCAAGGACATCGCATTCTTACCACCTCTGGAGGTTCAGGCTCCGAGTCTAAAACATCAAAACGGAAATCCACCTGCAAGCAAAGATAACCTAGGTTAATCAAACATCCACTATATTCAAAACGCAACACTTTACCTTGTGTACACTAAAAGCATATACAGGCACCAGTTTTTTTTTGTTTAAATGTGAGAAACACAAATGGCTAACCTCTCCCTGTTCCAAAGTAATGGGTGATGGGTTAGTTGAACCATGGTGCTTGTTGACCTCGCCCTGCTCCAGAGTAGTGGGTAGTAGTGGGCTCCCGTCATTGTCCATAACATATGCTCCCATCTCTACTTTACGTTTGATGGTTGAGTTCCAGTGGTTTTTCACGGCATTGTCAGTCCTGTCAGAGGTAGAAATGTACAAATTCTGCTAGGTCAACATAGGATCTGAATGTGACCCATTTCATTGCATGTGGCAGGGTTTGATATTATGATGATTAACCATGACCCACGTGCCAGTAAAAACATCTGGCCCAGTTGATCACCACATCCACTGGCTCCATCAACATGTTCAGCGCATATTGGCTGTTCAGTCAGATTTCTGTGCACTGCTGCGATCTTCCATTGGAAACTACTGGGGCAGCATCGGATTCAGCACCACATTGTCGAAAGCACATGCATAAAAGTCTGTCTATTTGAGCAATATGATAGGCTGTTCATTCAAGCACCACCAAGAGTCACAACAACTTCTTGAAAATCAGAGCACAGCATAACTAGTTAAATATTAGACTTAGCTAAAATTATTAACTGTTATTAATTTATATTACGCAGCTTTTAATACATACCATATTAAAAATGTTGCCTATTCGCAGTTTAATAATAGACACGCTAACCTATGGGCCCTGCATGACCCAAATGCAATTTAAACTACCCCAGGTCCAGGACAGTAGAAATATAGTTTGGGACAGTAGATTTTGGGTCAACTGACGTGACCCGGTCAACTATCCTGACGGGCCAGTGAGAAAAAAAGTTAATGCTGGACCCTGCTGTGGCAAATTACCTTCCAGGTAGCAGTTTGGCGATCTCAGCCCAGCGGTTCCCCAGGACGCAGTGGGCTTTGTAGATGATCAGGTCCTCCTCTGGGGTCCATGAGGACTTCTTCACGTCTGGATTGAGGTGGTTGTGCCAGCGCTCCCTGCACTGCTTCCCCAGGCGGCCCTTCAGGTGCTTGGCCACCATCGCCCACTGCTTGGTCCCATATTTACTCACCAGCTCAATGACCTACAGAGAGACAATGATGTAAGAAGGGGAAGGATAAATAATGGGCTGTGGAAATCATTTTCCTCTTTAAGGACAGTAAACTATCTGTATAATGAGATTGGCTTGTTGATGCTCACCTTGTCATCCTCCTCCTTGGTCCAAGTACCCTTGATTATATCTGGATCCAGAGCCTTCATATAGCGGTGCATACATTGGTACTCTGTGCGTCCCTAGAGGAAAGCAACTTTTGTAAGGTTTTACACAGATATGCTCTTATTCATAGTATCAATCCTAACAGGAAAAAAATAGAGGACTAAAATTATATTCTACAATTAAGCCTGTGCTATATCTGTCCCAAATACTCACTGGTAGGAAGCTGACGATAGTTTTCCAGTCACTTTTTCCAAAGTTGTGCACCAGGATCTTTAGATTATCATCCTACAAGTACAAGAGAAAGAACATACTACTGCACCTGCTAAATACAGAGCAGCTGCAACAATTCTCCTCATTCTTTATAACACTTTTACGTTAGTCAGGGCTGAGAGCCTCCGGTTAGTGTTTAGGTTACAGAGAACTATATACACACAAGTATAGGAAGCCATTTTAGAGTTATGGGACAAGGCCTCAAGTTAAGTCTAGATCAATCGCTCACCTCCTCATGAGTCCACTTCACTTTAACTTTACAACTCTCCCGCTGTTCCGCCACATCAGAGTCTGTGTCAACACACAGCATCCCGTCTCCATCGTCACTCTGCATGCTGCAAATAAACAAGTAGAAAAAGATGAGACCAGAGGAAGGCATAAAACTCTAGCACACCTGGATTCAATCTAATTTGATGTTTAAGTGAGACATGGGCTGCATTCCAAACACTTAAAAGACACACCCTATCCCCTCAGCCCTCAAATTAAGTGGACACATGATGACGTCTGACGAGTATACACTTCCAGGGCAAGGGAGGAAGGAATGATTTTTAAATGGACCGCCCTTGCCTGGAAATTCATCACTCGTTCATCCCGCGATGACTGTTTTCAGCCACCGGTTGCTTTTGGGAGTTTTATATGCGCTACAGTCAATTATGATTGCATGTCTACTTATATTAACTATATAATTATTAATATACACCTACTGTATGATAGCTAGCAAATGAATTTGCTAACTAACGTTAGCCTGCCTAGCTGGAACTTCTGAAGGAAAATGTTTCACTTTTACAATTTCCAAAAGCTAACCAAACAAAATCTTCACTTTTACGAGATAGGTTTGTGCCGTCATGTGCATTAGTAGCACAATTTCTAACCTTTGACAATAGTTTTTACTTACACTTGTATGTCGACTTATCCATATTGACGTTGAGGTTTTAAGTTTTGGCTGACTTTTCTTAGCGGATGAACAATCATCGCAAATTTAATTATGATGCATTTCACGCCCCGAAGTGAACAGAATTGTACACTCGCAAAACGAGGGCTGAGGGGCTTACGTTGCAAACTTCCCTTGCTTGGCTAATCATTTTGACCAATGACAAATATGGCTGCGGGGACTCCAAGGGCAAGTGGACGAGGGTGTGTATTTTATGAGTTTGAAACACAGCCATGGATGAGCCCCTCAATTACAAAGTTCCTTCACAGCTACTATCACCTACCAGTCATACCTGCTGCTTTATTGAGCTGAACCTATTTCATGTGAGCTGCCTTGTTTACACTGCAGGCCTTAATGCTCAAATCAGTTTTGCTTTTTAAATCTGTTTTGGGATACTGACTGTCCGAACAGCAAGTTACAAGGGACCAAATTGGATTTGTGTGTGTTCAGAGTGCAGTCATTTGCTGACATGGCAATGGTATTTGTCATTGAACGATGGGTGATTGTGCAGAGCGTAGGCTGATTGGTGGTGGTGTTCCCGCTTCCTATCACTGAGAACTTAAGGTGACAATTCCTGCCACGGAAGTTGCTTTAAATGTTCAAAATCATAGTGTAAGAACACTTTCAAAAGCCTCAAAAGATAAGAACTTTCAAAACTAGTCCATTTTGGCTAACCACAGTAGCCAACTAGCTAGCTGTTTAGATTTCTAGCACATTCACTAATTTGGTCATAAATTAACAACCTAGTTAGCTACCACCTCATGGTATTGTCAAAACTGTCAAAGTAGCTAGAAAGCAACAACATATGCCAAATAAGTTTAAAAACCATTTGAGGGCAAATCAATTAAATCAAAATGGATTTGAGTCACTTCAAACTGGCAATGTGAACAAGGCTTTATTAAGAGACGTCTTGACTTAAAATGGCAGTATATCCTCTCTACCACAAGGTCGGTACGCCCGTTTGGACATGTAGAACGCATGGTAATTTATAACGCTAGGCCTATTACCTGTCCCTCACAGATGGTATGATGTCCCCAATGACGGTCGGGACTGTACAGCGCCGACATTCAGCCTGGGCCAGTCCACGAAACCAGCCGACTGGTATCCCTCAGTCATTCGGGACAAAGCGATAACTACACGTGGTTGTTATAACCCCCCCCAAATGAAGTTTGGGAGGCTGATTCTGACAAAGTTGTCCCACTTCTGACAAAGTTCCAGGTCCATCGGCCAAAATTTAAAAGTAACCATCGCCTTAAAAAGCGCACCCTTTAACAATAGAATGGCTAGGCATGTTTACCTTTTAAAATGCTATTTGGACTGAATAAAAATAAAATACTGCAGCTGCCCTACCTCGTGCATCTAGCTTTGTATTGTAATTTTGTAACATACATGTCCTTCAAACTGTGTAACAAGTTTCCTTAGAGTTCACAGACAATATCCATTTCTTGAAATGCACTGTTGGTTAAGGGCTTGTAAGTAAGCATTTAACGGTAAGGTCTACTGCACCTGTTGTATTCGGCGCATGTGACTAAATCAAATTTGCTTTGATTTGAAGCCCACCTACTGTACCAGTCTAGTAAGCAATGTAGTTAACGTTACACGGAACCCAACCCAAACAGGCTGCGCGTGTGCGCCATCGTGCATAAATGTATTTTGTCCCCCTACACCAAACGCGATCACAACATGCAGGTTAAAATATCAAAACAAACTCTGAACCAATGACATTAATTTGGGGACAGGTCAAAAAGCATTAAACATGTATGGCAATTTAGCTAGTTAGCATGCACTTGCTAGCTAATTTGTCCTGGGATATAAACACTGAGTTGTTATTTTACCTGAAATGCACAAGCTCCTCTACGCCGCCAATTAATCCACACATAAAACGGCCAACCGAGTCGTTTCTAGTCATCTCTCCTCCTTCCAGGCTTTTTCATCTTTGAATGTATATGGTGATTGGCATCTAAACGTTCATAGTATTACCACGACTATCGCAAAACAGTTAGTCTTTCAATCACCCTAGTGGGTATAACCAATGAGGAGATGGCACGTGGGTACCTGCTTCTATAAACCAATGAGGAGATGGGAGAGGCAGGACTTTCAGGCGATCTGCATCAGAAATAGAAAGGAGTTCTATTTTAGCCCTAGGCAATGCAGACGAGGAGTGTGGGTGCAATAATTGAATAACATGGATTTCTAAATTTATTTTGCGACGCTCCCGTTCTGGTCAGCATGTTAGCTCGCTGGCTAATCAAAAAACTACTGCCACTAGCGATAAAGCCAATCTTCAATTTAGGCGTATCAGTTAAGTAATGGCTAAACCAATCAATGACATATGCACAATGTTAACTAAGTGGAATTGTGATTAGTAAATTGTTGCATACATGACAGAAAAACGTCCAATTGTCTGCAACTGGTGGTGAAGAAGCCGGTAACGTTAGCTGATTTGGCCAGCTAACGTTAGCAAACAACTACCTGGCGGCTGCTACTCTACTCTTATTATTCTTATCTAGCAATGCGGACGCCTAGTCACTTTACCCTACCTTCATGTACATATCTACCTCAAGTACCGCTGCACATTGAGCTGGTACTCCCTGTAAATAGTATAGCTCCATTATTTTGTATTTTATTGCTCGTGTTAGTTATTATTTAGTTTAACTCTACGTCGTTGGAAAAGGTTCGTAAGCAAGCATTTCATTGTAAAGTCTACACCAGTTGTATTCAGTGCATGTGATAAATACAATTTGATTTGCTGGCAACAATAACGGCTTCTAAACGAGCAATTCACTGTTACTGAACAGTTAGCTGGCTAACGTTACCGAGCAAGCTCCCAGCTCACAACCAAAATGCACACGAAGTCCCCTGAAAATAAAACGACAGAGTACAAAAGCCGTAATCTTTTCTGGAATGCAGTGCCAGGTTCCTTGAATAAACTGAAGTGCGTGGCTCCTTTTCACAACTGTATGCAAAAATATGACCGATTGGCTTACCCGCACGACCACCAGGACATTTCCCCTCGCTTCTCCAGCAATCCTCCAAAACCCAACTGTTTGGGCCTTGCCTCACATAACAGTCCTGTCTGTTCAATCGACACTGAACTCTAACCGCAACAAACGACTTTAAGTTACAAGAATGTGCAAGTAAAGTAGCTAGACTATAGAAAACGACTCCACAACTCATGCGCTTCAATATCTGTCTCGAGCCCTGCGCATTTTCTTGTGCAGATTTTCCCGGGCAAGGGGGGTATGCAGAAGGGTACGTTCAAGACCATCAACGCTGCGCATTCTTCTTCTGTGATATCATGGCGGTCCGCAAACAAACGTTTAAAGTGCATGCGGCCACCTACGTTTATTTTATTTTATTTAAACTTTATCTAACCGGGTAGGCCAATTGATAACAAGTTCTCATTTACAACTGCGACCTGGCCAATATAAAACAAAGCAGTGTGACAAAAACAACAACACAGAGTTACACATGGGATAGACAAACGTACAGTCAATAACACAATAGAAAGATCTATATACAGTGTGTGCAAATGTAGTACGATTAGGGAGGTAAGGCAATAAATAGGCCATAGTGGCGAAATAATTCCTATTTAGCATTAACACTGGAGTGATAAATGTTCAGATGATGATGTGCAAGTAAAGATACTGGGGTGCAAAAGAGCAACAACAACAAAAATAACAATATGGGGATGAGTTAGATGGGTGGGCTATTTACAGATGGGCTGTGTAAAGGTGCAGTGATCGGTAAGCTGCTCAGACAGCTGATGCTTATAGTTAGTGAAGGAGATATAAGTCTCCAGCTTCAGTGACTTTTGCAATTCGTTCCAGTCATTGGCAGCAGAGAACTGGAAGGAAAGGCGGCCAAATGGGGTGTTGCCTTTGGGGGTGACCAGTGAAATATACCTCCTGGAGCGCGTGCTACGGGTGGGTGTTGCTATGGTGACAAGTGAGCTGAGATAAGGCTGGGCTTTATCTAGCAAAGACTTATATATGGCCTGGAGCCAGCGGGTTTGGCGACGAGTATGAAGCGAGGGCCAGCCAAAGAGAGCGTTCAGGTCGCAGTGGTGGGTAGTATACGGGGCTTTAGTGACAAATCGGATGGCACTGTGATAGACTACATCCAATTTGCTGAGTAGAGTGTTGGAGGCTATTTTGTAAATGACAATGCCGAAGTCAAGGATCCGTAGGATAGTCAGCTTTACGAGGGTATGTTTGGCAGCATGAGTGAAGGAGGCTTTGTTGCGAATAGGCCGATTCTAGATTTAATTTTGGATTGGAGATGCTTAATGTGAGTCTGGAAGGAGAGTTTGCAGTCTAACCAGACACCTAGGTATTTGTAGTTGTCCACATATTCTAAATCAGAACTGTCCAGAGTAGTGATGCTAGTCGGGCGGGCGGGTGCGAGCAGCGATCGGTTGAAGAGCATGCATTTAGTTTAACTTGCATTTAATAGCAGTCGGAGGCCACGGAAGGAGCGTTGTATGGCATTGAAGCTCGTTTGGAGTTTTTAACACAGTGTCCAAAGAAGGGCCAGATGTATACAGAATGGTGTCGTCTGCGTAGAGGTGGATCAGAGAATCAACCGCAGCAAGAGCGACATCGTTGATATATACAGAGAAAAGAGTCAGGCCCGAGAATTGAACCCTGTGGCACCCCATAGAGACTGCCAGAGGTCCGGACGACAAGCCCTCTGATTTGACACACTGAACTCTGTCTGAGAAGTAGTTGGTGAACCAGGCGAGGCAGTCATTTGAGAAAGGAAGGCTGTTGAGTCTGCCGATAAGAATGTGGTGATTGACAAAGTTGAAAGCCTTGGCCAGGTCGATGAAGACGGCTGCACAGTTCTGTCTTTTATCGATGGCGGTTATGATATCGTTTAGGACCTTGAGCGTGGCTGAGATTCACCCATGACCAGCTCGGAAACCAGATTGCATAGCGGAGAAGTTACGGTGGGATTCGAAATGTTCGGTGATCTGTTTGTTAACTTGGCTTTCAAAGACCTTAGAAAGACAGGGTAGGATAGATATAGGTCTGTAACAGTTTGGGTCTAGAGTGTCTCCCCCTTTGAAGAGGGGGATGACCACGGCAGCTTTCCAATCTTTAGGGATCTCAGACTATACGAAAGAGAGGTTGAACAGGCTAGTAATAGGGGTTGCAACAATTGCGGCAGATAATTTTAGAAAGAGAGGGTCCAGATTGTCTATCTCAGCTGATTTGTAGGGGTCCAGATTGTGCAGCTCTTTCAGAACATCAGCTATCTGGATTTGGGTGACGGAGAAGGGGGGAGCTTGGGCAGGTTGCTGCTGGCCGGAGTAGGGGTAGCCAGGTGGAAAGCATGGCCAGCTGTAATAAAATAATAACGACACAATTCCCAGAAAATAGCCTTAAATAAAGGGCCAAGCGTTTCTCCGGCGAGATTCTCACATGCCAAAGGAATAGAGTATCAGACAAAGAGTTAAATCGACATTCATTGACTACTATACATATCTTGCGCTTTTTAATAAAAGTAGATCATGTTTTCTCATGCAACGTATTTAAATTACTTTACTACATCACATTGATCACGCAATGATAATTAGTTTGATGGATACCCTAGGCTTTGTACGACATTATAAATTACGTCGAGATTCCATTTTAATTCGCTCTAACTTTATGGAAAAAGGATTATTCAATAAATCCAGCAACTCCTCTCATACTGGGAAGAAAAAAAATAAAGCACATTTCCAGGCCTTAAGGGAAGTGTTATTTCAAATGTATTAGTACCCAGACGGAGAAAATCCAATACGCGTTATATAGTTACATCGTTAGGGTAAGTTAACCAAAAGTGGACACACTCCAATCGGTTTCTAAGACAATTCCCCAGACATTGTAGACAGTTTAATAATGCTTAAACCTCATCTTTATCAAATTATCCATTAAAGATACCAACTCAAAACCTACGTACATCTACGTATGGGTGGTTTGAATTGTATCTAATTATATTCCCAGTATTACTTCATCAAATCTCTAGTAATCGATTATACACACATACAATTTATCATATTTTCATATATTCACAGAATCCATATAAAACGTAAGAAATTCTTAGGTACTCACGAGAACCATTCCATTTGCCTCTTCAAGGACTCTCCATAGCTACGAAGCAGCTCTCCAAACATACTCCCAGCAGAACAAAAAAAATAAACTTTTGTTTCCCGGACAATGACCATGGGATCCTCAACGGTTCTCTAACCTCCCAGAAACCACGGCAAAACCAAGCCTCTCAGGAACTATAGACCTTCCGCTGCTTTCTAAAATATCATCCCGCTCTCAATACCACCCCGTGATATTCTATGATGGGCAGTGAAGGGACGGAACCCCAAGATAACGTTATATCAAAGCTTATTATCCAAACTTCAACCATCTGATTAAGCATATTTCTATATGTTACTATCCAAACGTCAGATTAAGACTCATTTCCATATTCACACAGCTCTCATATCACAGTCACACAATGCTATATTCTCAAACATACCTAATCAATTAGTTGTTTTTCAACAATATTTTAACCTGCAGGAATATTTTCTCATTTCTATCTCATGGTTAGTTCTTAGGATAATGCAAGTCATACATTTGCATCTTTCAATACTTCTAAAATGGGGTACGGGTTTAAAATAATTACAGGTTTAAAACAAGTACAGGTGCACCTTACTATCTTATCCTATATCATAAATGGTCTTAACTAGTTCACACAGATTCCGGATGTTTTAACATTAAATGGCCAAAACCAGTTCACACAGATGCTAGATATTTAACGCTAAATTACCAAACCCAGGGCATACCTGGCTAGCACATTTAAAATAATTGGAATTCACCACTTCTGAGTATCACTTAGATGGTCTCAGACACTTTTCAGAATGAGGTCCTTCTTCCAATGGGGTTTCACCAGGTACCGTTCTTCACACAGAACCCATAGTCACCGTGGCCCCACACCCCTACAGACCGCACCAATCCCTACTGTGATCAATTCAGTGTCAGGACGGCTGTAGGTCGCCCGCAACCGACCAATGATAGGTTTCTTTGGGTCGACTAACTCTCAGATCATCCTCCACTGACTCGGCCCTGTTTACGCCTTCACACACAGGAATACACACTCAGAGCCTAAAAACTCAACTTCGCGTGTTTCGCTCACCTCTTTATAGACCCATGGGGCGGTGCACAATTGGCCCAGCGTCGTCCGGGTTAGGGGGGTTTGGCCAGCCGGGATGTCCTTGTTCCATCGTGCTCTAGCGACTCCTGTGGCAGGCCAGGCGCATGCACGCTGACACGGTTGCCAAGGTGTACGGTGTTTCCTCCAACACATTGGTGCGGCTGGCTTCCAGGTTAAGCGAGCATTGTGTCAAGAAGCAGTGCGGCTTGGCGGGTTCGTGTTTCGGAGGACGCGTGGCTCTCGACCTTCGCCTCTCCCGATTCCGTATGGAAGTTGCAGCGATTAGTAACTACCAATTGGATATCACGAAATTGGGGAGAAAAAGGGGTAAAAAAAAAACACAAAAAGAAAGAAATAATTATTTTTTTAATAATTTTGCTACATAAGATCGATATGATCCAGTCGGTCACAATGTTCAGTTTTGTCACACAACACAATGCCATAGATGTCTCACGTTTTGAGGGAGCATACCGTTGGCATGCTGACTGTAGGAGCTGTTGCCAGATAATGTAATGTGATGTTAATTTCTCTACCATAAGCCGCCTCCAACGTCGTTTTAGAGAATTTGGCAGTACGTCCAACCGGTCTCACAACCGCAGACCTCGTGTAACCACGCCAGCCCAGGACCTCCACATCCGCCTTCTTCACCTGCGCAATTGTCTGAGACCAGCCACCCGGACAGCTGATGAAACTGAGGAGTATTTCTCTCTGTAATAAAGCCCTTTTGTGAGGATTTTTTTAAATTCTGATTGGCAGGGCCTGGCTCTACACTGGACTGGCCCTGGCTACCAAGTGGATGGGCGTATGCCCTCCCAGGCCCACCCATGGCTGCGCCCCTGCCTAGTCATGTGAAATCCATAGATTAGGGCCTAATTTATTTATTTCAATTGACTGATTTCCTTATATGAACATGAAATTGTTTCATGTTGCGTTTATATTTTTGTTAAATATACTTTACAACTACTTAGCATGTAAGCTAACCCTTCCCCTAACCCTCTTAGCTAACCCTTCCCCTAACCATAACACTTTAACCTAACTCCTAACCTTAACCCCTAGCCTATTAGCTAACGTTAGCTGCTTAGCCAACATTAGCTGCTTAGCCAGACGTTAGCTGCTTAGCTAACATTAGCTACAACAAATTGAAATTTGTAACAAAATACGTTGGGCAAATTTATAAAATATTGTATGAATGCCATTTGTAACATATTGTACTAATTGCAATTCGGAACATATCATTCTAATTTTTATTCGGAACATGTACAGAATGGTGACTTGGATTTACGTACATAATAATACGAAATGCTCTGAGACCAGGTTGCAGCATCGCCTCTACCTCTCCCGCTCGGCAGTTAACGATTGATCGTTACCCGCTTAGTCTAGAACATTCTCAGTGACTCAAAACAGCAATACTTGGCAACATAATATACGTAAAAACAAGTATTCAACAATGTGGCGGACGCATGCCCAAACCATTTTTATAATAATAATAATAATGTCCTTTATGCCATTTTGTACCAATGAAGAAGCCAGGTAACGTTAACCACCTAACGGTTAGCTAGCTAGCCAGCTAAGTTCAAACCTCATATAGTCGCTAGGCTAATGTTTCTTTGTAAATGTATTTTAATAAGCAAAATAAGACCTGTCTTTATTATTGATAGCCAAAGTGAACATTTTGCTCTCTCGTTTTGCACTACATAGGCTCTTGTTGTACCTTGTCATTTTGTAATTCAAAGTCTAGGTTTTCTATGGTCTTCCACACCCAAACAAGATGTCGAAAGGCAGGATCAAGCGCCATCTGCGGTGAATTGATGTTTCTATGCACACGGAATGTCTTCCATTGTTTAACCTCTAGCTAGCTACCTAACAAAGTTAACCACCTCAATGTTTCTCATCAGACATTCTTATATTCTGCGAACAAACGACCAGCTCTGGTTCGAAGTCACTGCGACAATCGCCTGGCCTTGTACATGGGGTGAAACATTTTGCTATTCCTAGGCTAGCTAGCAACTTTTTCCAACCTTGTTTAGCATGATGGTTTTCTTGAAAATGTTCCCGCCTCATTTATCATTTCTAATAACAGGAAGTGGATCCTCATTACCAGGGCATTATTTGAGGAATCAGCCACTCCACTCGAATATAAAGGGGCTGGTGTGAGTCTCTGTACAAATCCCTCTCAACCCACCGTAACTTATCTCTCTATAATTTGTTACAGTCATGAATATATAACAATATTGTACTCCCACTTTTTGATACACTATCTTTAGCTACATCCAACAAATGAAATGTAAGATACCATATGATTGAATAATTTGAAGAATAACGGCAAGTGGGATTGATATGACATAGATAACTTGTATATTTTCTCCAGATGCCTATTACTGTCATGTCTTATTAATGTTTATTGAAATTCATAACCATTTCTCATATTTGTAGAAGCTTCAGGGGTCGGTGAGTTCTGCAGCTTTTGTGTTGGACAACCTTGCAATTGTTATCGACGGAAAGTTGTACTTATACTCTCTAACTGAAGGGACATGGACTCCTGCTCAAGGTTTGGAGCATATAACCATGTCCAATCACCTCAAATATCAAGTTTTAGTTGAAAATAATGTGCAATGGTTTCTTAATGTCATCCTATCATTTACTTTCTGCTCATTAAAACCATTGTCCTGCAGTGATCATCACAGATCTCTTGTTTCAGGAGTGAAATCCATGGTGTCTACTGTATCTGCACTACAGTGCTGCTTCAGCAAAGACAAGGCCTGCATGGTAAACTCCACAGCTAAATATTTACTCTCATCAAACATGTGTGTCACTGTAGTATGTTTAACAGTTGTTTTAGACTGCTGTGAATGGCTGTGTGATGTATTGTGTCTTGTTTTATTTGTCAACAGGATGTGAGCTCTTGTGTTCTGCTGTACAATCTGGGGAGTGCTCTTGAGGACCAACAGGTCTACATGTCCTCGAATGGAGGCAATTCCTTTTTTAACCTCCCTATGGCCCCCAAGGCAACGGTGAGCTTGGATACTCTGTCAGTCAGTGTCATCTCAAAGTTCTTTTACATGTATTTGAAGTTAACCGTAGAAATCAAACTTATGCAAAATCATTGAGGTTCATAGTCCTCAGGTCTAAGCATAAAAAGTCAGCAGCACCCCAAAAGCCAACTCTCATCACTCATTTCACAGGAATTTATCATAGGGTTATTCAACATGCCCACTGTGTCAAGCATCGTGGCTATGTTAGCAGACAACCAAAGAAAGGTGAGAGATTGACCACAGCCCTTTCTGAAGTCACCAAATAATCACAGACATGATCAGTGTACCAGCTGTAAAATGTGTGGTAGTTTTCTTTCCGGCACATTTCCGAAAATCGTTCGGTACAGACAGACAATCACCCCATGCGAGACCCGCTGTCCAGCATCCATGTGATCCAGCCAGCAGGCATGAGAGGCCACCTCATCATCTGGTCTCCACACATGCTGCTCTACTCACCCAACCATGGTACTACAAAATCACCATTGCATGATGCTGGATTCTTCTTGTGATATTAGTCCATTTAAAGAATACCAGTGGGTGACCAAAGAATATTCTTTTGTCTTACTATTCTGACATGTCTTAATGCCTATTTTGGTTTTCAGGCGTTGTGATTGTGCCGGTGTACATTATGGGAGAAGAGAATGCCACCCTCCCGCCTCCTAAAGTCACCATTTTACAGGTGGCAACAGGTAATATCTACTTGACATCTATGTGTGTGAGTGTGTGTGCTTACTTCTTCATGTGTCATAAATTAGACTAAAACAATGTCACGACTAAATCACTCAGATGTGTGTGTGTTGTAAATTATACTAATTAAACCAATATGGTACCACTGAATCCTCCCTCTTGTGTATGGTTAGACGACAACGGTGCGATGGCTGTTCTCACCAGCGACGGGGTACTGTATTATGGCAGGGCTGGACTGGAGGCAACTACAGTAAGGGTAAGTATTCAGGATGTATATACTTATCGTACATACAGTATGTGATTAACATGTACTGTTCATATTAAAGGTGCTACAAATAGAATGTCTCACCCTAGTGGAAGCTAGATGAATTGCAACAACTAGACTGCATTCCAAACAACTCCCCCTTCCCTTGCATCCCATTTCCCTGTAACATGGCTATTTTATTTTCATTTTCATCCACATTGAAAATATATTTCACAGCGATTTTGATGGCACAATGTTTCCTTACCCTATTTGGTTGTCAAATAGAAAGTCTGCATTTTAGAATGCGATTTTGTATTGGCCCAAAGTAATTTTAATGTGTGAAAAAAAATTGTGAAACACTATAATTCCACTATTACTGCAGATATGTTATGGACTCCTCCCGAGTGGCGCAGTGGTCTAAGGCACTGTATCGCAGTGCTAGCTGTGCCACTAGAGATTCTGGGTTCAAATCCAGGCTCTGTTGCAGCCGGCCGCGACCGGGAGACCCATGTGTTAAGTTCATGTTTTAAGTATCCCTATATTTCTGTTATTACGGGGCTATCACTCAGTCAAGAGTGTGCCAGCGCAGGAAGTCTGTTCGTTGATGGACCTAGCCTAGAGTGCAATGGCTACCTTGTAGTGTGTTCATACGGTATAGTAAACTTTGTTAAACTGGAAGCTTGTCATTGTGTCATTTCGAGTTAACACCATGGGGCGGTGCACAATTGGCCCAGCGTCGTCCGGGTTAGGGGAGGGTTTGGCCAACAGGGATGTCCTTGTCCCATTGTGCACTAGCGACTCCTGTGGTGGGCCGGGCACAGTGCACGCTGACACGGTTGCCAGGTGCACAGTGTTTCCTCCGACACATTGGTGGGGCTGGTTTCCGGGTTAAGTGGGCATTGTGTCAAGAAGCAGTGCAGCATGGTTGGGTTGTGATTCGGAGGACGCACGGCTCTCGACCTTCGCCTCTCCCGAGTCTGTACGGGAGTTGCAGTGATGAGACAAGACTGTAACTACAAATTGGATACCACGAAATTGGGGAGAAAACAGGGTAAAAAATTAATATTACAATTCAAAAATTCTACATGTAGTGTAGCTTTTTTAAGATTAATAGAGAATGGAAATGTGTCTTTATGCTCACTACCCAACCCCCCAAGACACAATGGGTCAGCCGCAGTGCAGCCCCCCTGGAGCAATTATAGCAGGTTAAGTGCCTTGCTCAAGGGCACAACAGCAGCCGATGGTATCTAGGTGATCCCAGCAACCCTCCGGTTGCTTGCTCACTCCGCACCAGATTTTACAGAGCTGCGATTCAAACTGGCATTTCTCCGGTTGCTGGGCCGCTTGGCTACCTACCACCCCCACAGGCTACCTGCCACCCTCACAATGTTGTGCAACTGCTTTCATTTAGTGCAACTCAATTGCAACTGCTTCAACTTCAAGTTCTGAAATCCCTTTAGTGGTAGTGACATCTTCTGAGTCCTGACCAGTGTTGTCATACATACTGTATACACTGTAGCCCTGTATATTACACATGTATTATAGGGTGTCCAATCCAAAACGTATCTTTTGATCAATGGGTAAAATAATGCCAAATATGCTAATTGTGTAGATATTCCTCTAAGAAAACCAATGCTCCAAACTTTATGTCTCTATCATAATAAGTTCAAAAGTTATTGGAGTTTTTAGCCTTGTGGGATGGCCAGAAGTATAGTGATTAAATCAATGGAGGCCAGAGAAAAAAAGTGGCTAAAAATCAGGGAAATACCATTGCGTCAGCTAGACTGGATGCTGTGCTAGAATTACAGCTAACTGACAGGCTCACAGTTGAACTCGTCATCTTTCTTCTCAAATCCGGAGGACATAAAACAATATAGAGGTAAGATAGATATAGATTTTGAGACGTGTAGTATTGTCATATTTTAATACACGCTTTTCATATTAATGCGAAATGTCTGTTATTTTTTAAAAATAAATCTCTAAAAAACAAGTGTATCTTTGTGAAATGTCAACGGAGCACTGAGTGTACCGCAATATTTTTATTTTCAAAGCCTTTTACATTTAATTCAGCTTGTGTTATGCTAATTTAGCTTTTTGCGACCCACAGAAACAACTTTGCAGACGTACACCAAATCCTCAAAAGTTCCTGTGAGAAGCGCTCAGTGATTATTATCGCATGTATTAGGTTACGAAATCTGACTTTTTGGATATAATGTTAATGATATGTTAGAGAAAGACCCCGCTTAACGAGTCAGAACATGAAGAATTATATTTGTCTTAGTAAAATGTATTTTATAACATAAGGAAGTGACATTTCATGACTAAATCGCGTTTTCACCCACACTGGGCAGAGTAGGTGAACTCCTTATGTATTATTGTACAAAAGGATATCTCTGGTCCTGACTGGATAGATAAGTCCACTGTCAGTAACAGAGAGCTGTCCTGTATTATAATGATTGTACTATCCTGTGTCTTCCTGCCTGTTTCAGTTTGCGTCTGTCATTGACCTGTCCAAGGACAACCTGATGCTGTTCAGTGACTATGGGGACCTGATGATGATCCAAGCCCGGGAGGACCTGCTGCTCAGAGGGGTGGACTTTGACCATAAGGTTATCATTGTCCAGCAGGAGCTAACACGTACCACACCACCCGTTCAGTCTTGCCCAGTGAGTGAAGATAAACTACATGACAAATGACGGATTACATCCTATTCCCCATCATACAGTAGACAGAGGTCAGAGGTCTTTCTGCCATAGAAACCCCTGGGCGGGCTGCCTAAGCTTTTTTTCGGGAGTCCTAAGTCCAAACTGTAAAAAAAGAAAAATATGAATTGAAATACATTTTGGGATGGAAAAACGCCTTCAGTGTAAACTTAAACGACTAAAACCAAATATAAAGTATGTAGAAAAGATAATGGACCTATATATTTTTAAATAATATGATCTTTGAGAACTAATAATTACAAAGATAACAGTCAAGGGAATTGAGAATTCCAAAACAATTCATTTAACAGTATAGATTTTGTTATTATGTTTGAGCAACAGAACACAGCATTAGCCATGTCAAAATGCATAGAATCCCTGGAAATTAGCTTTAAAACTGCAAATGTTGTCTTGGCTCCATGGCAAAATGTGTACAATTGCAGGAAATTAACTTTGAAACAGATTGTTTTATATCTCAGATCCATGGAGAAAAGCTAAAATTGTTACATAAAAAAACCCCACTAAAATGGGGATCTCAAAAATGTTATCCAAAATTCGGCAGCACCTACCGCACCCATTGCCAGACCCTCTGCCACCTCTCCGATCCAGAAAAAACCCTGGTTACGTCACCAGCAAACTATTTTAATCAGATTAAAGATACTTTAGAAAAACAAGATTACTTCTTAGATTACTTTTCAATTAAGAAAGGATGTTTGAGATAAAAAAATATATAAATTATGACATAGCCATAGCAAAGTGCATAGAATTACAGGAAATTAGGTTAAAAATATATATATATCGCTCAGCTCCATGGCTTAGTATGTAGCATCATAGGAAATTAGTTTTAAAACTGCAAGGTGTCACTATAGATCTGGGTTTGATCCCGGGCTGTGTCGTAGCCGGACATGACCAGGAGACCCATGAGGCGGCACACAATTGGCCCAGCGTCGTCCGGGTTAGGGGAGGGTTTGGCTGGCTGGGATGACCTTGTCCCATTGTGCTCTAGCGACTCGTTGTGGTGGCCTGGTGCATGCACGCTGACTTCGGCCGCCAGCTATACAGTGTTTCCTCTGACACATTGGTGCGGCTGGTTTCCGGGTTAAGCGAGCAGTGTGTCAGGAAGCAGTGAATATTAAGTCTATACGCACTACATGTTACACACATAGGGTCATGTTTCGGAGGACGCATGGCTCTCGATCTTTGCCTCTCCCGAGTCCGTACGGGAGTTGCAGCAATGGGACAAGACTGTAACTACCAATTGGATATCACGAAAAAAGGGTTACAAAAAAAAATAATTCAACATTTCTCCCAGCTCCATGGCAAAATGTGTATAAATGCAGAAAATGTGCTTTAAAACTGAAACAATTTCTCAGCTCCATGGATAAACGTGTAGAATTGCAGGAAATTGACGGGCCGACCGCACCCATAGCCATGCCCCCTGCCACGCCCACTACCTAAACCCCTTTTTAATCCAGAAAAAAACCATGAGTAAATAGAGAATAATGTGTCATCTGAGACGTAGGCATGATTCTCTTCTCACTCCAGGTTGAGCAGTTCCACAGCACATTTGCAGGGGAGCTCTTCTACATCGACATGGGCAGCACCGTCCACCTGTCTGCTGTCTACATCCCCTCACCTCTTTGCAAATTCTTCCCCCTGGTAAGAGGTTCATAAACTTCCGAGCCAGCATCATAACACCAAGGCTGTACTAAATACTACAGGGACTTCAGGTTACGAAAAAAAGAAAGTATGGGAACTTTAAAAATATCTGAACATTATGAAGTGGATATGAACACACACGTACTCAATTACATGCTCTCTTACACATACGGACTTATACATACACACGACACCTGATCTCGCTCTCTTCTCGCACTCTTTCTCTATTTTCTCTTCTCTCTATTGTCGAGAACTGTTTTATAATTTAATGTGTTTATTGTTTGTCTATCTTTTTTATGTATTTGTCTACAAGTTTATATATGTTTACAACAAGCAAGGGGAGATATCAGAATAGGGGCATTGGGGAATAACATATTGTATGGAATATATTTGTACTGTAGTGAAGCTGTCTCTAGAGTAATGCAAGGTCTCTTTCATGATCATGTGAAACGTCAATTGCTATGGAAATGCTGGGATGTGTTTTTCAATGATGTTAAAGGTAATTATGACGCAACTATGACAGTGATACGATATGGATTACAATTATCATCATGAATATTAAGGCTATACCGCACTACATGTTACACAGATCGACACTCAACCATGCAAATTGGCAGAGTTATTATTTATTTGGACATCACACATTATAGTCTTACTCTTATACAGACATCGTACACACTCTCACTAAATCACATCCAATATCATACACATCAACCTACTCAGATTTACTACACACATCTCAATTTTCTAACATCTGTGGCATTGGCTCACAGGCAAACAGGCAAGGGAATAAAACAAATATTGCTAGAACCTATTTCTAGAATTCTAAATATCAGACATTTGAAAGCTCTAGTTTTTACTGTCATAATGCCTCTTATGGCAGTAACTTTACAAGCACTAATTATGGTCAATTTAGCCTGAGAATAGTATCTAGTTACGGTAATGTCACAGGTTCCAACGAGAGTGGCGCCCCTCCTCGGTCGGGCGGCGCTCGGCGGTCGTCGTCGCCGGCCTATTAGCTGCCACCGATCATTGTTTCTGTGTCGTTTAGTTTTGTCTGTCTGTTCCGCACCTGTTTTGTGTATGTCATTAGTGGGGACTTATTTAATGTGTGTTTTCAGTTGGGATTTTGTGCGGGATTGTTTATTGTCTACATTGTGTTACCGACAGTTTTGTCGAGTGAGTTACCGGCTGCGCTCCTTGCGCCTTGTAATTATATTTTGTGTTTTATGGGCGCAGTTCAAAATACGTGAACTTTGTATAGCGCCCTGTGCTTTTCGGCGTTTGTGTGTGTCAGTTGTATTAAAAGACACTCACCTCCAGCACCTCTGTCTCCTGCATTTGATTCCGCCTATCCGCCAGTCCAAATCAGTCGTGACAGAATCCCGCACCAAAAAACTGATGGAGTCAGCAGGAGCAGAAGCGCCATCCATGGCTGAGCAGGTCTCCCAGCATGCCGGCCTCCTCCACCGCCTAGGCTCGGCCATGGATCAGGTGTTGGCCCGGTTGGAGAGATGGGAGAGAAGTGCCTCCCCAGCAGGACCAGCTCCGGTCCCTCACCCTGCGCCCCTACCTACATCCACTGAAGCGGGTGCCAGCGGGATCCGGATTTCACCTCCCAGGGAGTTCGATGGGACGGCCGCTGGGTGCAAGGGGTTCCTCCTCCAACTGGAACTGTACCTGGCGACCGTCCGCCCACCTCCCTCCGACGAAGAGAGGGTGAGCGTCCTCGTCTCGTGTCTCACGGGTCGAGCCCTGGAATGGGCCAATGCGGTCTGGGATGGTCCAGACTCGGCCCGGGGTGACTACCCTGAGTTCACCCGCCGCTTCCGGGCGGTTTTCGATCATCCCCCGGAGGGCAGGGCGGCGGGTGAGCTACTATTCCATTTGAGACAGGAGACGAGGACCGCTCAGGATTTCGCGTTGGAATTCCGGACTCTCGCCGCTGGATCGGGGTGGAACGAGCGGGCCCTAATAGACCACTATAGGTGCAGCCTTCGCGAGGACGTCCGCCGGGAGCTGGCATGTAGGGACAACACCTCCACTCTGGACCAACTGGTGGATTTGTCCATTAGATTGGACAACCTGCTGGCTGCCCGGGGACGTTCCAGTCGGGGCCTGTTCGTTCCACCTACCAGTCCTCCCGCTCCACAGCCCATGGAGATAGGGGGGGCTGCACCGAGGAGGACCGGAGGGGGGGGTCTCTCCTGCACCCGATGTGGACGCAGAGGACACACTGTGGACCGGTGCTGGAGAGGTCCCTCCGGGAGTTCGGAGGGCAGGCAGAGCACTGCTTCGGCCCCCCAGGTGAGTCCGCACCAACCACACCCAGAGCCCCCTGTCGACCACTTGTACACCTCCGTTTGTTTTCCTAATTTTTCCCCTCACTTCCAGTATAAGGCGCTAGTCGATTCAGGTGCAGCTGGGAGTTTTATGGACCATGGGTTAGCTGAGAGGTTAGGGATTCCCCGGGTTCAGCTGGACCACCCCTTCCCTGTGCACGCCCTAGATAGTCGACCGCTAGGGTCAGGCCAAGTAGGGGAGGTCACCGTGCCACTGGTTATGCAGACGTGGGGGAGTCATGTGGAGCGTATCAGCCTGTTCATCATTGACTCCCCAGCGTTCCCAGTGGTACTGGGAATCCCCTGGCTAGCCACACACAACCCCCAGATTTCGTGGAGACAGAGGGCTCTTACGGGGTGGTCGAGGGAGTGCTCAGGTAGGTGCATAGGAGTTTCCATCGGTGCGACTACGGTGGAGAGTCCAGACCAAGTCTCCACAGTGCACATTCCCTCAGAGTATGCCGATTTGGCTATCGCCTTCAGTAAGACGAAGGCGACTCTATTACCACCCCATCGACGAGGGGATTGTGCGATAAACCTCCAGGCCGACGCGACCCTTCCGAGGAGTCACGTGTATCCTCTGTCTCAGGAGGAGACAGTGGCTATGGATACATACGTCACTGAGTCCTTGAGACAGGGATACATTCGGCCCTCTAAATCCCCCGTCTCCTCGAGCTTCTTTTTCGTGAAGAAGAAGGAGGGAGGTCTGCGCCCGTGCATTGACTATAGAGGTCTAAATGCTATCACAGTGGGTTTCAGTTACCCGCTACCTCTCATTGCTACGGCAGTGGAGTCATTTCACGGGGCGCGCTTCTTCACGAAATTGGATCTCAGGAGTGCGTATAACTTGGTGCGTATCCGAGATGGAGACGAGTGGAAAACCGCATTTAGTACCACATCGGGCCATTATGAGTACCTCGTCATGCCGTATGGGTTAAAGAATGCTCCCGCTGTCTTCCAATCCTTTGTGGACGAGGTCCTTAGGGACATGCTCGGGCAGGGTGTGGTGGTGTACATCGATGACATCCTGATCTGCTCCGCCACACGCGCCGAGCATGTGTCCCTGGTGCGTAGAGTGCTTGGGCGGCTGCTGGAGCATAACCTATACGTCAAGGCTGAGAAATGTGAGTTCTTCAAAAGAGCCGTCTCATTTCTAGGATATCGCATTTCCACCTCGGGGGTGGAGGTGGAGTGTGACCGCGTGACGGCCGTGCGTAATTGGCCAACCCCAGCCACTGTGAAGGAGGTGCAGCGGTTCTTGGGGTTCGCTAATTATTATCGGAGGTTTATCCGGGGTTTTGGCCAGGTAGCAGCTCCCATTACCTCACTGATGAAGGGGGGCCCGGTGCGGCTACGATGGTCAGCAGAGGCGGACAGAGCCTTCCATCGTCTGAAGGTTCTGTTCACCAATGCACCTGTCCTGGCGCATCCGGACCCCTCTTTGCCATTTATAGTGGAGGTGGACGCGTCCGAGGCTGGGGTAGGAGCTGTGCTTTCGCAGCGTTCGGGCGTTCCACCGAAGCTCCGCCCATGCGCGTTCTTTTCTAAGAAGCTGAGCCCGGCGGAGCGCAATTATGATGTGGGGGACCGGGAGCTGTTAGCCGTGGTCAGGGCTTTGACGGTGTGGAGACATTGGCTTGAGGGGGCACGTCACCCTTTTCTCATCTGGACCGACCACCGTAACCTGGAGTATATTCGGGCAGCGAGGAGGCTTAATCCCCGTCAGGCAAGGTGGGCCATGTTTTTTACGAGGTTTAACTTCACTCTCTCGTACATTCCAGGTTCCCGGAACCGGAAGGCTGACGCACTGTCGCGTCTCTACGACACCGAGGAGCGGACCATCGATCCTACTCCCATACTTCCCGCCTCCTGTCTGGTGGCACCGGTGGTATGGGAGGTGGATGCGGACATAGAGCGGGCGGGTCGGTCAGAACCTACTCCACCGCAGTGTCCCGTGGGCCTGAAATACGTTCCGCTTGGTGTTCGCGATCGCCTGATCCGATGGTCCCATACTCTACCCTCCTCGGGTCATCCTGGGGTGGAACGGACAGTGCGGGGCCTGAAGGGGAGGTACTGGTGGCCCACCTTGGCTGAGGATGTCCGGCGTTATGTCTCGTCCTGTTCAGTATGCGCTCAGTGTAAGGCTCCTAGGCACCTACCTCGAGGGAAATTACAGCCCCTCCCTGTTCCACAGCGGCCCTGGACTCACCTCTCGGTGGATTTCCTTACGGATCTTCCGCCGTCTCAGGGGAACACGGCGATCCTGGTCGTTGTGGACAGGTTCTCTAAGTCCTGCCGTCTGCTCCCTTTGCCCGGTCTTCCTACGGCCCTGCAGACCGCAGAGGCCCTGTTCACTCACGTCTTCCGGCACTATGGGGTGCCCGAGGACATCGTATCTGATCGGGGTCCCCAGTTTACATCCAGGGTATGGAAATCGTTTATGGAGAGGCTGGGGGTCTCGGTCAGCCTGACCTCGGGGTTCCACCCCAAGAGTAATGGGCAGGTAGAGCGCATCAACCAGGATGTGGGCAGGTTCCTGCGGTCGTATTGCCAGGACCGGCCAGGGGAGTGGGCGCAGTTCGTGCCATGGGCTGAGATGGCCCAGAACTCTCAGCGCCACTCCTCCACTAATCTGTCACCCTTCCAGCCGGTCCTGGTGCCATGGCAACAGAGCCAGACAGAGGCTCCTGCGGTGGAGGCATGGGTGAAGCGCTCTCAGGAGACCTGGAACACGGTCCAGGAATGTTTAAGGAGGGCGAGCGAACGGCACAAGGAGAGCGCTGACCGCCACCGCAGTGACGCCCCCGTGTTTAACCCGGGGGATAGAGTCTGGCTCTCGACCCGGAACCTGCCTCTCCGCCTGCCCTGCCGGAAGCTGGGTCCGCGGTTTGTAGGGCCGTTCAAAGTCCTGAGGAGGATAAACGAGGTGTGTTACAGGTTACAACTTCCTTCGTATTACCGTATTAACCCCTCGTTTCATGTCTCTCCTCAGGCCGGTGGTAGCTGGTCCGCTGCAGGACAGTGAGGTGCTGGAGGCCCCCCCGCCCCCCCTGGACATCGGGGGGAGCCCGGCGTACACAGTCCGAGCCATCCTGGACTCCCGACGTCGGGTAGGGGGCCTGCAGTACCTCGTGGACTGGGAGGGGTACGGTCCGGAGGAGAGGTGCTGGGTTCCGGCGGCGGACGTTCTGGACCCCTCTATGCTGCTGGACTTCCACCGTCGCCGACCGGATCGGCCGGCGCCTCGCCCTCCGGGCCGTCCCCGAGGCCGGCGTCGGCGCGCGGCTGGAGCCGCGCGTCAGGGGAGGGGTACTGTCACAGGTTCCAACGAGAGTGGCGCCCCTCCTCGGTCGGGCGGCGCTCGGCGGTCGTCGTCGCCGGCCTATTAGCTGCCACCGATCATTGTTTCTGTGTCGTTTAGTTTTGTCTGTCTGTTCCGCACCTGTTTTGTGTATGTCATTAGTGGGGACTTATTTAATGTGTGTTTTCAGTTGGGATTTTTTGCGGGATTGTTTATTGTCTACATTGTGTTACCGACAGTTTTGTCGAGTGAGTTACCGGCTGCGCTCCTTGCGCCTTGTAATTATATTTTGTGTTTTATGGGCGCAGTTCAAAATACGTGAACTTTGTATAGCGCCCTGTGCTTTTCGGCGTTTGTGTGTGTCAGTTGTATTAAAAGACACTCACCTCCAGCACCTCTGTCTCCTGCATTTGATTCCGCCTATCCGCCAGTCCAAATCAGTCGTGACAGGTAAGTGGTGAAATAAGTATAGCCAGTTACAATTGTAACAGTTTAGCAGATTATAAAAAAGGAAGATCAGTCTTTACGTGGCTAAAAGAAAAGGAATATAATATATACTGTTTACAGGAAACACTACATCCTTAGATGAAGTTGTGTGGAAAAAGCAATGGGGTGGTGAAATAATTTTCTGTCATGGACAAAGGAACTCAAAAGGTGTGATGATATTAATTAACCAAAATTTCAATCTGAATGTGCAAATAGTCGGGAATGATGCGCAAGGAAGGTGGATCCTTTTGAATATGAAAGTGGACGAAAAGAGATTTGGCTCATTAATCTATATGGTCCAAATCAGGATGATCCATACTTCTTCGAAAACATTTATACCAATTTATTGAGCTAACAGGCAACAAATGATCAAATAATTATGGTAGGAGACTATTGTTAAGTACCTGTCACGTCCTGACCATAGTAAGATGTTATTTTCTATGGTAGAGTAGGTCAGGGCATGACAGGGGGTGTTTTGTGTTTTTCTATGTTTTGTAGTTCTATGTTTAGGTTCTAGTTTTGTAGTTCTTTGTTTTTTTGGGGGGATGATCTCCAATTAGAGGCAGCTGGTCCTCGTTGTCTCTAATTGGAGATCATACTTAAGTAGGGTTTTTTTCCACCTGTGTTTGTGGGTAGTTGTCTTCTGTTTAGTTTTCTGTACCTGACAGAACTGTGCGCTTTCGTTTTCTCTTTGTTGTTTTTCTTTAGTGTTCTGAGTTCAAATAAATATTCATCATGAGCAATCAACACGCTGTGCTTTGGTCCCCTCTCTACGACAGCCGTTACAGAACTACCCACCACAACTGGATCAAGCAGCGTGCCCGGGAGGAGATGGATTCCTGGTCTCTGGAGGAGTGGCGAGAGAGGATAGACTGGACTTGGGGGCAAGTATTGGAAAGATACAGAAGCCTGCCGGGGAAGCACGAGAGGCAGCCCCCCCCAAAAAAAAAAAAAAATTGGGGGGGCACACGGGTAGATTGGCGGAGTCAGGGTTGAGACCTGAGACAACTCCCCGTGCTTATCGTGGTGAGCATGTGCCTGCTCCTACCCGGTCTCCAGTGTGTCTCCCCAGTCCGGTGAGGCCTGTTCCAGCTCCACGAAGGAAGCCTCCAGTGATGATCCATGGCACGAAGCCTCCAGTGATGATCCATGGCCCGGAGCCTGTAGGGATGATCCATGGCACGAAGCCTGAAGAGGTAATCCATGGCCCGGAGCCTGTTGGGATAATCCATGGCAAGAAGCCTGAAGGGATGATCCGTGGTCCGGAGCCTGTAGAGATGATCCATGGCACGAAGCCTCCAGTGATAATCCATGGCCCGGAGCCTCCAGTGATGATCCATGGTACAAAGCCTCCAGTGATGATCCATGGCACGGAACCTGTAGTGACGATCCATGGCACGGAGCCTGCAGCGACGCTCCCCTGTCCGGAGCCTGCAGCGACGCTCCCCTGTCCGGAGCCTCCAGGGACGCTCCCCAGTCCGAAGCCTGCAGCGACGCTCTCCAGTCCGGAGCCTCCAGCGACGCTCCCCAGTCCGGAGCCTGCAGCGACGCTCCCCAGTCCGGAGCCTGCAGCGACGCTCCCCAGTCCGGAACCTCCAGCGAGGCGGCCTGCAGCCCGGAACCTCCAGCGAGGCGGCCTGCAGCCCGGAACCTCCTGAGGCGGCCTGGAACCTCTGGCGATGATCTACAGTCCGGTTCCTCCGACGACGATCCACGGTCCGGTGGTACTGAAGCAGAGGGATCAGTGGGTGGATCGGGGGTTATGCCCCAAACCGGAGCCGCCTCCTCTGCTGGAGGATCCGCTGGAGGATAAGGTTATGTGGACTGCACTAGAGCCGCCATAGACAGGAGTTACCCACCCTACCCTCACTTTTGTTGTTTTTTTTTGGGGGGGGGGTACTGTCACGTCCTGACCATAGTAAGATGTTGTTTTCTATGGTAGAGTAGGTCAGGGGGTGTATTGTGTTTTTCTATGTTTTGTTTAGGTTCTAGTTTTCTATTTCTATGTTTTTTGGGGGGAATGATCTCCAATTAGAGGCAGCTGGTCCTCGTTGTCTCTAATTGGAGATCATACTTAAGTAGGGTTTTTTCCACCAGTGTTTGTGGGTAGTTGTCTTCTGTTTAGTTTTCTGTACCTGACAGAACTGTGCGCTTTCGTTTTCTCTTTGTTATTTTTCTTTAGTGTTCTGAGTTCAAATAAATATTCATCATGAGCAATCAACACGCTGCGCTTTGGTCCCCTCTCTACGACAGCCGTCACAGTACCTCAATGGACTGTAAAGGTAATCACTCTACAAACTATCATCACCGTGCCCTTAAGGAAATCACGAAAATTTTGGACACATTAGAAATAGTGAATATTTGGAGACTAAAAAACCCTTACCTAGTGAGATATACATGGAGGAGACTTAATCAAGCTAGTCATCTTGACTACTTTTTTGTGTCTTTCTCTCTTGCATCAAAGGTTAAAAAAGTTTTAATAGGAGACAGAATGCGATCGGATCATCATCTAATTGGCATTCACATAATGATCTTCCATGTGGACGGGGATATTGGAAATTTAATCAAAGTTTACTGGAGGACAACTTGTTTTTCACTAAGACAAAATCATTTATAACTGAATTTTTCCAGTATAATATGGGTTCAGCAAATCCCCTTATTGTTTGGGATACCTTTAAATGTACCTTCAGGGGTCATTCAATTCAATATTCATCAATAATAAAAAAGCAGTTTCTGGCTAAAGAGACCAGACTAACAAGGGAAATCCATGAACTTATAGTACAGGTAGATAGCAATAAAAACGATACTACAGAGATACAAAATAAGTTAGAGGAAAAACAAAAAGAACTTGAGGAACTTATTCAAGAACAATCTAATGTGATCTATTACAAAAATAAAGCAAACTGGATGGAATATGGAGAAAACTGCACTACATTTTTCCTGAATCTCCAGTACAGGAACACTAACAAAAATAATTTGCAGAAACTCGTTACTGAAGATGAAGCCATCTATGATTCTCCGAATTATATTTTAAAAGAGGAAGCTAATTATTTTAGGCAGATGTTCTCTTTTCCGTCTCATCCTCTCCCACTGAATGAAGATGACAATAAGGAATTCTTTCCAAATAATATACAAAATTGAAAATTAACAAATGTACAGAAAGATCAGTGCGAAGGCCAAATTTAATAGGAAAAACTTTTTGAGGCTGTTAAATCCTTTCAGTCTGGAAAAACCCCAGGGCTTGATGGCATACCGGTAGAGGTATATCAAGCCTTTTTTAATATACCATTGTTAGACGATTTTAACTACTCCTATAGAAATGGTAGTCTGTCAAGTACTCAGCAGGAAGGTCTGATTTTTATATTATTAAAACAAGACCCAGATGGCAAATATAAAAGTCTATCTAAAAAAACTGGAGGCTCCTTACACGTCAATGTTGTGATGAAAAAATACTAGTGAAATGCATAGCAGTCAGAATTAAAAGGGTTTTACCAGGTATTGTTCATCCTGATCAGACAGGTTTACATGGACCATACATTGGAGATAATATACGACAACTACTAGAAATAATTGAACATCATGAAACATCTAAGAAGCCAGGCCTGGTATTTATAGCAGATTTTGAAAAGGCCTTTGATAAAGTAAGACTGGATTTTATTTATAAATGCCTGGATTTTTTTCAATTTCGGTAATTCTCTCAAATGGGTAAAAATGATGTATAGCAACCCCAGGTGTAAAATAGTAAATAACGGCTACTTCTCAGAGAGTTTTGAATTGTCAAGAGGAGTTAAACAAGGGTGTCCGCTGTCACCATATCTATGCGTAATGGCCATCGAATTGCTAGCTACAGTGGGGGGGAAGTATTTGATCCCCTGCTGATTTTGTAAGTTTGCCCACTTACAAAGAAATGATTAGTCTATAATTTTAATAGTAGGTTTATTTGAACAGTGAGAGACAGAATAACAACAAAAAAATCCAGAAAAACGCATGTAAAAAATGTTATAAAATGATTTGCATTTTAATGGGGGAAATAAGTATTTGACCCCTCTGCAAAACATGACTTAGTACTTGGTGGAAAAACCCTTGTTGGCAATCACAGAGGTCAGACGTTTCTTGTAGTTGGCCGCCACGTTTCTTGTAGTTGTCCCACTCCTCTTTGCAGATCTTCTCCAAGTCATTAAGGTTTCGAGGCTGACGTTTGGCAACTCAAACCTTCAGCTCCCTCCACGGATTTTCTATGGGATTAAGGTCTAGAGACTGGCTAGGCCACTCCAGGACCTTAATGTGCTTCTTCTTGAGCCACTCCTTTGTTGCCTTGGCCGTGTGTTTTGGATCATTGTCATGCTGGAATACCCATCCACGACCCATTTTCAATGCCCTGGCTGAGGGAAGGAGGTTCTCACCCCAGATTTGACGCTACATGGCCCCGTCCATCGTCCCTTTGACACGGTGAAGTTGTCCTGTCCCCTTAGCAGAAAAACCCCCAAAGCATAATGTTTCCACCTCCATGTTTGACGGTGGAGTTGGTGTTCTTGGGGTCATAGGCAGCATTCCTCCTCCAAACACGGCGAGTTGAGTTGATGTCAAAGAGCTCCATTTTGGTCTCATCTGACCACAACACTTTCACCAGTTGTCCTCTGAGTCATTCAGATGTTCATTGGCAAACATCAGACGGGCATGTATATGTATTCTTGAGCAGGGGGACCTTGCGGGCTCTGCAGGATTTCAGTCCTTCACGGCATAGTGTGTTACCAATTGTTTTCTTGGTGACTATGGTCCCAGCTGCCTTGAGATCATTGACAAGATCCTCCCGTATAGTTCTGGGCTGATTTCTCACCGTTCTCATGATCATTGCAACTCCACGAGGTGAGATCTTGCATGGAGCCCCAGGTCAAGGGAGATTGACAGTTATTTTGTGTTTCTTCCATTTGCGAATAATCGCACCAAATGTTGTCACCTTCTCACCAAGCTGCTTGGCGATGGTCTTGTAGCCCATTCCAGCCTTGTGTAGGTCTACAATCTTGTCCCTGACATTCTTGGAGAGCTCTTTGGTCTTGGCCATGGTGGAGAGTTTGGAATCTGATTGATTGATTGCTTCTGTGGACAGGTGTCTTTTACAGGTAACAAGCTGCGGTTAGGAGCACTCCCTTTAAGAGTGTGCTCCTAATCTCAGCTCGTTACCTGTATAAAAGACACCTGGGAGCCAGAAATCTTTCAGATTGAGAGGGGGTCAAATACTTATTTCCCTCATTAAAATGCAAATCAATTTATAACATTTCTGACGTGTTTTTCTGGATATTTTTGTTGTTATTCTGTCTCTCACTGTTCAAATAAACCTACCATTAAATTTATAGACTGATCCTTTCTTTGTCAGTGGGCAAACGTACAAAATCAGCAGGGGATCAAATACTTTTTTCCCCCACTGTATTAAAATCAGATCCAATAACAACATTAGAGGATTAGAAATCCAAGGCTTAAAAACAAAGGTGTCCATGTATGCCGAAGACTCAAGTTTTATATTAAGTCCGCAAGCTAGATCCCTGCAATGTCTCATTGACGATCTAGATAACTTTTCTGTACTCTCTGGACTAAAACCGAATTATGAATTAAGTGTACAATATTACATATTGGATCTTTAAAAAATACAACTTTTACATTACCCTGCAGTTTACCTATAAAATGGGCTGATGGGGAAGTAGACATACTTGGTATTCATATCACAAAATATATAAATAAGCTCTCCACAGTGAATTTCAATAGAAAACTTGTAACATTGACAAGATCCTGCAACCATAGAGAGGTAAATACCTGTCTATTTATGGAAAAATTGCCCTGATTAACTCCTTAGTCATATCTCACTTATTTATGGTGCTACCTACTCCTGATGATTCGTTTTTTCAAATCATATGAGCAAAAAATATTTCACTTTAACTGGGACGCTAAATCAGACAAAATAAAACGTGCCTATCTATATAATGAATATGAGTTGGGTGGGTTGAGATTATTAAATATAAAAGCACTAAACCTCTCTAAAAGCTTCACTTATTCAAAAGTTTTACTTGAACGCTAAATGGTTCTCAGGTAGATTACTTTGAAAAGTTCATCCATTGTTTAAAAATTGCCTTTTTGTGTTTGTTCAGATTGCCATGTCTCATTTTCGATTAATTGAAAATGATACTTTTTTCAAAGTATCTCTCTTTTTCAAACAAGCATTACAGAACTGGCTACAATTCAATTTCATCTCTCTGAAAAGATAGAACACATATTATGGCTGAACTCAAATGTGCTAGTTGATAATATACCTGTATTTATGAGAAAGATGTTTGAAAAGGGTATTTTGTTCTTATTAAATGATATTGTAAATTGGAATGGTCGAGTTATGTCCTTCATGGAGTTATCAGAATAGTACAGGAAGGTCTGCTCAATCCCAGAGTACAACCAATTGATTACAGCATTACCCCAAAAATGAAGGAGGCAGGTGGCAGCGGGAGGAGGTACGGAACTGGTCTGTCTGCCCAATGTAAAGGATCAAAACTGGCAGAGGAATAAAAATAGCATAAATAGGAAAGTATACCAGCTTCATTTGAGGACCAGGATGTTGACAACTGTGCCATACAGATTGCAAAATAGTTGGGAAGAGATTTTTGATGTACCGATTCCATGGTACAGAGTGTATGAGTTGATATATAAAACAACGCAAGATTCAAGACTTCGTGCTTTTAGCTAAAATTATTATATAGAATTCTTGCCACCAACAAAATGTTGAATATTTGGGGCATAAAATCATCGAAGCTCTGCAGATTTTGTTGTGAGGATACAGCATCAATAGACCATTTATTTTGGTATTGCCCTCAGGTAGCCTGTTTCTGGTCTCAGGTTCAGGAATGGCTAACAATGCATAGCATTGATCTAAAATTGACTCTTGAAGTAGTACTGTTAGGAGATCTGGAGAGACCGGGTCAGTCAATTGCTAATACTCTTAGTAAAAGTATTTATCTTCAACTCGGAATCTGTGGATTCTATTCAATTGGATAGATTGAAATTCTACGTTAAACATCACAGCATAGTTGAAAGATATGTGTTGCGTAGAAACCCGAAGTGGGTGGCCAGCAGAGATAGATTGGATGGGCTGAGGGAAGCTGAGGGTTGGGATGTGGAATTGGAGACAAGTGGCAGTGGGGTTGCTGTGCGGGAGATAGAATGATGGTCAAGATAAAAGTATATCAAATAAAGTCAAAGTAAAACATAATAAAAAAGTAAGTTTGAATGACACTGAGGGGCAGTGTTTTTACAGCAAATGCCGGATTTGCCTGAGGCTGATGCGGTGCAGGTGTTTGTACACATGCATATGCACACACTCATTCAAATAAACGCATACAAGAACACACACATACATGTAATTGTGCCAGACATGCACACAAACATATACAGTTGGCATTGCTGTTATGATTTTAGTTGTCCTTGATGTCCTTAGTTTAAAATTCATTTATTATTATTATTTATTTTTTTTGCTTTGTTTGCTGTTTTCTTCTGTCTTTTTCTTTTTTCCCTTTAGTTCATTCTCTTGTTTGTTGGTGCACTGGGGGGTTCTTGGGGCTGGGGAATGGATTTATTTATTTTTTGGCCTGGTGGGAATTATTTTTTCTTCGGGGGGGGGGGGGGGGGGCTGTGGGAGGGGTCTTGAATGGTTGAGGGACAGCTATTGGGGAACTGTGGGGGGATCTTGGAGGGTTCGGGTTCACGTTTTTTGGCCTGGTGGGAGATCTGTCAAGGTGCCCTTGAGCAGGGCATTGACCCTGGATGCTTCTATGTGTCGCTCTGAATGGGAGTCTGTTGGATGACTGGTATGATGTAGTTGTTGAGCGGCTTCACTGCAAGTATATTGTATGTTTTGGATATTCAATAAAACATTTAAATAAATAAAACTTCACCGTGGCCTTCCCAGTAGCCTGGTCTCAGATCTGTGCTAGTGTTGTCATGCAAATACAATGAATGAATCTGAACTGTGTCCTTGTTCTCCTCTTGTGTGTGACCAGGTGACAGTTACAGAGTCTAAGCTTCTGTCCTTAGATGCGAAGTGTGTAGAGGACGGCATTACTACAGAGGGCACCAAGAAATACCGCCTGGTACAACTGAATCACTAGACCAGGGGTGTCACACTCATTTTGCCCTGGGGGCCACATTCTGTCTTCAAAGAGGTCCGGAGGGCCGCACTGTTATATTTCCTCGCTATCAAAATTTGCAAAAAATAGTCCTCTATCCATCATTTTTGGAATTTGTTATGCTTCCTGACTGTCTAGCTTTCATTTCGGTGCTGGACACAGTCAGTTAAAGTATAAAATGTGGCAGGGGCGGTGTGGGGGAGTGTTTCGGTTTCTAACATACTGTATTTTGAATGGCAGGACATTGAACTGAAGCAGTTGTTCTTTATGGAGGCAGCAGACGGAACCCTCAAGCCGAGGTAAGAATGCATTCTCGAATGTTCAGTAGATGGCAAATTGGCAATATGAGTTTTAGCTGGTGAGGACAGTGGTCTCTCCAGCAGAGGGTGCTGTTTCTTCCTGTTGCTGATGTGTAGTGTTTTCTCTGGGTCAGTTCCAGTCTACGTAAAGGCAGCCTCTCCACAGTTGCAGTAGACCTGATGGGAAGAAACGTGTCCTGCAAAGACTTCAACCCCCTGGTCAGAAACACAGCCCTCTAACAGTCACAACAATGTGTATGAGTTAACATCAAAGGGACATGTTAGTTTGTCCTCACAGTGTACAGAAAAGGCTATGGCCCTCCAGTGTGGTATTACGTACATACTATTATATTAACATTATTTGTTGTTCTTTTTCCTGTTTTAGAAAGCTCACATTCTCATTGGATGCCCTCCTGGAAAGCATACCCGAGTTCTTAAGTGAGCGATAAATCCTCATGTCGTATTCCCAATTTTCAAAACATTTCTGAACTATTGAACTGTAAGATCTGAGTGTCCAAACTCATTGGTTCTTTCTGTCATTATTGTTTTTGCCACAGGGACATAACCACTTGCACTAAAGGCACGTTCACTCAAGAGCAGCTTCAGGACAACTTCTCTTACGTCATCCCCAAGTAGGTTCTGCGGACGGGGCTGACACACAGAGCACTGATGGATCTAGATTCTAGACTATCATGATTCATAGACATGTTTAATCAACATATGATCTGTTCTATAAAAAGATGCTTGTAATGCAAAGTAGAGTATTGTACTTTATCATTTGTGGAACATTAAAGGTAGATTCAGCTAAATAACGTTGCCACAACCAGCAGCGCAGATATTGCGATGAGCAAGATGCAAGACTTTGCTCCCACATGGTCACACACAGTATCTGCGCATGTGCATGTGTTCGCGTCACGCTGTTAGAGCGTTGGAGGTATGGGACCAAAACAGTGGGGGAGTTTAGCATTGCGCTTCAACGCTCTTAGTTGTTGCAGAAATTGACCCCCTATGCTGTTTACTTTGTGCACCTACGTCATATCTCTGAGTCAGGTATCACAAGAGTTGTAAGAAGGGTATTATTATTATATATTATATATATTTGTTTCATGTCAGTTAAAACAACTAGTATTCCTCTCATTATCCTCTTCCTCCTTCATCTCCTCCTTCTCTTAGAGCTGTGTATGACCCTCAGCACCTGTTCCGGGCTGGCTCTGCCTCCAGTGACCTGCACATCTCCTACAGCATCACAGACTACTTCTGCCCCTTACTGGTCTATCACGACACCCCCTGGATACCCTCCCTGGAGCTGTGAGTGACCCACAAAACCGCCAAAATATACACACGGGCAACCCCTTAACAGCTGTTACTGTAGAACGTTCAGTGTAAGAAACCTGTCGTCTCTGTGAAGTGGAGTTCAGACAGACCTTTGATATAACTACATGACACACACACAAAGACCATAGAACATCATGGCACTCCACAGAGCAACAATGCCAGTGCCAACCCACCACACAGCCTTTTCTAGAGCACGTGAACATGGCATGCATAACTACCAGTACCTCCAAACCCGCCCTGACCCTTTGCAGCTGGAACGGTAATGAGTTTGTGGAGCAGGTGAGCGCTGACTTTGTGATATTCGAAGTGAACGGCATGTATAACTACCAGTACCTCCAGTCGGTCGAGGATGCCAAGTGCGTCTCCCAGCCCCAGAACTGGACCTCTCTGCTGAGCCAGCAGCAATATGAACCTAACCCCAACACCGCCTGGACCAGGAATGTATGTACACATTCTATAACAATTCGATTGAATTCATACTTTATCACCAGTCAATAATGGTTGATAGGAATTTGTTCACACAGCACTGTAGACTAGAGGCTCCTTGCACTGTAACCATAATCATATAGCCTGTATCCTGCGGGAGGAGCTTATCTAGCTCTATTTACCACAATGTAATTGAATATTCATCCAACATATTCATCAACTTATCAAATGTCGATACATTATCCTTGTCCTCTCATTAAGATTGCATACATTTATCCCTCTGCTTGCTTTGTACCTGGCAACCGAGCATAAACCCCACTGAGAAATTATCTTTCTCCTCTTCCTGGTTAAGAATTATAAGAGCTGCAAGGATTCTGATGGTCCGCCCCTCACTGACCCAGAAGCCCAGTATCAGGTCCTCAACATGGGCACAAGAAACAGAGTCTTGTTTCCCAACTACAACGGGATGTACGTGTTCAGAGTCATAGTGGTGGATCCTAGCTACAGGTCAGTGTAGACTAGGAGGGTAAACAACCTCTTTCAGGAGGGCATTTAGTTACCAGGCTGTATAGCACATCAACTGAAGGTTGAACACGGTAGTTGAATACTTTCATATAATTTTGGAAAAGACCCATAATACATAGCCAGTATACTATTTGTATGCCATACATATTCTATAGTACACATTAAAACTGGATTGTCATTGATCTTATAATATTTCTGATGATATTGACTGTCTCTGTGTTTCTGCAGCTACTGCATGCTGACCACTACGTTCAGTGTGTATGTGTATGGGGCGTTCCCTCCTCACCCTCTGCCCTCTTGTGTGGCACTGGGCATCTTCCTGGCCATCTTTGTGGTCCTGCTGCTCATTGGCTTTTTCTTTAGCAAGCGGAATTACAAAAAATAGGATGGACACACTACACACAAACATATACACACACACACACACACACAAACAATACATCCCAAAACAGGAAATGCATGGGTTGACAGCGCGATCCTGGTTCTATGAAATCACAAGGTTGAACACCTGTCTCTGTTTAGTTGTTTGTTGTCAGGCATCAGGGTCCCACTCAAAAGTCTTGTTGTCATTGTTCATGGATGAACACCTCTGTGTGTTGACACTTAGGGAAAACACACGCATGTCCGCTGTGCAGCATGAAATGAATGTGATGAGCTGTTCAGGATGTTCTCTGCCAGTCACTGATCCCTGTCTTGCCTTTTGTCATGTTTTTTATAGATTTCTTTTTTTAAATGTATTTCTTGTTTTGTTTGACGAAAATAAAATGAAACGTTTTGAGAAATAAAGAAAAATGTTTGTAGTAATTATTTCATCATAGAGTTGGTTTTAATTTCGAAGTTTAATCGATAGAAAATCTGTCAACGCAAGACACGGTAAACATATGGATAGGGAAGTGATTTATTGTGAAGTTATGTACACATACTTGTAACTGTGCCTCATTGAATGTCAGTCATCTTTAAGATGGTGTTGGCATGTCAACAGTCTTTAATGTCACCCATTGTGCTGACACAGTCACATGTTTTGTTTAACAAGGTTAATAGCACCATGGCACGCACCTTTACAGCTGTGAGAATAATCTGGCATAGATTTATGTTGCTGTTAAGCATCCCTGGACGCAACATTTCAGTCAAGCCTTTATGTACTCTAATCTACTAAAAGTCAGTGATAATAGAAACAGCATATTCTCAACAAACGAGTTAAGAAATGTTTGGAAAGTCCAGTGTTTGTATTAAAAGCAGCACTTAAAGAGCAGAGGAATGGGTTCGACTAGAGTTTCACACACATTTGTGTTTGCCTGTTCTAGTGATAATCAGACCATCTTAATCCATACACCACAACTTTCCATAGAACCTGATGCTTTACCTTCTACACATAGCATCTAGGAGCGTGTACTGTATTTACATGTCCTTTATGTAGTCACACTGTTGACTTTACATTGTAGTGAAAGGAGAAGTAAATCAACATCTGTCTGCTAGCAAATAAAAAGTCCAGCACGATTGGATGTGCAAAAAGACTTTGTCCTGAAATGAGAAATCAAGCAGAGACAAGGGCATATAAATAGAATTCATAGGGCAGTCACCTACAGCAAAAGCAACAGTTGGGTGGTGCATTTAAATGTTTTCTTTCTCTTTCTTGCTTCACCTACACAAAAATGCATGATATTCAATGTGCTCCATTTCTATGACCGTGGCCAATGAAGTTGATAGAGGTTGCCACTAACTGTTGAATCCAGGGTAAAATATATGTTTTATCCTCCTGACTTAAAGGTTAAGGTTAGGATTTGCGGTTAAGGAATCGAATTGTAGATATGTGGTTACGGGTAACTTCTACCTCGGCCTCGGCAGTGGTGGTGCTGTGAGGAACCTTCCTCCCTGTCTCAAAGGAAGCTGTCTTCACCAGAAACGTAGGAGAAGCCATTGAATGCGTTAGAGCTGCTGGTGCCGGCGTTGAGCTCAGGGGTGCAGCCCACTGAGTTAGGCACCATCTCTCTGGTGAACTCTGGGTCTATGTGCTGTGTGTCCGCTGGCCCTTTCTAAAGGAGAAGAGAGAGGGGACTTGTTAGGAAATAGAGGGGAGTCCTAGAGAAAAGAGGTAAGAGTGAAAGTTACAAAGATGAGGTAGTGAAAGAAAGTTTTAGAAAAAAAGCAGTGAAGTTTGAAGTTATAGAAGATGGTAAGAAACAGCTGGCAGCACAAACAACTCACCACATTGGGGTTGTATGGAGGAGTGATTCTCTTGTGGTACAGGTCATCCCAGTTAATCGGGGAGAAGAACACATGGTTCTTTATTTGTAGCTGTAAAAAAATGGATGATATAAGATATGACCAGTGTATAACTCACTCAAAATATGTGAAACACTGTAAACGGCAATGGCATAGTGTGCTTCAGAAATGTGGTGGAAAAAGAACCCAATTGTCATACTTGAGTAAAAGTAAAGATAACTTAATAAAATGACAAGTAAAAGTGAAAGTCACCCTGTAAAATACTACTTGAGTAAAAGTCTATAAGTATTTGGTTTTACATATACTGAAGTATCAATATCAAAAGTATAAATCATTTCACATTCATTATATTAAGTAAACCAGATGACACCGTTTTCTTATATTTAAAATTTACAGCTAGCCAGGAGAACACACCAACACTAAAACATTTACAAATGACGCATGTGTGTTTAGTGAGTCCGCCAGATCAGCAGCAGTAAGGATGACCAGGGGTGTTCTCTTGATAAGTGCGTGAATTGGACCGTTTCCCTGTCCTGCTAAGCATTCAAAATGTAACAAGTATTTTTTGGGTGTCAGCGAAAATGTATGGAGTAAAAAGTACATTTTGGGGGGGAATGTAGTGAAGTAAAAGTAAAAGTTGTCAGAAATATAAATAGTTAAGTACAGATATCCCAAAAAACAACTTATGTAGTGCCTTAAAGTAGTTTTCCTTAAGTACTTTACACCACTGCAGAAATAGCGTATAGTGGACTACTTTTGATCAGAGCCCACGTAGGGCTAGAAAGGGAATAAGGTGCCATGGTCCATGGACACGGTCCAGTCAGTGACTCACAAAGTCAGCGATGGCTCCCAACCTGCGGTGCTGGTCTTTCTGCAGGAGGCCCTGGAGTAGACTACAGACAGCGCCTGACTTCCCTGGGGGCAGCGGCAGAGGCTTGTGTAGGATGCCATCGTACATTTCAGACACGTCCCGGCTGTAGAATGGGGGCTAGAAAACCAGAAATGGGTGAGTAGAGCAGAGAACAGACACAGTACTGTAGCAGCCAGCTACTCCAGAAGCATTTCCTGAAGTTGGTAACATAATTGTCTTGGACATTTTCTGCACGTGTAAACAATATTTGGGTTGGCCTTAGATTGCGCTAATTACAGTGGCTATATAAGATTGAAAAACTTACAAGACTATAGATCATCTCATAGAGCACAGCTCCCAGACACCACCAGTCCACTGTGCGGTCATAGGGCTCCTTACGCAGAACCTCAGGGGCCAAATACTACAGAGACAGAGAGAGTTAAATAAACATATATACTGTCCCTTCAGAAAGTATTCAGACCACTTGACTTTTTCCACATGTTGTTGTGTTACAGCCTGAATATAAAATTGATTAAATGTAGATTTTGTTTTATTGATCTACACACAATACTCCATAATGTCAAAGTGAAATTATGTTTTTAGAAATGTTTAGAAATGAATTAAAAATGACAAGCTGAAACGTCTTCAGTCAATACGTATTCAACCCTTTTGTTATGGCAAGCCTAAATAACTTCAGCAGTAAAAATGTGCTTAACAAGTCACATAATAAGTTGCATGGACTCACTCTGAGTGCAATAATAGTGTTAAACATGATTTTTGAATGACTACTTCATCTCTGTACCCCACACATACAATGATCTGTAAGGTCCCTCAGTCGAGCAATGAATTTCAAGAACAGATTCAACCACAAAGACCAGGGAGGTTTTCCAATGATTCGCAAAGAAGGGCACCTATTGGTAGATGGGTAAAAAAAAAATATAAATATACATTGAATATCCCTTCGAGCATGGTGCAGTTATTAATTACACTTTGAATGGTGTATCAACACTCCCAGTCACTGCAAAGATACAAGCGCCCTTCCTATCTCAGTTGCCGGAGAGAAAGGAAACCGTTCAGGGATTTCACAGTGAGGCCAAAGGTGATTTTAAAACAGTTAAAACAGAGTTTAATGGCTGTGATAGGAGGTAACTGAGGATGGATCAACAACATTGTAGTTACTCTACAATACTAACATAAATAACAGAGTGAAAATAAGGAAGCCTGTACAGAATAAAAATATTCCCAATAAGTCTCTAAAGTAATACTGACAAAAATGTGGCAAAGAAATGTACTTTCTGTCCTGAATTGAAAGTGTTATGTTTGGTACAAATCCAACACAACATATTACTGAGTACCACTCTTCATATTTTAGCATGGTGGTCGCTGCATCATGTCATTGGTATGCTTGCTATAGGCAAGGACTAGGGAGTTTTTTTAGGATAAAAATAAATGGAATGGTTGGTGAACTTGGTTCAGTCTCCTTTCCAACAGTCACTGGAATACAAATGCACCTTTCAGCAGAACATCTACCTAAAACACAAGGCCAAATATACACTGGAGTTGCTTACCAAGACACATGTTTGTGAGTGGCCTAGTTACAGCTTTGACAAATTGGCTTGAAAATCTATGGCAAGACTTGAAAATGTCGGTCTAGCAATGATCAATAGCAAACTTGACAGAGCTTGAATTTCTTTTTACAGAATAATATGCAAATATTGTACAATCCAGGCTCTTAGAGACTTAGCCAGAAAGACTCACAGCTGTAATCGCTGCCAAAGGTGATTCTAACATGTATTGACTCAGGGGTTGAATACTTATCTAGTCAAGATATATTAGTAATTTATTTTCCAGGAATTGAAAACAAATGTTAGAATTTTTCTTTCACTTTGACATTACAGAGTATTTTTTCTAGATCGTAGATTAAAAAAATTAAATGATTTTTTTTTTATCTCACTTTGTAACACAACAAAATGTGGAAAAAGTTAAGCGGTGTGAATACTTTCTTAAGGCACTGTATACAGTTGAAGTCGGAAGTTTACATACACCTTAGCCAAATACATTTAAACTCAGTTTTTCACAATTCCTGACATTTAATCCTAGTAAAAATTCCCTGTCTTAGGTAAGTTAGGATCACCACTTTATGTTAAGAATGTGAAATGTCAGAATAAGAGTAGAGAGAATGATTTATTTCAGCTTTATTTCTTTCATCACATTCCCAGTGGGTCAGAAGTTTGGCTTTGTGATGGCCACTCCAATACCTTGACTTTGTTGTCCTTAAGCCATTTTACCACAACTTTGGAATTATGCTTGGGGTCATTGTCCATTTGAAAGACCCATTTGCAACCAAGCTTTAACTAACTGACTGATGTCTTGAGATGTTGCTTCAATATATCCACATAGTTTTCCTTCCTCATGATGCCATCTATTTTGTGAAGTGCGCCAGTCCCTCCTGCAGCAAAGCACCCCCACAACATGATGCTGCCACCCACGTGCTTCACGGTTAGGATGGTGTTCTTCGGCTTGGAAGCCTCCCCCTTTTTCCTCCAAACATAACAATGGTCATTATGGCCAAACAGTTCAATTTTTGTTTCATCAGACCAGAGGACATTTTTCCAAAAAGTGTGATCTTTGTCCCCATGTGCAGTTGCAAGCCGTAGTCTGGATTTTTTATGGCGGTTTTGGAGCAATGGCATCTTCCTTGCTCAGCAGCCTTTCATGTTATGTCGATATAGGACTCGTTTTACTGTGGATATAGACACTCCAGCATCTTCACAAGGTCCTTTGCTTTTGTTCTGGGATTGATTTGCACTTTTTTCGCACCAAAGTACGTTCATCTCTAGGAGACAAACGCATCTCCTTCCTGAGCGGTATGACGGCTGCATGGTCCCGTCGTGTTTATACTTGCGTACTATTGTTTGTACAGATAAACGTGGTACCTTCAGGCATTTGGAAATTGCTCCTAAGGATGAATCAGACTTGTGGAGGTCTACAATTTCTATTCTGATGTCTTGGACGATTTCTTTTGATTTTCCCATGATGTCAAGCAAAGAGGCACTGAGTTTGAAGGTAGGCCTTGAAATACATCCACAGGTACACCTCTAATTGACTCAAATGATGTCAATTAGCCTATCAGAAGCTTCTAAAGCCATGACATCATTTTCTGGAATTTTCCAAGCTGTTTATAGGCACAGTCAACTTAGTGTATGTAAACTTCTGACCCACTGGAATTGTGATGCAGTGAATTATAAGTGAAATAATCTGTCTGTAAACAATGTTGGAAAAATTACTTGTGTCATGCACAAAGTAGATGTCCTAACCGACTTGCCAAAACTATAGTTTGTTAACAAGAAATTTGTGGAGTGGTTGAAAAACGAGTTTTCATGACTCCAACCTAAGTGTATGTAAACTTCCGACTTCAAATGTATAGAACTACATGTGACTATTAGACATGCGTTATCTTTAACATATAATTGAGCACAGACACAATCTCAGGGCTAACCCTCACCTCAGGGGTTCCACAGAAAGTGGACGTGGTGGTCTCCGGCTCAACTCCCTCTTTACACAGCCCAAAGTCTGTAAGTACCACATGGCCCTGGAACACACGTTTTAAGCACCATCCCAATATTACAGGAACTTACAGACTGCCATATGATCCTGTATTGTGAACTCTTGAACCATCTTCTCTAAGATGAGAAGGAAGTGAGTTGAGATATTGTAAACAATCGAAGAACATTACATCCCCTTATGAGTCAACACTTACCTGAGAGTCTAAGAGAATATTCTCTGGCTTTAGATCTCTAAATAAGAACAAAAAAATATATTTGGTTTCACTAAACCCCAATACTGTACATAATAATCTGTTGTTTCTACCTGACTATGTCCTTGTAAACTGTGTCTGACCTGTAAACGATGTTGAGGGAGTGAAGGTAGCCGATGGCACTGGCTACCTCAGCAGCATAGAACCGAGCCCTCGGCTCCAAGAAGCACCGCTCCCTCTGCAGGTGGAAGAAGAGCTATGAGAGAGAGAAAGAAATGTTGGAGATAGAGGGAGAAAGGAGAGAGAAAACAGTTATGACATGTTGTTTTAACTGTCACTACGCTTGACTCTGACGATGCATGTAATATTACTCCTGTTACATTATTAACTCATAATAACGCCGTGATACAGAGACTTTGGACTGAGCCAATGATTAAAGGGGAGTAATGTGTTTGTTGTCACTACACTGATTGAGCCAAGGGCTTGAGGCTATGCCACACTGCATTGCTGCTTCTGTGCTGTCAATAGCCTGGCAGCTTTAATATAAATAAAGGATTACTTATTGGGAACATTGCTACAGTCCACTCCTTTTATCATTTGCCATATCCAAACAGCCATATGAAACCTGAGAAACAAGACCCAGGGCCATTAGCTAGCTACCTCTCCCCCGTTGACATAGTCGAGGACAAAGTAGAGCTTCTCTGGGGTCTGGAAGGAGTAGTGGAGGCCCACCAGGAAAGGATGCTTCAGGCTCTTCAGCAGCACGTTCCTCTCTGCCATGATGTTCTTTTGCTGGAGGACACAAAGCAGCATTGAACCAGCGGACACGAGGCAGAAGGCAGGACACAGCAGAATACAGGCCTCTGTCACCACCACTGCTTCGGCCCCAAGCACAAGACAAGAGACGATATACAGAGAGAGAGAGAGAGGGGCATAGAACACCTCTTTCCTACAAGGTCCTCAATGTTATTTATGCTGCTGAAAGTCCAGCCACCTACACACTTCTGACTAGTGTTCTCCACTTTAGCTATGGCCCTGCTTTCCAAGGCAGGCAACAGGCTCTCAGTATATAAAGTAAGTTGGCTTCATTGAGGTAACACTTCACTTGAGGAGGGAGTCATTCTTTTTACAGGACTGGGTAGTCTGTCAGACAGCTGTAACGTGTGTCTGTAAATAGCTCAGAAAGTCCAAGATTAATTTGCTGATTGTTATAACTATCAAGTGATGCAAAACTCAGGAAATATAACAGTACTGAATATGGTAATGTACAGTATGTATGAAACACAAAACAGAGACTGGGGGCTGTAAAATCTGTCTGTTGGAGTACAAAGGACAGAACACACTTCAGATTAGATTAGATGTTATCTTAGAAACACAATACAGATTTAGGCTAAACCAGTTCTGCTACACAATGAAAATCATACACACATTGAATATATACTGACATGAAGGGTTTTGCTAGTGTAATTGAGTTGACCTTTAAAACAGAAACCAAATAAACTATCTGCGAGTTTGTTGTGATAATGAATAACAAAATTAAAAGTTTATAGACCAACCTCCTTTTTCTTCAGGATTACTTTCTTCTGTAGAACTTTCACAGCATAGAATTTATTGTCAGCTTTGAGCTTGGCGAGCAGGACCTGGATGTAAGGTGGTTGTCAGGACATTTCTGATTGTTTCCTCAAAACGTCAACTCCGAATATGACACTCTCTTATCATAACCCTATCTTAAAAATAGAAGGGCAATGAGTACACACATAATATATTTTATTATCTGTCACACAAAATATAGAAAAAAAGTAATTGACACAATGAAAAAGAACTGTGACTGGACTGGAATAATTAAAAATGGCTGCTCATCCTGAGTACAATTTGTGAAAAACTATCCTCATTCATTGTTTCATTGTTTGGTTTTGGCCTTTTCATCAAGGTAACCTTAACAGTCATGCATAGACTAAGTTAATCATTGATGAAGGCATGCAGCCTTTTATCAGGCAAACAGCAGTCTTACCTTCCCAAAGGTCCCTTTTCCAATAACAGCCAAAAAGTCAAAGTCAGTGGGCTTGGCACTGAAACAAGACAGGAATGATGATACAGATATTTGTGTCATATGGATGGACATAACACCTATCGTAACAGGTTATGGCAGAGACAACCGTCTCGCAACATGACTGGTATGATCCATGAAATAACATTTTTAATCAAGCCTCAAAAACACATGTACAGCAATGTACACTGAGTGTACAAAACATTAAGAACACTTTCCTAATATTTAGCACCTCCCTCTCTACAAGGTGTTGAAAACATTCCACAGGGATGCTGGCCCAAGTTGACTCCAATGCTTCCCACAGTTGTCAAGTTGGCTGGATGTCCTTTGGGTAGTGGACCATTCTTGATCTATACGGGAAACTGTTGAGCGTGAAAAACCCAGCAGCGTTGCAGTTCTTCACACAAACCTGGTGCGCCTGTCACCAACTACCATACCCGGTTCAAAGGCATTTAAATATTTTGTCTTGCCCATTCACCCTCTGAATGGCACACATACACAATCCATGTCGCAACTATCTCAAGGCTTAAAAATCTTTCTTTATCCTGTCTCTTCCCCTTCATCTACACTGATTGAAGTGGATTTAACAAGTGACATCAATAAGGGATCAAAGCTTTCACCTGGATTCACCAGGTCAGTCTATGTCATGGAAAGAGAAGGTGTTTTTAATGTTTTTTACACTCAGTGTATGTTGTGGTTGCAATGTATGAATATGACATCAGGACCACAATTCCATTGGTAAAGGGTTGCCAGATGTCAGTTCTACATGGCATTGTGGATCATTGAAACCCATGACTTTTAATACTGTACATACTGTGGGTTTGCTGAAGGTCCCAGGTTGACCTCACTGAGAGTGGAGGATGGTGATCTAAGCTAGATGACACATAGAAAAAAATGAATGATGGAGCAAAGCGGTGTAAACAACCAGTAACCAAAACTAAAATTAAATCCTTAATTGACTGCATTTGCACAACGGCCTGGTTGTCCGTGGTTGGACACCACACCACAGAAACACTCACTGGATTAGAATTTGCCATGGTCTTGGTCCATTCCGTGCTCACCGGGGTGCCTACATCAGTGTTTCATAGACCTGTCATTGAAAAAAGGACACAATAGGAACATCATGACATGATAGCACCCCCATCTGTGTGACGCTACTGCTGGTCCCCCTATGCCAGTCTGACCCTGAAAAACTGGTCGTTCTGGTTTGAAACCCAACACAGGCACAACGAAGGACATTTGGTGTTTTGAAGAGTTCATATCAGTGGACACGTTTACATGGTAAATATTATTTTGCCATTCCCACGTCCACAAATGTGCAGAAGATGGCTTAGGTCATGATTCAAACCAATTCAAACCTCCCCCACACAGTCACTTGCCAAGAATGGATGAATGTTTTGAAATGTTCCTTCCTTGATCTTGGGAAATGTTTAACCTTTAGGTCTACTGAATAAATACAGTAACCTCTACTTTAACTAAATACAATCTTGTGGATCAGTCATATGTCATCAAGAGTAGATTGTATTTTGCTACAGTACAGGTGTGAAAAGTTAGAAACTCATTTGAAGGTTGATAACTATTTACAGTCAAGTGCATTACCCATCTAATCAGAGGTATGGAATTATTATAGGCATTATATTCTCAAATTACACCATTGTTGTGAAATACATCCAAATGGGGTGCAAACAAACTATTCAAAATTCAGCAGACCTTTTATGACAGCATAAAACATGCATACATATATCAAAGAGGGTATAATAAAGACTACTAGCCTATTAATGTTTACCGTTGTATTCCTCGAGTGTTTACAAAGGCTATTTTGAGTATTTCAAAAGGCTTCGAGGACATTTTCCAGTGTTCTAGAACATGATAAAACTGTATTTCAAACAATTCACCATAAATGTAAAGACATAAAAGGATCTATAGGCTACAGTAACATTATATAGTGCATTCTGTACATTCTCAACCTACCTTTTGTGAAGGTTAAAACGAAGCTTAGGCCACCTGTCGCAGGTGCGTGCAGCCGGAGCGATGTCTTGTCGACTGACTGAAGTCCCGCAGATCGAGTCAAGTGTCCCAGCTCAGAGCACAGCACTGTTGTCCTGCATTAGGCTACAGAGAGCAGTGACTGGTTGGGATCACGTCATGAATGGGTGGTTCCACTGTGCCAGTGAATCATTCAAGAAATTTAGGGGCAGGGAACACTTCTGTCTGTCTGTCTGTCTGTCTGTCTGTCTGTCTGTCTCTGTGTGTGTGTGCGCTTTGGCAATGTAAACATATGTTTGCCATGCCAATAAAGCCCTTTGAATTGAATTGAGAGAAAGAGAGGCATAACATTGTCACTAATGTCATTAGTAGATACAGTGCCTTCAGAAAGTACTCAAACCCCTTTAATCTTTTCACATTTTGTTGTGTTACAGCATTCATTTAATTTTTTTGGGGGGGTCACTGGCCTACGCACAATAGGCCTACCCCATAATGTAAAAGTGGAATTGTGTTTTTCATAATTTTTACAAATGAATTACTAATAAAAAGCTGAAATGTCTTGAGTCAATAAGTAACCCCTTTGTTATGGCAAGTTCAGGAATGAAAATGTGCTTAGCAAGTCACATAATAAGTTGCAGAGACTCACTCCGTGTGCAATAATAGTGCTTAAAATAATTTTTGAATGACTACCCCATCTCTGTACCTCACACATACAATTATCTGCAAGGTCCCTCAGTTGAGCAGTGAATTTCAAACACAGATTCAACTACAAAGACCAGGGGGGTTTTCCAATGCCTCGGGAAGAAGGGCACCTATTGGTAAAAACAAAACAAAACAATAAGACATTGAATGTCCCTTTGAGCATGGTTACACTTTGAGCATTAATCCCTTTGAGCATTAATTACACTTTGGATGGTGTATCAATATACTGAGTCACTACAAAGATACAGGCATCCTTACTCAGTTGCCGGAGAGGAAGGAAACCGCGCAGGGATTTCACCATGAGGCCAATGGTGACTTTAAAGCAGTTACAGAGTTTAATGGCTGTGATAGGAGAAAACTGAGGATGGATCAACAACATTGTAGTTACTCCACAATACTAACCTAATTGACAGACTGAAAAGAAGGAAGCCTGTACAGAATAAATAATATTCCCAAACATGCCTCCTGTTTGCGACAAGGCACTAAAGTCATACTGCAAAAAATGTGGCAAAGCAATACAAATTTTGTCCTGAGTACAAAGTGTTGTGTTTGGGGCAAATCCAACACAACACATTACTGAATACCACTCTCCATATTTTCAAGCATGGCGGTGGCTGCATCATGTTATGGGTATGCTTGTAATTGTTAAGGACTGGGGAATTTTTCAGAAAAAAAAACCCGGAATGAAGCTAAGCACAGGCAAAATCCTAGAGGAAAACCTTGTTCAGTCTGTTTTCCACCAGACACTGGGAGATGAAGTCACTTTTCAGCAGGACAATAAACACAAGGCTAAATATACACTGGAGTTGCTTACCAAGAAAGCAGTGAATATTCCTGAGTGGACGAGTTACAGTTTTGTCTTAAATCTGCTTGAAAATCTATGGCAAGACTTAAAATGGTTGTTTAGCAATGATCAAGAACCAATTTGACAGAGCTTGAAATTATTTTTTAAAGAATAATGGGTAAATATTGTACAATCCAAAAGCTCACAGCTGTAATCACTGCCAAAAGTGATGTATTGACTCAGGGGTGTGAATACTTATGTAAATAACATATTTCTGTATTTCAAGTTTAATACACAAAATTCTATTTAATCCATTTTGAATTCAGTCTGTAACACAACAAAATGTAGAATAAGTCAAGGGGTATGAATACTTTCTGAAGGCACTGTACGTACATATAACTAGGAATAATATGACTATGAAACAGGATTAATAAACAGTAGCAGCAGCTTATGTGATGAGTCAAAAAAGTAGCGCTTGCCGTATGCACTACCCTCTGCGCAGACACAATTTAATAAAGATCAAGTATTTTGAATTGAACTTACTTCATCATCACCAATCAACTGAAGTCAAGACAAGTAAGAGATTGAATTGGACATTTATTTGTACATATGGAATGAACGATTTTGATCGAAGAATATCGTGACACAGTTTGCCCACCAGAGAGAAATATAGCTATAGGAATCCTGGAGCCCTTGTAAGATTATATTTAAAAACAGTGCATAAACCTACATAAAATATAAAAATGATTCAAAACAATAAATCCCAAGGATATCTTGATATTTCTGACTGAAAATGTAAACCTTTCAAATGTTCCAAACAAAGTTCCTATTTTGAAACATGATTTTGAATTTATCTCATGTAAGATCAATACTTGAGAAACTTTAAACCTTTTCTGGTCTTAGAAACTGTCCATATGCTGTATCTAGTGACCAAGTATAGGAACAGCAGCATAAAATCCCCCTGGATTTCAAATCTGTGACAAGAAATTGCAGTAAAACATCATCCCACATAAATAATTCCATATATTTTGCATAAATGACAAAAGTTTATCTTTCGACGCTCCTTACACTTTCAGGTAAGATTTTACCAATTTTATTGCACGAGCAGTGAAGCAACCTTATAAAAACATTTGCTTACACTTTTTCCCAGTTTTTTTCTTTATTTTTCTCAGTTCTGTCCCCATCTCTTTTCCACTCTCACCCCACTTTCATCTCTCAGCCCCCTCCTGTTCTCTCTCTGATGGGTACTGAACACCAAACACATAACAGGGGTAGGGTTCTGGATGATTTTGGCACATGATGATTAGTCGCGGAGTCTCTGGCCGAGTGGGGACAGGATCACTTGAGGCCTTCGTCAATACTCTTGAACATTAAAATGGCGTTGGAGATCTTGAGGGCGGGACCAAGTTTGATGTTCATGATTTTGACGATGTCAGTTTGTGTCAGTAATAGGAAGGCCTCCCCGTCAATCATCTGAGGAGAAATATACAAGAAACTCAATCACAGGAATATAAAAAACAAAACAACAATAGAGGACAACAGAATGCAACTTAAATGACTTAACTTAGCTGTTCTAAACGGGCTCTTGTTTGTTTCATTACTTCATACTTAATTATCAATTAACATTGTACTCACTTCCTCTTTGAAGACACAGGCTTGTTCTTCACAACCAGTCAGTTTCTGGACAAATCCAAAGACCTGTTACACAGAACACAAAGAGTTATCAATGTACTCTGATTCACCCGTTTGTTGAAGCCAAAAGATAAATAGGGGTAAGTGCAGGGGTTAAAGCAAGTCGATCTCAGCTTGAGGGCCGCATCAGGATTTCAAAATTCCACGGAGGGCCGCACAGATTTTTTACGACCGATGTGTTTGTCAAAATCCATTTACGTGCCAGAAAAGGGGCAGTTATTTACATTTTAGTCATTTAGCAGACGCTGTTATGCAGAGCGATTTACAGTAAGTAGTGAGTGCATCCATTTTATTTGAAAAGGTTCATTATAGGTTCATTATCTTGTCTACATACGTTTTGTCTAGTTTTAGCTGTTCAGGTGTGGCCCGGAGTGTTTTTATTTATTCTTAACCCAAAATCATAATCCCCCCCTCAGTGATGGAGAACTTTAACCTCTGGGTGAGTTTTACAGCTCTCACCTCCTCCACGGTCCATGCTGCCACCTGTGTAGCATGGATGCCCTGGACGCCCGGCAGCAGTTTGCAGTGTTGCTCCCAGCACAGAGACAGGGTTCGGTCCGGGTGGGCCGACAGGGCAGACATGAACAGAGACGGGCACATACCCTCTGTGGCTATCGCTGCAACACAGGAAAACACATACAAATACGTCAGCACACACAAAATCACACATATTAACGCATGTAACACATACACACAGAATACTGTATATAGGATGCAGTAAACTCATACTGAGGCTATATATAATCAGAGTGTGGCCATAGACATAAATGGATACAGTTTGTATGTGTACTGTGTGCAGAGCATAAAACTGTGATACTCACTCTGGTAACCTCTATGCTGGCTTTTTCTATACTTTGGGGGACGACCAATCCTGATAATAGAGAAAGAGAGAAACTGGTGAGAAGGGGGCTACAGTAGCAGAGGTTACAGCAATATACCACTACGACTATAACAGCCTTAGCCACTGTTAACATGAGGCTTACCTGCCATGGTACCGGGACTTTTTGGTCCTTTGGCCAAAGATTAAGATGTTCCGCTTGGCTCCGCTCCCCTCTGTATCTGATAGGTCGGTTTTGAGTCTGCCCTGGTTTCGCTCAGCCAATGGGCAGCCTGACAGACAGTGATGCGCTGTGAACCGCCCAGTCACATGACCCGAGCCATCACATCCAGGCGTCGGACACTTCCTGTTTCAAAAAGTAGGTTTGACTTCGTTATAACATCATGATAACATATTCATAAGGTTGGTATGGAACACATCTACTCACATTTACTGCTTCATAGGCATTTCAGAGACCTGTTTCTGGTGCCTACTGACCTGTGATGGAAGCTGTACTTGGTGGATCTGGAGTGGCTGATTACTTTGCAAGGCATGGAGGAGAAACTGGACTGGCCTGTGGTTGCAGGTTCCCTGGGGTCTTATTAAAACACACACACAAACAAACACAGAGCTCAACGTCATCAAACCGAACATGTAAGCACTCATATCAAGGTGAAGTAGAGTCAGAGAAATATGGTATCTGTTACCAAGGTGTTGGGTTTTGTTGGACTCAGGGGGTGGGATTTTTAGCGGGTGACCCGTACTCTCACACCAGCCGACCGGGTGGGTGTCAGGGTGGTCAGAGTCCATCCACTCATCATACATATGACTCCAGCCATCAAAATGGATCTGTGGGAGTATGACCTAGTTACGGGAGTGTAGTAGTGGCACTGGCACATACAACCGCAAGACACACGCACGCACAGCAGGGATGCGCAGATTGACTCATAACCTGTAGTCCCCACGTTATATCCACAGGCGGGCGGGTTTAGGGTCATGAAATATTGTGTGGAAGAAGGGCTGGTAACAAAAAAAAGACACTGTATAAAACAAAACCATTATTGTATCATTCATATCTATAGGCTACTTTGAGGTTTTTCTTTCGTTCTTTTTTATCTGCCATTAGAGCATAAGTCTAAGCTTTAGGGACTAACGAGCGCCAAATACACGGCAATCCCCAAATGCTTTTGGGAACTTGGCAATAAAAACCATGCGCAAGGCGACAATTTAGGAAATTGTTTGACATTTTTTGTTTAAGAAAAACATTAGGATACTGTTCAATAGACCTAAATATTCAATAAATAAATTAAGAAATGTTGAAGAAAAACGTCATTGTTCAAGAGAAAAAAAGGGAACTGTACAGCGCATTGTCTATATACAGTTGAAGTCGGAAGTTTACATACACCTTGGCCAAATACATTTAAACTCCGTTTTTCACAATTTCTGATATTTAAACCTAGTACAAATTCCCTGTCTTAGGTCAGTTAGGATCACCACTTTATTTGAAGAATGTGAAATGTCAGAATAAGAGTAAAGAGAATGATTTATTTCAGCTTTTATTTCTTTCATCACAATCCCAGTGGGTCAGAAGTTTACATACACTCAATTAGTATTTGGTAGCATTGCCTTTTTAGGCTGGGTTTCTGTACAGCACTTTGAGATTTCAGCTGATGTACGAAGGGCTATATAAATAAATTTGATTTGATTTGATTTAAATTGTTTAACTTGGGTCAAACGTTTCAGGTAGCCTTCCACAAGCTTCCCACAATAAGTTGGGGGAATTTTGGCCCATTCCTCCTGACAGAGCTGGTGTAACCGAGTCAGGTTTGTAGGCCTCCTTGCTCGCACACACATTTTCAGTTCTGCCCACAAATTTTCTATAAGATTGAGGTCAGGGCTTTGTGATGGATGGCCACTCCAATACCTTGACGTTGTTGTCCTTAAGCCATTTTGCCACAACTCTGGAAGTATGCTTGGGGTCATTGTCCATTTGGAAGACCCATTTGCGACCAAGCTTTAACTTCCTGACTGATGTCGAGATGTTGCTTCAATATATCCACATAATGTCCTTCCTCATGATGACATCTATTTTGAGAAGTGCACCAGTCCCTCCTGCAGCAAAGCACCCCCACAACATGATGCTGCCACCCCCGTGCTTCACGGTTGGGATGGTGTTCTTCGGCTTGCAAGCCTCCCCCTTTTTCCTCCAAACATAACGATGATCATTATGGCCAAACAGTTCTATTTTTGTTTCATCAGACCAGAGGACATTTCTCCAAAAAGTACGATCTTTGTCTGCGTGTGCAGTTGCAAACCATAGTCTGGCTTTTTTAATCCCGGTTTTGGAGCAGTGGCTTCTTCCTTGCTCAGCGGCCTTTCAGGTCATGTCGAGATAGGACTCGTTTTACTGTGGATATAGATACTTTTGTTGCTGTTTCCTCCAGCATCTTCACAAGGTCCTTTGCTGTTGTTCTGGGATTGATTTGCACTTTTCACACCAAAGCACGTTCATCTCTAGGAGACAGAATGCATCTCCTTCCTGAGTGGTATGACGGCTGCGTGGTCCCATGGTGTTTATACTTGCGTACTATTGTTTGTACAGATGAACGTGGTACCTTCAGGCATTTGGAAATTGCTCCCAAGGATGAACCAGACTTGTGGAGGTCTACAATTTTTTTCTGAGGTCTTGGATGATTTCTTTTGATTTTCCCATGATGTCAAGCAAAGAGGCACTGAGTTTGAAGGTAGGCCTTGAAATAGATCCACAGGTACACCTCCAATTGACTCAAATTATGTCAATTAGCCTATCAGAAGCTTCTAAAGCCATGACATCATATTCTGGAATTTTCCAAGCTGTTTAAAGGCACAGACAACTTAGTGCATGTAAACTTCTGACCCACTGGAATTGTGATACAGTGAATTATAAGTGAAATAATCTGTCTGTAAACGATTGTTGGAAAACTTACTTGTGTCATGCACAAAGTAGATGTCCTAACCGACTTGCCAAAACTATAGTTTGTTAACAAGAAATGTGTGGAGTGGTTGAAAAAGTGTATGTAAACTTCCGACTTCAACTGTATGTGGGTTAGGGTTGAGTGCGGGCCTCAGATTTTCACTTTATCACATACACTGAGTATACCAAAAATGAGGAACACCTTCCTAATATTGAGTTCCTCCCCTCAGAACTCAACAAGGTGCCGAAAGCGTTCCACAGGGATGCTGGCCCATGTTGACTCCAATGCTTCACACAGTTCTGTCAAATTGGCTGGATGTCCTTTGGGTGGTAGAGCATTCTTGATACACACGGGAAACTGTTGAGCGTGAAAAACCCAGCAGCGTTGCAGTTCTTCACACAAACCGGTGCACCAGGGACCTACTACCATACACCATTCAAACGCACTTATATAGTTTTGTCTTGCCCATTCACCCTCTGAATGGCACATATACACAATCCATGTCTCAATTGTCTCAAGGCTTAAAAATCCTTCTTTAACCGGTCTCCTCCCCTTCATCTACACTGATTGAAGTGTATTTAACAAGTGACATCAATATGGGATCATACAGTGCATTCGGAAAGTATTCAGACCTCTTGACTTTTTCCAGATTCTGATAGGTTACAGCCTTATTCTAAAATGTATTTAATTCAAAAGTGTCCTCAATCTGCACAAAATACCCCATTATGACAAAACTAAAACAGGTTTTTAGAAAGTTTTGCAAATGTATATATAAAAAAAAAAGAATTAAAAAAAATAATATATTTTACCTTTATTTAACTAGGCAAGTCAGTTAACAAATTCTTATTTTCAATGACGGCCTAGGAACAGTGGGTTAACTGCCTTGTTCAGGGGCAGAACGACAGATTTTTACCTTGTCAGCTCAGGGATTCAATCTTGCAACCTTTCGTTTACTAGTCCAACACTAACCACTACGCTACCTGCCACCCGGCACAGCCAGAAGAGGACTGTCCACCCCTCAGAGCCTGCTTCCTCTCTAGGTGTCTTCCTAGGTTCCGGCCTTTCTAGGGAGTTTTTCCTAGCCACCGTGCTTCTACATCTGCATTGCTTGCTGTTTGGGGTTTTAGGCTAGGTTTCTGTACAGCACTTTGTGACATCAGCTGATGTAAAAAGGGCTTTATAAATACATTTGATGGAATTGTATTAATTATTTACATAAGTATTCAGACCCTTTTCTATGAGACTCGAAATTGAGCTCAGGTACATCCTGCTTCAATTGATCATCCTTGAGATGTTTCTACAACTTCCTTGGAGTCCACCTGTGGTAAATTCAATTGATTTGACTTGATATGGAAAGGCACACACATTTCTATATAAGGTCCCACAGTTTACAGTGCATGTCAGAGCAAAAACCAAGCCAAGGAATTGTCGGTAGAACTCAGAGACAGGATTGTGTCAAGGCACATAGCTGGGTAAGGGTGCCAAAATATGTCTGCAGCATTGAAGGTCCTCAAGACCACAGTGCCGCCATTATTCTTGAATGGAAGAAGTGTGGAACCACCAAGTCACTTCCTAGAGCTGGTCACCCGGCCAAACTGAGCAATCGGGGTAGAAGGGCCTTGGTCAGGGATGTGACCAAGAACCCGATGGTCGCCTTGACAGAGCTACAGAGTTCCTCTTTGGAGATGGGAGAAACTTCCAGAAGGATAACCATCTCTAGAGCACTTCACCAATCAGGCCATAATGGTAGAGTGGCCAGACGGAAGCCCCTCCTCAGTAAAAGGCACATGACAGCCCACTTGGAGTTTACCAAAAGGCACCTAAAGGACTCTGACCATGAGAAACAAGATTCTCTGGTCTGATGAAACCAAGATTGAACTCTTTGGCCTGAATGCCAAGTGTCACGTCTGGAGGAAACCTGGCACCATCCCTACGGTGAAGCATGGTGGTGGCAGCATCATGCTGTGGGGATTTCATTCGGAGCTAGGGACTGGGAGACTAGTCAGGATCGAGGGAAAGATGAACGAAGCAAAGTACAGAGAGATGCTTGATGAAAACCTGCTCCAGAGCGCTCAGGACCTCAGACTGGGGCTAAGGTTCATCTTCCAACAGGACAACGACCCTAAGCACACAGCCAAGACAACGCAGGAGTGGCTTCGGGACAATTCTCAATGTCCTTGAGTTGCCCAGTCAGATTCCGGACTTGAATCCGATCAAACATCTCTGGAGAGACCTGAAAATAGCTGTGCAGTGACACTCTCCATCCAACCTGACAGAGCTTGACAGGATCTACAGAGAAGAATGGGATAAACTCCCCAAATACAGGTGTGCCAAGCTTCTAGCGTCATAACTAAGAAGACTCAAGGCTGTAAACGCTGCCAAAGTTGCTTCAACAAAGTACTGAATAAAGGGTGTGAATACTTATGTAAATGTGATATTTCCGGGTTTTTTTTTATAAATACATGTGCAAAAAAGTTTTTGCATTGTCATTATGGGGTATTGCGTGTAGATCGATGAGGGAACTTTTTTTTTTAATGAAATTGTATCAGGCTGTAACGTAACAAAGTGTGTAAAAAGTCAAGGGGTCTGAATACTTTCCGAATGCACTGTATCCTTCACCTGGATTCACCTGGTCAGTTTATGTCATGGCAATAGCAGCTTAATGTTTTGTACACTCAGTGTATAGTCGGACAGTTGCGGAAGGGTTATTTGCAATTGCAGGTGGGTGATCAAACAGCTGACCCGTGCATCCCTAACACACACACACTACTGGTTGACCTTAATGCGGTGGGTGTCGACCTCCTCCACTGTGGCCACCCGGATCAGGCCGGGGCTCCTTTTGTCCACCACCTCCAGCTTCATCTGAGCCTGGAAGCAATGGGCAGGACGCTGCAGAGGGGAGGGTCACATCATCATCACACAGCGCCACTTAACCTCAAATCAGTCCCTATAGTTAATCTAATTTCAACTCATTACCTCATAACAGTAATTATGTTCACAACTACACTTTACCCCACCAAAAAGGATTCAAGTCAAATAAAATGTATTCACCCATGTTCATGACATTGCAACAAGTCTTATGTACTCACCACTTTAAAGGCCTCAGCAGACACGGCGGTAGAGCCAGTCTCGTCGAGGTACCTTGGCCAGGAGAACCTGCCTGGGTCTGGGTAATCTGACAGGACAGACGGGGCACATGGGATCTAGCTCATAGGTGTGTGTGAAATTCCACTGCATTCCTTATAGTTCACTTATTAGACCTATAGTCATATCTTAGAACTTTGTCAGTCACCTTGAGGCGGCGTGAGGGGGAGGCTCCTCTCTTGGCACCAGCCAATAGGATGGATGTATGGACTGCTGGCATCACACCTGGATGGGATAATGCAACATCAACCAATCAGATTAGAATTTAAATCATGGCATCATGGCTAGTAAATCAACACTGTTCATAATTTAGAGAAGCCATGAAAAGGACATGAAAAATGGCCTCACCAGTAGTCGTACGTGTCGTCCCAGTTATCAAAGTGAACCAGGAAGCGGTCGTCCACCACGTCAGTCACGGTCGCCACGCAAATGAGAGAGGGGTTCATGCGGTCGACTGCCTCCAGCTTCATGCCCACCTCAAAACCACACTCCGTATCCGTCTGACCAGGGGGCCACCAACACAAACACACCACATTAGCCGCTTACAGTTACTTACTTCAGGCAGATGCATACCACTGATTGAGGATAAGAGTCGGGCTTAGACTTACTCTTCCAGGGCTGGCAAACACCTCTTTAGGGGCAACTTGTGCTTTACTCATTTTCAGGTAGCTGGCCCAAGAGAACTCCTCCTCTTTGCAGCCTGTGGCACAAACAGACACAAACATATGATGTGGACATTTTCCTGGACCACTGCTCCAATAAGGACATTCTCATTAGTTACTTTATGAATTACATACTTTAGATGCTTGGGCGAATGATCTGCGCCACATTCAAAATGTGAACATAAAACTAATCAGTGTCCAAAGTGCAGCCCAACCCCAACCCCAAACCAAAGCCCAGTGTACTCTTATCTTTGGGGGTGTAGAGTTTGTGTCCAGTGCTCTCACACCATCCCGCCGGGTGGATGTCGGGGCAGTTGGCATTTACCCAGAAGTCATGACAGTCTGAGTAGCCGTCAAAATGGAGACGCAGCCTGTAGCCACAAACCTACAGACAGGAGAAGACAGACAGGAGTCAAACCATGTCTCCCCAAGTCTCTCTCCGTGTCCTTCCCCAGTTATGTGGATTCCTCTCTTCCTGTCTCTTCCTTTATATCTCTCTGTGATTCATCAAAGTGTTTCAGTCAGGGTGTGTAGTGTGTATGAAGCAAAGCAGTCAGGACAGGGAGAGAGGTAGAAGCAAACCTCAAAGAGCATGCGACTGTAGGTTGAGCAGCGATGCACACAGTACCTCAGCCACAGTCAGAACAAAGTACATGGAGGGGTGCTGGGGGTCGATGCCCTCTAACTTCATGCCCTGGCGGAAGCTGCTTTTGCACTGCGGGACTCTCTGAGACTGAAAATACAGGGGGCATAGTGAGAAAAGCAGTCATACATACATGCATGGACGCCCACATGCCCACTCACACCCACTTTAATTTGCAAAGAATATCAACTTTTGTTCTCTCATTTAGTATGTACCCAAAGAGAATAAAACCCACCTCTTGAAAGAGTTTGGCCGGAGCTGCCACTGCTTTGGTCTCCTCCAGATACTGTCCCCATGTCCACAGACCAATATGGACTTCAACAGCACCTGTTGTGCACAGACAGAAAACACAACATAAACCTTATGGGAGTTCTGACACAAAAGAAATATGACTTGAATATAAATATTTTTTATATACAATTTAGCTGATTCTTACCTGCTTTGTTGTGTCTGCTTTCTGTCTTCAAGTAATCCTAGAACCACAAATACAACACACAGATTTACGACAACAAAGACCTAGTGCCTACACTATGAATGGTCGTACTGAACAAAAGAATGTATTGATGCATAACATCATCACGTACATGTGAGATCATTTACTTATTACAACAACAAAATACACTACTAAATTGTGCACGCTTTATGTGGGATGAAGTGACACTCGAGCCTTTCCCACCATTCCATCCAGCTCAGATTCTTCCTCTGACAGACTCAGGTAGTCCTTCCTCTTCCTCTTCTTCATGGGTTTCAGCAGCTCCGGGTCCAGAGATGCTACCCTGCCCCCGGGAATCTTATCTGTGCCTCCTCCCCTCCTAAGTGACAGATAAGAGAATAGTTGAGTCCACTACAAAGCTTTGCCTTAGGCTACCTATGACCCACGTTACATCTTCTGCATGGTGGTTAATATCTTCCTGTAGTTTGTTTGTTTTGTGTCTGAGCATCCACAGTATGCTTATGATGGTTCCTTGATTTTAATTTAGCATGAATTGCACTTTCTATGGTAAAATGATGTTTTCATAAAACATTAACTTTCTAAAGTGTGGAAAGGCTTCAGTCTTCAGTACTTACTTGTCAGTCATAGGCTCCCTGCGTAGCTGCTCTGGGTAGGTTCTCTGTGCCATAGGATCACAGCTCTCCTGTTGTCCTGGCCCTCCCTGGGTCTTAGGCTCAATCTTGATGGGCCTCTCTTGTTCCACAGCCACACCACCCACAGAGCTGAGAGGAGACACCATATCTACAATAGAATCAAATCAAATTTTATTTGTCACATGCGCTGAATACAACAGGTATTCGGCGCTTGTAAGTAAGCATACCTTGAAATGCTTGCTTACAAACCCTTAACCAACAATGCTGAATTTGTTTTAAAGTAAAACAATATTTGCTATTAGAATATTTAAATACAAAATAAAATAAAATAAAGTAAGAAAAAAGTAATAACGAGGATATACAGTACATTTGGGAAGTATTCAGACCCCTTGACTTTTTCCACATTTTGTTACTGTAGAAAAGGCCCATGGAGTTGGTGGAATAATCCTTTAATTCATTGCCACTTACTCAGCTGGGCCAGGGGCGCTTTAATTAGGTCAGGTGGAAATGTCCGACAGATCTCCACTCCATAAAAGGAGGAAATCGCCATCGCCTGATCGCGCTGCTTTCTCTTCCTTCGCTCTGTCTAATCCAGAAGTTCTGTGCGTCCATGAATCCACACTACTCAGTAAATATACCATGTTATGGTTAAAGGAATTCCTGCCTCAGTCTCATCCATTCCTCTGTCACCTGACCCGTGACCACCTGTTCACCCTCACTGTCAATCATCCTACCTGTCCAGCTACCCACACAGATTCTACTAATCTTTCAGTTACGTTACAGTCTTATTCTAAAATGGATGAAATCGTTTTTTCCCCTCATCAATCTACACACAATACCCCATAATGAAAAAGCAAAATCAGGTTTTTAGATATTTTTGCAAATGTATTAAAAATAAACTGAAATATCGCATATACATAAGTATTCAGATCCTTTACTCAGTACTTTGGCAGTGTTTACAGCCTCGAGTTTTCTTGGGTATGACACTACAAGCTTGGCACACCTGTATTTGGGAAGTTTCTCCCATTCTTCTCTGCAGATCCTCTCAAGCTCTGTCAGGTTGGATGGGGAGCATTGCTGCACAGCTATTTTCAGGTCTTTCCAGAGACGTTCAATCGGATTCATGTCCGGGCTCTGGCTGGGCCACTCAAGGACATTCAGAGACTTGTCCAAAAGCAACTCCTGCGTTATTTTGGCTGTGTGCTTAGGGTGGTTGTCCTGTTGGAAGGTGAAACTTAGCCCCAGTCTGAGGTCCTGAGCTCTCTGGAGCAGGTTTTCATCAAGGATCTTTTTGTACTTTGCTCCCTTCATCTTTCCCTTGATCCTGACAAGTCTCCCAGTCTTGCCGCTGAAAAACATCCCCACAGCATGATGCTGCCACCACCATGCTTCACCGTAGGGATGGTGGCAGGTTTCCTCCAGAAGTGACGCTTGGCATTCAGGCCATAGAGTTCAAGCTTGGTTTCATCAGACCAGAGAATCTTGTTTCTCATGGTCTGAGAGTCCTTTAGGTGCCTTTTGTCAAACTCCAAGCGGGCTGTCATGTGCCTTTTACTGAGGAGTGGCTTCCGTCAGGCCACTCTACCATAAAGGCCTGATTGGTGGAGTGTTGCAGAGATGGTTGTCCTTCTGGAAGGTTCTCCCATCTCCACAGAGGAACACTGGAGCTCTGTCATTTTGACCATTGGGTTCTTGGTCACCTCCCTGACCAAGGCCCTTCTCCACCGATTGCTCAGTTTGGCTGGTCGGCCAGCTCTAGGAAGAGTCTTTGTGGTTCCAAACTTCTTCCATTTTAGAATGATGGAGGCCAATGTGTCTTGGGGACCTACAATGCTGCAGACATTGTTGGTACCCTTTCCCAGATCTGTGCCTCAACACAATCCTGTCTTGGAGCTCTATGGACAATTCCTTCGACCTCATGGCTTGGTTTTTGCTCTGACATGCACTGTCAGCTGTGGTACCTTATATAGAAAGGTGTGTGCCTTTCCATATTAAGTCCAATCAATTGAATTTACCACAGGTGGACTCCAATCAAGTTGTAGAAACATCTCAAGGATGATCAATGGAAAAAGGATGCACCTGAGCTCAATTTTGAGTCTCATAGCAAAGTGTCTGAATACTTATGTAAATAAGTGATTTCTGTTTTTGTTTTTTTATGCATTTGCAAAAAAAAACTGAAAAAAAGTTTTTGCTTTGTCATTATGGGGTATTGTGTGTAGATTGATGAGGGGGAGAAAACAAATCTATTTTAGAATAAGGCTGTTATGTAACAAAATGTGGTAAAAGTCAAGGGGTCTGAATACTTTCCGAATGCACTGTATACAGGGGGTATCGGTACAGAGTCAATGTACGGTGGCACAGGTTAGTTGAGATAATTGAGGTAATATGTATATGTAGTTAGGGGTAAAGCGACTATGTGTAACAGTGTAGGTTCCGTCCCTCTCTTCGCCCCAACCTGGGCTCGAACCAGGGACCCTTGCACACATCAACAACTGACACCCCACGAAGCATCGTTACCCATCGCGCCACAAAAGCCGCGGCCCTTGCCACGCAAGGGGAAACCCTACTTCAAGTCTCAGAGCGAGTGATGTCACTGATTGAAATGCTATTAGCGCGCACCACCACTAACTAACTAGCCATTTCACATCGGTTACATATGCATAGATAATAAACAGCGAGTCGCAGCAGCGGAAAAAAGGGGGTCAATACAAATAGTCCAGGTACCCATTTGACTGTTTAGCAGTCTAATGGCTTGGGGGTAGAATCTGTTAAGGAGCCCTTTGGACCTAGACATGGTTCTCCGGAACCGCTTCCTGTGCGGTAACAGAGAGAGCAGTCTATGACTAGAGTGGCTGGAGTCTGACAATTTCTAGGGCCTTCCTCTGACACTGCCTGGTATAGAGGTCCTGGATGGCAGGAAGCTTGGCCCCAGTGATGTACTGGGCCGTAACCACTACCCTCTGTAGCGCCTTGCGGTCGGTTGCCGAGCAGTTGCCAAATCAAGCGGGGATACAACCAGTCAGGAATCTCTCGATGGTGCAGCTGTATAACTTTTTGAGGATCTGAGGACCCATGCCAAATCTTTTTAGTTTCCTGAGGGGTAATAGGTGTTGTCGTGCCATCTTCAAGACTGACTTGATGTGTTTGGACCATGATAGTTTGTTAGTGATGTGGACGACAAGGAACTTGAAGCTCTCGACCCACTCCACTACAGCCGACCCACTCCACTACAGCCCTGTCGATGTGAATGGAGTCGTGGGTGAACAGGGAGTACAGGAGGGGACTAAACACTTCCCCTGAGGGGCCCCGTGTCGAGGGTCAGGGTGGCAGATGCGTTGTTGCCTACCCTTACCACCTGGGGGCGGCCCGTCAGGAACTCCAGGATCCAGTTGCAGAGGGAGGTGTTTAGTCCCAGGGTCCTTAGCTTAGTAATAGTTTTGAGGGCACTATGGTGTTGAACACTGAGCTGTAGTCAATGAATAGCATTCTCACGTAGGTGTTCCTTTTGTCCAGGCAGGAAAGGGCAGTGTGGAGTGCATTGGAGATCGCGTCATCCGTGGATCTGTTGAGGCGGTATTGAGGTGGGTATAGGGTTTCTGGGATGATGGTGTTAATGTGAGCCATGACCAGCCTTTAAAAGCACTTAATGGCTACAGACGTGAGTGCTACGGGTCGGTAGTCATTTAGGCAGGTTACCATGGCGTTCTTGGGCACAGGGACTATGGTGGTCTGCTTGAAACATGTAGGTATTACAGACTCGGTCAGGGATAGGTTGAAAATGTCAGTGAAGACACTTGACAGTTGGTCAGCGCATGCTCGCAGTACCTGTCCGGTAATCCATCTGGCCCTGTGGCCTTGTGAATGTTGACCTGATTAAAGGTCTTACTCACATCGGCTGCGGAGAGAGTGATCACACAGTCGGAGGCATTATATCAGGTTGGGATTAGGAAAGGATTGCATACAGTATAGCAAATAGTTTTTGAGGATATTTCTGGAATTAAATATGAGTTGTGAACTTGCTAGTTCACTAGCTAGATCATTTCCATTAGGATTTAGTTAAGGGACTGTTCATCTGCAGAAAAACACAGAAATTCCTAATTTCCAGTAGCCTACCTGTTTTGTTAGTTGGCCTGTTTATGGAGTCAGGTATTTTCCCAGACACCATTACTGCTGGTTCAGCACTGCTGATTTTCCCTTGGCTGATCATCTCCAGTGTTCCACAGTCACTCACACAGAACTGAAAAATACACATACTGTATTTCAACCATGTGCATAGACAACCTGGACTCAGGGGCAAATCCAGGACACTCCAAATTATTATGACATGTTATGTTTTGTATGCATTCATTTGTGGATGTCCATTTCATAATTTCTTTATTTTTATTTTACCTTTATTTAACTAGGCAAGTCAGTTAAGAACAAATTCTTATTTTCAATGTCGGCCTAGGAACAGTGGGTTAACTGCCTTGTTCAGGGGCAGAACAACAGATTTTTACCTTGTCAGCTTGGGGATTCGATCTAGCAACCTCTCGGTAACTAACCCAACACTCTAACCACTAGGCTACCTGCCGTATTATATGTTACTAATGACAATTTGTATGAAATGTTACGAATTTGTAGAATATGTTACAAATTAAAATTCATACAATATGTTATACATTTGCAAAATGTATGATGTTATGAATTCCAATTTGTTGTGGCTAACGTTAGCTAGGTGGCTAACATTAGTTTGGCTAGGGGGTAAGGATAAAAGGTTAGCTAACATGCTAAGAAGTTGCAAAGTAGCAAAAAGTATTAAGTAGTTGCTAATTAGCTAAAGTTGTCCATGATGAATTTTGAACAAGCAACCTTTGGGTTGCTAAACATTCGCTTTATGCGCCAAACCAACCAACCACCCACCTTACTTACGTTTTTGCCCTAAGTAACCTTCTGTCTTGTCTTATGTAACCATACCGAACTGAACATATTATTCTAATTTCAGTGTTCCGGATTTACATATACTATGTTACGTCTATTCTATGAGACCAGGCTGGCTGGCCTCTTTACTCCAACAATGCTTAATACTAGAGAACCCTATGCTTATAATAACATACAATGGCCATCAGATGTCATTCACCTTAAGGTTGCTGCTGGGTAAGATGGCCATCCCTTCTTTCCACTCCAGTACATGGACGATGCTACAGGTTCCCCCAACCTGGGGGGCTAGAGTGGGGTTTTCCACCTCTCCAGCTGTGGCTCCATTATCTGCCTCAGCAGCACCCGGAGAGACCTCCACCTTCTGTGTACTGGGAACAGGGGCTGGGGAGAGAGGGGCCAGTCTTCTAAGTTCTGAGCGAATGTGATATGTAGCTGCGTGAAACTAGTAGGGTAGTATGTACCCCCCTCTGTTTTGTCTAAACTTAGGACACTGTGCAGCATATCTCTGAGTTGAAGAATGTTCAGGGTGCAATACATTAGTTCCAGGAGATTCATGGTGGCCTTATCTCACCTGGCAGGATGAGTGCTGTGGTGGTCTGTGGGTGTGTCTTCTTCAACAGGCTGTCATTGGAGGAGAGGGCATCACTGGAGTCAGTGGGAGGATTGGGATCTGCTTCTTTGGCTGAAACGTCCAGCTCCACTTTGGCACTCATGGCAGACTTCACTTACTGCCTCTGAAAAAAAGATGTCAGTTTAACCATCACAATTTCACATATTTATTAGGATTAGAATGACAGCTGAAGTGACATTGGAATATAGAGTGCTATGGGTCCTGAATGCCAGAAAGGTTACAGGATTCAGATGTATTCCCCATATTATGCATCCCCTGCATCCAGTCTTGTTCTCTATTACCACTAAACAGCTAAATACATTGGACAATTTCCTGTACAGATATGTTGCCATTCTTCTCATTTTATCAATAATAATGCTGTGTTTCTCTGCATTGTGAGGAAACGTTAAAAATGTAATTATTGAATTTTAGTCTCACTTGACAGCATCGGTGATAAAGTACATTCAAGGAATGATTTCTTTTAAAATAATTTCATTGAGCTATGACCTTTCTGTAATTTGACAACGCTCCTCTTCGAATAACAAGGGAAAGTAGAGCCACAAAGCAAAATAATTATATTATTAATTTAACAAAAACACAGCAATTCAGCAGTAAAATGGCGGAGGATCAGAAATCCTTGAAGCTATTTGAGAAGAAAAAAAAAAAAAAACTACAATTTGTGAAAATGTAAAAAAAAAAATCCTGGCAAGATTTCGACTGAATGACATCGTTTCATGACATTCAGGCGAGAAAAATAAAATCCCTATTATGTTGCAGACCGTTAGTTCTCTGGAAACCTGATGTAGGCTATCGAATGACAGAATATATTGAATTCTTAAATGATTTGCGATACCAAATAGCTTTATGACTAATTATGTTCATGCATGCTGGATGTCAACCGCAAGAAAATGACAAATTCTCTTACCATCTGCAAGCGTTATAGTTTCAGGATTCTGTAGCGCTTATTGCAGGCACGTCAAAGCAATATACATGCATATTAGCTGATCAATTTGGGACTAAATTTAGCTTACCAGCGGTTTCTTCTTGCGGGTCAGAATCTTAAAGTCACGCATGCGCAGCTCACGCTACAGCGGACCAAATGCATCGCTTCAATTCCATGAGTTAAATAACCTCCCAAAATGTTTATAATGTCAACCACAACCTCTCCCCACCGCGCGTCAAGGAAACAATTATATTACTCAATTTCACTGTCAATCATAATGTTCATTGACTGTTTTTGGCCCAAACGTCAAAACACAGCAAAGCGTGTGTCATCATGGGAGAATAATATCACAAACCAGCAGTTTCATATGAACTTTTTATTAAATGTACAATAAAAAAAATGGGCATGTTACATGTAATCAGAACGGCTTCTTATGTGGAGAAGGTGTAATCTGTACCACCATCCCTGGTAAACCTGTTCATACAATGCCAAAAATCTGCTCATCTACAAATTGTAGGCGCACATACATTACATCTTGAGGGGGCTCAATAGGTGAAATGACTCCTATCATGAAAATGAAAAATCAACTCAAAACACCACCCTGAGGTAAGCAAAAGCAGACGAAGAAATACGAACAAGAACTAAAATGGATATTAAAGAAAAGGCCTGGGTTGTTTTAAATACAAAGCCCTTCAGACAAGCTCCTCTATGTACAATTAATACAAAACGGATCAATAGCTGTAATCTACGATGCGCACTCCCCCACAATAAACATGACTAAATCATTCTCATGCCATGTATAATACGTCAAGATAGTAGTTCGGATTTTTAAGTGTCAAGGATAGCACTGATTAAGACTGAGCATGCCTTGATGCACCTGGTGCCGTCGATTGATCTGTCAAATCAAATAGGAGCTGGTCCTAAATCACCAGTTGCTCAAATGGGGAACATGTGGAGCCTTTAATCTCGGGAAGCTGATCTAGACCTGGATTTGGAGCGGGAGACTGAGCGCTTGTCCGGAGACTTGGAGCGACAGTCAGCTGCTGGGGAAGGGGAGCGAGAGGAACGCTCCTCCTTCCCATTTTCCACGGGAGACGCCGAGCGGCTACGGGACTTCTTTTTGGCCGACTTCTCCTTGGAGCGGCTGCGGGAATCCCGCTCGGATTTCACCTTGGAGCAGCTCTTGGAACGGGACTTGCTTTTGTTGGAACGAGATCTGGATTTGCGGGTGCGAGAGCGGGAACGAGACTTCCTTCCAGACTTGGAGTGGCGTCGCTTGCTGCGAGAATGGGATCTGCAGGGGATTGACAGAATTGTTAACAATCTTTGGTCAATATGGGTACAACAATCTGAACCATACTTGTCTAGACATTAGGGCCAGCTTACCGGGAGTGGGATCTGGAGTTACTCCTGGAGCGACTGCTCCTGCGGCTCCTGCTACGAGAGCGACGTCTGCTGCGAGACCTGCAGGGGGGAACAAGAATAAAAATGTCACATTAAATGGCCAGATAAGCGTGACCACACATGGGATTCAACTACTCATAAAGAGCAAGGTGGTGTGTAGAACCTCACCTGGAGCGACTGCCAGAGTAGGAGCGTCGGCGGCGAGACTTTTCCTCCACCAGGCGGATCTTCCTCCCGTTGATGTCCGTGCCGTCCAGCTTGTCTAGGGCCCTCCTCATGTCCGAGCGTGAGCCAAACTCGATGACACCCTCGTTGGTACGCTCCTTGTGGGCGTCGGCATACGTGACCTCTCCAGCCTGGCGCATGAAATCCTGTAGGGGACAAGGCAAAGTCACTGCCAAACATTACCCCAATTTTTCAGAAACAAAACGACATACCATGGACAGCAACTGGCAGTTCATCTTCAGTACCTGTCCCTCACCTATAATTATAAACCAGGTAGTTTGGGTCCTGGACGCTGATTGGCTGCAACAGCATTCTAGCTCTGTGTATATCAGACAATATACCACGGCATGGTGCAAAACTACTTACTGTTATACTTATGTTGGTAACCAGTTTATAATAGCAATAGGGCCCCTTGCGGGTTTGTGGTATACAGACAATATACCACTGCTAAGGGCTGTACCCAGGCAATATGCTTTGCATAGTGCCTAAGACCAGCCCTTAGGTATAGGTATGGTATATTTGCAATATACCACACTGCCTCAGGCCTTATTGCTTAAATATATAAGTGTCCACTCAACCCACCTTCAGATCCTGCCAGCTGCAGCGGCTGGACAGATTCTCAACGATCAGTCGGTACTCGGTACGGACGGGTGGCCCGTACTTATCCCTGCCAGTGCGGCTTCTGCTGCTGCTGTAACCACTACTACCTTTAAATGACAGGACAGACAAATTGTCAGCAAAACAGAGTGGCATATTGGCATTTCACTTAGTGGATCAGACCATGAACAGAGAATGCAACTACCAGAATTAAAGGTGTGGTAATGTTTAATATAGGTCCTGTGAGATGTCCATCTGGACCCAGTCTCAAGACAAACCTAATTAAGTGACTGAGGTATTAAAGCTGTGGCATTTGTTGGATTAGTGACTGTACATTTTTATTCTCACTGTACAGGCTCTGAAGTGGTTCATTGCTGTGCAAAGAACACCACTGCATCTGTTATCAGCAACATACAGCCAGTCTGACAAATGTTTAAAAACTGCAAATCTTTAGCAGTATAAACAAATGGACAGTGATGTTCTTCTTACAAACTCTTGAATCCTGAAAGACAAATGGAGACTTCCACAAAGTCAATGTCAAAAACTTGTATCACATTTTGCAAGAGTGCCAACTGACATAACTCTACAAAAGTTTTTCCCCCATGACATAGCCTAACCGGTTGTCAAACTGGGGACAATGCAGTTACTTTGCCTGCTTACAGCGAACGGTAACATGTTGACTTAAAGCCGTCCCACTTATTCTTTCAACATAGAAACCAATGGGAATCCTCACCATCACCCCTGGTCTATTGGAAAAAGGATGATGTCATCAAGGCTTCCGGTTAGGTCAGCCAAGGGTCAAGAGGCATAGGTCACACACACATTGTAAAGGTGAAAGCCAAGGCCAAACGGGACAGGCAGTCATCTTAGCCTCAATGGACTCAGCCTCAGCCCGCAGCTGGACTCTTTCAAATTGAAACATCAAGGACTTTGTTAATGTTGAAATCAAAACGCAAAGACAATTGACATGTAATGGTATTTCACGGTACAGCTGGGCTACATGGTGACAAAGTCGTGACTTCTTAACTAAATACAGTTGTTTATTGGTGTTCACAATTCCACCAGGAAGAAAACACTAGAAACATGGTTTCACTACACCTAAACAATCAGTAGCAGTAATCTGAAGTCTGCTCTGAGTTGGGTCAAACTTGTACCATACTCATTGGTGACATCATTGAGTATTGGCGAGTTATGTCAAACTCCATTTCAGGATCACAGGCCTGTGTGTGTACGGTCCACATTCACGTCTCCTTGACCCATTGGGAAAAGGGCAAAGGAAACATTGAAATACATTGCACTTACTGCGACCCCCACCCCCGCCACCACCATATCCATCTCGGTCACGGCGCGGTCCTCTGGCATGTTCCACGGTCACACGCTCCCCGCACAACTCCTTGCCATTCAGTTCATACACTGCGTCGTCCGCATCGCGATTATCCTCAAATTCTACAAAGCCATATCTAAAAAGATAAAAAAGTAAAATAAGATACCAATAAAAACAAAATGCCAAACCAATGAATTTCAAGGCACTTAAACTACTAGCTGCTAATTAGCTAACTAGTCATTCACATTTTCTGTGAAGGATAACTATAGTTGCACACCCCTGATCAGTCTTGATGCAACATAAAACAGGGGAAATTGTTCAAAAAGCACATTTGTTTGAGGGTCTGCGTTTGGAAAATGCAGATTTCTCAACTCTAACGCAACCCCTGCAGTATAGGATGTCCAATCAAAAATGCTTTTTGACCAACGGGTAAAAAAAGTTAATTGTGTATATTTTCCTCTAAGAAAACCAATGGTCCAAACCGCAATTTGTTCAAAGGCCATGTACAAAAAAAATAATAATTGCATTGCAACAGCTAGGCTGGACTCTGCAAGAATTAAGGCTACTGGCTACCTGACAGGCTCACTTTACTGTTGAACTCGCATCTTTCTTTTTGAGTCCGCAGGACATAAAATAGTAGGGCTGTATTTTACTATATACACACCGGTATTGAGGCACGGACTGGTTTGGGTTTTTACGTTACCTTCTATAACGGTATTAGAACGTTTAAAAAAAAAAAAAAGTATGTGACATGCCATGTATACTATAACATCCATTTTATAGTTTACACCGCTACTCAAGTCATCTCTCTCCTTCTCTCCACACAGACCTAGCCCTGCATCTCAAGGAGCGCATTTGTTGTTGCTTGACCACGAGACACTTGTTCAGTCTGCATGGTCAATGCAGCACATGCACCAATGATGACAACAACGTTGTTTCCACTTTGCTTCTTAATATAAAATTCAAAAGCGTTCTATAAAATTACACAATTAGTTTGTTTCTTACATCTGCAAAAAGCTAACTTTGTCTATTCTTAGCAAGTTTTAGCAGGCCTCAATCAGCATGTTGTTTGTGCAACAGTATCTTCTAAATCAAAGAGGAATAGGCGAATCATGAATATGTTGGCTACATGAAGAAACATTTAATGTAGCCAAAGATTGTAGGGTCCCCCAGGAAACACTGCCCAACATTTTGGTTCCTACCCCGTCACAATAACTCCTCCCTGGCATTTTCATTCATTGTCATGTCCAACACTGTAATCAAAGTGCCCACTATTATTTATATTATAACTATAGAATTAACATCCTAATTCCATGATGGCAACAGTTCAACCAAGTGTTTTGATCTAAATCGAAACATTTGGTTAAAAACAAGGCCTAGATTATTATTTCGCAGTCCTATGTGGCAGTGTGGAAATTATCTAAGATTTGAAGGCAAGAAATATAGAAATGTATGAATATTATTTTTTGGTTGAGGTTGAATTGAACAGAATGGAGAAAAACCCAATGAATTAACTTTGAATGTATGTGTTGCCACCCTAGGTTCACACACTACTCAAGGCAAATGTTGAACTTTTATTATTTAAAAACATAACATACTGTCATAAATTGGAAAAATATTGTTATGTGCTATTTGGGCCATGCCACCCAGCCCTAAGATAAGAGATAAGAAGAGATAAGATGGATATCGACTTTGAGCAGTCATGTAGTAGTTCACATTTTAGTACACTTTCCATACCAATTCAAAATTCCTGTTATTTTTCAAAGAATGTCAACGGAGCACTGAACATATACCATGCTTTTTATTCTCAAAGCCTTTTACATTTAATTCAGCTCATGCACATTTTTGTTACACCCTGTGGGAGGACACCCTATAAAAGTATACATTTAAGAAAGTGCTAATGTTAGTCTCCCCTACAAAAAGAAAAAATACATGAAATACTGTAGGACTGACATTTATTAATATGGAGGACTGTTGTCTGTGGAGTGCCAATATGGCCGACCGGTGACTTCAGAGCTTCATTTGCCAATACTTAGCATCCAAAATCCAGGTTTTATATACACATCATTGGTAGCCACATGGCTGCACACAAAAAAATGGGTTTCCACTAGATAGCACAGCAACAAAGTCCAAATTGGCTATATTGTAAAAATGCATGAAAACAATTATTTTTGGTCCTCGTTTAAGGTTAAGAGTGATTGGTTACGGTTAGGATTAAAAATCACATTTTAAGAAGTGAAATTGTAGAAATAGGCGGGGTTCATGACATGGCTGTAATAACTAGTAACGACCAAAAAAACTGCCTGCAGCCAAACAAGCAGCCATTTTGAACACGCTGTGTAGTAGCTAGCATCTAAATACGTTAGCTAGGGGCCTTCTTTACAAAATATGTTAAATGCTTTAGTAAAGCAAATGTGTGCATCTAACAACCACTAACTTTAGCTAATTTCTATTACACGCACAGATAATACAAATGAAAGGCAAATGTATTTCGCTTATGTTTTGGGGAAGCTAGCCGAAAGCAAGTAGGTAACGTTAGCTAACGCCAACTGGATATGAAGTTACCATTAGCTTGCCAGCTATTTTTTGTTCCAACTGATTCTCTTATATGATCAACTTACCCATTTTTCAGATCAATTTCCATAAGCTTTCCGTAGCCATTGAAAAATCTTTGAAGGTCTTTTTCTCGAGCATTATAATTAAGTTTTCCAACATAGATGCGAGGCATGATTATTGATCCTCGCACAAAATATCGTAATCAAAAGAGAAGTAGCCGAGGAGTTCGAATGTTTTATGTAGACTGTGACGTAAGGACCATCGCGAGAATACATAAATTCACGCTCCGGTGTCTGGTCATCTGAACCAGTGTGTCCCATCCCCTGGTCCTCGGGTACCTCCAACAGTACAGAGTTTCGTTGTAGCCCTTGACAAACGCACCTCATTCAAATCATTGTGGGCTTGATGATTAGTTGACAAGTTGAATCAGGTGTGCTTGTCCAGGGTTACAATAAAAATGTGGGGTAATCAACCAGGGTTGGGAAACACTGATTTAAACCAAACCCGTCTGTCTAAATTCTGCTTGTAGTCTACTATCATATAGAACTAAACACATTTTTCAGTTTATTGCGCAGAGTAGTTTAGCTATATATTATAGTAGCCTACTATAGAGGTGGCAGGGTAGCCTAGTGGTTAGAGTGTTGGACTAGTAACTGAAAGGTTGCAAGTTCAAATCCCTGAGCTGACTAGGTACAAATCTGTCATTCTGCCCCTGAACAGGCAGTTAGTTACTGTTCCTAGGCTGTCATTGAAAATAAGAATTTGTTCTTAACTGACTTGCCTAGTTAAATAAAAGGTTAAAACAAATTAGACAAGGGAATTTAGAAATATGTGGACCTGTTGATGCTGGTGGGTAGGAGCAATGGGCCAGTAACTGAAAGGTTGCTGGATTGAATCCCAGAGCTAACAAGATAAAATTCTGTTCTGAGCCGATGTCAATTAAGGCTAACCTGCACTGAGATGCAGTGCCTTAGACCGCTGAGCCAACCCCTGCACATATTCACATATGTTTAGAACATTAAACAAACAAGAATGCATAGAACATACATGGTATCGTTACATGGGCTTCTGTAACTGTTTCCCAAATACAGTGTCCCTTTTATAGAAATCCAAATGGGTGAAACAGTTACAGAAGCCCATGTAACGATACCATGTATGTTCTATGCATTCTTGTTTGTTTAATGTTCTAAACATATGTGAATATGTGCAGGGGTTGGCTCCCGAGTGGCGCAGCGGTCTAAGGCACTGCATCTCAGTGCAAGAGGCATCACATCCAGCCGTGATTGGAAGTCCCATAGGGCGGCGCACAACTGGTCCGGGGTAGGCCGTCATTGTAAATAAGAATTTGTTCTTAACGGACATACCTAGTTAAATAAAAAAAATATGTGCAAGAGGAGAATGAAAAAAGGTGTTGCAAAAAACAGTCGGATAGTGTAACTTGTCTTTATCTACTCATTTATGTCATTCTCCAATATCGTTAAATTGTACAACAATGTAACAGAGAAAAAAAACATGACTTTAAATGCAACCATGGTATCGTGACAATAGAAAATAAAATATCAGATATTTCAAAACAATATCTTATCACTCTCCAACCCCTATTTTGCAAGCAGCAGCTCCACCATTGGTGTTGGCACAGGAAATGAACAGGGTCGTGCAGGCATGATGTGTGTGTTTGACAGCCCTCCATTTTGGACAAATCTAGAGACATGAGAGAAATGTACAAGCCATTAAGTCTGTTGCTTTCAAGTCTTTTCTTGTCCACCAATATACATGTGGTTCTACATTTCTTAATGACAGCATAGAAAATCATGTCTTGTGACGGTCACCATAGAGGTGACCAAACGTGATTGATGAAATGACAATGGCATTCTGACTCACCATTTCTTGTTCCGTGGTTTCAGCTCCTCAGTAGCATTACGCAGGAAGATGTAGTTCTTTTTCTGAGGATTGTAGTACTCATGTCCCTGAGGTTTAACACAAAGATGTATCAATTTTGCTTATTTAAAATATTGCCTGGCCATTTTGAAGGAATAGAATGAGTCTTAAATCAACCTATCATAACATGAGGTACGAGATAAAATGTTACCTTTGACCAATCATAGCTGGAGGCGTAGGCAAAGATGTTGCCGTTGTTGTTGAAGGAGCATGCTGTGATTGGCTGGTCCAGCTGCTCTGAGGTCTTCAGCTTGGTGCGGGCGTCTTTATCCCAGAAGCTGAAGCGACCATCCGACCCAACAGTCGCCAGTGTCCCGTGGACAGGGTGGAAGGAGATGGCATTTACCTGTTTGATCAGAAACAGCAAGGTGTTTGCATGAAAAACACCCCAATATCTTATGCTACCTACTGACTGTAGCCAAATGTATATGAAAGCAGGGTGGAGAGAGCAAAATCTGGACTCACAGCATAGATATCTTGTGGTGTGGCTGTATTGGTTCCATTCGACCTGTGGCACTTAAAGGTGAAGTTATCCTTAGCTCTACAACACAAAAACACAGTGTGGTGAGTAAGTAGGGTGCCGTGGGTGGTAGTAAGGAACAGCCTGGTTTGTGGCACTCACGGGTTAGGAGGGTTGATGTAGTGAATGGCGACCCGCCCTTCAATGCTTCCGAGAGCAAATCCAGCAGGCTTGTTCTGTTTGTCCTTAAAAATGGCTATGCAGCGGTGCTGATACAGGGAGATGGAAGAGGTAGTGTTAGGGTACACACCACAGGCATGAACTATTCATGAATAATTGGTCATAAATGGAAACTGCACTCTGAAAAAGTGTGTTTATGTACAGTAGTAGACAGTCCTGTAAATGTATTGTTCATTTTTTTATGTAACCTTTATTTATCCAGGAAGTCCCAATGAGGTCAAAAGAACTCTTTTAGGGAGACCTGTAAGTCACCTGGTATGTGAGACCAGTCACCTGGTGTTTGAGTGGTGAGTCTATCCTCCTAAACTCAGACGGCTGGTTTTCAAGCTGATATACAATCAAACCTCGGTCTGCAGACGCTACCACTGCCATGGGGTACACCTGAAAACAACAGGGAACCAATCAGCTGAGTTGACAACACATGACTTATAAAACCAGCGGCCTCATTTATAACCGTTGCGTAAATTTCACACCAAATACCTGCGTGCGCCATCTCTGAAAAGAATGCGTACGCCAAAAAATATAGAGATTTATAAATTTGGTGCACACATGTTTTCCGTTATAAATCAGACCTGTCATAAAACTGAGCATGCGTGAACGAGTATTAAAACTCTGCCCGGAAAACGCCCTCCGTTCACCTTTTATAGTGACAATAACGCTCCCTTTATTTGCTGTATAATTTTTCGCTATTGGAATTAGGCCACGGCAGTTTCTATAAGAAAGATCAATGGCATATTTGATCACATTTCTGTAGAGGTGTGGGCAGAAAGGTATGCTATTTTGCAGTAACTTTTCCACACTAAACATGAATGCTGCTTATAGCGAGTGCCTGTCTGTGCATTATGCAAGATTGCTTGTATAGTGGAAACAATTTAAAAGTAGGCTTCAGCCCACACTTCAATATTTTGTTTATCAATAGATTGTTTCTATGCCCTGCTTTGATATAGGCTCTAAGATTAAATAAGTTTATGTCATGCTCCTATCGCACAGCAATACTGTCGCTTACCCATACTGTCAAATATTTTACATAAGCTACTTGTCTATTTACTGTGTTGGCAGAAAGGTAAAAAAAAATGCAGTAATTTATGCTGTATTTCTGAAAGAGAAAACAATTGGCATACAGTAGTAGCATACATACTTCAAAGTAAAAGATCAACTGTGTTGATGTTCACCTGTTACATTCGTCTGTAGGCTATAAACCACGCTGCATATGGGATCACGTATAGCAAAACTTGAAATACATTGCCTATCTATTTGCATAGACCCAATTAAATGAGAGATGCGCATGGTAATTTGTTGTATGGCTACTTCAGGAATATGAACCCATCACAGCCATAAAAACTGAGGAATTTATTCAGAAATAATTATGAAAATAACAATTATGTAATTATTTTTGAATCCAAAAACAAAACACACTTGATATTTGTTCTTCTCACTAACAGCAAATGGCTGCATCTTGTTATTATGTGTTTATGAATAAGCGTGTCACCATATACCCCATTTGCACAGGCCAACTTTCCTGCCTGTAATACTTAAAACGCCAGAAGATGTGTGTACGCATGGTCTTAGTTTGTGTGGAGGAAAGGACATGCTCACGCTCATTTTTTTAACATACGCACCGTTTATAAATGAGGCCCCAGGACAGCACACTTTAAGCAATTTTTTGGGGAACATTTAACTCTGCTGAACGCTATTTAGAGCTATTATAGAAAACCACTTAAAGAATATGAATGACTGGAGCTTTAGCACCAGGTCCTCACCACGTCCGCACAGTAGCACCTCTCTGGCAACTGCAGAGACATCATTGGGTTGGGCGAGCGGGTGTCCCAGAACTACAGCAGAGCAAATCAAACAAATAAATTAACGATTAAAAGTATAACTAAGATAATGACTTTATGATCACAATGGGGAAATTTTGTTTGTGACACTGTTTACATTAAAACATATTATCAAAGCATACAAATGGACAAATACAGACAATACACACAACGAGAACAGAAAAAGTGCAATTCATGGGTGATTCATAATGACTGAACTGTACACAATCTACACTTCACATCAGTACAATGTCATTGTAAATATAATAACTACTATATAAAATAGTTCCCAATCCCAATCATGTTTCTTACCTTCAGAGTTTTGTCCCAGCTGCCTGTCATGATGCAGTTGTAGTTGGGGGCTTTGATCCAGTGGACTGTTCTGATAGGAGCATCATGCTAAATGGAAACACAAATCAAAGGCCATTTCTAATATGATCTAGTGTCAACAGAACTTGTCAATGTATTCAAGGGAAGCACAGAGAGGTGATGAAACTACCAATTGAAAATTAACACTGAAAACAGTATTCATAGCCTGAAATATTTACCTGTGCGATCTGTATTGCCTGGTTGCTGTTGAGGTCCCACATTTTGGCAGTCTTGTCACAAGACGCTGTGAAAACCTTGCTACCGTCCTAAAAGAGCAAGGGAACGAATAAGTCAAGTTTCATTCAAACACCTCATATGGTTGGTAAAGGTATGTGATGTGAGTTGGCCTACTTCGCTCCAGCAGACATCAAGGACGGGACCTGTGTGCATCTGCTGGGCTTTGGGGACTGTCTGCCCGTTGTCCTGTACCTCCCAACATCTCACCTGGAAAAATGTAAGAAAACAGTCTCATATGTTGTTACAAAGTGAATGGGTTTTAGACTCATAGCAACAAAAACGGCATAAGTATGAAGTGGGCACTTTAAGTGGAACATGACGACTTGACTCACATCATTGGCCCAGGATCCCCCTATCAAGAAGTTCCCTGGCATGGCAGGGGGACTGAACGCCAAGCAACTGATGCTGTCATCTGGGGGTGAGGTTACTTCTACATCCTGTATGAGATAACATATAATTCAAAATCAAATACATTTCAATTACACCTCTGAGAACAAGTTCTACTAGTAAAAAAATATTGATTATTAAACAGGTTACAGATAGGGAATGTTATTAGCTAGCTACTTACCTTCATTGGGTTGTGGGTGTCCGTGGTTGCCGCTCCAAATCCCCCAGCGCCAAAACCAGTGCTGCCCCCGAACAAACTCATGACGTCGGATTGACTTGAGCCAACACGCGGTTAGTAATCTTAAATGGTGCAGAATAGATAGCATTACAATAACGTGGTTATTCAACTAACCTTTACATGATAATGTACAATAACGCAAGAGGACCGCTAGCGAGTTGTCAAATTGTGGCAACAGATTTAGTTATTTTTGGGCTTCAGTGATTGAACGTTAGCTAAATGAATGGAGGTTACTCATAAACCATTATCATGTTGTTCACTTAGCAAGCAATACATCTGCACCAAATTATCATATCAACCGATGCAGTGATACTAAATAGCTTACTTTTGTCCCAGTGAAATGCAGTAGTTTCAAATGTGTACATATCAATTGTGTTTACCTTTTTTTTACGCTGAGGAGAAGCTTGGTTGAAGGAGAAAACGCAGCGCAATGAGCGGAAAAGGAAGTGCTTTCATTGCACATGCGTCGGCAATTTAGGGCAGGTTCGAGGTAGTATTCATTGCAGACGCGCTGCACAGATAATCTCATCTCACAATGAAATACGGGTTTTACATGTAAAAATAGTTCAATCTGAATCGCTGGTGATATCTGGTTATTTTGACGTTGTTCTAATTCCTCCCATGATATAAAACGAGGTTTACAGACTTTCAAGGATTAGTTGCATGATAAACATTTATTTGGGTGTTACCTATTCAATATAATCAACAAGGCAAACCAAACTACATATTCTCTTAAAAATGGAACAGTCATACAATAAAGTTGAATATTTGTACTAGACTTTGAACTAGACTTTGTATTTGCTTTTTTTGAACAAATCAGGAGTTTCTTTGATATCATGTGAATAGCTTGTAAATTCTTGTTTACTATTTGAAATCAACAACCTCTATATCCAAGGTGCCAGCTCAGAGTGTTTTTCTTAATATTGAGTTGCACCCCCTGCCCTCAGAACAGCCTCAGTTTGTTGGGGCATGGACTCTACAAGGTGTCGAAAGCGTTCCACAGGGATGCTGGCCCATGTTGACCCAATGCTTCCCACTGTTGTCAAGTTGGCTGGGTGTCCTTTGGGTGGTGGACCATTCTTGATACACACAGGAAACTTTTGACCCTGAAAATCACAGCAGCTTTGCAGTTCTTGTCACAAACCGGTGCACCTGGCACCTACTACCATACCCCATTTAAAGGCACTTAAATATTTTGTCTTGCCCATTCACCCTCTGAATGGCACACATACACAATCCATGACTCAATTGTCTCAAGGCTTAAAAATCCTTATTTAACCTGTCTCCTCCCCTTCATCTACACTGATTTGAAGTGGATGTAACAAGTGACACCAATAAGGGATCATAGCTTTCACCTGGATTCACCAGGTCAGTCTATGTCATGGAAAGAGCAGGTGTTCTTAATGTTTGTATACTCAGTGTATGTTATTATATATTACACACACACTCACACACACCATATAGATGTCATCCTAATTTCTCCCACATTTTCTGTAGTCTCAATTTGAAAGTCATGTGCTCTTATTAAAGGACATCTGGCTATTTTCACCCACTGACAGTCTGCTGTGATGAAGTATAAAGATCTCAGATAAGCCTGTAAAAGCTGCAACTGTATATGCATTCATAAATCAAGCCCTTTCTTGAGTTGACATCTGGGATGGTGCAACTGTTGAGAATCTGAGTCTATGGTTGTTGTGAGGGAAAGGGGTTGAGTGTGTATGGGTGTGTATGAGTGTGTATGAGTGTGTGTGTGTGTCCCACAACTGTTTATTTATTTATTTATTTTTTATTTAGGGGTGGATGATTTTAAATATTTTATTGGACAATAAACAGATATAGCTTATTAACCTATATGGTCCAAATAATGATGATCCAAGCTTCTTTGAAAATATATATATAATAATTTATCAACTCTACCAGCAAAACTAGACTCTATTATTATGGTGGGAGATGGTTTTAAAAACCTCTATGGACCGTAAAGGAAATCACACTACAAACTATCACCCCCAGGCACTTAAGGAAATCATGAATGTCATGGATATATTGTAATTAGTGGATATATGGAGGCTTAAATACCCCGACCTAGTGAGATATACATGGCAGAGGCTTAATCAATCTAGTCGACTTGATTACTTTCTTATGTCATTCTCTCTGGCACCAAAAGTTTAAAAAGTGTTGATAGGGGACAGAATGCGGTCGGACCATCACATAATTGGCATATATATTACTCTTACATAATTTCTACGTGGGCGAGGATATTTGAAATTTAATCAAAGCCTACTGGATGATATCCTGTTATTAACTAGAACAGAAGAATTTATAACTGACTCTCTCCACTGGGATTCTCTGCCTCTAACCCTATCACTGGCTTACTGGTGCTCTTCCATGCCATCCCTAGGAGGGGTAAATCACTTGAGTGGGTTGAGTCACTGACGTGATCTTCCTGTCTGGGTTGGCCCCCCCGACCCCTCCTGTCTCAGCCTCCAGTATTTATGTGTCGGGGGGCTAGGGTCAGTCTGTTATATCTGGAGTATTTCTCCTGTCTTATCCAGTGTCCGGTGTGAATTTAAGTATGCTCTCTCTAATTCTTTCTTTCTCTCTCTCAGAGGACCTGAGCACTAGGACCATGCCCCAGGACTACCTGGCCTGATGACTCCTTGCTGTCCCCAGTGTACCTGGCCGTGCTGCTGCTCCAGTTTCAACTGTTCTGCCTGCGGCTATGGAAGTCTGTCCTGTTCACCGGACGTGCTACCTGTCCCAGACCTGCTGTTTTCAACTCTCTAGAAACAGCAGGAGCGGTAGAGATACTATGAATGATCGGCTATGAAAAGCCAACTGCCATTTACTCCTGAGGTGCTGACCTGTTGCACCCTCGACAACCACTGTGATTATTATTATTTGACCCTGCTGGTCATCTATGAACATTTGAACATCTTGGCCATGTTTTGTTATAATCTCCACCCGGCACAGCCAGAAGAGGACTGGCCACCCCTCATAGCCTGGTTCCTCTCTAGGTTTCTTCCTAGGTTCTGGCCTTTCTAGGAAGTTTTTCCAAGCCACTGTGCTTCTACACCTGCATTGCTTGCTGTTTGGGGTTTTAGGCTGGGTTTCTGTACAACACTTTGAGATATCAGTTGATGTAAGAAGGGCTTTATAAATACATTTGATTTGATTCAATTTTTTTTTCTTCGGTTGAAGTCGGAAGTTTACATACACCTTAGCCAAATACATTCAAACTCAGTTTTTCGATGGTATTGAGGTCAGGGCTTTGTGATGGCCACTCCAATACCTTAACTTTGTTGTCCTTAACCATTTTGCCACAACTCTGGAAGTATGCTTGGGGTCATTGTCCATTTGGAAGACCCATTTGCGACCAAACTTTAACTTCCTGACTGATGTCTTGAGACGTTGCTTCAATATATCCACATCATTTTCCCTCCTCATGATGCATCTATTTTGTGATGTGCACCAGTCCCTCCTGCAGCAAAGCACCCCCACAACATGATGCTGCCACCCCCGTGCTTCACGGTTGGGATGGTGTTCTTCGGCTTGCAAACCTCCCCCTTTTTCCTCTAAACATAACAATGGTCATTATGGGCAAAAAGTTCAATTTTTGCTTCATCAGACCAGAGGACATTTCTCCGAAAAGTACGATCTTTGTCCCCATGTGCAGTTGCAAACCGTAGTCTGGCTTTTTTTATGGTGGTTTTGGAGCAGTGGCTTCTACCTTGCTCAGCAGCCTTTCAGGTTATGTCGATATAGGACTTTTACTGTGGATATAGATACTTTTGTACCTGTTTCCTCCAGCATCTTCACAAGGTTCTTTAATGTTGTTCTGGGATTGATTTGCACTTTTCGCACCAAAGCACGTTGATCTCTAGGAGACAGAACGCGTCTCCTTCCTGAGTGGTATAACGGCTACGTGGTCCCATGGTGTTTATACTTGTGTACTATTGTTTGTACAGATGAACGTGGTACCTTCAGGCGTTTGGAAATTGCTCCCAAGGATGAACCAGACTTGTGGAGGTCTACAATATTTTTTCTGAGGTCTTGGTTGGTTTCTTTTGATTTCCCCATGATGTCAAGCAAAGAGCCACTGAGTTTGAAGGTAGGCCTTGAAATACATCCACAGGTACACCTCCAATTGACTTAAATCAGAAGCTTCTAAAGCCATGACATCATTTTCTGGAATTATCCAAGCTGTTTAAAGGCAGAGTCAACTTAGTGCATGTAAACTTCTGACCCACTGAATTATAAGTGAAATAATCTGTCTGTAAACAATTGTTGGAAAACTTACTTGTGTCATACACAAAGTAGATGTCCAAACCAACTTGCCAAAACTATAGTTTGCTAACAAGAAATTTGTATGTACAGTTGAAGTCGGAGGTTTACATACACCTTAGCCAGATACATTTCAACTAATTTTTTCACAATTCATGACATTTAATACTAGTAAAAATTCCCAGTCTTAGGTCAGTTAGGATCACCTGTCACAACTTCCGCCGAAGTCGGCTCCTCTCCTTGTTCAGGCGGCATTTCTAGCCATCTCCACTCCATTTGTTATGTATCCATTTGTTTTGTCTTGTTCCCTGCACACCTGGTTTTCATTCCCCAATCAATTCATATGTATTTATTCCTCTGTTCCCCATCATGTCTTTGTGTAGGATTGTTTGTGTTACATGTATTTTGATATTGTGGATATTGTTACGCGCATTACTTTTTGTCTATGTTCCGTGTTTTTTAGGCACATTTTATGTTATTTTTGTGCTGTCATTTTGAAAGGAATAAAAAGTGTGCCTGTTCACTACACTCTGCTCTCCTGCACCTGACTTCGCCTCCAATACACACTCCTAACAGAATCCTACACCAACCATGGAGTCAGCAGGAGCAGGTACCCCGGTCAGAGGAGTCGAGAAACGCGTCCAGGAACACGCGGCTATGCTACATCATCTCGGTGCCATGATGGATCGCGTTGTCCAGACCATGGACTGCTGGGAGAGACAGGAAGTCTCGACCAGCTCAACCGGGGTTATCTCTACCCGTCCCGTCCGGATCCAGCTCCAGTGGAATACGTCTCTCCCTTCCCAGGGAGTATGACGGGACGGCAGCACAGTGCCAGGGGTTCCTTTTACAACTGGACCTATACCTGGCCACTGTTCACCCAGCTCCCTCAAGAGACGAGAGAGTATCCGCCCTCGTCTCATGCCTCTCGGGGAGAGCTCTGGAGTGGGCAAACGCCGTGGGGGGAGAGGAAGACGCGGCGTTGGACCACTTTGAAGAATTTACCTGCCAATTCCAGGCCGTCTTTGACCATCCGCCCGAAGGTAGAGCGGCGGGTGAATGACTCTTCCATTTGAGGCAGGGGACGAGGAGCGCACAGGATTTCGTGCTGGAGTTCCGGACGTTGGCCGCTGGAACAGGATGGGACGACAGGGCCCTCATCGACCACTATTGATGCAGCTTACGTGAGGACGTCCGACGGGAGTTAGCCTGCAGGGATGCCACCACCACCTTTGACCAACTGGTGGATATGTCCATCCGGTTGGATAACCTGCTGGTCATCCGTGGACGTCCTGAGGGGGCTCTGTCGGTTCCATCTCCCAGCACTTCCGCTCCGGTGCCCATGGAGTTGGGAGGGATGCGCATAGGGAGGCTGGAGGAAGGGCCTTCACGTGCACCATCTGTGGCCGCAGAGGGCACACTGCCGGTCGGTGCCGGGTTGGTCCCTCTGGGAGTCGAGGCAGCAGGCAGGGCACTCTGACTTCACCCCAGATGAGTATACACCACTCTCATCCAGAGTCCTCTGTTGTCCACCTGTTTGTACCTGTTTGTTTCCCTGAGTTCTCCCCGCATTCCCAGCATAAGGCGGATTACGACTCTTTGCCTGCCTTGACCTACCAATTGCCTGCCCCTTGCACTGTAGAGACTCTGAGACTCGTACTATCCGCCTCCTATGTTTGCATCTGGGTCTTAGCCTGAGCCATGATAGTACGAACTGGCCATGACTGACCCAGACAAAGCAGGTAAATACACATGAGGTAATGGGAGACACCTGGTGGGGGTTGTAGACAATCTGGAGGAGTTCGTGGCGGAGTTATGAAAAATGTTCTATTCTCCGTTGTCCGGGAGAGAGGCTGCTCGTAAGCTGCTCCAACTACGTCAAAACTCCCGTAGTGTGGCAAACTTTGCAGTGGATTTTCACATGTTGGTGGCTGAGAGTGCATGGAACCCGGAAGCCCTGTTCGACACGTTCCTTCATGGATTATCGGAGGAGATTACCGACGAGCTCGCAGCCCGGGAGCTGCCCATGGACCTCGACTCCCTCATAGCCTTGACCATCCGAATCAATGGGCAGCTACGGGAACGTAGGAGGGAGAGGGTGTGTGTTCTCTGTCGCTCTCGCTCGTCCTCGAATTCCACCTCACATCCGAGGAATCATGGAAATCTCAGAAGTCTACATTTCCGAGAGAATCCGGTGTCACCCGAGTTCCCTTGGAAATCACAGAGGGCTGTCGACTCGCCTTCTCCGGAGCCCATGTAACTGGGCAGAGCTAGATTGTCTTCCGCTGAGCTCTTACACAGACTGAACTCCAAGAGCTGTCTGTATTGTGGCGCTACGGGACATTTCTTATTTACCTGCCCATTTAAAAAACAGGCTCATCAGTAGGTACGAGTACACTGGTGAACCGTACGGGGAGTTTCCAATCTCTCACTACTTGTAACCCCCTCTATGCTACCCTGTTGTGGGGAGACCAGTCCAAATCCATGCGGGTGCTCATTGACTGGGGCTAACGAAAACTTTATGGACACTGCCCTGGTGTCGGAGCTGGGTATCTCCACTCAACCCCTTTCCATCCTGATGGATGTCAGAGTGCTGGATGGGCACTCTATTGGCAGAGTCACCCACAATATGGTTCCTATCAACCTGCGAGTGTCAGGGAACCACAGTGAGGCTATGCAGTTTCTGCTCCTGGGGTCTCCTCATGTACCCATGGTTTTGGGGTTTTCATGGCTCCAGAGGCACAACCCCCTAATCGACTGAGCTATGGGTTCATGGGTTGTAGTCCGTTTTGCCATGCACATTGTCTGAAGTCGGCACAGCCTGCCCCAGGAATCTCCCGGCGGGCTTGGGTAAAGCCTCTGATCTCTCCGCCGTTCCCGCGGAGTACCAGGACTTACGGAAGGTTTTCAACTTCTCTTCCTCCACGTCAGCCCTAAGTCTGCACAAGACCCTGCGTCTGTGTATTGACTACTGGGGCCTTAATGATTACAGTTAAAAACCCTTACCCGCTACCACTCATCTCCTCGACTTTTGAGCCTATCCAGGGGGTGATCCCCACGTTAAACCAGCCTAGCGGGCACTATGAGCACCTGGTATGCCGATCGGACTGACCAACGCTCCCGCAGTGTTCCAGGCCCTGGTCAATGATATGCTCTGTGACATGTTGAACCGATTTGTGTTTGTCTACCTCAACGACATCCTCATTTATTCCCGGTCAGTTCAAGAGCACATCCTCCATTTCCGACAGCTCCTCCAGCGTCTCCTGGAGAACCAGCTTTTCGTGATGGCGGAGAAATGCGAGTTCCATCGCTCCACAATCTCCTTCCTAGGATACATCATCGCTGCAGGGAATATTCAGATGGTCCCTGACAAGGTGAGAGCGCTGGTAGATTGGCCTCAACCCACATCCAGAGAGCAGCTGCTACGTTTCCTGGGGTTTGCTAATTTCTACCGTTGTTTCATCTGGCGTTACAGCACCCTTGCTTCCCCCCTCTCTGCACTCACCTCTCCCAAGGTTCCATTCATATCGTCTCCAGCAGCTGACCGGGCATTCTCAGACCTCAAGCAGCGATTCACTACAGCTCCCATCTTAATCCATCCTGTCCCGTCCCGTCAGTTCGTGGTGGAGATTGATGCCCCGGACGTCAAAGTGGGGGCAGTCCTGTCCCAGCATTCTGCCCAGGACCAGAAGCTGCATCCCTGCACCTTCCTTTCCCATTGTCTTAACCCCACTGAGAGGAACTATGACGAGAGAAATCGAGAATTACTCGCAGTTAAGATGCTGTCGGAGGAGTGGAGGCACTGGTTAGAAGGGGCGGAACCTGGAATAGCTCCGCACCGCCAAGCGCCTCAACTCCAGGCAGGTGAGATGGGCCATGTTATTCACTCGTTTCCATTTCACTATATCCTACCGCCCGGGGTCCAAGAATGTGAAGTCTGAAGCACTTCTCAGGTGTGTTCAGCCCCGATACTACTCTGTTGAACCCCGAGACCATCCTCCCTACTTCCTGTCTAGTGGCTGCTATCATCTGGGGAATAGAGAGTCTGGTCTGCAAGGCGCAGTGTTCCCAGCATTCCTCGAGACTCACCTGTTATCCTGGCTCCCGTCGGACCTTAGCTTTCATCAGACAACGTTTTTGGTGGCCCACCATAGTTCCTGATGTCTCCGCGTTCGTTGCCGCCTGCACTTTGTGTGTGCAGAACAACAAGCTCTGGCTATCCCCCTTTTATCACTCCCTGTTCCTCACCGCCCCGTTCTCATATACCCTTGGACTTCGTCATGGGTCTCTCTCCGTCAGATGGTAACACCCCCATCCATAAGGTGGTGGATCGGTTTTCCAAAGCCTCCCATTTTATCCCCCTTCCTAAGTTGCCCTCAGCTAAGGAGACGGCCCAGCTCATGGTGCAGCACGACTTCCGGATCCATGGACTTCCGGTCAACATGGTCTCTGATCGTGGTCCTCAGTTCTCATCCCGGTTCTGGAAGGCCAGCCTGTCCTCTGGTTTTCATCCCCAGTCTAACGGCCAGTCGGAGCAAGGCAATCAGTACCTGGAGATGACTCTTCATTGCCTTGTCTCCATCAATCCCACCACCTGGAGCCAGCAACTTGTGTGGGTGGAATATGCCTGCGATACCCTTCCCTGTTCTGCTCCTGGTCTCTCGCCTTTTTGAGTGTTCCCTGGGATATCAGCCCCTGCTCTTCCCGGAGCAAGAGGTCAGCATACCTTCTGCCCAGATGTTCGTCTGTCACTGTCGCCGCACCTGAAAGAGAGCCCGGGTCACTTTTTTCAAGACCATCTCCAGCTGCCCCTCCGGGTGCAGTCCCGCAAACTTTCCCCCCATTTTATCGGCCCTTTCCCCATCTCTAAGGTCCTTAGCCCCTTTGCTGTTTGACCTTCTGTTGCCCTGCAACTTCCGTATACATCCCACTTTCCATGTATCTAGAATTAAACTCCTGTCTCATAGCCCTTTGTCTCCTGTTTCCAGGTAATTTAGATTATGACTCTTTGCCTGCCTTTACCTACCAATTGCCTGTACCTTATACTGTAATAAACTCTGACTCGTACTATCCGCCTCCTGTGTCTGCATCTGGGTCTTAGCCTGAGCTGTGATATTTAAAGCAGTTACTGAGTTTAATGGCAGTGATAGGAGAAAACTGAGGGTGGATCAATAACATTGTAGTTACTATTTACTCCACAATACTAACCTAATTGACAGATGGAAAAGAAGGAAGCATGTACAGAATACAAATATTCCAAAACATGCATCCTGTTTGCAATAAGGCACTGATATAAGGGCATAAGGCGAGACCCAAATGTAGACATAGGAGGCAGATGGTTGAGCTCTGATATTTATTATACCAAAAGGGGTAGGCAAAAGGCAGGTCGGGGACAGGCGAGAGTTCATAAACCAGGTCAGAGTCCAAACAGTACCAGGGGATAGGCAGGCTCGAGGCCAGGACAGGCAGGGGTTCAGTGAACAGGTCCGAGTCCAAACATTACAAGGGGATAGGCAGGCTCGAGGTCAGAACAGGCAGAGTGGTTAGGCAGACAGATTTGGCGTTAGGACAGGCAAGGGTCAAAACCAGGAGGACTAGGAAAAAACAGAAACTGGGAAAAATAGGAGCTAGGAGAAATGCTGGTTGACTTGGCAAAACAAGACAAACTGGCACAGAGAGACAGGAAACACAGGGATAAATAGATCGGGGACTAATGGGGAAAACAGGAGACACCTGAAGGTGGGTGGAGACAATCACAAAGACAGGCGAAACAGATCAGGGCGTGACAAGTAAAGTAAAACTGCTAAACACTTGGCAAAGAAATATACTTTATGTCCAGAATACAAAGCTGTCCCTGTCACAAGTATTGCCGTGTTGAATGGAGGACCAATACGCAGCAGGAATGTGGATGCTCATCTTTTAATTATATAGAATGAAGCGTACACAAAAAACAAATGACAGTTTTACAGGCTAACTCCAGAATGCTTAGCAGTGCAAAATATAACTACCCACAAACTACAAACCAAACACATACCCATATATAGGACTCTCAATCAGAGGCAACTAGAAACACCTGCCTCCAATTGAGAGTCCAGCACCCAAACCTACACATAGAAAAACTAACCTAGAACATACTAACCCAGAACATACACCCAAAACCCAGGAACACATAAAATAAAACACCCCTCTCCACCACACACAAAAAACCCCACCATACAAAACAAATATACCTCTGCCACGTCCTGACCAAATATAATACAAATAATACCTAAATACTGGTCAGGACGTGACAGTCCCGCATAATGTTGAAGACACAGCAGCTGACATCACATACTATGAACATCACATTATGAACATCAGACTCTCTCTAAAACTAGTGCAACTAGAATTGCAGGAACCAACAGCCTGAGGCCGTGCCTTGAATCAATATAACCAATGCCCTTTGCAATATTATTTCAAATAATCATAACTGAATTGAAGTAAGTACGCCTACGTCGTCATGTTCGTAGTGTCTGTCTGTACTTACCCACGCCGGACCAGACTGGGAGCTGAATGAGAGGCCATCCTTGTTTTTCCCCTCATCCTCAAAAGCTAAAGCAAAAACACCACATGGTCATATTTTAACACAATTGTACTCATTGAAAGGAATGTATAAGACAGACATCAGCATTCAAGACACTGCCCATCACTAAAGTGAATAATTACTACAAGGTCAAATGCCATCCTTCTCCAGTATCTCTCCTTCCTCCTGCAAATCAAACTTCAACCTTCTGCAAATCAACCTTTCTTTGCTGACAACTGAAGATTCCAGGTTGTCGTCTTGCTCTGCTCTCCTTACATTTTCAGCTCCTGATTTTAACGGATTGAGAGAACCTGAACTCTCTTCCTTGAACTCTATTGCCTCATTCAAAACAACTGGGAACTCGAAAAACTCAGACTTCTGACTTCAGTGTGTTCAAATCAACTAGGAACTCAGAAAAAAACAAGCGATTTGAACGTTCATCCAACTTGGAATTCCAACTCGAGAACTCTGGCCTCTTTCTAGAGCTCCAACTTTCCGACCTGAAGATCACTGACGTCATGATTTGACCTCGCATTTTTCAGAGTTCCCATTTGTTTTGATCTGTCCTCTCCACCATCAGGTTCCACCTCCTTGGCCTCCACCTGCTGTGTGTCCTCTCCCACTCTGTCTCCACTGTCTTCGTCCAGCATGAAAGGCTTCTTATTCTTCTTGGTCATGTTGGGGTCGAATATCATCTGATGGGAGAATTAAATCAAGATGATTAGCTTATACCCAGTGTGATATAAGACAAATAGCTATGTTCGTTGATAAACATATTTCCAGTCCTCTAAGACTAGTTTCTGCTGGTACAATGTTTACATAGAGAAAACATTGACATACACACTGCTAAAATATGTTTCACAATTCTACATAATGCTTAGCTGACATTTGGTCACTGTATTGAAAACATGATTAATATTTTCATTAGCAAGCCCACTAGCCAAACTCTTGATACTGGGCAGCAGGTAGCTGAGGGATTTAAGAGTGTTGGGCCATTAACCGAAAGGTAGCTGGTTCAAATCCTCGAGCCGGTTAGGTGAAAATCTGTCGTTGTGCCCTTTAGCAAGGCACTTAACCTGAATTGCTCCTGTAAATCGCTCTGGATAAGAGTGTCTGCTAAATTACTAAAATGTAAATGGTAGGGAAAGCCTTGTCAGCTGAGGCCGAAAGTCATTCCACAACAAAGATCGCCCCCGGAGTGTATTTATTAAGTATTGCAACGAAAATCGTTTACCGTTTAAGAACCAAACAGGGAAAGCGGAATGAAACGGTGAGGGACCTAAATGAATTTGTCCAATAGAAAACTCTCATTTTCGTTGCAAAACGTTTTCCGTTTTGAGTGAAAGTTTTCCAACAGAATCGGCACAATCAATACACCCCTGGGGTGTAATCATTAGTCCAAATAGTTCAGGTTTGCAACTTAAACAAGAGTTTCTATTGGACATATTCAGGTAAGTCCCTTCCTGTTTAGTTTCCTTTTTAAAAAAAACCATTTGCAACAGAATCTGCAGAATGAATACAGCCTTGGTTTAGATTCTTCCAATAGAGAAGAGTATATACACAATGATAAGAAGTGACATTTACCTTGTCTTCTGACATGTTTGTGGAAAGAACAAGAACGATCTAGAACGTTTTTTTATCCCCCATAAATCTTTACTGAGGGTCTCACTAAACAGAAATGTCTTCCATCAGATTAAGGGCAGATTAACAATGCTCAAGTGTGGACTAATGTAATGATGTAAAGAATAGCAACGTTGCTAAAATCCCGGATTTGTGCGAAAGTGTTGAGTCGATAAAAATCGGTCTGTTTAACTAGAGAGATCTGTTTTTTTGCGTGGGCTCTGTTTCAATCTACCGCATCCCCCGATGCCGGCTTTACGCATTTGTGGTGGAAAGTGGCAGCGCTACAGGGATGTTTGTCAGACCAGGAGACATCCAGAAAATTGGTATTCTCACGAACACGTCTGTAGCGTCCGAACGGGTTGGCCTACAAACTATTGACTCACTAGCAGGGGTTAAAGTAGTTTTAATGTCTTACTGGTAGGGACATCCAAGTGCGTGCATGCATTTTTTTTTATACTACAAAAATTACACGGTAGCCTACTCTGCTGACACGGACAAACGATGTCTGACACAAATACAAGATTTTCATTTTTTAAATTTATTTAACCTTTATTTAATTAGGCATGTCAGATAAGAACAAATCATTTTCACAATGATGACCTACTTGTAAAGCCCCCCCGGCCAAACCCTCCCCTAACCCAGACGACGGCTGGGCCAATTGTGCGCAGCCCTATGAGACTCCCGATCACGGCCGGTTGTGATACAGGCCTGGATCGAATCCAGGTCTGTAGTGACGCCTCTAGCACTGCAATGCAGTGCCTTAGGCAGCTGTGCCACTCGGCCACAGTGACGTCCATCTAACCTGGAGGAGGAGATTATCGTCCAAAAACAAACAAAAGTGGCACTGACCCAATGACAAAAACAGTGAATATGCACACTCAGCGGGGATAAAGCCCATGGTCTCCGCTGGAGGCAATAAGATAGGCTGCTGTTCGCTCAATTAAGTTAAGAATTTTGATAACTAAGAGACAGATTGAAGTCTTTTCATTCTCATATTATTACAGCAATAGCCATTTGCTTTCCAAACAGTATTTCTTTGATTGTATTCTTAAGTATTGCGATATGCCTGGCTGGGCCTCTCTGCTTATCAATGACAGTCTGAACTCAACAGTCATCAATTTGGTATTTGCAGCGCGCGCTCCCCAAAGTGTGGGCCCTTTTGACTGCAGGCTGTGCGATTTAAAACAATCAGCAGCTTTTAAATATATATATATTTTTTTGTTTATAGCTAATGATCCTCAGTGGCCAAATCCTGCTTTCTGGTGTAGTAGCTTATTTTGAAAGATATTATGTATTTCTGTATAGACAAGAGTAAGCTAATTAGGTTATAGGCTATAATTTTGACATTTTAATTACATTTACTTTAGGGAAAGCTTCCCCTAGCCTTATGGACACGCGGCCTATGCCTTTTAATGTGGCATAAACACAACCAGTCATGATGTTTTCATCTGATTGTCAAACAACATCTGATTGTCAAACAAAGGCGCTCCTGTAGGCTACCCTCGCACATTCTTCCACTGACAAAATAATTTCAGGCCCAATAGTGCACTGCGCACCTGCAATTTGATGAACAGAAAGAGACTTTTACAAAACACCTACGTGTATTGCAATGACATTCTAGGATTGTCATTAGGTTTACACTTGTAGCCTGAAATTATGCATCCATTATGGAAGCCAAAAGGTTCAAATCGTCTTACCCGGAACACGTCTTAACATTTGTAATTATAATTTTTCAGTTGCTTTTTTGAAGTGTCCAATGTGATTTTTTTAAATACTTTTTTTTCACCTGTCCAGTTGGGTTTACATGTGATTTGAATGCTTGTCATGATAATTTTCACTTGCTTTTTTCAAATGTCATTTTTTGTTCCGGGTAAGACGATTTGATAATCCACTGTTGTCCACGCGTGCCTTAGTCTCGGCCACTCATCTCCGCCTTGTCTGGGAGTGTCTTGGCTACTCGTCTCCACCTTGAAAATTTTCTGTGTTCTCCTCAAACCTCAACGCAGCTTGGAGCTTATTTTTTGGGGGGGGTATTTGGTATTTTATTAGGATCCCCATTAGCTGTTGCAAAAGCAGCAGCTACTCTTCCTGGGGTCCACACAAAACATGAAACATGACATAATACAGAACATTAATAGACAAGAACCACAGAAGGACAGAACTACATACATTTAAAAAAAAAGGCACATGTAGCCTACATATCAATGCATACACACAACCTATCTAGGTCAAATAGGGGAGAGGCGTTTTGCCGTGAGGTGTTGCTTTATCTGTTTTTTTAAACCAGGTTTGCTGTTTATTTGAGCAATATGAGATGGAACGGAGTTCCATGCAATAATGGCTCTATATAATACTGTACACTTTCTTGAATTTGTTCTGGATTTGAGGATTGTGAAAAGACCCCTGGTCGCATGTCTGGTGGGGTAGGTGTGTGTGTCAGAGCTGTGTGTAAGTTGACTATGCAAACAATTTGGAATTTTCAACACATTAATGTTTCTTATAAAAAGAAGTGATGCAGTCAGTCTTCCCTTAACTCTTAGCCAAGAGAGACTGACATGTTGTCACGCCCTGACCAGGTGAACTCTGCTATTTTGGTCAGGGTGTGGCATTTCTATGGTTTATTTTCTATGTTTTGTTATAGCCTTTCTTTGTGGTTTATTTCTATGTTGGGCTCGGGGTGATTTCCAATCAGACAGCTGTCGCTAGTTATGTCTGATTGGGAATCACATTTAAGTTCCTTTTCCCCCACGATGTTTGTGGGTTGTTGTCTCTTTGTTTTGAGCACGTAACGTATCGACATTTTTTCTTGATTTTGTGTACATGTTTAATTCCAGTGTGTTCAATAAACATGTGTTCGCTCCCAGCTGTGTTTTGGTCCGCTTCCTCGTCACTAGGCGACGATCGTTACACATGTAGAGTTTTTATTCTGCCCTCTGATTACAATGAAGAGCAACACGTGCTGCTCTGTTCTGGGAAACCTGCAGCTTAACTAGGTCTTTTCTTGCAGCACTGGACCACACGACTGAACAATAATCAACATTAGACAAAACTAGAGCTTGCAGAACTTACTTTTTGGAGTGTGGTGTCAACAAATCAGACCATCTCTTTATTACGGACAGACCTCTCCCCATCTTTACAACCATTGAATCTATATGTTTTGGCCATGACAGTTTACAATCTAAGGTAACGCCAAGTAATTTAGTCCTCTCAAATTGTTCAACAGCCACACCATTCATTACCAGATCCAGCTGAGGTCTAGAACTTAGGGAATGATTTGTACCAAATACAATGCTCTTAGTTTTAGATGTTCAGGAACAATTTATTACTGGCCACCCATACCAAAACAGACTACAACTCTTTGTTAAGGGTTTCAGTGACTTCATTATCTGTGGTTGCTGATGCTTATATGGTTGAATCATCAGCATACTGTACATGGACACACATGCTTTGTTTAATGCCAGTGGCAGGTAATTGGTAAAAATAGATAAGAGGGCCTAGAGAGCTGCCCTGCGGTACACCACACTTTATATGGTTGACATTAGAGAAGTTTCCATTAAAGAAACAACCCTCTGAGTTTTATTAGATAGCTCTGAATCCATGATATGGCAGAGGTTGAAAAGCCATAACACATATGTTTTCTCAACAACAGGTTATGGTCAATAATATCAAAGGCTGCACTGAAATCTAACAGTACAGTTCCCACAATCTTCTTATCAATTTCTTTCAACCAATCTTCAGTAATTTGTGTCAGTTCAGTACATGTTGAGTGCCCTTCTCTATAAGCATGCTGAATGTCTGTTAATTTGTTTACAGAAATAGCATTGTATTTGGTCAAACACAATTCTTTCCAACAGACTGCTAAGAGCTGGCAGCAAGTTTATAGGTCTGCTGTTAGAACCAGTAAAGGCTGCTTTCCACTCTTGGGTAGCATAACTACTTTGGCTTACCTCCAGGCCTGAGGACAGACTATATTCTAGGCTCAGATTAAAGATATGACAGATAGGAGTGGCTATAAAGTCAGCTACCATCCTCAGTAGCTTTCTATTTAAGTTGTCAATGCCAGGTTTGTCAATATTGACAAACCTGCATGTGAGCCGCATTTTTCATGCGGCTCACATGCAGTAATGTTAAATAAAGGTGGAATGGCCTATAGTTTTTTTGGGCATGTTGTATTAATTGTGATAGGCTCACGTTTTACCGGTACAGCATACCTCCACTATTTTGCCGGGACGCCGTACCCGACCATACTTTCACCCCTCCCCACAAGTGTCACAGGACTCATCTAAAGGTAACCTGTATGGAAGTAGTTTTGTGTCCCCAAAAATTGGGTTAAATGTGTAAAAAAAAAAGTACAAATAATTCCTGAGCTGTCTTACATCTCCTAGATAAAAATAGTGAAACATTAAAGTTATCCTTTTTAGATAAAACTATACCAAATATATTAACGTCACCAAATCATTGATTAAAACACACTGATTTGTAATTAAGTTCTACAGTAGTCTCAACAGCACTCTGTAGGGAAGCACCATGGTGTTGCCGGAGGACAGCTAGTTTCCGTCCTCCTCTGGGTACATTGACTACAATTCAAAACCTAGGACGCTGGTGGCTCTCACCCACTTCCATATACTTTCAGTGATTTTGACAACTTCCAGAGGACATCCTCCCAACTTATCAGAGCTCTTGCAGCATGAACTGAAATGGTATCCACCCAATCAAAGGATCAGAGTATGAATCTAGTACTGAAAGCATAAACTAGAGCTAGCTAGCACTGCAGTGCATACAATGTGGTGAGTAGTTGACTCAAAGAGCAGAGACAAAAACAATAGTTGAACAGTTAACAAATTAAATTATTCAAAAATGAAGCAAGAGAGCTATATCTCACATTTTTTTTCACTTCACTTACTTAGCAAATGCAGCTAGCTAGTTTAGCCTACTCAAACACCCAGCTCGATCAAAGGGATCATGCTGTTTATATGTAGCTGCTAGGAAAGTGAACTGTGTTTGCATGTGATCAGGGGTGTATTCATTCTGCCGATTCTGTTGAAAAACTCTATTTTGCAACTTTTAGACTAATGATTACACCCTAGATCAGCTAGATGCTAGCAATATTGTGCAAGGCGGGATTGAATGGGACATTATCTTTCACCTTGATTACTAAAATGTATCTCGACCTGTGCACCTACGTTGTAAACTTTCATTCATAGGCTAGGTTGTAGCTACCTAAAAATGTGAGTATCATGTAGTGGCCTAAACCTATCAATGTTTCAATGAGCTGGGTGAATGGAATATGAATGACAGTCATCCAATATGCTGTAATATAAATTAGGCCATGCTCATGAAAAGATTTTATCGTCCTCCATCTTAAACGACACCAACTGCCAATGATTGCAAATCAGACACATTAACCAACAATTAACAAACACCTGATAAAATAAAGATTTCCTACTTTTGAGTTTTGAATTCACAGATTATCTTATTGTTTTGTACACTGATGCCTAACCAAGAAAAACAACCTGCACCACAAAATAAACAACAACTTTAATTATTTTCCAAATATTCTCATCTGGATAGAAATGCAAACATGCTTATCCTTGTGTATATTTTTTTCCTATGTAAAAAATGTACAATGTGTAAAAAAAATAAATAACTAAAGGTAATCCTCAAACCCCAAATGTTGATACTGTATCTACTAGTCTAATCATTACAAACCATGAAGCCTATATATTTTTTTCCTGCAGTTAATATGGTGATTTTCCCCCCCAACCTTATACAATTCAAAATGAACCCTTTCAGAAATGACACAGACAACAGAACTGGTTGGGGTTCAGAATTTCTCTGAAGCTGTGCAGTGTATTACGTTTTTCCCTCATTGCATGCTTAGCACAACATGAAGAAAACCTTCTGTGACAGCAAAAATAGAAATTATTTAGATATTTACATCAAATAGCAAGGGTCACATGGTGAAGATGCTTAGTAGATGGGAATCACCTAAATGTTGATGGGGGAAAAAAATATGTAAAACAAAATTTCAGAATAACAATCCAGAAAATAGACCATTCTAAACATTACCATGAGAGCATGCTCATATTTCCATCTTATTTTGGGAGCAACTACAAACAAAAAGTAAAGGTGAATAAATATATCCAGCCCACACCCACCACACCAAATGGTAAATATGTTTAAGTTGGAAAAAGAGACATTGCAACGCCCACGTATTAAAAACAAATGTTTGCCTTTCAGTGAAGTTCATAGCATCAAAGACAATAGAACAGTTCAGTGATATTACAATCACTGCCAAACAATTATGTTCAAACTTTTTGGTAGAAATTTCCAAAGACATTTTCTGATTCAAACATCCTGTTTATAGCTTTTATACAGCTTCTGAAGTTCCTCTTTTAATGGAAGGCCATGGTAACCTTTCTCTGGTTTTGGGCTGAAAACAGAACCTACAGCATTGGCCTTTCTAGTGTTAGTTTTAGAAGGTGGTTGGCTCTCGGACACAAAACAACCATATTGAATTAGTCCTTTCTTTCCCTCTACAACAGGTGGTGTCAGTAATGCAACTAGTTAGCCTCCATCGCCCAGCGCTGTAAGTCCTCCATGGCATCCTCATCTTCATCCTCCTTCTTGGCTAAAAAAATAAAATAAACAGGCATGCAAAAATTGTGAATTACTTGTGTAAAAGTTGCAAATATAGATGTTTTATAGCAATTAAGGACAAGAGATCAAGTAGTTATTTCATGTACTGTTGGGATAGTAACCATGGGATAAAATGTTCCATTGGAGAAATCACATGTTTTATTGCATATTACAAAGGACTCACCAGGTCTTGAGGGTAATGAAGTAGAAGGCACATTGGGTAGAGGGACATTTTCTGTCCCGCCAATCTCCAGCAAGTTTTTGTCCAATTCCTCTTGTTCCAGCTCATCCAACTCTGCTAGGAGTTCATCCTATGATGCAAGACAATCAGAACATCCAGGCTCTGTGATATCTGGTCAACTATTAAACTAACAGCACTGATGAAAGCCAAATCAAGAACAATGTTCAGACAAGTTCATGTCACATACCTCATCAAACTCTTCTCCAAAGCCTACAGGTTTCGAGATGGCATCTGAGATCTCTTGTGCTAGCTCCTGCTGCTCAGTGATGTCTTGCATCAAGTCATCGACTTTGTCTATGTCCCTAAAACACAAAGATAGATGGAACAGAGAGATTTGAATTAATACAAAAGCTGTATGAGTGCCTGACCAAAGCTAATAAACAAGTAGTGTGCCACCGCTTACATGTTTTCATGGGCAGCCTTCATTGCCTTGGCAGCAAAGCCCATGTTCTTGAGCACTTCAGTGTTGGTGTTGGCATTTTCCAGCGCCTCTCTCTGGAACTCGATGGTGGACAATGTGCCATCAATCTGGGTAAGCTGCTTCTCATACCGCTTCTTCCTTTTCAAGGCCTGCAGGGCCGCTTTGCGTAGTGAAAACGAAAGAGAGGTTAGTGGGTTTGCTTCATTGGACTACCGGTACATAAAATGTATGCACAAATGTTTAAATCATTTGGATAAAAGCATTGGCTAAATGTCATTCAATGTTTGTGATGGAAACATAGCATTTGTTGTAAAGAACATGGGAAATAAACACTAGCAAGAATTGAGTCACTGTGTAGGTAAAATAGGATTACAGCATTAAAACACTACATGAGAACACCATGATCATGAGCAAAGTCGACTTTTAAGGGGGGCATGGTTAGTATGTGAAGACAGTGGAAGTGAGTCATGGTCACAGTGTTTCTGAATGCCCAGGACTTTAATGTGAGTAAATGCGTAACCACTCACTATTACATCAAAAGCCTATGTCATGAACACCACTGTCAGTGAAGAATGCAAGAAGTCACTTGGAACCTCTCTGTCAGCCCTCAGTATTAGGTAACTAATCATCACTACAGGCCCTATAACAGGGTGTGTTGGAATCTCAATGATTTAAATGTCGGGAAATTAAAACTGCTAAATTGATACTGACTGAATGGATGGATGGATGCCCCCTTCCCTTCTTTTGACAAGCAGTAATTGCAAATTCACGACTCACAAAATCCCCCAGTCACACGATGCCATTTGACAAATGTTGGTTCACTAGCTGTTGGTGTAGCCAGACGTAGACTTTTGATACCAGTCACACAAAACGTTCCTTTAAAAAAACGGGTATAATGCATATTAGCTGTTCTAACACAGTTGGTGCAACGAGGTAGGGCGAGATTGGCAACCTGACTATGCAGTGACAGGTGTGGTTTTTCGGAAAGTTAGCTAGCTGCCAGTTAGCTAACAAATCAGGCGAACTTTAACGTTAGTTAACTAGCTTAATTAGCCAACCAAGTTAGACAACAATCGTGAAAATTCATATGTGATGTTAGTTGGCAACTCACCTCGCTTGTTTTTAGTTCCGTTTTTCTTCGCAGTAATGAGTTCCTGGTCAATCTTTTTCTCTAGAAATTCCTGTTTCTTCGTTAACATTTCCTCGGTCTCTCGGAGCTTCTGAATCGCCTCTTGTGCACTCGGCCCTTTACCTCCTTTGCCCCCACCGCCGAACAGCTTCCCAAACACGGACATTCTGCGATTCTAAACTATATAGCAATAAAGGTCCTTTTAAAATGTTAAACGTCAACAGGGGATCGTGTCACCTCTCGCTCTGGCCTGAATGTTGATATTTCTTACTTCCTGGTTTAGGCCGTATGACGTGATATTATTGTGGGTGGTGTTCCATGGTGCTCTACTGCCACCCTCAGGATGCACGAGGCAGCAAATCACCAAAGCATGGTCTGCAAACCTTTCAACTGACATTCAAAAACAGGGAAAATACTCCATAAATAATAAGCACCCACTTTTAAAAACAAACAAATACATACATATCATTGTAATATTTAGATATTACAATATATCATATTATAATATTAAGACACAGTGACCGTACATACATATTCCAACCAGATTACAGGCAATATCCGCATCGAGCTAAAGGCTAGAGCTGCCACTTTCAAAGAGCGGGACACTAATCCGGACGCTTATAAGAAATCCCGCAACACCCTCAGACGAACCATCAAACAGGCAAAGCGTCAATACAGGATTAAGATTGAATCCTACTACACCGGCTCTGACGCTCGTCGGATGTGGCAGGGCTTGAAAACTATTACGGACTACAAAGGGAAACCCAGCCGCGAGCTGTCCAGTGACGCGAACCTACCAGACGAGCTAAATAACTTCTATGCTCACTTCGAGGCAAGCAACACTGAAGCATGCACAAGAGCACCAGCTGTTCCGGACGACTGTGTGATAACGCTCTCGGTAGCCGATGTGAGCAAGAACTTTAAACAGGTCAACATTCACAAAGCTGCGGGCCAGACGGATTACCAGGACGTGTACTCAAAGCATGCACGGACCAACTGGCAAGTGTCTTCACTGACATTTTCAACCTCTCCCTGACTGAGTCTGTAATACCTACATGTTTCAAGTAGACCACCATTGTGCCTGTGCCCAAGGAAGCGAAGGTAACCTGCCTAAATGATTACCGTCGGTAGCCATGAAGTGCTTTGAAAGGCTGGTCATGGCTCACATCAACAGCATCATCCCTGATACTCTAGACCCACTCCAATGTGCATACTGCCCCAACAGATCCACAGATGAAGCAAATCTCAATCGCACTCCATACTGCCCTTTCCCACCTGGACAAAAGGAACGCCTATGTGAGAATGCTGTTCATTAACTACAGCTCAGCGTTCAACACCATAGTGCCCAGAAAGCTCATCACTAAGCTAAGGACCCTGGGACTAAACACCTCCCTCTGCAACTGGATCCTGGACTTCCTGACGGGCCGCCCCCAAGTGCTAAGGGAAGGTAACAACACGTCTGCAAAGCTGATCCTCAACACTGGGGCCCCTCAGGGGTGCGTGCTTAGTCCTCTCCTGTACTAACTGTTCACCCATGACTGCGTGGCCAAACACGACACCAACACCATCATTAAGTTTGCTGACGACACAACAGTGGTAGGCCTGATTACCGACAACGATGAGACAGCTTATAGGGAGGAGGTCAGAGACCTGGCAGTGTGGTGCAAGGACAATAACCTCTCCCTCGATGTGAGCAAGACAAAGGATCTGATTGTGGACTACAGGAAAAGGCAGGCCGAACTGGCCCCCATTAACATCGACAGGGCTGTAGTGGAGAGGGTCGAGAGTTTCAAGTTCCTTGGTGTCCACATTACCAACAAACTATCATGATCCAAACACACCAAGACAGTCGTGAGACTGAAAAGATTTGGCATGGGTCCCCAGATCCTGAAAAAGTTCTACAGCTGCACCATCGAGAGCATCCTGACCAGTGGCATCACTGTAAGGTGCTACAGAGGATAGTGCGTATTGCCCAGTACATCACTGGGGCCAACCTTCCTGCCATCCAGGATCTATATAGTAGGCAGTGTCAGAGGAAAGCCCAAAAAATTGTCAAAGACTCCAATCACCCAAGTCATAGACTGTTCTCTCTGCTACCTCACGGCAAGCTGTACCAGAGTGCGAAGTCTAGGACCAAAAGGCTCCTTAACAGCTTCTACCCTAAAGCCATAAAACTGCTGAACAATTAATCAAATGGCCACCCAGACTATTTACATTGACTCCCCCCCATTTGTTTTTACACTGCTGCTACTCGCTGTTTATTATCTATGCATAGTCACCTTACCCCTACCTACATGTACAAATTACCTCGACTAACCTGTACCCCCGCACATTGCCTCGGTATCGCTCCCTGTATATAGCCTCGTTATTGTTATGTTATTGTGTTGCTTTTTATAATTTTTTACTTTAGTTTATTTGTTAAATATTTTCTAAACTCTTTCTTGAACTGCATTGTTGGTTAAGGGCTTGTAAGTAAGCATTTCACGGTAAGGTCTAGCTAGACCTGTTCTATTCGGCGCATGTGACAAATAAAGTTTGATTTGATTTGATTCCTTAGCATCATTACATGCCTTTCTGAGCATCACCCAGTGTGTCAATTAATAAGGATATCTGCTTGAAACACTCTCTAAATGAAAATGACTTTACATTCTCAAATATCTGCCAGATCAGAGGGTTTCTTCGGGTTGCCCTGTAAAAATATAACAACTTCACAGAGCTCTCTTTGCTGACATTCCACAGACCTGCCCCCTCCCACGACGTCACACGGAGCCTTTGCTTCCTGCTTGCTTGCTAGCTTAGCTTCAGCTGTTGGCACTTGGCTGTCCAAGTGGTGCATTTGTGATCCTCCAGCTATCCCTTAACGAAATCGGGTCGTATTTAGGAGATTTTACAATAGTTATAGTAACAAAAGCTGCGACATATAGACCAGGTACTTATATCAGAAAGGCTTTCGAACCTCTGGGACATGGCCAGACAAGAGCAAGTCCTCCAGCTTGAGCCACCACACGAACTGAAATTTAGAGGTAAGAGGGCAGGGCCGGACAGTTTGGTCTGCAAGTATTTGACCATTGTTCCAAGCTAGCTAACGTCAATGCATTATCAGTAGTGTTGTTGATAACTAAACAATGGGTCTGAACACGGTGTATCATATTTGGTTACTAGAGTGGTGACAAGCGAAGGGACATTGCATAGCAACGTCTTCTACCTACCGATGCTAACAGGCTAATGGCTAGCTGTCATTTTATTCAGTGGCTAGCTAGCTATCTTAGCCTGCAATGAAAAGCCAGGCCCTGGTAATTTCCTCAATCAATGTTAGTTGCATGTTATTCCGTTACTATCATAATCACGATCTCCCTTACTTGCGAGTCAGTTTTTGCCACCATAAATTAAGATATTTCTGCTATAGCTACTAACGTTACTAGCTAGCCAAATGAAGTATAATTTATTCATTTATAGTACTTTCTGAGGTCAGGGCGACACTAGGGAAAATCCCATTTCACAATTACCTTTATGGATACATATACGTTTCTCAATCCATTCGTGGGGCACATATTTGTTTTAGCCCTGACCACACATGAACAAGCCCTTGATTAGTTGAATCAGCCCTTGATTGGTGTTATTGTTGGCCTGAAACTGTGCACCTCCTAGGGGAGCCCCAGGAATTGATTGAGAAATACTGCAGTAGAAAAGTGACTGTTGACAATTGTCAGGCGCAGGATCAGTGAGTTTTAGCAGAATTGTAAGGTTCTGAGTAGGACCATCTTACCACTTGTAATGGAGTTATTGAACAGGCTATAATTGATGAATGGATTTGAGAATTATATTAGGGCTGTCCCCAACTAAAAATAAAATTGGTTGACCGAGTCGTCAGGTTCTTTCGACCAATCGATTGGTTGAAATTTTAAACGTTTATTTTTTCCATATATCTCATGTGTTTTAATCAAATCAACTATATGTACTGACCTTGTCTGATGCTTTAAGCGCTATGTTTGATGAAATAATTAAGACACACAAATACATTTTAGTCATTTTAGTCATTTAGGATATCATAATTACATCAATAAATTGGTTATAACAAACTCTGAACGCCGTAACACATGACAGCAAAATGGATGCAGAGGACATGACAAATAAACTCGAAACTGGGGAATGTTCACTGGTTGCTCAGGAGGTAAAGGGGAATTCAGATGTGTGGAATACATTTGACTAGTTGTGGAAAATACTGGAGATCAAGAAAAAGAAGGTAAGGAGCAAGTTCTGCGTTCATATTATGTGTGCCAAACGGGTGCTTTTATATTACTATATACATTTTCTGACCATTTGTAACAATATAAACAACACTAAATAAATGTAAAGGGTACCAGAGAATCTGTTGTAACCTTTTTTTTACATTTCATTTTTATAAAGCCTTTATTACAGCAAAGAGTCAAAACAGTCGCATGCATTCATGAATGCAATTGCCAAAATGGAACGGTTTATTTATTGTTTACGCTAATTATTCAAGGTCGATTTTGTTATTTTATTTTAAACCTAAAATGCTTGATTGCATTTCAAATTATGAATGACTCGTATGCTGTGTGATGACATGAACGATTAATTGATTGATATAGTAGCCAATATAAGTATTGAAATATAGGCCTAAGTAAGTTAGGGTGTTAAGACTAAACAGGATGTGCTCTTAGGCCTGCAACTCGATGGTAGTTATACAAGGCTACTAAGCCTACTGATAATGACATTACTTATTATAATGATGATTATAATAATAATAACAATAAGGAGATCAAGAAAAGTTGAGTTATTATTATAAATATACATTTTCTCACAATTTGGAACAGTGTAAACAACACTAAATACATTACAAGTAATACCAGAGAGGATGTTCTAATGAAAGAAAGTGTACAACTTTTATTACAGCAAAGCGAAAATTAAAAACAGCCGAATTTGTGAAATTGTTTATCTGACATGTGTTGCGTGAGGCTTGGTGCTCACGGAATCAGTAGGCTATTAAACAAACACTCAAACATGCAACACAAGCAGGATCTGAACACAAGCGAGATCAATCTTATTTCTGTAGATACTTTTAGTCATGTAGTGTATGTGGACACCTGCTCGTTGAACATCTCATTCCAAAATCATGGGCATTAATATGTCCTCCCTTTGCTGCTATAACAGTCTCCACTCTTCTGGGAAGGCTTACCACTAGATGTTGGAACATTGCTGCGAGGACTTGCTTCCATTCAGCCACAAGAGAGTTAGTGAGGTCGGGCACTGATGTTGGGCGATTAGGCCTGACTCGCAGTTGGTGTTCCAGTTCATACCAAAGGCGTTCGATGGGGTTAAGGTCAGGGGTCTGTGTAGGCCAGTCACGTTTTTCCACACTGATCTTGACAAACCATTTCTGTATGGACCTCGCTTTGTGCACGGGGGCATTGTCATGCAGAAACAGGAAAGGGCCTTCCCCAAACTGTTCCCACAAAGTTGGAAGCTAAGAATCATCTAGAATGTCATTGTATACTGTAGCGTTAAGATTTCGCTTCACTGGGAAAAAAAAGGTATCTGGACACCTCTTCAAATTAGTGGAAAGCGTTCCCTGAAGAGTGGAGGCTGTTATAGCAGCAAAGGGGGAACTAACTCCATATTAATGCCCATGAGTTTGATGTTCAACGAGCAGGTGTTCACATACTTTTGGTCATGTAGTATATCCGTTGTCTATTCTCTCCATCTTTTCCAGGTCCATTTACAGATGTCGTCACGGCCACCCTGAAGCTAGGCAACCCAACAGATAGAAATGTGTGTTTTAAAGTGAAGACGACAGCGCCTCGTCGATACTGTGTCCGTCCAAACAGTGGCATCATTGACGCAGGCACTTCCATCAATGTATCTGGTTGGTATCTTTTAGTTTGATTATAGATGATCGTAGCTGAATAATCTCAGGAACTAATAGTATGTTGAGCTGGTCAACGGAAGGTAACTTGTTGCTAAGAGTTTGCTTGATGCCATTTGTCTGCTTTGTTTTGCAGTTATGCTACAGCCTTTCGACTATGATCCCAATGAAAAGAGCAAACACAAATTCATGGTGCAGTCCATGCTTGCTCCATATGACATGACTGACATGGAAGGGGTGGTAAGTGTCCAAATGGAATGTGATAAATCTGAATGTCACTAATTATGATCTGATGATCACAGTAAGCTTATTCAATCTGCATTTCTAGTTCTGTCTTACTGTCTCAAGCATCTACTTGTTTAGGCGTTGCAAGTGGGACAAATGTGCTGTCAGGATATGCTTCTCTTATGAGTGTCATGGAGTCCCTATTTGGGTGTGGTCATCTTGGTGTTGCCTTATTATTCCGTTTTCTTTCTGCCCTCTTCTTTTTCTCTCTCTTTCTCTCTGTCATTCTTTCTATCATTCTATCCTCCTTCTGGCCAACAGTGGAAAGAGGCAAAGCCAGAGGAGCTGATGGATTCCAAGTTGAGATGTGCATTTGAGCTGCCGCTAGAGAATGACAAAACTGTAAGTATCTCCTACATCTTATCATATTACTACATACAATTGCATGTTTTTGTTGTTGTTGATATTCCTTCCCTCATAGATTTCATCGTACAGTGTAAGATTAATTCAGAGCACCTTCATTCCATTCACAAATAGATCCTGAAGGATTTGATCATCTCCACTCCATTGCATCTCTGAAACAGCCGTTGCCATGTTTTGTTTTTTATTTTGTGCTTCTCATCCCCATTCTGTTATTCATCTGCATGTTTCTGTGTCTCCACTCCTTTCACAGCATGACAGTGAAAGCAACAAAAATGTGTCCTCTACCCCCATAAAGTCAGAGCTCTCCTCACTCCCTAAGTCTGCCAGCTCCTCCCTGGATGACGGCGAGGTGAAGAAGATCATGGAGGAGTGCAAGAGGCTGCAGATGGAGGTCCAGAGGCTACGGGAAGAGAACAAACAGATCAGGGTGAGTCTCAAATGTCCCTAGAACCCACAACAATCAGATCTGTTTGACACAATGCATTTTATTTGCTCCATCTGTAACAATGCAGACTTACTTAATAGGCCTTGTTTAATATATAACAGCTGTTTTTGAGCAATAACAGTGAAAAGCAGTTACTGATCTCAAATCAGTCAATTACCCATCTCAAATATGAGGCCTATTAAGTAAGTCTGCATTGTTACAGATGGAGCAAATAACTGACATTTGGCCTGTGACTCCTTCCTTCTACCCAGGAGGAGGATGGTCTGCGGAAGAGGAAGGTCATGTCCATGGCGTCCTCCCCCCACTCATCTTCCTCACAGGCCATGATAAGGGAGGAGGGCCTGAGTACCCGCGTGCTGGCGCTCTGCGTGCTGTTCTTCGTCATCGGTGTCATCATCGGGAAATTGGCCCTGTAGATATAGCCAGCGGCAGCATGCTCGGAGGACCGAAAAAAAAAAACAACTATGGGATGTGTACTTGTTTTTTTGCATAATGCAATATCACATGGGTTTATTTGAGTTGTGAAATCATTTAACATAAAAAAGCGAAGGTAAATCTAGTGAAATAATGAAAAGAACCGGTCACGAGTCGTCTTGCCTTTTAATCACTGTATTTTCCATCCCTCCATCCCTACTTGCACAGATACAATACAAATCATTGTGTGGGGATTGGGGAAATTGCAACGTTGTGTTCTATAAGTATCAATTATAGCAATGTGTTCCAGCAAGGTCAAGGCTTTTCCTACAGCAGAACTAATGTGACTGAGTTCTATGACATTGTGTGAATGTTTTAATCACTGCTTTTTTAAGGCAAGGAGACCGTGCATTGTGTGTGAGTCGAGAGGCTGCCGGTGAATTTTAGCATGAAGGGGGGGTAATTATGTAAATCCTGTCATCCAACTGATTCCTGTATGAAACATAAAATGGATTTGGGGGGGTAACTGAAAAATAAAATGTTAACCATCATTTTGTCCACGACAGACCCCACTTTCCAATGCAGTAGGTTGCTTTTTATTTTTATAATCAATTAGAAATGGGTTTTTAATCTATCACAGAATATGTACTGTCTCATAGTGCTGCAGTGAGTTAGGTCTACACATTTTAGTGTGTAATTTAGTGACAGCCTCTGAGGTGAAGGCACAGAATGGGTGACATGTCATTTGGTAAAGGCCCAGCCTGTGAAGGATGTCTTCAGGATCAGTATGTGGGGGGTGCCTTTTGCATCTCTTTGATATTTTAAGTAGAAATTTTGCACCAATATTGAATTTTTAAAAGCCTGTTATATTAGATGAAGTGCCCTTTAACATAGACCACATTAATTCAATAAATCTGATTTTTTTTTGCATGAATAAAGGCTTGCTAAATTGCCCAAATTCTGAATTTTGACATATCCCTCCGTCAACGCTGTCACTTCTAGGAAGATTTTAACGCACTTAGGCCTAGATTCAATTCGATCAAGCGTTAACAGGGAATAGCCGACACCCGCATTTCTGATGTTTTGGCGGTAACCGAGGTGTAACTGTTGGAGCTGCTCTTCTGATCGTTAAGAAGCCACAACTGCCAAATTCTCTAAAATGACGTTGGAGGCGGCTTATGGTAGAAAAATTAACAAATTCTATGGCAACACCTCTGGTGGACGTTCCTGCAGTCAGCATGCCAATTACACACTCGCGTTAGAAGTTCAGAACGAGAAAGTGTAGACTATAGGGTGAAGAAGTGGGACACTTTTTTTTCATATCCGTGTTCTGTAACCTTTTTCAACATCTAGCCAACATATTAGCTCAACACATAATACATTTCTGAAATCCTCAAAATGTTCCCTCATCACCCAAAAAACAAAACTAATTAATTCATATTCACAGGAGGCATGACATTTGTGTACACTGAGACAAAACATATTTTCAGTTTGCATTTGGTAGACTGAGACAGCAGGTTAGATAAACTGGGACACCATTATTATAGTCCTAATTGTACCCCAATGACAATTCAAGTACATTTTGTGTGATTAGGAAATATCTGAGGATTTCAGAAATGCATCATCTGTTGGGCTAATATTTTGAACAGATGTCTGAAGCAGTTACATAAGATGTAAATGCAAAAAGTGTCCCACTTTATCTGAAATCACTCAAATAACAGTACAATACATTTTTTTACAGGATATAGTATTGCAAGAACCAGAACCTTGCCTAACCTAAGTACAGGGGTTCCCTAATGTAAATTGGATCCCTTTCCTCCATTGGAATAGCTTATAAGACTGTCCCACTTTAGCTACTCCATGCTGTCCTACTTTAGCTAGCTATAGTTGGTAAAGCAGGACAACTAAAAACATGACTGAATTACAAAATTGAAACATAATATTGTCAACTTTTTTATGTATTTTGATGCATCAGTACATAGTATGCACATTTACATCAGAATTTGGCACTGCATTATTTCTGGCAGTTTTAGAACCTTAACATCAAAACAGAACAAATTATCACAACAACAGGAAGTGAAGTGCCACACAGGAAGTGGGCCGAGAGAGAGTTTCTCCCACAGAGAGATAGGGAAAGAGAGGCTCAGATGACATCATGTAGCTGATTTTACCATGTGCTTTGCAGGGTGAGCTAATTTGAAGCTTGCTCTTCCCGCCTCTATGATATCACATCAATGAAGTGATGTGATTTTGATCATGTGGTTTCTCTGCAAGGGCTTAGTAACAATAGTTTTGATTTGCTCTTGTCAGACCAATAAATAAACATGTCAGGATTATGCTGTCCCAGTTTATATGACTTCCTACTCTTTTTGAATTCACCCTATAGAAATAATGACGCTCAAATTGAAAATCATAAAATGAAATAATGAGGATTTCTATCAGCCTAATGGAGGTGTAGATTACATCTCACATTCCAGTGTTTGAGCTTGTAAACAAGGCTGCAATGGATTTCTCTCTGCTACTCTATGCAGCCAATGGCAATGTCCACTTTAGATAATGCCGGGAGCTGCTTGTTGATTTGACAGCTCTAATGGGACTTCCTAAAAACACACCATTTCGATACATCTACAACCGGAAGTAACATTTTTCGTTGCAGGTTAGGAGAGCGTTTCGCCAACATAAACCCTTTTCCTAACCTTAACCTAATTATCCTAACCTGCTATGCTAATTCTAACTTGTTGCATAAATTCTAACCTGCTATGAAAAAGTAACTTCCGGTCATAGATGTATCGAAGTGCCATGTTTTAGGGAATATCCAGTTCCACCTCCGACATGCCAAATCAACCGCCATGCGGATGTCGGCTAAAGCGGATCTGATTGAATTGAGCCCTTAATCCCAAAATGTCTCCCAAGTTTCAACACAATTGCAAAGGCTAGTTATTTTGTTGCTTTGACAGTCATTTCTGAAGATGATTTATTTTATGTGATTAGTGATTTATTTATGACTGTCCCTCATTCAAGGTCAACCCTGTTATGTGAACTAAACTCTCGTTTTAATATGGTGAAGCCATTACTTTTTTTAAATATATATTTTTAAAGGAACAGTAAACATCTAATAGTCAAATCCTAGAGTAAAATCAGGTGAGCTGGTTCTATTCTTTTTGGCCATTTTCTGGTGTTTTGTGGTAAATTGTTTATAATGCATTTAATGTAAAAAATGTTTTTATAGAAACTGAAATCAAAAACAATTCTATATTTTTTCTTACTAGATCGAACCGTAACTGAACCGACCTCAAAAAGCACTTGCTCAGCACTATGGACAACTGAGCGAGTGGAGCATAACATTCACCCTGTTAATGGCTTTGTATAGTCAATCTGGATCTGCAGTGGCTGTACAGCATTTAATGTGATACAGCCTCTGTAGAAAACAGAGCAAACATACTTTTTGTCCTTCGCGTAGCAGAGCTATTGTGAAGGAAGTTGTCAAGGAAGTTTGTGTTTATATAGGACCTCCCAACCCAACCTACCATCAACCAATAATGTCAATGCGGAGCCATGCAATCTTTTTTTCATGGTTCGGGCTAGACCCCTTAGTTCCAGTGAAGGGAAATCTTAAAGCTACAGCATAAAATGATATTCTAGACGATTCTATGCTTCCAACTTTGTGGCAACAGTTTGGGGAAGGCCCTTTCCTGTTTCAGCATGACAATGCCCTCGTGCACAAAGCGAGGTCCATACAGAAATGGTTTGTCGAGATCGGTGTGGAAGAACTTGACTGGCCTGCACAGAGCCTTGACCTCAACCCCATCGAACAATTTTGGGATGAATTAGAACACCGACTGCGAGCCAGGTCTAATCGCCCAACATCAGTGCCCAACCTCACTAATTATCTTGTGGCTGAATGGAAGCAAGTCCCTGCAGCAGTTATCCAACATCTAGTGGAAAGCCTTCCCAGAAGAGTGGAGGCTGTTATATCACATAGGGAGGGGGGGACCAACTCCATTTTAATGGCTATGATTTTGGAATGCGATGTTTGACGAGCAGGTGTACACATACTTTTGGTAATGTAATGTATATAGCCTATTAAAAGGATGTGGTACTGGTGATGTTAAATACTTCTCCAATCGTTGTTTAGATCTGATATGCGCAGTGCAAGACCAGACGTTGGCCAACGTCATAGGCCTATCATCAACCAATCACATTTTCCCAATCCCTTTCTGGCTAAATTCCAAATAAACTCGGAGAGGACAGTTCGGTCTGACTACAAAAGTAAGTAAATAGTCGTATTAGACTGAAAGATATAAGGTGATTTCGCCAAACGTAAGAGGCTCTCCATGCACATGAGTTGCTCATTCATCATATTATTTGCTGCTACTTCACCCTTAAAAGTCACCCTTCCTAACTTTTTTACATTCCCTGAGACCAGCCAGAAAGATTTCCTTTTGCGCAAGAAAAAAGAATAGGTTAGGTGTGCTTAAAGCCAATTTATGCTTGGTCTGAAAATGTGGTCAGAGGCGCTGTATGGATGGTGTGATGCAATTTCGTGCCATCTGGAGGCACGCAGAGGCCAAATTGAGCTCTGTACGGCATCGATGTGCGCCTCTCAAATGTTGTAACGATGAAGAGGGCTCTGTATAGCTCCACATTGACATGATTGGTTGACAGTAGGTGAGGGCGGGAGGTCCTCCATAAACAGAAACTCACTTCCTTGACAACTTCCTTCACAACAGCTCTAAGCTGCTTGGCAAAGCACAAAAGGTATGAATGCCCTGACGAATTTGAGTGATAGGCTGTTTTAAAACTGCAGCTGCAATACAAATAAAAAACAATTTACAGTAAAATATAAGGTGACCCCCGAAAGCCAGCTGGAGATGGGTAAATTAGACGTGCATTCGGTCTTTATATTACTGTAGCATGGCCTTGTGATAGAAGCTGTTTTTTAGTCTCTCGGTCCCAGCTTTGATGCACCTGTACTGACCTCACCTTCTGGATAATAGCGGGGTAAACAGGCTGTGGGTCGAGTGGTGGATGTCCTTGATTTTCTTTTTGGCCTTCCTGTGACAACAGGTGCTGTAGGTGTCCTGTAGGGCAGGCAGTGTGCCCCCTGGTGATGTATTGGGCAGACCGCACCACCCTCTGGAGAGCCCTGGGGTTGCGCGCGGTGCAGTTACTGTAACAGGCAGTGATACAGACGACAGGATGCATTTCAGGTTGTTAGTGATGTGTACGCAGAGGAACTTGAAGCTTTTCACCTTCTCCACTGCGGTCCTGGCGATGTGGATGGGGGGTGCTCCCTCTGCTGTCTCCTGAAGTCCACGATCAGCTCCTTTGTTTTGTTGATGTTGAGGAAGAGGTTATTTTCCTGGCACCACTATTTTCCTGGCGCCAGGGCCCTCACCTCCTCCCTGTAGGCTGTCTCGTCATTGTTGTTAATCAGGCCTACTACTGTTGTGTTGGAGGTGTGCGTGGCCATGCAGTCATGGGTGAACAGGGAGTACAGGAGGGGGCTGAGCACGCACCCTTGTGGGGCCCCTGTGTTGAGGATCAGCGTAGTGGAGGTGTGCACTGCAGTGTGCAGTGCAATGGCTTTTGCATCATCTGTGGATCTATTGGGGCGGTATGCAAATTGAAGTGGGTCTAGGATGTCAGGTAACTTCCTTCATAACAGCTCTGCTCTGCTCCACGAAGTGCAAAATGTATGAATGCCCTGACTTCTGCGGAGGCCCCATTGCAGTAAATGCTGTAAGGCCATTGCAGATGTTGGTTTGACCATGCAGAGCCTTTCATGTCAACCCCATATTTTGCTGCGTTCTTGTTCTAGCTGAAACTAGGAAACTATAAATGTACAACTTACTAACTGGTTGAACGCCACAAGTGTTTAACTACAACCAGTTAGCAAGTCAGACATTTCCAAGTTTCCTAGTTCCTACTAGCGTGTAAATGTGGCATACATTTGGCAATTAATAGCCACTTACTATAGTAATAGTAAGTAGTACTTTTTTACTTAACCTTTATTTAAGTTTAACATGGGCTCTTTATGACAGAATGTTAAAAAAAATTACACATCTCAAAAGGCACCGATTTGGTCAAACGACTAATGACTGAAAGGAATGACCCCTTAAATGGGAGAGAGAAACAGTGATACAGCATAGGCCTATAGAGCCCCACATTAGAGGTGTCATAATACCCATAAAACCTAGCGGTCAAACAGGGAAATAATTCCAGTCGTTTCGCACCATTCATTTTTCCCATAGGGGTTTTTAGAAACTTTAAATAAGGGCTGTGTTTTGTGTAGGCTTACCCTGGTGTGATGTTTTGATAACCATGTAAATCTCTCTCGGACAAGGTGACTTATCAATATATTACACTTTATTTACACAGATTCACACAGATTCGAAAATGCTAATTGGCATCAAAGTAGACTACAAATTAGAGGTCGACCGATTAATCGGAATGTCCGATTTAATTAGGGCCGATTTCAAGTTTTCATAATTGGAAATCGGTATTTTTGGACACCGATTTGGCCATTAAAATTTTTTTTTTACACCTTTATTTAACTAGGCAAGTCAGTTAAGAACACATTCTTATTTTCAATGACGGCCTAGGAACGGTGGGTTAACTTCCTTGTTCAGGGGCAGAATGACAGATTTTTACCTTGTCAACTCGGGGACAGATTGTTGATGATATTACTAGTTTATCTAGCGTGTCCTGCGTTGCATATAATCGATGCGGTGCCTGTTAATTTCTCATCGAATCACAGCCTACTTCGCCAAACGGGTGATGATTTAGCACTGTCGTTGCACCAAACCTAACCATAAACATCAATGCCTTTCTTTAAAATCAATACACAAGTATATATTTTTAAACCTGCATATTTAGTTAATATTGCCTGCTAACATGAATTTCTTATAATTAGGGAAATTGTGTCACTTCTCTTGCGTTCCGTGCAAGCAGTCAGGGTATATGCAGCAGTTTGGGCCGCCTGACTCGTTGCGAACTGTGTGAAGTCCATTTATTCCTAGCAAAGACCGTAATTAATTTGCCAGAATTGTACATAATTATGACATAACACTGAAGGTTGTACAATGTAACAGCAATATTTAGACGTAGGGATGCCACCCGTTAGATAAAATACAGAACGGTTCCGTATTTCACTGAAAGAATAAACGTTTTGTTTTTGAAATGATAGTTTCTGGATTCGACCATATTAATGACCAACGGCTCGTATTTCTGTGTGTTATTATGTTATAATTAAGTCTATGATTTGATATTTGATAGAGCAATCTGACTGAGCGATGGTAGGCAGGCAGCAGCAGGCTCGTAAGTATTCATTCAAACAGCACTTTCGTGCATTTGCCAGCAGCTCTTCGCTGTGCTTCAAGCATTGAGCTGTTTATGACTTCAAGCCTATCAACTCCCGAGATTAGGCTGGTGTAACCGATGTGAAATGGCTAGCTAGTTAGCGGGGTGCGCGCTAATAGCGTTTCAATCGGTGACGTCACTCGCTCTGAGACTTGGAGTAGTTGTTCCCCTTGCTCTGCAAGGGCCGCGGCTTTTGTGGAGCGATGGGTAACAATGCTTCGAGGGTGGCTGTTGTCGATGTGTTCCTGGTTCGAGCCCAGGTAGGGCCCAGGAGAGGGACGGAAGCTATACTGTTACACTGGCAATACTAAAGTGCCTATAAGAACATCCAATAGTCAAAGGTATATGAAATACAAATGGTATAGAGAGAAATAGTCCTATAATTCCTATAATAACTACAACCTAAAACTTCTTACCTGGGAATATTGAAGACTCATGTTAAAAGGAACCATCAGCTTTCATATGTTCTCATGTTCTGAGCAAGGAACTTAAACGTTAGCTTTTTTACATGGCACATATTGCACTTTTACTTTCTTCTCCAACACTTTGTTTTCACATTATTTAAACCAAATTGAACATGTTTCATTATTTATTTGAGGCTAAATTGATTTTATTGATGTATTATATTAAGTTAAAATAAGTGTTCATTCAGTATTGTTGTAATTGTCATTATTACAAATAAATGACAAAAAAATTGTCAGATTAATCGGTATCGGCTTTTTGGGCCCCTCCAATAATCGGTATCGGCGATAAAAAAAATCATAATCGGTCGACCTCTACTACAAATCCCTCCAAGCTTCTGCACGCCATCTCTAGCTGACACCTTTGCTAGCAGGTACATTTAAAGAAATGTATCCAATTTATGAATTTTCTACATTTAGCTAACATTAGATAATTAATCCAGAGATTCTTACCTTTGCCTCGATTCGGCAGTCTCGTCCAGATCATCATGGCATTTGTAGTTCTTTATGATAGCTAACTAATGTTTCATTTGTTGGCGTTTAAATATATGCGAATATATTGATAAAAGTCAACTGGTCCGAGAGAGATTTACATTGTTATCAAAAAAGTCTACATGAAACAAGCCCTCATTTTAAGTGTTTCTAAAATGCCCAATAGGAAAAATGAATGCTGGAAAAACGGTTGGAACCATTCGATTTGACCGCTAGGTTTTATGAGTATTATGACTCATACTGTGGTTCTCTATCCAGATGACAGCAAATTATTTTAGCTCAAGTGAATCCTGGAAGTGATTTAAGTCATATCAGCTGATTGCAGGGGAGTTAAGAGAAATATGTGATAACACTTCATTTTAAGGGGTCCTTACAAATATGCAACATAAATGTTTTATGTACAGTACATAAAAATATAAGGATAGGTTTGGACTCATTACGTTGCATTGATAGTAGGCTACTTTGTGTCCTAGTGCTTTGCTTTAGTTGCTTGCTTTTGAGTATCATCTGGGCATACTTGTTGAAATTCTGATAAGATGTATTCAAATGAAGTTCTCCCATATACAGTGCATTCAGAAAGTATTCAGACCCCTTGACTTTTTCCACATTTTGTTATGTTACAGCCTTATTCTAAAATTGATTAAATTGTCCCCCCCCCCCCCCCCCTCATTAATCTAGACACAATACCCCATAACGACAAAGCAAAAGGTTTTTAGAAAGATGTAAAAAAAAAAATATATATATATATTAAATATTAAATTTACATACACTACCGGTCAAAAGTTTTAGTACATCTACTCATTCAAGGGTTTTCTTTATTTTGACTATTTTTACATTGTAGAATAATAGTGAAGACATCAAAACTTTGAAATAACGCACATGTAGTAACCAAAAAAAAGTTTCACAAATCCAAATATATTTTATATTTGACATTCTTCAAATAGTCACCCTTTGCCTTGATGCACACTCTTGGCATTCTCTCAACCAGCTTCATGAGGTAGTCACCTGGAATGCATTTCAATTAACAGGTGTGCCTTGTTAAAAGTTAATTTGTGGAATTTCTTTCCTTCTTAAAGCGTTTGAGCCAATCAGTTGTGTTGTGACAAGGTAGGGGTGGTATACAGAAGATAGCCCTATTTGGTAAAAGTCCATATTATGGCGAGAACAGCTCAAATAAGCAAAGAGAAACAACAGTCCATCATTACTTTAAGACATGAAGGTCAGACAATCTGGAATATTTCAAGAACTTTGAAAGTTTCTTCAAGTGCAGTCGCAAAAACCATCAAGCGCTATGATGAAACTGGCTCTCATGAGGACCGCCACAGGAATGGAAGACCCAGAGTTCCTCGGCTGCAGAGGATAAGTGTCACGGCTGTCGTAGGAATGAGCGGACCAAAGTGCAGCGTGTGTGTCGTTCCACATTTTATTTATACTGTGAAATTATGCAATACATAAATAAACTGAATGACAAAAAAACAACAAACCGTGACGCAGAGGTGAAACATACACTACTCAAGATTAAACCCCTACTTAAGTATGATCTCCAATTAGAGACAACGAGGACCAGCTGCCTCTAATTGGAGATCATCCCAAGCAAAACCCCAACATAGAAATACAAAACTAGAACCTGAACCTAGAAATAGAAAACAGAAAGAAAAAAACCCCGTCACGCCCTGACCTACTCTACCATAGAAAATAACATATTTCTATGGTCAGGACGTGACAATAAGTTCATTAGACTTACCAGCCTCAGAAATTGCAGCCCAAATAAATGCTTCACAGAGTTCAAGTAACAGACACATCTCAACATCAACTGTTCAGAGGAGACTGTGTGAATCAGGCCTTAATGATCAAATTGCTGCAAAGAAACCACTATTAAAAGGACACCAATAATAAGAAGAGACTTGCTTGGACCAAGAAACACGAACAATGGACATTATTAGACCGGTGGAAATTTGTCCTTTGGTCTGAGGTCCAAATTGGAGATTGTTGGTTCCAACCGCCGTGTCTTCGTGAGACCCGGTGTGCGTGAACGGATAATCTCCGTATATGTATTTCCCACCGTAAACCATGGAGGAGGTGTGAAGGTGTAGGGGTGCTTTGCTGGTGACACTGTCTGATTAATTTAGAATTCAAGGCACACTTAACCAGCATGGCTACCACAGCATTCTGCAGGGGTACGCCATCCCTTCTGGTTTGGGGTTAGTGGGACTATCATTTGTTTTTCAACAGGACAATGACCCAACACACCTCCAGGCTGTGTAAGGGCTATTTTACCAAGAAGGAGAGTGATGGAGTGCTGCATCAGATGACCTGGCCTCCACAATCCCCCGACCTCAACCAAATTGAGATGGTTTGGGATGAGTCGGACCGCAGAGTGAAGGAAAAGCAGCCAACAAGTGCTCAGCATATGTGGGAGCTCCTTCAAGACTGTTGGAAAAGCATGCCAGGTGAAGCTGGTTGAGAGAATGCCAAGAGTGTGCAGGGCTGGATATTTGAAGAATCTCAATTATAAAATATATTTTGATTTGTTTAACACTTTTTTGGTTACTACATGATTCCATATGTGTTATGTCACAGTGTTGATGTCTTCACTATTATTCTACAATTTACGAGAAAATAGTCAAAATAAAGAAAAACCCTTTTGACAGGTAGTGTAAGTATTTAGACCCTTTACTCAGTACTACCTTGAAGCACCTTTGGCAGCGATTACAGTCTCGAGTCTTCTTGGATATGATGCTACAAGCTTGGCACACCTGTATTTGGGGAGTTTCTCCCATTCTTTTCTGCGGATCCTCTCAAGCTCAGTCAGGTTGGATGGGGAGTGTTGCTGGACATCTATTTTCAGGTTTCTCCAGGGATGTTCGATCGGGGTGAAGTCCCGGCTCTGGCTGGCCCACAAGGACATTCAGAGACTTGTCCCGAAGCCATTCCTGTGTTGTCTTGGCTGTGTGCTTAGGGTCATTGTCCTGTTGGAAGGTGAACCTTCGCCCCAGTCTGAGGTCCTAAGTACTCTGGAGCAGGTTTTCATCAAGGATCTCGCTGATCTCCGTTAATCTTTTCCTCGATCCTGACTAGTCTCCCAGTCCCTGCCGCTGAAAAACATCCCCACAGCATGATGCTGCCACCACCATGCTTCACCGTAGGGATTGTGCCAGGTTTCCTCCAGACATGACGCTTGGAATTCAGGCCAAAGAGTTCAATCTTTGATTCATCAGAACAGCGAATCTTGTTTCTCATGGTCTGAGAGTCTTTAGGTGCCTTTTGGCAAACTCCAAGCAGGCTGTCATGTGCCTTTTACTGAGGAGTGGCTTCCCTCTGGCCACTCTACCATAAAGGTCTGATTGGTGGAGTACTGCAGAGATGGTTGTCCTTCTGGAAGGTTTTCTCATCTCCACAGAGGAACTCTGGAGCTCTGTCAGAGTGACCATCGGGTTCTTGGTCACCTCCTTGAACAAAAGCCCTCTCCCCCAATTTCTCAGTTTGGCCGGGCAGCCAGCTCTAGGAAGAGTCTTGGTGGTTCCAAACTTCTTCCATTTAAGAATGATGGAGGCCACTTTGTTCTTGGGAAACTTCAGTGCAGCAGAAATGTTTTGGTACCCTTCCCCAGAACTGTGTCTCAACACAATCCTGTCTCGAAGCTCTACGGATAATTCCTTAGGCAAATAAGGTATTTATTTTTTGTCGCAAAAATGTCTAAAAAACAATTTTCACTTTTTTCTTTATGGGTTATTGTGTGTGGATTGATGAGGGAAAAAAGTTAATTTAATCCATTTTAAAATAAGGCTGTAACATAACAAAATGTGGAAAAAGTCAAGGGGTCTGAATACTTTCCATATGTGTAACAGTGTAGGTTCCGTCCCTCTCTTCACCCCAACCCGGGCTCGAAGTCTCAGAGCGAGTGACGTCACTGATTGAAATACTATTAGCGCGCACCACCGCTAACTAACTAGCCATTTCACATCGGTTACATATGCACTGTAGTGTCTACTCTGCATGGAAAAACCTGAATAGTTTTTTTCTTCCCTCCTGTGTTTTAAACGCAGCAGCAAATATTACAGTCTTCTCAAAAGGGACCATCTCGGGACTAGTTGGAGTGTTTTCTCTCTTGACTTGGTTTCTACTGTCTGTATTTAAAAGCCATGTCTTTGTGTAGCCTGAGGGGCTTGGATTGTGGGCGGATGGATGGAGAATTGAGCTGTGAACACTATGTAAAAAAACTGCATTGGCGCTTCGGACCATTACAACATGAAGGCTAACCACAATCATTGTATAAAGTTTTAAACAAGTAAATAGCAAAAAGCATAATTATTATAGATGGAAAAAGCACATATAGCATCATAATCATAATAATGAATTAAATGCATTTGCCTACTCTTATATTCATTGTGTAAGGAGAACTAAGCAGAGTAAAGTAAAGTACAGCCTTTGGGTGTTTAGAATGGCCCCAGTCAGTGTTTTGCATTATTGCTGGGATGGAATTTGTGTATGAGTGTGTGTGTGGGCCTGTAGCCACACAAACAGTATTTTGTGGATGCTAGATTAACTAGTTTTAGTTAGTTTATCTAAAGTTTTATGGGTTTATTTATGAAGATTGAATGTGTAATCCTTGAGCAATACCTCATAAGCCTGCTAACACAGCTGAGTTCTACAGGACCAAGGTTTTACCAAATCCAGACATGACTAAATGTTGGACCCTCCCTCTATATATGACCTGTTTATTTCAATAGCTGACATAAAATATTATATTAATAATAATCCTTATTACTTAATAGATGTAATCTGGTTCAAATATGAATGTTTGCTAGAACAACTTTAAATTAGCATTCTTATGGAGACAGGACTTTATTATTCTGACATAAATAGGTTTGTCACCACCTAGTGGTGAAAAGTGGCAGAGCATTCAGCTGTATACGAGGAACAAAAACATGGGAGGAAAATGACATATCATATCAATCAAACCTTAAATTATGGAGGCCGCTATGTTCAATACCTACACAACAGTGACACATGATAAGCTATTCTGATGCCACAGAGCATCACAGACTATGAACCCAGCTCTCACAGTCACCAGGAATAGCAGGCAATGCCAATCATTCAGGCCATAGATAACACAATTACAGTTCTTAGGCCAACCAACCTGTAGATCTTGCTCAACATCAATGAGAAGGCTCTTTTCCATCAAGTTAAATAAGACACATATGTTCTGCTCAGTTGTGTCATTGGCAGTTCTCTCCTCGTGCTCAGGAGCATGGCACTGAACAGTGTAATCATATCAAGGGACATTCATGTTGGGCTGAAGAAACCCTGTTTCCAGCAGCACTCCGCCCTTTTCGTCACAATCCTGCCTCCCCTTTCCTCTTACTTCCTTTGACCCATTGACTCATACTTGAAGTCTTTTGCATTCCCAGCAATATTTAAATACTGCCGTTCTTATTCTCTTGTACTTCCCTAAGCTACACTCCTGACAAGAGAAAGAAATTCATCAACAATTGTCATGGTGTAGGTCAAGACCAAAATGCAAAGACAAATACCCCAAAGATTCACACTCTATTAACATAAACCACAACTGTTTGTATGTGTACAAAAAAGCTATGTGGTGAAGTAGAATGCCTGTGTCTGGGTTAAATGAGAAAATACATCACCTTGGATGGAAAACAACAAAGACTGAATTGAATACAGTCATGATGCATGTTATAGATTCAATCAAAAGTAGAATAGAACTGATGATAAAAGGTTAAAAGCAGTGAAGTAACAGTACAGGGCACTGTACTGTCTAAGGACAGTGAAGAACTGTCTAAGGACAGTGGACATGACTCAAGACAGGGCTAAAGGCAGATGAATGAAGGCAGATGAATGAGATGTGGTTGTATCTGGTGTAGGTTTGTCCTTGCCATTGTGATTGTGTGTAAGGACAGGCCTCTTGCTGTCTGCACCAAAAAACAACAACTTTATTTTGCAGAGCTCCTCTTCTGAAAGTAGAAACCCATGTTTGATGTACATAATAAATGAAAACTAGGGCACTGAAGTGAAAATGTAATACTGTACAGTCTGCCTCTGTTGTGGAACACTAGGAAGGAGCCCAAAACAATACAATTTTTTGATTGTTGTTTTCTTTAGCAAAAGAAAAGATTCATGTAGAAACAAGCAATGTTTTGCATTTGGATATTTTTCCATCACCCTTTACCTTAAAGCTAAAAATGGTAAATAAAACTCACCCTTCAAAATGTTGTTTGCAGAAGTCACTAATGAAACAAAACCTAATTGGAAAAGATTTAAGTTCTAGCAATACGCACACTATATCAAGTGTACAATTTGTGTCTTTGATTCTAATAAAATACTTTTAAAAATCCATAAACATTTCATATATTTATCTTTCTTTTGGTATATGGATCCAAAAATAAACATTTAAATCATAAAGGGGAGTTGGGGGAGAGAATAAAAATCTAAATCTACGAATGGTTGTCCTCCTTCCCTGGAGAGATGGGGGAAACTGGCCAAGCTATACAGCGCAGTATAACACCCACTTTAGCTCATTATACACGTACAGTCGTGATCAAGGCACAGGGATCTTCTATTTTTTCAATAAAGTTGTACAAAATAATACATTTTACAGTCTGTACAAGAATAATAGTTCAGCAGTAAAGTAAAGACAGACATACAAATAGCCTTGGAAGGAGGGGGTGGAGGGGGGGTTGACCACATGAGTAAAGAATAGAATCCCATTTATCATTATCTTCTTCCTTATTTTTTTTTTTAATTTCAGGATTACTTTTTTCTTTAAAAACAAAACAAAGAGCATTGCCAGTAAAGTAACAGTGCAGGGTATGAGGTGAGGTTAAGAGAGTGGACAGGGAGGAGGGGTGATGAGAGAGGGGGGCACAATGGCACAACAGTTACCACAGACAAAACAACTGGAGACAGAAACAGGGCTGATCGGACTTCTCTTCACTTATATGGTACTGTATATGTTTTTTGCACTCCATTGAGTTCTGTGAACGTTGGCCTTTTTCCTCCCGCTGCTGTACAAACAAGGCAAAGTCATGTGACAATCCTGTGAGCGTCATGGTGTCCAAGCTCCACCAAATTGACATAGATATTCCCCTCCCCCCCATGCCCTGCCCACCACGATGCTTCTCTGGTTCATTGTCAGTCATCAACGTTGCTCCTAGTAGGTATCTTGGCTGTGAAGTCATTGAAAGCACTGAGCCAGTCAATCTGTGGCTGCAGACAGTAAGCAGCTAAGACTCTGAGCTCACCCAGTCCAGGACCATGTAGTCGAGTAAAAGCGTGTTCTTTTTCAGAACAGCAAGCAGTTATCGGAGGGTAAATTTGAGAGCATGTGTGTAAGTGTGTGTGTCTCAAAATATAAACTAATGGTGTGAAAGAGCGAGAGTTCGGTGTTATGTCAGCGTGTACACGCTTGTGTGTGTGGTGAAATGGTTTTGAGTCCTGAGCACAGTGCTAAAGTGCAGTTCAGCTGATCTGGCTTGGATGTATTCTGTGTTTTGCAGTATTTCAATAGTCTTTCCAGGTTACTCTGTAGCTCATGTCTAGTTTGACTTCAGGAGTCCCCAAGAGTACACCGAGTTAGGAACAGGTCGACAGGGGTGGGTTTCAGGGAGAGACCGGAGGTGAAGGTTCAGAGTCTGTGTTGCAGCCCCCTCCCATCACAAGAGCTCGTACTGCCGAAGGTGCATCCTCTGAATGATATCCCGACAGTCGTTGAAGACCCGGCGGATGTTTTCCGTGTCGACGGCACAGGTAAAATGGGGGTAACAATAGTGCCTGCCATCTCCGCTGGCTGTGCTGATCCTCTGAAATCACACAGTGAAACACAATCAGACAAAGAAGAATACTACCACCATCAGGACATCATCCACTTGACTCAATAACAAATCTAACATGAAGACAATGCTAACATATCCAATACATGCAAGTCATCTCATTTAGCATCTTTGGTTTTGATTGGATCCTATTTTGTAATGAATACCATAAGATTCTATATAACATTAGCAGGGGAGACATTGTATTTCTGCACTTACCAGGAACTCATCTCGTATGAAGTACTTTGCCCTCGTGACGCGTGGATCCTCCCCTGGTTCTGGTGTTGCTATAGAATAGTAAGTGACTGATGATGAGTGTTATGATTGGATTCTAGTACACCATCACACATTTTCAGTGTCACTGATCACTATGATGATGATGACTTATCAGCCACAGGAAAGAGCATTCAAGAGCCATCTACCGTGGTTAAAAGCAGAAGCACTGTGTGTGCGTGTGTATGTATGTATGTATGTATGTATGTATGTATGTATGTATGTATGTATGTATGTATGTATGTATGTATGTATGTATGCGCACCGTGTGTGTGTACAGTAAACATCCAGTCAAGTGTAACAACTTCTCACCATCATCTGGTGTGGTGTAGCGTGCAAACTCTGGGAAGTACTCTTCAATTTTTGATTTCCCAGCCAAAACCTTCTCTGCTAGCAGGTCCTGTTTGTTGAGGAATAGGATGACAGAAATGGTCCGCAGCCACCTAAAAATAGAAACCCACACACAGAGAGGCTAGCTAAATACACTGGTGGTAACAGGCTAAATACACTGGTGGCAACAGGCTAAATACACTGGTGGCAACAGGCTAAATACACTGGTGGCAACAGGCTAAATACACTGGTGGCAACAGGCTAAATACACTGGTGGCAACAGGCTAAATACACTGGTGGCAACAGGCTAAATACACTGGTGGCAACAGGCTAAATACACTGGTGGCAACAGGCTAAATACACTGGTGGCAACAGGCTAAATACACTGGTAACAAGCAGTCAGTGGTCATTTACAGCTAGCAAATTGTACATTACTATGATGAGAGTATTTCAATAAAACAGAGGAATAGAATATAACTCCATTGATTCCATAAATGTTTGTGGGGAGGGGGTGTCATGGGTTGTGCTTGTGTCACCTGTTGTTCCAGATGTTCTTGAATAGATTCAGAGCCTCCTGCAAACGGTTGGTCTGATTGTCCTCCCGGATCACCATGTTGTAGCTGCTACTGGCCACCACGAAAATAATGGCTGTTACATCTGTGGGGAAGACAGAGGGAGGAGGGACTCTGACAACCTGGTTTTGTTAAGCGAAAATCAATGACACAGTCAAAAGGCAATTAGCTTTAAGGCTAAGGCCGAAACACACAGTAATGGCAGAAAAAGCAAAGGTGATAAAATACAGGAAACCTTTAGTGGAACAGGGCTACAGACTATGGAGGGCCCGTCTAGAACGCCCCAAAAAGTATCAATGAGAATGAATTGTCTTTGTGAGTGATTCTCTATTGGGTTAACCAGATAAAATGTCAAAACAAATGTTACCGTTAAAGCACTGGATCCATTTCCGACGTTCATCCCTTTGACCACCAACGTCAAACATGCTGTGGAAGAGATGTCAGTGCGATAAATATACCACATACACTACGACGTTGTGGCGTAGTAATGAATCACATGTAAGCTGCACTGTATGGACTCATACACGTCTAAAGGGCTGAGTTGGAGCTTGATCTTCAGGTCGTTTTTTAAATCTTTATTTAACTAGGCAAGTCAGTTAAGAACAAATTCTTATTTTCAATGACGGCCTAGGAACAGTGGGTTAACTGCCTTGTTCAGGGGCAGAATGACAGATTTGTACCTTGTCAGCTCGGGGATTCGAACTTGCAACCTTTCGGTTACGCTGCCGCCCCAATATATAACCAAATCGGATGATAATCCTGGGTTATACTCACTGAAAATTGACTTTGTCCACCTGAAATCTGGTCTCAAAGATCCCAGAGGTGAGCACTCTGCATCTCAGTAGGTCCTGAGAGAAAGACGGGAGTCATTCATCTGTGTTATATTTCATCAATATTATGAAAGGAAGTTGATGGAGGACAGTAGGGATGTGTATCAAATGGAGGACTTTGGCCAAAAGTAGTGCACTATAGAGGGGATAGGGTGCCATTTGAGACGTATCCCTGGGCCTCTGATGATGGTGGCTTTGAGACCACGGAAAGTCACCTGATCAGTGGGAGTGTAGTCACTCCGTTTCACAATGTCAATCTTGTCTAGAAAGCTGAGGAGAGAAAAAAAGATAACAGATTTAGAAGGATGACCAGGACAGGACAAAATGTCTGAATTCAGTCAGCAGGGGCAGAGAAAAAGCATGATGGGGAGCTTGTCTTGGTTTGTGGACAGGTAGAGACCACTGAGCTCAATATAATTATATACACCTGCGTTTGGCCAACTGTTTTGTAGCAGGGAGGGACTGACCTGTGGTAAGCCATCGCTCCTTCCTCTTTGGAGGACGACTTAGTTTCTTTCTAAGACTTGAGAACTGACTAAATCAGTGTCAGCTAACTAAATGAGCAGCCTGTTAGTAACATCCCAGGGACCAGTGTCCGTCCAGGAACAAGGCGGTTGAGAGAAACACCAAACAGAGACATCATTAGTACAGACACTTACAGCTGAGAGGAATAGCAATGGTTCTGGAGTCATACTGACTTTGAGACTAATGTCCAATTCCATGACATACACGGAATATACCAAACATTAAGAACACCTTTCCTCATATTGAGTTGCACCCATGCTGACTCCAATATTTCCCAAAGTTGTGGGAAGCATTTGGCTGGATATCCTTTGGGTTGTGGACCATTCTTGATACACACAGAAAACTGTTGAGTGTGGAAAAACTCAGCACACATACAGAATCCAAGTCTCAATTGTCTCAAGGTTTAAAAATCCTTATTTAATCTGTCTCCTCCCCTTCATCTACACTAATTGAAATGGATTTAACAAGTGACATCAATAAGGGATCAAAGCTTTCACCTGGATTCACCAGGTCAGTCTGTCATGGAAAGAGCAGGTGTTCCTGTCTTACTCAGTGTAGTTTACCACTGTTTTACTTGGGTTTAAACAGTACCTACAGAGTGTCTAATACAACTGAATGCCACAAACTGTACCAACAGTGTGTGACAGCTGAATGCCGGTCTCCCAAGCACACTGAACACAGAGGAATGCCAAGCCTCTGGATAACCAGGAATGTGACACGGAGGGGTGAAATGTGACAGGTCTAAGTACAGGTAAGACATGGCAGGAATGAGTCGGCATTTACTGGGAGAGACAAAGGGACTAGGAGAAACACAGAGAGATTATGTGAGTGTGTATGTGCTCATGTGCATTTACCATTCTTTGTTATTAACTCTTACTCTTTCCTACACGTTACTGAAGAATGTTGTAAAAGTTCTAACATTAAGCTTTCCTTCCATAAGGGTTCACACTCACAAACCTGACCTAGCCCATCAGCCTGAACCAAAACAAACATATACACATCTCTAAATTACTCTCTGGCACAGGGAGATTGAATGAGTGTATTAGAGTGAGTGGGAAGGATAGAGAGAGAGTGGGAGGGCGATGGAGATTGAGGTAGGAAAGGCGTAGAGAGAGATGGAAGAAAGAGAGGGAGGGGGATAGGTAGGAAGGAAAGGGTGAGAAAGACAGAAAGTGTGTGCATATGTGTGTGTGTGAGAGAGAGGGGGAGAGAGAAAGAGTAGTCTGACATTACAGAGCAGATTCAAAAATAGCTCCCTAGTGCCCTGGCCTCCAGCATGGTTGCCATGGAGACAGAACCACAGGCTCTATAAATAGACTATCAGCTCAAAATCTTGTGTGACTGGAGTAGGGCCTGAGAGGGGGAGAAAGAAAAAGAGGGAGAGAACCAGAGAAAAAATGAGGGAGCAAGAGATTGAGAAAGATGGACTGAGAGAGAGGAAGTGGGAGGGAGAGAGCAGGAGAGAGGTATTGAGAAAGGGAGTGGGAAAGAGTGAGAGAGAGGGAGGGAACAAAAGACTGGACTGGACCATCTGAACCACCTGAAGGGGTTGTCCTAGACTGTTAAGTAACACAAATCAAATAAACAGCACTCTTCAAACATTAGCACAATATGAATTTTTTATACAATCCCTCAAATCAAACACCACTATAACAGATTTAACTCTGAGGCTCCAGTCACTGTGGTTTACTTCCCCCCCTCCTCCCCTCCACCCGCTGGTGAAATCTCTGTCTCTCCCTTTTTATGACTCAGGACCTGCCATTTTTGGTCCCTGTTGCTGCAAATATCCTACATCACAGATGCGGAGCCACACGACAGTTGGAAAACTAAGCAGAGGAAGAGAACGTGTGTGAGAGAGAGTACGAGGGAGAGCGTGCCAGAGAGATAGAAAGAGAGCAAGAGAAAGAAAGTGAGGAGAGAGAGAGTGAGCGCGTGAAAGAGAGAGGCAGAGAGAGACACATAGCCAGAGGTGGCAGTGTTGATGCAGAAAGCTCTGGTGATGTCATACTGTGGTGTGTGCACAGACACGATGAGGAGCTGCGGAGGAAGAGTATGAGCTCAAGATGACTTCCATGACACAGAGCTCCGCTACCACACATCATTTTCAGGCAGAATACTTGCCTGTTATCTTGCCATGTTGTCATTGAAAATCAGAACGGGTCTCTCTAGGAAATTGCTTTTTACAATAAAGTTTGGATGAAATTAAATACATTTTAGATTTGGGGTTTATAAACTTTAGCTGGTATTTTATCAGCCTGCTACATCTGAGCATGCCAGCCTTGAACTACAGTCCCATGTGTGCCCCTAATCGTTGGCTTAGAGTGTTTGTTTTCAACAACACAGGCCTGTACAAGGGCACTGTAGATATTCAAGACAGTTGGTCCCCTCTCGGCGGTGCAGTGCATACTTACTACTGCGCACAGTCGATCAGCTGGTACTCATTGGATCTCTCAAAACACGCCCTCACGCCCTCATCCTGCCAGAGAGTCTTTGCATTTTCATAAAACTCCTGCGAGAGAGACCAATATAAGGAGAGAGAGAGAAAGAGAGAGTGAACGAAAGAAGAGGGGCAGTGGAAGAGAGAAAGATGAAGCGATTAATTCACATGGCACAATAACAATACATCGACTAAATTAAAGCAAGTAGAAAAGGAGGACACTGTCCATCATCCATGTCATGCTTGAGGGCACTGTGATGTACCACATCTTTTTTTACATTCCAACGGGGCAGCACACCTATTAGAGATCTAGCATTTATTGACAGGACAACAGGTTCTGTGGCCAGTGAGGGTCACTGCCAAGGGGAGTTTCAATATAGGAAAAACAAAGTGGCAGGTCAGGCTGTTGAAATTAAAGTATGTGCCTTTAAAAATGAAAAAAAAGGCATGTTTTTATAACCTTTTTCAACATTTCCTTTAATGAGGAGAAATAAAGATTACATATGGTCGACAGGCTAGGGAGGGTCAGTTGACTCATAATCACGTCAAAATCTCATAACATTGAATGAATCATATTTCATTACATTGATTTAGCAAACAAAAGCTATGCGGGTGTAATGATTCCAGTCAACTGGCATATCTAAAGGCCAATCTGTTACTTCCTTGTTTGATATCTGTTGCATAAAGTGGGAATGTCCACATAGCTTATTAAGGACCAGAATGACCACCCCATGGACAACATTCAAAGGGCTAAAAAGCACAGAAAGGCAGATATACTCATCTCCCTCCATCGCCTTCCATTTGGACCATGGAACAAGAAACCCTGTCATGTATAAAACATCTTCTGGACAACTGGACCTTTGTGGAACAATGCGTCTGCACACACTTGCATAACGTTTAGGTTTGCTGTCCGATATATTTGTCCCACCATTCGGCTGGCTTGGGTTACTTGAAAAGTTATAAGAATCCCTGCATCCACTCCATAAAAGAGCACTCATTATGTGTCTTAGTAACAGAGTCCTCCTTTATTATCAGTCATGCGCTTAAGAAAAAAAATTAAAACTCCTCTCTAGGAACTGCTCATTGCATTACAGCAGCCGACCCAGAATCCTTTGGGGCTACAACGCAATGCTATATTGTTTCTCTCTGCTCACTGGCTTGTCTTTTCTTAGTTTTTTTCCATAATCATTTCATCCTTTGGTATGGCCTTTTTTCAAATACACAAAGGCTTGTGTTGTTTTGCTAAGCATATCACAGGGAGTTTGATCTTGCTTTAAGTATTATTTTCTTTTTTTAAAGCAACTGGTTGCCTTTTCCTGGTTAATAAACAACCATCTATTACGTTCTGCACATGATCATGTGCTATGTAAAATGCATCTGAATGGGAATGTCCCCTCTGGCATTCTAACGCTATGGTCAACTCCACTACAAAAGCGTCATGTAGCCAGAGACAGGATAAGGAAGTGAGCAGCCTGGTAGCTTTGAATTTGAGAAAATTTACATTTTAGTGGCGTTAAGAAAAACAACCTATAAAGCAGAGGTCGGCAACGGGCCGAAACCATTCTAAATCAGTCGATTAATCAGCAGTCTGAAAACAAGTCCCATAACACAACAACGCATTTAAACATGAAATGAACTGGACGTGAACAGCCCAGACAGTAGATATCCATACGAACGTCCCCCACCTCTAGCCACCCTCTTCCTAACCCTCTGTTTTTTCTATCTGTACTCTGAGATTAGGTGACCAGTAGAACCGGTTCCCCCTCAGCCCTGGGGGGTGCCAGAGAGGAAGGAGGGAGGGAGGGAGGCTTTGCCAACAGTATTACACTGTCTGACCTTTGAGTCATTCAACTCTCCTCCATCAGGAACGAAATCGCAGACATTCAAACACCACAGAGCAAGACAGCAGTCAATCACATCCTTTCCACACGTAGGCCTACACACCCAAACTCAGAGAGAGAGAGAGATGTTATGGCAGGTGTACCAGGCCCAGAAGAAGGACAAAGCTATCTTCAATGACAGACTATGGCGCAATGGTAGAGAAGAAACTATTCAACTGTAATAGTTCATTTTCTTTCAGCCAAAGACTCATAAGGGGATCTAAATTAAAGCATAATAACAGCTAAATAGATGTTTTCATTTTGTTGAGTGGCAACATGCCGTCTGTCCTAGAGATAAGTAAAACTATCTCTAGGACACTATGGGCCCTATTCAATAAAAAAAAACCTTAACAAGGTTTCTGTGATCAATATAAAACAAAGTTATTGGATGCACTTATAAATCCAATGGATTATGTTTATCCAGAAACCTGGTACCTGCTTAGCTAGAATATAGTCCTATGTCCCTCCCAGCCAAGTCCTAACAGCCTGACAACTACCAGCAAGCACCCTGTTGTTTAGATGGGCATCCCAGTGTGACACAGAAACATGTGGGTACCAGAGAGAGGTATTTAGGGGTGTTACAGGCACAATCAGTGTAAACCAGTGGTACTCAGAGACCTCCAGGCCTTCCCTCAGGGCAGTCAATTAGCTAACAGGCATCGCATCGAGGCCCTACCCGCTAATTTTGTATTTTATTTTACCTTTATTTAACTAGGCAAGTCAGTTAAGAACAATTTTCAATGACGGCCTAGGAACAGTGGGTTACCTGCCTTATTCAGGGGCAGAACAACAGATTTTTACCTTGTCAGCTCGAGGATTCGATCTGCAACCTTTTGGTTACTAGTCCAACGCTCTAACCACTAGGCTACCTGCCACCCCATCAATTACTATACTGTACCACAACCCACAGAGATACCAGTACCATGAGGCTTTTCCTTGCAACAGGGACTACTGGATGGGCATGCCAAAGGGAACATATACAGTACCAGTCAAAAGTTTGGACACACCTATTCATTCCAGGGTTTTCCTTTATTTGTACTATTTTCTACATTGTAGTAATAGTGAAGACATGAAATAACACACATGGAATCATGTAGTAACCAAAAAAGTGCTAAACAAATCAAAATATATTTTATATTTGAGATTCTTCAACGTAGCCACCATTCGCATTGATGACTGCTTTGCACACTCTTGGCATTCTCTCAACCAACTTCATGAGGTAGTCACCTGGAATGCATTTCAGTTAACAGGTGTGCCTTATTAAAAGTCAATTTGTGGAATTTCTTTCCTTCTTAATGCGTTTGAGCCAATCAGTTGTGTTATGACAGAGTAGGGGTGGGTGGTATACAGAAGATAGCCCTATTTGGAAAAAAACCAAGTCCAAATTATGGCAAGAACAGCTCAAATAAGCAGAGAAACAACAGTCCATCATTACTTAAAGACATGTCGTCAGTCAATCTGGAAAATTTAAAGAGCTTTAGAAGTTTCTTCAAGTGCAGTCGCAAAAACAATCAAGCGCTTTGATGACACTGGCTCTCATGAGGACTGCTACAGGAAAGGAAGATCCAGAGTTACCTCTGCTGCAGAGGATAAGTTCATTAGAGTTAACTTCACCTCAGATTGTAGCTCAAATAAATGCTTCATTGAGTTCAAGTAACAGACCAATCTCAACATCAACTGTTCAGAGGAGACTGCGTGAATCAGGCCTTCATGGTCAAATTGCTGTAAAGAAACCACTACTAAAAGGACACCAATAAGAAGAAGAGACTTGCTTGGGACAAGAAACATGAGAAATGGACCATTAGACCTGTGGAAATCTGTCCTTTGGTCTGATGAGTCCAAATTTGAGATTTTTGGTTCCAACCGCTGTGTCTTTGTGAGATGCAGAGTAGTTGAACGGATGATCTCTGCATGTGTGGTTCCCACCGTGAAGCATGGAGGAGGAGGTGTGATGGTGCTTTGCTGGTGACACTGTCAGTGATTTATTTAGAATTCAAGGCACACTTAACCAGCATGGCTACCACAGCATTCTGCATCGATACACCATTCCCATCTGGTTTGCGCTTAGTGGGACTATCATTTGTTTTTCAACAGGACAATGACCAAAAACACACCTCCAGGCTGTGTAAGGGCTATTTGACCAAGGAGAGTGATGGAGTGCTGTATCAGTGTCACGTCTATTTCTGCTCCTCCCCTCCGGCGTTCAACGTCGCTGGTTTACTAACCACCAGTGCTGGGAACCATCATCACGCGCACCTGGCATTCATCATTAGGCACGCCTGGACTCCATTACCTCACTCATTACCTCCCCTTTATCTGGCACTCCCTTAGGTTCTTTCCCCAGGCAGTATTGTTTTCTGTTGTTCATGTTTAGATGTTACTCCTACGTTGTATCATTCCATGTTTCTTGTTAAATTAAATTTACCACCTTCACCTGCTTCTTGACTACCAGCATCCACGTTACAATCAGATGACCTGGCCTCCACAATCACCCGACCTCAACCAAATTGAGATGGTTTGGGATGAGTCAGACCGCAGAGTGAAGGAAATGCAGCCAACAAGTGCTCAGCATATGTGGGAACTCCTTCAAGACTGTTGGAAATGCATTCCTCATGAAGCTGGTTGAGAGAATGCCAAGAGTTGCAAAGCTGTCATCAAGGCAAATGGTGGCTACTTTGAAGAATCTAAAATCTATTTTCATTTCTTTAACAATTTTTTGGTTACTACATGATTCCATATGTTTTGATGTCTTCAATATTATTCTACAATGTAGAAAATAGTTAAAATTAAGAAAAACTCTTGAATGAGTAGGTGTGTCCAAACTTTTTACCGGTACTGTACAAATGCTCACTCACACAGGTGTGTACATACATTAGAGTCCAACTGATATATTGGTTCACTGATATTATCGGCCTATATTGGCCTTTGAACGCCATATCAGTATCGGCCGATAATTCAACCGATATTAAATAAATATGATGAAAAAAGGGAATCGCATGCTTACCTGAGCACTTGCGGCCATTCTCAGTATGTATCATTCATTTTACAATATAAGAAATTAACATTTGAAGCATATTTTCTTGACCAATTGCTGTTTTAGATGGCAATTTCTGAGAATTCCGTGTGTAAAAAGTTTACTTTTTAATTTCCCCGGCGTAAAACAGTATATTGGCAGATATCTAGTTATCGGTAAGTTTTGTCCCCTCAAATCATATTGATCGGGCTCTAACATACGTTAATGCAAAGACAATGTCTATCTATAATGATTTGTGTGTGTGGTAGAAACATTGTCATACTCACAGATGTGAATTCAAAGTCCTTCTGATTGACTAGGTTGAGGACGTATTGGATTCGGTATTGGTTGTGTTGACTGGCGAGCTGAACGGGAGGCGTCAGTGTATTCATAGCTGCTACTATGGTCTAAAGAGCGACACAAACACGCACATTCAATACAAATCAAGTGACAACACAGGATTGTCTTGGGGTATCTTATATTCAATGATAAAATATTCATGCTTAGCTGTTTAGAATTTTTTATTCTACATAGTACCTACCTACAGAGACATGAACTACAAAGATTCAAACCCGAAAACTCACCTCAATAGCTTCTTTAATATTATTCTTGATATCATGAATTTTCTGCTTCTTCTCTCTGCAAAAAACAAAAACCTTAAAACTCAATCATCCATGTTGTAAAAAAATTGAAATGTCATTGTCATACACAACAGATATGCTGATAATACAGGAAACAAAAAACAAATATGTATCTAGATAATAGTCCAACAGCTGGCATACATGCACAAATACCCAATATCATTCCTTCTGAACCTGACAATGTTTATGACTGTGACACGTACATCTTCAACTATGTGAAACTCATATCTTTAACAGGTCCCAGTCTCCCAGTGCCTACATTGGACTCTAATGAAAATGCTCTACCTGCCATGATAACTACAAATGATCAGACGTCAAACATCCCCCCACCTTTATAGAGTGGTAACTGAGCTGCAACAACCCATCAGTAGACTACAGTATCAGCTATCAAGTCAAAAGCAATGGAGTTTAACAAGCAAAGGTGGAGTGTGCCAAACTGTAGGCTACGGGAAGCAGCAGTGAGGGTCCTCCAACTGTCTCCAAATCTTTTTTCTGATTCAGATGATGCAAAGAGATGTATTTTGTAGCGGGAAACATTTCACTAAGTTAAACACTGCCACTGATGTTTAGTTTATCCCAAGAACACAAACTGCATTTAAGTAGAGTAAGAGAGAGAATGTGTGTCAAAGAATGAGGTACATCAATAGAAAAGAGAAAGAAATGGAAAGAAAAAGAAAGACAGAATAGGAAACAGCCAGCAGGAGGGCTTGTATCCCACACAGACACGACCTCTAGTTTATTGGCTTGAGGTAGATTGAGAAGGCCCTGTTTACATTTTCAACATGATAGTCACTTTTTAAAAAATCACATGGTTCTTACAAAGTAGTGTGTGTGCGCACTTGTATGTGACTGTGTGTGTGTATATATGATGTGTGTGTGTGTGGAGAGAGAATACGCAATACTTCTATATACGGAGAAAGCATGTGTGATTATATACATCCTTTCCTATCTTTATCTAAGAAGATAAAATATACTTGGTCCAGTGTTTCACAAAGGCCTGGAACCTTATCAATGGAAGTTACTGAATGCAAAAACAACATACATCAGGATTTAGGGAATCTACCAAAAACCTCCAGCAATTCCTTATATTCCTTTTCCTTGTACAGTACATGTTCCTCCAGTACTGACTACAAAACATTGCTGAGAAGTCAGACACACTGCCCTGCACTGTATCCATTTGCAAATGCAATCCTTAAGTTTAAGTGATACACAGTACAGCTAAGTTATCACACAGACACAACCAACTAATCAATGAATGTATGAAATGTCTAGGATGTGACCAAGTGATGAACTGAGCACAGATTGCTGGACCAACACCAGATTAGAGCCTAAACCGCCAACCAACCTTCTCACCTCAGCCTAAACCTCCAACAACCAACACACCAGGGCCTTGAAGCACCCGTCACCAAACATCACACCAGGGCCTTGAAGCACCCGTCACCAAACATCACACCAGGGCCTTGAAGCACCCGTCACCAAACATCACACCAGGGCCTTGAAGCACTCGTCCCCAAACAACACACCAGGGCCTTGAAGCACCCGTCACCAAACATCACACCAGGGCCTTGAAGCACCCGTCACCAAACATCACATCAGGGCCTTGAAGCACCCGTCACCAACCATCGCACCAGGGCCTTGAAGCACCCGTCACCAACCATCGCACTAGGGCCTTGAAGCACCCGTCACCAACCATCGCACTAGGGCCTTGAAGGACCCGTCACCAACCATCGCACCAGGGCCTTGAAGCACCCGTCACCAACCATCGCACTAGGGCCTTGAAGCACCCGTCACCAACCATCGCACTAGGGCCTTGAAGGACCCGTCACCAACCATCGCACTAGGGCCTTGAAGCACCCGTCACCAACCATCGCACTAGGGCCTTGAAGGACCCGTCACCAACCAATGGAACAGGGTTTGAACCCCACAGCATTTGTTTCCGAAGGAAGTTTAAGTCCTCGTTTTTACATCTATCCATGCAATCAGAATGATAATTCTTAAATCGAAATCTAAGACTTCACAGTAAAAACTAGTTGAGACACTTAAACAGTACATTATAGTGGCTATTGAACTGAGGAATACCATCAACTGTTACTAGCCTCTCATCATGCACTTTGTACAGGTGAATCGAATGTGTGTATTCTACAATTCAGGTATTGCAAGGCCAATACATTTTGGTTCCTTTGGGATTATCCCCCATCACTCTGCTTGTAGTCTCAAACCCTGATCTATGTTCACAGTTGTAGAGCATAGTCTGGAGAAGGAAACCATACTTACTCTGCATTGAAGCCATTCACATGGAGGATCCGCATCTGTTTCACTATGGTGCTCTTCCCTGACTCACCAGCCCCTGTGGGTGGGCGGGGTGGGGGGGAGATGGTTAGAAATATTTCATAGAGTACAGAGAAATGCCCTACCCTGACAGCCAACAGAGACAGCCATTTGGAATGTGATGCTCAGAAGTCATCTTCAAAAAAACTAATTGTAAAGAGAGACACGTTCAAAGTGATAGTTCAGAACTTGACACCTGTGAAATAAACATTAGGAAATATTCTAATTGAAATGGGTTATTATGACACTTGACCAAGGTCTGACTCAGCACCAGTAGAGGCCAGGATTTGGAGGAAGTTGCCCTTAACCTCTGATCTAGGGTCAGATCATAGAGAATGATAAGAGGCCTCTAGTGGCCAAAAGGCCGTTTTAGCATGGGCAGTGCCATTGAGGGCTTCCACCATTTTAATATGGTCAGCTGGGTGGGACTTCCAATTTCATTGGCTGATTCCTCCTGGTGCCCCTGTTATGTGCAACCAGGTCATCAAGAGGCATGAGTTAATAGTGAAGAAGAAATTGACTACTTCTAAATGGATATAGCTTCAATGGCACTGCCCATGCCGTCAACGACGCCATAATGGCACGGATACAACGATGAGGCCTCTCTCTCTATGGGTCAGATATAGTTTTATCTTCCAGTTGGTTACGGTCAGGATTTAGGTTTGATAAACTGATGTGGTAAGGGGCAACTTCTACCTTGAGCTTAAGACCACCTGGGTCTGAGTCAAACAACTTACAATAGTGGGAGGTTTGGTGAATCCACACACAGTAAGATGGAAATAAATAGGTGCAATATCAACCTGTTAATCTACTAATGCAATAGTATTACCAGCTTCACTTATAACCAGGGATGTAATGGTAACACAAAGTAACATGTAAAACCTATCAAGTCTGATTTCTTTTCGATTGGCTAGTTTAGTGCTGTGGACATCCCCATGTGACAATAACTAAGGACGTTCTTCATCACAGATCCACTCGAATGCCTGATTCACAATATAGGGACAACCCAAACTGGACTGTGTTGGCTCTGATATTGTCTTTTCACACCGTTCTTTCCAGCACGGTTCTCGTGGTGGATGCGTAACTAGGCAAGCTCAGTACAGCTTGGTTTGAACCTATAGTGTGAATCAAGCATAAAGGTGTCAACAATACACACATCTCATTTGTCAAATCAAATAGATCACTTTCATCATTAGTCAAAATCGTCTTTCCCATAGCAGTGATCTCAAATGTTACGAGCTTATCATGGTTGGTTCACGGTCTGATGTTTCTCCATAAACACTGTCCAACAAAATTCTTACTCACAAATAGGCCAACATCTGATAACTTGCCAATGGCACACACAACAAAACTTGTCATATCATATAAAAGTGCAAAGAGCACAGTGCTATATCTAAAGCAGCTTTGTAGTAAAGCTTTTGTTATGGTTAAATGTGAGTTCTGTTCCGCTTTCTTTAGTTACCACAACTTCCTCTCCAACAGAAACACCGCTATTATTATAAGATATTATAATTAAGAGAGGACATTTTGACTGCTTTTACATGATAACAGTACCATGAGCACAGAAGTGTCAGTGGTAGAAATGTTCACCATTCATTAATTCACACATAGGCCCACCTTGAAATACACAGGCCTATGAATTTGAAAGTTGTCAAGCAGCTAGTAGTTCTGAAAACAAACCCACAACACACATGCAGAGCCTCAACACCCATGTTTGATATAGATTAGGCACGAGCTGTTACAATCACACAGGCTAGAGACTAAATGTTGCAAATGTGAAGAAACAATAACAATGTAGCAATATGTAGACTTCAATTATGTTATTAGAGAATCAAGTCTAACTGATACCCAACTTAAACATCATACAAGCAACCATGTTACATATGAAAAAGTTAAATGAGACTAGAGTGTAAGAGGAAGGCCTACAGAGACAACAATATCCTATATCACAACATCAAATAGTATGCCATATAGGCATAGAAACAATGTTGCCAATGAGGCCTTGACTACAACACATCAGATTTCCTTCAACAAACTTACCCAAAAGTAGTAGCCTGTGAGTTGCTCTATATATCTGTTTGTCCTTCTGAAGTTGTTTCTCTATCTTTTTGTTTGCTTCTCTTTGTGACTTCTCCTCATTTCGCTGATCTTCAGTCTTGCTGTTGCCCAAACAACCCATCTTCCCGCAAGAAATAGGGTCCAGGGGAGGGGGAATGTGAAAAAATAAATAAACAAACTATTCTAGATCCCTCGGTTGACCCACGGAATTGAGAATAATATTAACGACATATATACAGTCTTGTTGTTTAGTGTTACGTCGAACTAATGAGTTTTAAAACGTTGACCTACCGCGCTTGTAATTATGTGTACATAATGCGTATTTTCAGTAGATCTTGCTGTCAGAGGGTAGGAGACTGTTGATGACGACACCCAGGCCGCCCTCTCACTTGGTCAATTCTGTTAGGGTTTTCCTTCTTCACATATAGTTTTTATATACCGATATTGATGACCATCCACAGATGTTAAGGTTGATTGAGGCTTTTACCTCTTTCACATTCAATTGAGGAGGGGATAAATAGCCTATTTTCATCTCACGAACAGCCCGGGTCTCACGTCTCACTGTTGCCTGTGACAGGGACCCAAACTCGGCATGACACAGAAACTCGCCTGTACAATGACATGGATCTTTTTGGCAAAAGTTATAATAAACATATTTTGGGGAAAAGGCGTATTTTCTGTTTATTTCCTTAAAACGGCATTTCTCTACGCATAGCCTATAGATAAACTAGAGAAATAAAACTATATTAAGGCTACACTTAACGAACTACATGTGTAATATTTCCATTGCTTCCGTCTTCATTCAACTTCTTTTATATCCATAAGATGATCCTCGATCTAAACTGTGAGTCCGATTTTCAGTTTAGATCCCCGAAATAATTGATTTTTGCCCGTTTCTGTGATGGCTGTTCTTTGCTGTTTTTTCTCAATCCAAAGGGCCTTCTCTGTCTTTTCTTTTGTTGCTGAAATGTGTACCCCTACTCACATCAGCAAGGTTCCTAATAGCGCTTTGATAGTCCCCAACACATTCTTAAATGGGTTCTGATTCTTCTAAACATGAAGAAAATACAAAAATCCTTCGAATGTTTCCAGTTTCTTGCATATTTCTTTTGAATTCGAATGGTAGGTAGAGCTTACATGTGCATATACATTCATAAATATAACGCGGATTGTAATAACACATTCCACTATGACGGCAGTCCCCTCCTGGGCTGGTGGTGGGAGATTAAACACGGGAATAACCAATTATTGAAGGTATTATTTTCCCCTTTTTCTCCGGGAATAGCACATTGAGATAGACAGAGCAGAATAGATGGGGTGGGGCAAACAGCGCACATTGAACTCTGGGAAGGACCAGAGCTTCATCACATGATTGTACAGAACGTCAGCATGGTGAAATTCTGCGGAGAAAACGGCGCCCTCTTCAATGAAAGGATAGATTGGGACCCTCAGCACCGGCCACTCGAATAACTGGGGCCTTTCCATTTCCGATGTTTTGACGCGCAGTGGCACTATATTACCCAATTGATTTTAGAATATATGTTCCCAGTGTTTGTTATTATTATATAAAAATAAAAAAATCTCATCGGCAAACAGGTTCGTTTATGCTCCAGAGACATAGGACTTTAGCCTAGCCTAGTTGAGGTTGGTAGTAATTTTTGGTACTGAGTAGACAGGGGTGTTTTTTCAATTGTGAATAATAATTTATTCTTTATTACTGGACTGGAAAATAAATAGAATGCTCTGAGCACTGGTCAATCTCGTACAGTCTACATCTGTATATCCAGGGATTACATAGGCTGAGTTCTGCCACTTCAGAATGGAACTATAGAATTATAATTCTGAATTATAATCCCAATTTTATTCTAATCCCAACTGTATGCTTTGATGGAATACAGCGTAGGCTACATTTGGGATAGAACATTTGTCCAATTTGGGTGACATTCTTACCCACACGACAAAGTCTTTCACTGACACCCTCTGCCACAATGTAAGACTTTATCATGTCAGATCTCCAAATCTGAATGTGAATCATGATTTCTATTCTGAAATTTGTATTTGGATATCCAATGGGACTCTTGTGTGTGTCACTGTCATTGTTTGGATAGTTTTATTTAATATCTTCCTGGAATTCCATTTGGACAGTTCTCTGTATATAGAATGTCATCAAATATTTCCCTGTCCATATTCTCAGTTTTGACTCAAAATCTTAGTATATAGTTTTTCATCATCCCCAGTGGTTTGAAAGGCATTTAAATGAGATCATCTAGTATGTTCTATGCTCTAGAGATGTATTGGTGTTCACATTTATCAACATCTCATGACTTCCATGCCATTGTCACCACACATTGTGATAATGTGTAGCCTAGAGATCTGTGATGGTTTTAGCTTCTGTTGCTGTCACATCTTCTGGGCACTAGAGGGCAGTAATAACTTGGCTATTAACAAGGTATAATACCATACACTACTAGATTTCACGCTTTATTGTACAAATACAGTTTCAGCATATGGTAAAACACCTTATTCTATCCTTACTCCAGTGATTCATGATATAATGTACAAATTCATTTGTCAGAGAGTTTATGGAAGATTTGACTATTCTATCTTAAATATGATTGAGAAACACTCAATTTATGTCTGAACATTGTAGACTTCAAATTGTAAATTCACCACATTTACCTGTATTTGTAAAGGAATTTTATCCCTCAAAAGCGTATGACTTGTAGGAGAGATTTTGGCCTACGTGTGTGGTTGTTGTTTTGTGTTGTCAACAGTTTGTCTGTAAAAATACTTTAAAGTACAACTTAAGTTGTTTTTTTGGGGTTGTCACGTGTGCTCTCTCTCCGGCCTCTAGGTCACCAGGCTCGTTATGGCGCACACCTGTCACCATCGTTACGCGCGTCAGCACATACGTCAGCACATAATGACACTCACCTGGACTCCATCACCTCCTTGATTACCTTCCCTATATGTCACTCCCTTTGGTTCTTTCCCCAGGCGTCATTGTTTCTGTTTCAGTTTCAGATCTGTGCTTTGTTCGTGGTTCTTGTTTTGTATTATGTTTTCATTTATTAAATGATTGACTCCCTGAACTTGCTTCCCGACTCCCAGCGCACTCGTTACAGGGGTACCTTTACTTTACTATTTATATTTTTGACAACTTTTACTTCACTACATTATTAATGAAAATAACGTACTTTTTACTCCATATATTTTCCCTGACACAAAAGTACTCGTTACATTTTGAATGCTTAGCAAGACAGGAAAATGGTCCAATTCACACACTTATCAAGAGATCATCCCTACTGCCTCTGACCTGGTGGACTCACTAAACACAAATGCTTCATTTGTAAATTATGTCTGAGTGTAGTGTGCCCTTGGCTATCTGTAAATAAAAACAAGGTGCTAATTTAAGGAATTAGAAATAATTTATACTTTTGAGACATAAGTATATTTTAGCAATTACATTTCATTTTGATACTTAAGTATATTTCAAATCAAATACTTTTAGACTTTTACTCAAGTATTTTACTGGGTGACTTTTACATGAGTCATTTTCTATTTAGGTATCTTTACTTTTACTCAAGTATGACAATTGGGTACTTGTTCCACCACTGACTACAGGACACACTTTTGGGTCATAGGTCACTGGTCATATGTGTAGGCACACAGGTGATCAGGAAGTAGCGCTACACGGTCGTTACCATGTTCACCAGTAACACTTTTGGAATGATATGCGCTTATGGTAACTACATCTGCCAGTATGGAATTATTGATGTATTTTGCTGCTAATAAATAGGTAAAAAACCCAACCAAAGATCTATGTTTGGAAAGTGGTTTCTTTTGCAAGCATTTATGAACATCTGCAACCTCACCTGTGCCAAAGTGTAGAATTAGTCCTCTTGTGATACCTCCATTGGCTCCCTATTGAAAGCCACTACATGCCTAAGTAAACCTACAAACATGAGCATGTGTGGATGGACTTCTCTGGTGGTGAGTGCATGATAAGCTCCTGAGTGGACCTATACTTACTGAAAGTCCCTAAAAGCCCAGTAAGATATGGTAATCCTTTGGGCGTTAAGGTAGGCTCTGGGGCATGCTGATGCTGCTGATCTGTTCGACTTTGGGGCGTTGGGGTCAATTAGAGAAACTCTCCTAGGAACTGTGGTCCATCAGCAGAACAGATGGGAGTCCCTTTCCGTAACACTTTACCGAAAGCGTTCATATTGCTGTTTTATGGTCTTTATGGATGACATTGGATTTATGAACAGGCATAAGTACTCTATGTAAGTAGTGGTGTAAGTGAAATGATCCAGTTCATGTCATGATACATTCAACGAATGATCCCACTGGCACAGACGTCAGTTCAACGCCTAGTTTTGATGGACATTTGGTTTAGTTGTCAACTAACATAAATTCAATGTGAACTCAACCAAAAATGTCACCATGCGATTGGATTTAAGTTAAAACTTGGGTGAAAAAAATAAGAAATTCCTTCACATTGATTACTTTTTGCAAATCCAATCAGTTTTCCACATTGATTCAATTTCATCACCTTGAATGTTTGGGTTGAAATGGTGTGGAAACAACGTTGGTTGAACCAGTTTTTGCCCAGTGGGATTAGTGCTAACCTAAATCACACTGTGTCCTGTGAACTAACTTTGAAGTTTTACTTACTACTACTATTTTCCCCTCAGACATAGAAACCCCTTCATGTCTTCACCTGAGAACATTTGCAATGGGTAGCCAATGGAGATATGAAATGGCGACCAAGCCATTAACAAAGGTAAAAGTGTAATATCACTTTCTCCAGGGTTGTAGTTGAAAGTCAAAGTATTCCTCCATTATAACACTTCATGACAGTCCGCTTGGAGTTTGCCAAAAGGCACCTAAAGGACTCTCAGACCATGAGAAACAAGATTCTCTGGTCTGATGAAACCAAGATTTACCACTTTGGCTTGAATGCTAAGAGTCATGTCTGGAGGAAACCAAGCACCGCTCATCACCTGGCCAATACCATCCCTATGGTGAAGCATGGTGGTGGCAGCATCATACTGTGTGGAACTGGGAGACTAGTCAGGATGAAGGGAAAGATGAACGGTGCAAAGTACAGAGAGATCCTTGATGAAAACCTGCTCCAGAGTGCTCAGGACCTCAGACTGAGTGGCCCAGCCAGAGCCACATCTCTGGAGAGACCTGAAAATAGCTGTGCAGCGACGCTCCCCATCCAACCTGACAGAACTTGAGAGGATCTGCAGAGAAGAATAGGAGAAACTCCCCAAATACAGCTATGCCAAGCTTGTAGCTTCATACCGAAGAAGACTCAAGGCTGTAATCACTGCCAAAGGTGCTACAAACAAAGTACTGAGCAAAGGATCTGAATACTTATATAAATGTAATATTTCAGTTTTTTATTTGTAATAAATTAGCAAACATTTCTAAAAACCTTTTTTTGTTTTGTCGTTATGGGGTATTGTGTGTAGATTGATGAGGGGAAAAAAATATTTAATCAATTTTAGAATAAGGCTGAAACGTAACAAAATATGCAAAAAGTGAAGGGGTCTGAATACTTTCCGAATGCACTGTGTATAATACATTGGAAGAGGCACTGTAAATAATGTGTACATAATACCTTGTTCATTTCCCTTCCATTTAAATAATTGTTTAATGATACAATTCTGTCTAAGAGGCAAGGCTACTTACTTTAACTTGGTCAAGGCTACTTACTCTTACTTGGACAAGGCTACTTACTCTTACTTTTTACTTATGCCTAAGAGTGACTATTGTGTCCAGGAGACAGTTCCCAACAGTCCTATAGTAACCCAGGCATCTGCTTGGCCCATTGGCCTCCTGCTTCCTTCCACATACACTAATAGTTCTCTGTCTACTCACAGCACTTTTAACTGCACTGTCAATTAAATATTAGTTGCATGCTCAGCACTCATTGGCGTAATCAATTTAAATCTTCCTCGGAGAGTAATTGAGTGGATTTCTCCTTGGTTAAAGACTTTACCTCCGGGCCTTGTTCTGATCCGGAGCGGCCACTCAAACACAGTTGATTATGTTACCCCGTAGTTTGGTTTATAACATGATTACTATTTCAGCACGTAGTTAAGTTCACGGTAAGTGAATAACTCTAAATCTTGATAAGGTACAATATCTCTAGACTGAATAATTGATAAAGATGCTACAGTTTGCTTACTATATAGCAAAATGCATGTAAGTGATAAATAAAAACCTTACTTTAAATGGGAAACTACCTAAAATAGTAGGATTCTATGGGAGATGAAAGCAAGCTATGAAACAAGAACGACATTTCGGTGTAGATATTGGGGGAGATGAACATTTTAAAACGCATTTCCTTCAATTCACAGTTCGACATTGCGTATTATGCTTCTTTAGAGAGGTATTTTTAGGGATATTTGAAGGGGTATTATGAAAAAACAATAATTGGAAGGATAAGTGGAAGGCCTCCCACCCCCATTTTGCCATGGGGCAGAGAGAAAAATGTGCTGTTTTATAGATCTCATGCTATTCTTCACAGTTTGCCATGAGAATGAGAGAACATTTTGCAGTTTTAATGCTAATTTCCTGCTACTCTACACATTTTGCCATGAGGCTGAGATAACATTTTGCTGTTTTAAAGTAACTATCCAGTGAAAATGGATATGCTGTTAACTCATACCCAAATAATATTGTTGACTCATCCTATATTCCTATTGGTGGCCAAAGCATAAATTAAAGAAAAAACACTTCAAAAACCTGACCTCAAACTTGTATCTCAAACAGACCATTTAAAAAATGCTTGCTATGTCCTCATAGAGGATGATGTCATCCGCCTAAGGAGGATGAGCTGGCCAATCAGCGGTATACTCGCCAGAATATTTTTTATTACCGATATAAGCCCACACCATTCCAACACAGAAGAGCTGTTTTATTTTTTTATGTTTGGGAACAAAACTATTTCACTCATATTGTAACTAATTATAGGTCATATTTCAAAGAAATCTGGAAATCTGGAAATCAAATCAAACTTTATTTGTCACATGTGCCGAATAAAACATGTGTAGACCTTACCGTGAAATGCTTACATACAAGCCCTTAACCAACAATGCGGTTCAAGAATGTGTTAAGAAAATATTTACCAAATAAACAAAAGTAAAAAATTATATAAGTAACACAATAAAATAACAATAACGAGGCTAAATACAGGGCGTACTGGTACCGAGTCAATGTGCGGGGGTGCAGGTTAGTCGAGGTAATTTGTACATGAAGGTAGGGGTAAAGTGACTATGCATAGATAATAAACAGCGAATAGCAACAGTGTAAAAAACAAATGGGGGGGGGGGTCAATGTATATAGTCCGGGTGGCCATTTGATTAATTGTTCAGCAGTCTTATGGCTTGGGGGTAGAAGGTTTTTAAGGAGCCTTTTGGTCCTAGACTTGGCGCTCCGGTACCGCTTGCCATGCGGTAGCAGAGAGAACTTGGGTGACTGAAGTCTTTGACAATTTTTTGGGCTTTCCTCTGACACCGCCTAGCATATAGGTCCTGGATGGCAGGAAGCTTGGCCCCAGGATGTAATGGGCCGTATGCACTACATTCTGTAGCGCCTTACGGTCAGATGCCGAGCAGTTGCCATACCAGGTGGTGATGCAACCGGTCAGGATGCTCTCGATGTTGCAGCTGTAGAACTTTTTCAGGACCTCGGGACCCATGCCAAATATTTTCAGTCTCCTGAGGGGGAAAAGGTGTTGTTGTGCGCTCTTCACGACTGTCTTGGTGTGTTTGGACCATGATAGTTCGTTGGTGATGTGGACACCAAGGAACTTGAAACTCTCGACCCGCTCCACTACAGCCCTGTCGATGTTAATGGGGGCCTGTTCGGCCCGCTTTTTCCTGTAGTCCATGATCAGCTCCTTTGTCTTGCTCACATTGAGGGAGAGGTTGTTGTCCTGGCACCACACTGCAGGTCTCTGACCTCCTCCCTATCGGCTGTCTCTTCATTGTCAGTAATCAGGCCTACCACTGTTGTGTTGTCAGAAAACGTAATGATGGTGTTGGAGTCATGTTTGGCCACGCAGTCGTGGGTGAACAGGGAGTACAGGAGGGGACTAAGCACGCACCCCTGAGGGGCCCCAGTGTTGAGAATCAGAGTGGCAGACGTGTTGTTGCCTACCCTTGCCACCTGGGGGTGGCTCGTCAGGAAGTCCAGGATCCAGCTGCAGAGGGAGGTGTTTAGTCCCAGGGTCCTTAGCTTAGTGATGAGCTTTGTGGGCATTATGGTGTTGAACACTGAGCTGTAGTCAATAAACAGCATTCTCACATAGGTGCTCCTTTTGTCCAGGTGGGAAAGGGCAGTGTGGAGTGCGATTAAGATTGCGTCATCTGTGGATCTGTTGGGGCGGTATGCAAATTGGAGTGGGTCTAGATTATCTGGGATGATGCTGTTGATGTGAGTCAGGACCAGCCTTTCAAAGAACTGCATGGCTACCGACGTGAGTGCTACGGGGCGGTAATCATTTAGGCAGGTTACCTTCGCTTCCTTGGGCACAGGGACTATGGTTGTCTGCTTGAAACATGTAGGTATTACAGACTCGGTCAGGGAGAGGTTGAAAATGTTAATGAAGACACTTGCAAGTTGGTCAGCGCATGCTTTGAGTACAAGTCCTGGTAATCCGTTTGGCCCCACAGCTTTGTGAATGTTGACCTGTTTAAAGGTCTTGCTCACATCGGCTATGGAGACCTTCTCCCTTACCTCACCTCGCTCATCAACTCATCCTTGACCGCTGTCTACGTCCCTTCCATCTTCAAGAGAGCGAGAGTTGCACCCCTTCTGAAAAAACCTACACTCGATCACTCTGATGTCAACAACTACAGACCAGTATCCCTTCTTTCTTTTCTCTCCAAAACTCTTGAACGTGCCGTCCTTGGCCAGCTCTCTTGCTATCTCTCTCAGAATGACCTTCTTGATCCAAATCAGTCAGGTTTCAAGACTGGTCATTCAACTGAGACTGCTCTTCTCTGTGTCACGGAGGCTCTCCGCACTGCTAAAGCTAACTCTCTCTCCTCTGCTCTCATCCTTCTAGACCTATCTGCTGCCTTTGATACTGTGAACCACCAGATCCTCCTCTCCACCCTCTCCGAGTTGTGCATCTCCGGATTGCGTCCTACCTGATAGGTCGCTCCTACCAGGTGGCGTGGCGAGAATCTGTCTCTGCACCCCGTGCTCTCACCACTGGTGTCCCCCAGGGCTCTGTTCTAGGCCCTCTCCTATTCTCGCTATACACCAAGTCACTTGGCTCTGTCATATCCTCACATGGTCTCTCCTATCATTGCTATGCAGACGACACTCAATTAATCTTCTCCTTTCCCCCTTCTGATAACCAGGTGCCGAATCGCATCTCTGCATGTCTGGCAGACATATCAGTGTGGATGACGGATCACCACCTCAAGCTGAACCTCGGCAAGACAGAGCTGCTTTTCCTCCCGGGGAAGGACTGCCCGTTCCATGATCTCGCCATCACGGTTGACAACTCCATTGTGTCCTCCTCCCAGAGTGCTAAGAACCTTGGCGTGACCCTGGACAACACCCTGTCATTCTCCACTAACATCAAGGCGGTGACCCGATCCTGTAGGTTCATGCTCTACAACATTCGCAGAGTACGACCCTGCCTCACACAGGAAGCGGCGCAGGTCCTAATCCAGGCACTTGTCATCTCCCGTCTGGATTACTGCAACTCGCTGTTGGCTGGGCTCCCTGCATGTGCCATTAAACCCCTACAACTCATCCAGAACGCCGCAGCCCGTCTGGTGTTCAACCTTCCCAAGTTCTCTCATGTCACCCCGCTCCTCCGCTCTCTCCACTGGCTTCCAGTTGAAGCTTGCATCCGCTACAAGACCATGGTGCTTGCCCTCGGAGCCATGAGGGGAACGGCACCTCCGTACCTTCAGGCTCTGATCAGTCCCTACACCCAAACGAGGGCACTGCGCTCATCCACCTCTGGCCTGCTGGCCCCCTACCTCTGAGGAAGCACAGTTCCCGCTCAGCCCAGTCAAAACTGTTCGCTGCTCTGGCACCCCTATGGTGGAACAAGCTCCCTCACGACGCCAGGACAGCGGAGTCAATCACCACCTTCCGGAGACACCTGAAACCCCACCTCTTTAAGGAATACCTGGGATAGGATAAAGTAATCCTTCTACCCCCCCCCAAAAAAAGATTTAGATGCACTATTGTAAAGTGGTTGTTCCACTGGATATCATAAGGTGAATGCACCAATTTGTAAGTCGCTCTGGATAAGAGCGTCTGCTAAATGACTTAAATGTAAATGTAATGTAATGTGATCACACAGCCATCCGGATCAGCTTGTGCTCTCATGCATGCTTCAGTGTTGCTTGCCTCGAAGCGAGCATAAAAGGCATTTAGCTTGTCTGGTAGGCTCACGTCACTGGCAGCTCGCGGCTGAGTTTTCCTTTGTAGTCCGTAATAGTTCAAACCCTGCCACATCCGACAAGTGTCAGAGCTAGTGTAGTAGGATTCAATCTTAATCCTTTATTGGCGCTTTGCTTGTTTGATGGTTCGTCTGAGGGCGTGGCAGGATTTCTTATAAGTGTCCGGATTAGTGTCCCGCTCATTGAAAGCGGCAGCTCTAGCTTTAAGCTCAATGAAGATGTTGCCTGTAATCCATGGCATCTGGTTTGGTTATGTACGTACGGTCATTGTGGGGATGATGTCGTCGATGCACTTATTGATGAAGCTGATGACTGAGGTGGTATCGTCCTCAATGCCACAGACTGAACATATTCCAGTCTGTGCTAGCAAAACAGTCCTGCAGCATAGCATCCGCGTCATCTGACCACTTCCGTATTTAGCGTGTCACTGGTAATTCCTGCTTCAGTTTTTGCTTGTTTTCAGGAAACAGGAGGATAGAATTATGGTCAGATTTAACAAATGGAGGGCGATGGAGAGCTTCGTATGCATCTCTGTGTGTGGAGTAAAGGTGGTCTATAGTTTTTTTCCCTCTGGTTGCACATGTGACGTGCTGGTAGAAATGAGGTAAAACGGATTTAGGTTTGTCTGCATTAAAGTCCCCAGCAAATAAGAGCGCCGAAACACTGGACAGTTACTTTAAATCTGCAATATGGACCCAAACAAATTCACATAGAAATGTGAGTTATAGGTCTGACAGATTACCAGGACGCATACTCAGAGCATGCGCTGACCAGCTGGCAAGTGTCTTCACTGACATTTTCAACGCCAAAGGTAACCTGTCTAAATGACTCTCGCCCCATTGCACGCACATCTGTAGCCATGAAATGCTATGAAAGGCTGGTTATAGCTCATCGTCCAAGACATCTCGGACAACCTCCAATTCACATACCGCCCGAACAGATCCACGCAATCTCTATTGCACTCCACACTGCCCTTTCCCACCTGGACAAAAGGAACACCTACAGTATACATGTGTCACGACTTCCGCCGAAGTCGGGTCCTCTCCTTGTTCACCGGTCTTCTAGCCATCGTCGATCCACTTTTCATTTTCCATGTGTTTTGTCTTGTTTTCCCCCACACCTGGTTTCAATTCCCTCATTTACTTGTTGTGTATTTAACCCTCTGTTCCCCCCATGTCTTTGTGTGGGATTGTTTATTGTAGTGCTTGTGCACGTTCCCCGTGAGCGCGCGACAGGTTATCTTCGTGCCCATTTATCTTGTTGTTCTGGATGCCGTTGGTTTTTGCTTAATAAATCTCCGGTTAATACCCAGTTCTGCTCTCCTGTGCCTGACTTCTCTGCCTCCAATTACGCACACAGCTACAGAATTCCACACCAAACATATGGAGTCAGCAGGAGCAGTTGCCCCTGGAATAGGGGTGGAGGAGCGCATCCGGGAGCACGCGGCGATGCTCCACCATCTTGGCACTGCCATGGACCGCGTTGTCCAAACTATGGACCGGTGGGAGAGACGGGGAGTTCCTCCAGCGCCTCCACCAGCACAACCAGGGTCTCCACTACTCGCCCCCCCTTCACCCGGTCCCAGTGGGATTCGTCTCGCCCTTCCCCGGGTGTACGACTGGACGGCTGCACGCTGCCAGGGTTTCCTGTTGCAGCTCGACCTCTACCTGGCAACCGTCCACCCGGCTCCTTCAGGCCGTGAGAAGGTGTCCGCCCTCGTCTCGTGCCTCTCTGGGAAAGCCTTGGAGTGGGGAGAAGGAGATGCGGCGCTGGACCATTTCGAGGATTTCGACCACCCACCCGAGGGTAGAGCGGCGGGTGAACGTCTCTTCCATCTGAGGCAAGGGACGAGGAGCACCCAGGAGTTCGCCATGGATTTTCGGACCCTGGCCGCCGGCACGGGATGGAACGATAGGGCCCTGATCGACCACTATCGCTGCAGTTTGCGCCAGGACGTCTGTTGGGAGTTGGTCTGCAGGGACACTACCCTCACTTTTGACCAGCTGGTGGACCTGTTCATTCGGCTGGATAACCTGCTGGCTACCCGCGGATGTCCAGATCGGGTTCTATCGGTTCCATCCCCCAGCACCGACACTCTGGTACCCATGGAGCTGGGAGGTGCATAGGGAGACTGGAGGAGGTTCCGTCTCGTGCACCATCTGTGGCCGCAGAGGTCACACTGCCGGTCGGTGCCGGGTTGGTTCTTCTGGGGATCGAGGCAGCAGGCAGTGCACTCTGGCACCATGCCAGGTGAGCCGGCACCATTCTCACCCAGAGCCCTCTGTTGCCCACATGTTTTTGTATCTTACTTTTCCTGATTTTTCCCCGCATTCTCAGCATAAGGCGCTCGTCGATTCAGGCGCGGCTGGGAATTTTATAGACAGATCGTTCGTCCTTAGTTTAAGGATCCCCATTGTTCCCGTGAGTGTGTCCTTCCCCGTTCACGCCTTAGACAGTCGACTATTAGGGTCAGGGTTGATTAGGGAGGCCACCGCTCCTCTGGGTATGGTGACGCAAGGGGGTCCCAAGGAGAGAATCAGTCTCTTCCTCATTGACTCTCCTGCATTTCCTGTGGTTCTAGGCCTACCCTGGTTAGCTTGTCATGACCCCATTGTTTCTTGGCAATGGAGGGCTCTCACAGGGTGGTCGCGAGAGTGCTCGGGGAGGTGTTTTGGGGTTTCCGTGGGTGCTACTACGGTGGAAAGTCCAGACCAGGTCTCCACCGTGCGCATTCCCCCTGAATATGCCGATTTGGCTCTCGCCTTCTCCAAAAAGAAGGCGACTCAATTACCACGCCATCGATGGGGCGATTGTGCGATAAATCTCCTGGTAGACGCTGCACTTCCCAGGAGTCACGTGTATCCCCTGTCACAGGCGGAGACGGTGGCTATGGAAACATATGTCTCCGAATCCCTGCATCAGGGGTACATTCGGTCCTCCATTCACCCGCCTCCGCGAGTTTCTTTTTTGTGACTATCGAGGTCTAAACCAGATCACGGTGAGGTACATTTACCCGCTACCACTCATCGCCACAGCGATTGAGTCAATGCACGAGGCGCGCTTCTTCACCAAACTAGATCTCAGGAGCGCTTACAACCTGATGCGTATCCGCGAGGGAGACGAGTGGAAGACGGCATTCAGTACTACCTCAGGGCATTATGAGTACCTCGTCATGCCTTACGGGTTGATGAATGCTCCATCAGTCTTCCAATCCTTTGTAGACAAGATTTTCAGGGACCTGCATGGGCAGGGTGTAGTGGTGTATATAGATGACATTCTGATATACTCCCACTACACGCGCCGAACATGTGTCCCTGGTGCGCAGGGTGCTTGGTCGACTATTGGAGCATGACCTGTACGTCAAGGCTGAGAAATGCCTGTTCTTCCAGCAGTCCGTCTCCTTCCTAGGGAACCGCATTTCCACCTCGGGGTGGAGATAGAGAGTGACCGCATTTCAGCCGTGCGTAATTGGCTGACTCCCACCACGGTAAAGGAAGTGCAGCGGTTCCTAGGGTTTGTCAATTACTACCGGAGGTTTAGCCGGGGTTTTGGTCAGTTAGCGGCTCCCATTACCTCACTGCTAAAGGGGGGCCGGTACGTTTGCAGTGGTCGGCTGAGGCGGACAGGGCTTTTGGTCACCTGAGGGCTCTGTTTACTTCGGCTCCCGCACTGGCCCATCCGGATCCCTCTTTGGCATTCATAGTGGAGGTGGACGCATCCGAGGCTGGGATAGGAGCCGTGCTCTCTCAGTGCTCGGGTACGCCACCGAAGCTCCACTCCCTGTGCCTTCTTCTCGAAGAAGCTCAGCCCGGTGGAGCGAAACTATGACGTGGGGGAACGGGAGCTGTTGGCTGTCGTCAAGGCTCTGAAGGCGTGGAGACATTGGCTTGAGGGGGCTAAACACCCTTTCTCATCTGGACTGACCACCGCAATCTGGAGTACATCGGGGCAGCGAGGAGACTGAACCCTCGCCAGGCAAGGTGGGCCATGTTTTTCACCCATTTAGTTTTTTCCTTTTCCTACAGACCAGGTTCCCAGAACGTGAAGGCAGACGCACTGTCCCAACTGTATGACACAGAGGAGTGGCCCATGGAACCCACTCCCATACTCCCGGCCTCCTGCCTGGTGGCGCCGGTAGTGTGGGAGCTGGACGCGGACATTGAGCAGGCGTTACGTGCAGAGCCCGCTCCCCTCCAGTGTCCCGCTGGGCGTCTGTACGTGCCGTCTGCTGTCCGTGAACGGTTGATCTATTGGGCCCACACGTCACCTTCCTCTGGTCATCCTGGGATCGGTCGGACGGTGCGCTGTTTGGTTGGGAAGTACTGGTGGCCTACCTTGGCCAAGGACGTGAGGGTTTATGTTTCCTCCTGCTCGGTGTGCGCTCAGTGTAAGGCTCCTAGGCACCTGCCCAGAGGGAAGCTACACCCCTTACCCGTTCCACAGTGGCCTTGGTCGCACCTGTCGGTGGATTTTCTTACCGATCTCCCCCCTCACAGGGAAACACCACGATCCTGGTCGTTGTGGATCGGTTCTCTAAGTCCTGCCGTCTCCTCCCTCTGCCCGGTCTCCTCCCTCTGCCCGGTCTCCCTACGGCCCTACAGACTGCGGAGGCCTTGTTTACGCACGTCTTCCGGCACTACGGGGTGCCTGAGATATAGTGTCTGATCGAGGTCCCCAGTTTACTTCGAGGGTCTGGAAGGCGTTCATGGAACGTCTGGGGGTCTCGATCAGCCTTACCTCGGGGTTTCATCCGGAGAGTAATGGGCAGTGGAGAGAGTGAACCAGGATGTGGGCAGGTTTCTGCGGTCGGGGGAGTGGGCAGCGTTTGTGCCCTGGGCCGAGATGGCTCAGAACTCGCTCCGCCACTCTTCCACTAACCTCTCCCCCTTCCAGTGCGTACTGGGGTACCAGCCGGTTCTGGCGCCTTGGCATCAGAGTCAGACCGAGGCTCCTGCGGTGGACGACTGGTTCAGGCACGCTGAGGAGACATGGGATGCTGCCCATGGTCACCTCCAGCGGGCCGTGCTGCGCCAGAAAGCCAGCGCAGACCGTCACCGCAGTGAGGCCCCGGTGTTCGCACCGGGGGACCAGGTCTGTCTCTCGACCCGAAACCTGCCCCTCCGCCTGCCCTGCCGGATGCTGGGCCCGTGGTTTGTGGGGCCATTTAAAGTCCTGAGTAGAGTGAACAAGGTTTGTTATAGGTTACAGCTTCTCCCCCATTACCGTATTAACCCCTCGTTCCATGTGTCTCTCCTCAGGCCGGTGGTGGTTAGCCCGCTCCAGGAGTCTGAGGTGCAGGAGGTTCCTCTGCCCCCTCTGGACATCCAGGGGACCCCGGTGTACTCTGTTCGATCTATACTGGATTCGAGGCGTCGGGCGAGGGGCCTTCAGTACCTCGTGCAGTGGGAGGGGTACGGTCCGGAGGAGAGGTGCTGGGTTCCGGTGGAGGACGTGTTGGACCCTTCAATGCTGCGGGAGTTCCACCGTCTCCATCCGGATCGCCCTGCGCCTCGCCCTCCGGGTCGTCCCCGAGCCCGGTGTCGGCGCGCTGCTAGAGCCGCGCGTCAAGGGGGGGTACTGTCATGACTTCCGCTGAAGTCGGGTCCTCTCCTTGTTCGGGCGGCACTCGGCGGTCGGCGTCACCGGTCTTCTAGCCATCGTCGATCCACTTTTCATTTTCCATGTGTTTTGTCTTGTTTTCCCCCACACCTGGTTTCAATTCCCTCATTTACTTGTTGTGTATTTACCCAGCTACAAGATGTAGGATCTTAATCTGATCACTCTTTTGTTGCTGATAATTTTTGCTGCACTGCACAGCAGCAAATGTAAACTTGTAGTGTATTTGATTTTTAAAAAGGCTTCTAAAGTTTGTAATTTCTACTTTGAAAATTCAGACTTCTTTTGCCCTAATGAAAAATGTATCAACCTCTACAAAAATGTTTGTTAATTATAATCCACAAAATAATTCACATCTCCTGTTGCTTCAGGATTATTTTCCTGCTGTAGCAAACTGGCTCATATTAAATTCCTACAGCTGTATACACCCTGCTATAGCTTGATAAATATCCCTGCGATAACTGCAATTCTTCCTTATTGCTCCGATCATTGACTAACGGTGAAATGTTTCCCCTCAGAGGTTCACATGTGCTTACAGTATCAACACCATGCTTGATTTACTTTGAAGGGACTCTAGACATGCTCTATTATTGAGTCAGGGACAGACTAGGACCAGAAATCGTCCCGGGCAGGCCCACTGGGCTAAAGATGGACCCGTCCATCTGGCATTTGCCAGAATTGGCAGTCTGCCCCTTCAGTGAGTTCTCTTCATATTCATGAAATTCCATGATCTCAGTGTTGATTTCAGATTGGATTAGTTTAGAACTCCAATATTTGAAGGTGCACGTTAATTGAATTGGATGACCTGATTAATAAATGTCCCTAGTAAAAAAAAAAAACACAGGATGTGTAGCCTAGTTTCTCCACTGAAAGACAATTTGTTGTGTTCACCATGCGCTGCTGCTGCAGTCACTGGCTCTTAATGGCCTTACGTCCATTAATTTTAGATACACTTCCACTTGCCAGCAGAAAATTATGATGAGAAGCAATATAATACATGGGCCGGTCAAGAGCTTAAAAGACAATGTGTGAAAAACACATCAATGTCCCGTATTTTATTTGTATTGTATAGCTTGACAATACCAACAAATGGCCACAAAGTGAAGTAGTCTAGCCACATCTATGACTAAGTGTATGATTTTGCTCTGCCTAATGAATACTCAGAGAGAGAGAGAGAGATGGAAAAAGAGGGGGTCGAAATGAGACAGAGGAAAGGAGTCACACATGTGCATCTAAAACCAACAAAACACCATTTAGTTCTTGCTCCTCTTGTCTTGGAACATCCTATCATTTTGACTGAAGCTCCTCTAATTCAGGACCGCTGAGTGGGATCATTCTTCCAGTGTATCACTGTGCCTGGTCTTTCCAGTCCTGTCTGTCTGTGTGCTCAGGTCTGGGATTCTACTGTTCAAGCCAGTGTGTCTGCAGTAGGGAAATGTGTCAGAGGATGGGAGTTACCTGTAGCCACAGGCAGCCCAGGGAGTAGTCTGATCAGAGAGCTGGGTGTCTCTCACACGTTAAGGAGACATGGCGGGGGATATTGTGGTGGGGATACTCTATAATCTAGTACTACCTCTTCTTCTGCTTGCAGGTAAGTTGGGTTTGGAAGAATGTAAGGTAACAATTCAAGTGTCAGGTAATAATACAGCATGATGGTGGACTTGTTAGTTATTGAGGTCATAGCAGTGGTTTTTCCAGTTCTATTGAGAGATTTTGCTTTTATAACGTGCTTAAAGAATATTGTTAGAAACAGAATTTTGGATGCTTTACAGAAAGCACAAATAATGTATGTGAGACATGTTGTCTGGGGGAATGTGCAGATGAATCCATTAATTCTTGATTCCCCTGATGGTAATGCTTTGAGTGGACACAGAAACATTGGAATAATGTAATCATGTAGTCATTGAGTAAATTGTGCCGTAAAACTGTAATGGGAAATAAAATGTTTTAGTTGTTGAATAGTGTGTTTATTGTATTGTTCTGTTCTCAACAGTACAATATTGAGCATGTGAGTTCAGAGTTGTGTGTAATTGTGCACTAAAATCAGATAACTTTGAACTTTTCAGATTGTGGAATTTTCACTTTGCCCTCAAATGACATAATTTCCGAGTATTCCAAAGGAACATGTTGACAACTGGCCATGCCTCTCTTAATGTTATATCAAATAGACAAAATCAGCTCTGACCAAAATATTATTGCAGATCATTTTATGATGTATTTAGCTTTTGTATAAGAAAGGAAAAATAAACAAATAGGGAAACTTTTGCCTGTCACTTTTAAGACACATTTTCCACGTTAATTAATTGTATTTTTTTTAAGTGTATTTTCTACCTCACCATCAAGTAAAGCAAATCAAGATTCCAAGTAATTTCAATAAGAAATAAATATAATACTCATTAAATTATACTTTCCTTCATTTGAGTGTTCTGTATTATTAAAAGTTTTAAGTTAAAACTAGGATCCATGATTTTGTTGTCAGTGTGTGACCAGTAAGCAGCATTGTTTTTTAGATAGCTACTTGTTTACTGTGTGATGGGGCTTTGTTCAGTCCAACACGTATGCATTTTGTACTAGTAGGTGCAATGGATAAGAGCATTCTATTACCAATGCCTTTTCTCTTTGATGGATAAAACAGTAGGCTATTTGTTTCTAGCAGTTGTTGATTAATTATTGGTTTCTGTTTCAACTGTGCTTATTTGAATTTTCCGTAAGATGGACTCAACATAATGAACAATCACATAAAATATAGCACCCAATACAAAAATTACAGTATATACCTAGATATTATATTATACATACAAATAAACATCCATGTAAAATCTTTGTTATCTCTCCATAGCGTCATCCTTCCGGTACAATGGTCTGTCTGTGGTGTATTTCCTTTTCCTGCTCACCCTTCCCCTGCTGCCAAACCCCTCTCTCACCTCCATGCAAGGTAAGACCTCAGATGAACACCACTGGGTCTGAAATGGCACCTCAAGTTCTAGACTATAAACAATAAGGCACATTTTATTCCAAGTTACACTGTATTTTATTTATGCTACAGGGTCCTCTATATGTTTTAATGTTTGCTAATAAACACCATGTTTGATCAATGTGGCCTTTGGGAGACAAATCATTTTAATGTTCATGTTTATTGTGCTGCCTGTCTATTATTTCCAGAATAGTGTTATATTACACTCATATAGGGTTCTTCGGTTTGTCCACATTGGGGAAACCTTTTTGGTGCCAGGTAGAACCCTTTGCAAAGGTTCCTACCTAGAACCCTCTATGTAGGTTTCTTCATAGAACCCCCTGTATAAGGTTCTGCCTGGAACCCTCTATGAAAGGTTCTACCAAGAACCATTTTATAATCTAAAGATTCTTACTAGAACCATCTATGAAGGGTTCTACCCGATAACCGTTTTATCTTTGGAGGGTTCTTCCTAGAACCGTCTATGAATGGTTGCACCAGCTTCATTAGCCTTTAAAATAAAATTCTTTATAACAATAATTACATATATCAAAATGCCTTTATTTGAAGGCCTGCTTATACCCTAACACATCAGGCTTGGAAGTCACATTACGCTGGTTTGCAAATAGATGTGTAATTCCTACTGGAATCTAGCCAGAGTTAGGATATTCAACAAGTGGATTTTTTTATCACCTGCAACCTGCATTCAGAATGACTGCCAGGGTAGGTGGGGTTGAATATTGAGACTACCTCAATCATCTAAACTGGAACTACATTCCCAGTAACGGGCATAATAAGTTGTGTGTAATAATTACTAACAGATTGGATTAGTTTAAAAAAAGCTTATTTATCTTTGTGTAGCATAAAATGTGTCAACCAATGCAAAACACAGATATTAAAACAAACAATTCTGAAAATAACCCACAATAGAGCATGCTGGGAAATATGGCTCCATGTAGAACCCTTCTTGCCTTCCAAAGAACCCTTCTTCCCTTTCAAAAAATCCTTCTTCCCTTTCAAATCATCATAGGATGTCAAAGGTTCTAGGTAGGACCCTTTGCCTTAGAAATAACCCTTGTCTTCCAAAAAGGGTTCTTCAGATAAAAACAGTTCTAAGTAGAACCCTATCCCTCCACAAAGAACCGTTTTGGAACCTTTTTTTCTAAGAGTGTTGCAGTGTGTGTGTGTGTGTGTGTGTGTGTGTGTGTGTGTGTGTGTGTGTGTGTGTGTGTGTATGTTGTGTGTGCAAGTTTGTGTGATTCGTCAACTCATATTGACCAACATACAAACATGTGTGTGCATTCTATTGTATGTTTATCAATAAAGTTGATGAATTAAAAGATTGGCCATGTACTTTGTAAATGGATGTAGCCAGTATGGCCTGATCTATTATGTATAACCTAGTAATTACATACTGTAGTGGAATGAAATGTTGTGGTGTCAGCGTTTGCGAGATGGTGGCATGCTGGACTGTTAGCCTTTTTCTCTTTAAAAGCTTTGTTGATAATTTTTCAATCTTTGTCTCGCTAATATGACACCACCCCTGGGTTGAGTGGTCAGGGGTGGGGTGCAGAGATTAAACACATCATACTGAAGCAGAATTGACCGGCCTTCACTTAGTAGAGCAGAAATGAAACAAAGCTTTTAGTAAAAACCCGGGCATCGGAAGCCCATTTGCTGGCTCAGCTAATGCTGCACCATTCCACCAGGCCTCGTTTTCACTCTTCTCTCTTAATTATAGGGGTCAGCCTCTGTTAATATGCCACTGATGTCTTACTGCTCTGTTCTGTTCGGTTATTGCCTACAAAGGTAATTGTTGGCTTTTGTTGGAGTTGAATATTTTAACATTTCAAGAACACCCCCTTAATATAAAAAGAACATTATAAATCTTTGTCTTCATAGATACGGTATCTATTCGATGTACACACACAATTAAACTGAAACCAAATGTCTTTGTTAAGTACAACTGTTATCTTTTTTTGATTGAATTTGTTCTGCTGTTCAGGGGAATCCAGATCCATGAAGCCTACTTTATTAAACTATCAATCACAGAAACTGCTCTTAAGACACAGAATGACTCCGTGGTTAAAATAGTGCTGTTAGGCATCCTATGGGAAGGCAGAATGTGACCATCCTCGTTTAGTAAGCACAGCTCACTATGTATCTGTAAGTACAGAGACCGATAGTATCTGCATTCCCACAGTAGACTCTACCACTACCCTCGGGCATTACGATGGGGGAAAATGGAGTAAAAAAAGGCTATTTAAAGTAACAACCTAATTACATGCAGTTTAATTTTGTAATTAAAAAAATACAAAATTTAACCGGGCAAGTCAGTTAAGAATAAATTCTTATTTTCAATGTCGGCCTAGGAACAGTGGGTTAACTGCCTCGTTCAGGAGCAGAATGACAGATTTTTACCTTGTCAGCTCGGGGATTCAATCTTGCAACCTTTTGGTTATTAGTCCAACGCTCTAACCACTAGGCTACCTGCTGTCCCAGTGACCCCCCTACGGATGATAACAGAATACCGACTGGCTGATCTGAATACCTTGTATGTGTCTTGGAGGGGTAGGGAATAGGAAGAAAGACATTATTTCTCACAAAAATTGAAAGTAAAGTTTCCATTCTATTCTATTCTCCCCCCAGTAATCTGTGTCTCTGGTCTTCTATTTCTGAAGGAAAAACAGGGACGTTCCTGCTGCTCATCTGTTCTACCAGCGTGACGTTTCTGGCTCTCCAGTGTTTCATGCAGATCACTTTTGCCTACGTGCCTCAGTATGGTAAGATAACACCAGCCTCTATCAGCTCACTGAGCTACTAACAACAAATACTCAGAGATGCTGCTGGACAGCAACCAAAAGAAAGACATGTTTGTTTTAGCCTTTTAATGCACAGAGAGTATAATGAACTTACTCATTCAAGAAAACATTTATGAGGGTGGATGTTGCTTTGGAATTTTGCTGATAAGACGAGACTTGATTTCTATCTGTTGTTCAACAGAGAACGAATATTGGGAGAATATTCTCTACCATCTGGGCATTGTACGGTAGGGCAACATTTTCTTTACTTTTTAAAAACTAACTGGTGTTATTTCTAATGTGGGTGTTGTTAATCACTTGATGTGTGTTGTGTCCCTAGGTTCAGTTTGGTGGATGCAGGGAATATTGTGCGTCTCTTAGCCCCTGATCTGGGGCTATTCCTGTCAGGGCTCTTCATACTGCGCCTGGTCAGGAAGCTGCTGCGCCCCAAGCCCCAACTTAAACAGAACTGTATCGCACCCTCTGACCCTGAGGTATGCACATGGCCAATTTCATCTGCCTCTTTTGTTCAATTCACACTACACAGAAGTTTAACCATTATTGTTTTAAATGAGAGCGTTAGAAATGTAGATCATACATGCCAATATGTTGTAAAGAATTTGAAGGTGAGGCGCATCACCTTGTCATGCAGTATTTCAGCACTTCTTCTCTAGTGGTTTGAACATGGAACTCCTTTAGATTGAATCTGTTACAAAGTAAAATGGTGTTATGTCTGTCCAACTAGTGCTCTTTTGACAAGCAGGATGTGGAGATGTCCGACTCAGAGTCTGAGGTTGGCAGTGAAGTCACAGACGGCTCGTCTTATGACAGCTCAGATGAAAGCATAGCGGTGCCCGCAGCCCTTCCTCAGTTTGTCCAGAAGTTCATTGCATTTTCCCTTGGACTGCGCCTCTTGCTGTCCGCCATCATGAACACAGCAGGGAAAGTAGTTGTCACCATACTACTAGGGCTGGCAGGTACATCTCAAAAGGATTTCCTTTCCTTGCTGTGGATTGTAATCTAATTCATTGCATTCAAAGAAGTTCCTTTGGACTCTTATGTACTATTCTTGCGAGCCAGACTCAAAGTCTTGCATTGGCTCAGCCTTCTCCGCTGTATAGCCCAGCCAAATGAAGACAACTCATTTACTATCTGCTCCTCCACACTACTATAATCTTCTCCTTTCTCCCCTTGACTGGTGCTTATCCCCATGTACCAGGCATTGCTCTGCCCTCCCTGACCTCAGTGGTGTATTTCGGGACGTTCCTGGGCCTGGTGTGGTGGTGGGTTTTTCTCCACTCCTTCAGCTTGCTGCTCTTCGGTACCCTCTGTGTGATGATGGCTATATTCAGCGCCGGTCACCTGTTGAGCCTCTACCTGTACCAGCTGCCCCTGGCCCAACAGATCATACCCCCACAGGACGTCTACGCCAGGTGAGGCCATGGGACCAGGATGTAGCATCACAGGATACTGGCTGGACACTGACTGTACAGATACACACAGTCCTTTTTACCATATTGGTTTGCTGGCTGAAACCCAGCCACTGAAAAACGTATTGTATTTATTCATATTGTCGAAATAGAAAATAATTACACACTCTACTACACTGGACACAGACATACACAAATCCCTGTTAAATTTCATAAACTGATACATGCCATCTATCCACTGTGAATATTGTTTGTTAACCGATCTGGTGTATCTCTCTCTGATTTTGTTCAGGCTGTTTGGTATAACAGCGGTCATCCAAACCAATGAGACTGAGCCATACAGTCTGGGTCTGCAGCCAGACATCAGCTGGCCTGTCTTCACCAACCCCATGGTGCTGCTGCTCCTTTATTACACACTGGTGGCTCTGCTGCACAAGTGGGTCAACATCACTGAGGAAGAGGAGGTACTTTAACTAAGACTGAGGCACCAATGCAACTAAGAGGCCTAAGTTATTGATTGCGTCCGAAATGGCACCCTATTCCCTATATAGTGCACAACTATATGACTAGGACTCTATATAGTAAATAGGGTGCCATTTCATATGCAGCCAATGACTTGTTGATGAAAGAAAAATGGGGTTTAAGCTGCTGGCTTATGCTTTATTGGAGGTGTTCATTGTGTGTCAGCCATTTCATGGTGCTGTCTGTGTATTTCTGCCAGGATACTCTGGAGAAGTCTGAGAGTCCAGTAGAAGCCCTTGAGGATCCCCCCAGCTTCTCCAAGATCTTATTCATCTCAGGAGACAGACTGGAGGTGTTAAAACCTTCTACATTTCCCAATCCTCTTGAAGTGTTACCAACATGATTTTCTACAGATTTCTTGAACAGTTGTCTTTCTTTGTCTATTACAGCTACTGACCAGTACGGATGATGAAGCGTACATGCCAGATGAGGAGGTACATGAACTATATTCTGCTCTCCCAATGTGCCCCAAAGTGTTGTTGTTATAACTACTTTAAAGAGACTTTAAATGTCTGGTTAGACACTGTAAATTTGATGTGCATCACTTTTCTTCAAAGACAAAATTCATAGTAACCAGTTTTTCCTCTGCAGCCAATGGTTTTACTGATGAGCAGATCATGGCATGATCTGAGAGAACAGGAGATGGGGTCAATGATGGGAGGGCCAGCGGCAGGATATACAAACTGCTACCCTCCACCACAATATGAAGGAATAGACTTGGCACCCTCACAAGGTAGATGACGTATGGGAAGTATTATTGGTCACATTTTATTTGGATAGTCCGGAATGCTCATCTGTAGATGCATAACTATCTGTTGACAAGCAACTGCTTGCTAATGTTACGGTTAGGGTTACGGTTAGGTTTAGAATAAGGGTAAGGGTTAAGGTTAGGGCTAGTTTTAGGGTAAGGGTTAAGTTTAGGGTTAGATTAAAGGTTAAGGTTAGGGTTAGAGCTAGGGTTAGGATTAGTAAATAGTTGAAATGTTACTGTAGAGAATCTACAGATGGACTATCCAAATAAAGTGTTACCGTATTATTTATATCCACCTGAATATTTTGATCTTACCCAGTCATGAATAAATGGTAGTAAACTGATAGTGAATAAATATCCCTCACTAGTGTAGAAACTGACACGGCACAGTTTTAAAATATGGCAATTATATGGAATAGAAACTCTTCTAAACTCCTTCCTCCAGCTGTTTCTCCTCTCTCAGAGTCAGAGGAGTTGAAAGAGATGAGTGAGGAAGAGAAGGAGAGGAGTGAGGAAGAGAAGGAGAGGAGTGAGGTGTCGATGAGTGATACAGAGACTGTTCCCACCCCTCCTGGCCCCAGTGGACTGGTTGTGTTCGGCTTGTTCATCATGAAGCACAGCTACGTCAGCGCACTCATCATCATGATGGTAAACCACTTTAGTCACTGAACAATTCACTTTCTGAAAACAATTCCTTTAAAAGTCAAACTGAATAGAGATCAATTACCTTCAATTACCTTCATAAACATGGTTATATAACTATACTAGGAAAAAAGTCCTGCCTAAAAGGGTTCTTCAGATGCCCCCATAGCAAAACCCTTTGAAGAACCCTTTTTGGATCCAGGTAGAATTGTTTCGGGTTCCATATAGAACCCATTCCTCAAAGGGTTCTACATGGCACCCAAAAGGGTTCTCCTGTGGGGACAGCTGAAGAACCCTTTTGGATCCCATTTGTGTATTTAAGATGTGTAGAGTGTCAGCGCAGGTAGCCGAGTGGTTAGAGCATTGGGCCAGTAACCGAAAGGTTGCTGGATGGAATCCTTGAGCTGACAAGGTAAAAATCTGTCGTTTTGCCCCTGAGCAAGGCGGTTAACCCACTGTTCCCCGGGCGTTGAAGATGTGGGTGTCTATTAAGGCAGCCCCCTCACCTCTCTGATTCATTCTGTTGGATAACTGACTAGGTATCCCTGTCTGCTGTGTTCCTTCAACCCCTCAGGTGTGGAGCATCACCTATAACAGCTGGCTGACGTTTGCCCTGCTGGTGTGGTCATGTCTGATCTGGATAATGCGTGACCGTCGGCGCTATGCCATGATGAGTGCTCCCTTCCTGGCAGTGTACGGCACCGTGCTGCTACTGCTTGCCTTCCTGAGCAGTCTGAGGCTGCGGCGGGACGAGCTTTACCCTGACCTAGCCCACGCCGTGCTGGTAGACTTTGACATGGCCACTTACCCAGCACCCTGCGTCCACCTGGGAGCCAAGGTGTTCTACGCCTTTAGCTTCTTGCTTCTGTTCCGTCAACAACTGAAGGAGAAACAGGAAGAGCAGGATCTGAAGGAGTCAGAAGAGTCTCTGGATGAAGTCAAAGTGCTACCACGTCTGGACTCTTCTCCTTTTATGCATACTTTATGGATTCAAACTGATAAAGTCACATTCTCTAATAGAGTAACACATGCATTAGAAATGAAAATGATAGTGTACCCAGGTGTCTGTAACATTCTTCACTTAACAGTGCTCTAACCCACAGAGGTGTTTGACCCTTTGAACCAGGTCTACATTGTGTTTGACCCTTTGAACCAGTTCTATGTTGTGTTCCTCCTCTCCCTTAGCGGATGAAGGTGACACCTCCCTCATAATGGAGATGCTGGGTTCAGCGGTCAAGGGAACCCTGGTGAAGTACTGGATCCTGTTCTGCTGCTCCATGTTCTTTGTGGTCAGCTTCTCCGGGAAGGTGATGGTCTACAAGATCCTCTACATCGTGCTGTTCCTCTTCTGTGTCGTCCTCTATCAGGTGGGCCTCATGCTTACTTCTAGATAATGTTAAACCAATGTTGTTGTGTATACTACACAGGAAATACCATATGGATTGTGCTATATAAATAAAGTTTATATTATATAAGATTCTATATACAATGTTATTAAAAAGAGAAGGGAATTTACAAACTGAGTGAAAGATTGTGTCAAATGACAAGGAAAATGTCTGTGAAATTCTTTGATTTAAGAGCCATATAATCTAGTTGACCAAAAAGTTAATTTCAGACCCTCGCTCTGTAAATACGGAACCTTATCACTGACCCCACTCACCCTTACACAGTATGATTGTCTCACACCCTAGTGATGCTACTGATATGGTAATTAACTAACTAACTAATAGTCATCATTAGCTGTTTACGGCACTTAAGAAGCGAAGAGGGTCAACAAAACATTATGACACATTTACTGCCCCTTTGCATCCAATACCTCAACGACAGCTCGAGACTCTCATCAATACAGATCCGGTTATGAATATTGATCCTACTTCGTAAACACAGACACAAAACATTTCTGCTGCTGTTTTCCTGGTTTCCCTCCCCATCTTGTATTTCTGCTGACCTTTTAGCTCTGAGCACTTACAGAAGCTTAATGGCTTAACTACTACCTCACACCACACATACTGTAAGGAAGCCAAGATGATCCTTTTGTTTATCATTGCCAGCAGCATCGTTGTTTCACATACAGTCTGACTGAGGGGAAATATATATTGCGTATATTGCTGCATTAAATTTAATAATTTAGTTATTATTATATAAATAAATTGTGAATGTGTAATTAACATATGAAGACAGGGGACACATTCTTTTCACACCACTTTGATACAGCTACAACTGGAAGTGATTTTCATAGCAGGTTAGGAGAGCATTTTCGCTAACCGCAATCCTTTTCCTAGCCTAACCTAATTCTCCTAACCTGCTAAGTTAATTCTCCCAACCTACTGCGTAAGTTTTCCTAGCCTGCTAAAAAAGTAACTTCCGGTCGTACACTCTTAGAAAAAAATGGGCTAAGTAGAACCATAAGGGGTTCTTCGGTTTGACCCCGTAGGGGAACCTTTTTTTAATGCTGTGTAGAACCCTTTGCAGAAGGTTCTATCTAGAACCCTCTATGTATGGTTCTTCAAAGAACCCCCTGTATATGGTTCTACCTAGAACCCTCAATGAAGGGTTCTGCCTAGAACACATTATAAATCGGTTATCATCGAAAGGTTCTTCCTAGAACTGTCTGTGAAGGGTTCTACCGAGAACCCTTTTATCTTTGGAGGGTTCTTCCTATGAGCGGTTCCAACAGCCTTATTAGCCTTTACAATTGCATTATTTATGATAATACATTACATATATCATAAGGCCTTTATTTGAGGGGCTAATAATACCCTAACATAGTGATGTTGCCATATCAGGCCTGCAAGTCACATTATGCTAGCTTGCAAAGTGATGTGTAATTCCTATTGGAATCCAGAGTTAGGAATTGTTAACTTCTACGGGGGCTAATGTGATTAGCATGTCAACATGTGGTTGTAAGTAACAAAACATTTCCCCAGGGCATAGACATCTGATATGGGCAGAAAGCTTAATTTCTTATTAATCTAACTGCGCTATCCAGTTTACAGTAGCTATTACAGTGAAATAATACCATGCTATTGTTCGAGGAGAGTGCACAATTATGAACTTGAAAATGTATTAATAAACCAATTAGGCACATTTGGGCAGTCTTGATACAACATTTTGAACAGATATGCAATGGTTCATTGGATCAGTGTAAACCTTTGCACATACACTGCTGCCATCTAGTGGCCAAAATTTAAATTGTGCCTGGGCTGGAATACATTATGGCCTTTCTTTTGCATTTCAAAGATGATGGTACAGAAATAAACCTCATGTTTTTTTCTTTGTATTATCTTTTACCAGATCTAGTGTGTTATATTCTCCTACATTAATTTCACATTTCCACAAACTTCAAAGTGTTTCCTTTAACATGGTATATCCTTGCATCAGGTCCTGAGCTACAGGCAGTTAGATTTGTGTATGTCATTTTAGGCGAAAATTGAAAAAAAGAGGTTTGCAACGCCCGCGCACGCGATGCTCCCGGTGTGGTCAGCCTATTAAAGGTTTACTGTCTTCTAAAAAGGGTTCTTCAGATCAAAACAGTTCTTGGTAGAACCCTATCCCCCCGCAAATAACCCTTTATTCTAAGAGTGTAGCTGTATCGAAGTGGTGTGAAAAGAGTGTTTCTCTCGAAGACTGAGATGATAAATGGGTTTGAAAAGTCAACTTGTTTTGTGGACGCCTGTTGTCATGAAATGTGGGTAGTAATTGAGGAAAATCAGAGCGCTTGAATGATCTTTCTAAAATAACATATTTTACTGTTAACATTGCTCCCTGTGATTAGTATTTGTAGAGTGATTTGACCTTGATTATCATGGTATTGATGTTACCGTTCCTCAGATCCGTTATGACGTATGGAGGCGAGTGCTAAAGTACTTCTGGGCAGTGGTGGTGGGCTACTCCATGGTCGTCCTGATAGCCATCTACATGTACCAGTTTAAGACAGTGTCTGGCCTGTTCAGACAGATCATGGGCATGTCTGAGGAAGGGTGAGTGTGTATGGTGGCACTGTGGCCAGCCCTATACATTCACAGTGCTTCTTATGCCTCCATATTGTTGTAGTCACCCCAAGACTTTAAAGTGCTACAGTGTTAATTGATTCATTGGCCAGAAATTCCTCATATCTTGTATTCTGTGTCTGAAAGTCTCCCTGATGATCCATGACTAATAACATACTGTAGACATCCCAGGAGGTTGCTGGCACCTTAATTGGGGAGCACGAGCTCTTGGTAACGGCTGGAGCGGAATCAGTGGAATGGTATAAAATACATCAAACATGTGGTTCCCATGTGTTTGATGTCATTCCATTAGCACCGTTAGCACCACTGGTAGATGTTATATGCTCAGTGCTGTCCCTGTCCTCTGTCCTCTAGTCTGCGTGATCTGGGGTTGGAGCAGTACAACACTGTGGAGCTGTTTGCTCGGATCCTCCTCCCTGCAGCCTTCCTATTGGCCTGCATCCTGCAGCTGCACTATTTCAACCAGGAGTTCCTGGAGCTCACCAACCTGGACAACATACCTGTCCGCCAGGGACAAACCAGGTGGGACAGCTAACCTGATCACAACCCCTGGGATATTTAAGCAATAAGACCCGTGGGGTGTGGTATATGGTCAATATACCATGGCTAAGGGCTGTTCTTACGCACAACGCAACGTGGAGTGCCTGGATACAGCCCTTAGCTGTGGTATATTTGCAATATACCACAAACACCGGAGGTGCCTTATTGCTATTATAAACTGGTTACCAACGTAATTAGAAGAGTAAAAATAAATGTTTTGTCATACAACGTATACGGTCTGATATACCATGGCATTCAGCCAATCAGCATTCAGGGCTCGAACCACCCAGGTTATAATGTGCTTTATATCAGGGAGGAGGGAACTGTTACTAGTCCATCAAAGTGGTCCTTTCATGTCATTTTCATGTCAACTGATATTTTTAGAGGCATTTTCTTCAAGGTCCAATGCAGCTGTTTTCATCTCAATATCAAATAATTTTTTGTGTAACAATTAAGTACCTTTCCAATGAAAATGGTCAACAAGAAACAAAAAAATCTTCTTAGCAAAGAACAATTTCTCAAACAATAATTTTGCTAGGACTGTCTGGGAGTGGTCTGAGTGGGGAGGTGAAAACAGAAAACAAGCTGTTATTGGCAGAGAGGTTTGGAACTCTCTTTCTTATTGGTCTATTAACTCATTTACCGTCTAGTGATGTCTTCCCACCAAAACAGGTTGAAATTTCAGGTGGTCTTCTCAAACAGCTCTTACACTAAATGGGCATTATCATAATTTTCACAATTTCATGGTATTATTCCAACCTCATATTGTGGAAATATATTTAATAATGTTTTGACTGCACTGAGCCTTTAATTAAAAAAAAGATGTACAATGTATCAGTATAATCAAAAAATTGAAAATGGAGTAAATTAATGTAATGATCTGATTGCTCCAATTATGTTTAATTCTTTGGAAAAAACATGCTGTCATTCTCCACTCATCTCTATGTTGTGTCTCATCTATTCTGTCCATCTCTCTTCATCCAGAGAGGAAGAGCTGAGAAAATCAGTCAATGTGATAGCTGACATGTAAGAGCTGCATTTCTGTCTCCGTGAATGGCATGCTTCACACACCGGGGTTTGCCCAGTGTTTCAGAAATCTTAAACACCCTTAGTCGGACAAACTTAAAGTATAAAAAAGGAGTCAAGCTCATGCTTTGATAATGCGTTGCAGTAATATACAGAGAAGGCAACCCCATTTTAATGGTCAAAAATATATTTGGGTGATATCATTTCATTCCATCAGTCCATTACGAATTCTTAAAAATGGTCATGTAATATTTTTCAGATAATTTAAAAGAATGTTTGCACTCTAAGTACAGTGTTTATCTGATTTGTATCTTTCCTCAGAATTAAAGAAAACATTGAAAAGTTACAGAAACGGTACATTTTTCCATACAATATCCTTCCTTTACATGTATTGTATCATTATTATACAGTATGTACTGTATATGGTGTATTACTTATTATATGACTTGCCTACCGTCTCCCTGCTAGGATGGCGAAGGAGCAGAGTAAGCAGATGAGTGGGGAGTCAGGACGTGTGGGGAGTCAGCACACGCTGGACAGTGACGGACTGTCTGCCTCATCAGAGAAGAAATCTGAGGAGGAGCGGGAGGGAACAGGTGTGTGCCACTGAGATTCAGATTCTAATTCACTGTACCAAAAGTAAGCTCATTTTAACAGCACATAGACAATACAAACAAATATGCCACATAAACGAAACAGTCTGCGAAATATCACATCTTTTATCTGACCCTGAGTCTGGTGTCCTTGTTGTGTCCGGTCGGCGCCCCAGAGGAGCGTCTGACACAGTGGGGGTTGATGGTGGACCGGGCCGGCCTGCTGCTGCTCCAGGCTCTGGCTGTCTTCCAGAGGGCTCAAGAGATAAGTTGGAGGCTGCTAGAGCTCCACAGCCTCAAGATTGTCTCTACCGGCATCATCTGGGTGTCCCTGCAAGAGGTCAGAGGTCTTTACGTGACCCTGAAACTCCATGTTGTCATTGTACCTTTACCCCATTTAGAGTACATTTTATGGTGCATCTACTGCATTTCACTACACTGATTTCACCACAAACGCTGTGTAGGGGGTCTGCACTAAACATGTGCTTTCATGCTTTGCGTTCCTTTGCCCAAGGTGTCTCTGATGAACTTCTTGTTTCTGGTACTGTGGGCCTTTGCCCTGCCCTTCCCCCGGGTCCGCCCCATCGCCTCCAGTGTGTCCTCAGTCTGGGCCTGTGTCATGGTGGTGTGTAAGATGCTGTACCAGCTCAAGGTCATCAAACCTCTGGAGTACTCCTCCAACTGTACCACTGTGAGTTTACTTACCGCTAGAATGCAAAACACTGACCAAATACTGAAAATGAATTATTCTGTAGCATCAATATTTACTTGGCAATGGTTGGCTCCCAAGGGAATTATGTCATGTTTGCGTGCATGTGTGTGTGTGTGACTATCTACATTTGCAGTAGTATGCATCTCTGTTTGTGCAGAGCCTGGTGTCAGTTAATGGGACAGGGCTGGAGCTGGAGGGGAACATGGCAGAGCTGCTGAGGAGGTCTGTGCTTTATGTGAAGCCTGTTGACCCAGCCATATGGTGTGGAGAGCTGCGCAAGTGTGAAGACAGGATCCTGCCCTGTCTCAGGGTAAGACAAGCTTTTCACGTAGTGTCTGTGGTTATTTAGTAATATTGTAATAATGTCATTTGTCAGTCATGCCATGCACTGTATGGCCATGAAAACCATTGAAAGAGAGATATTGAGATGTATGCGTTTTAATAACAGATTAATACACAATGGTAAGTATGGTACATAGAAATGAATATCCTATTATTAGTGTGGTAGCTTCATTAATCTGTGGTTCTATCGTCTGAGTGTTCTTTGGTTGTGTTTTTAATGTCAGAACCAGCTGATGGTGCTGGGGCTGCTGGTGTTTGAGGTGACGGTCCATAGACACCAGCTCTACTATCGCCTCCACAATGACCTCAAGGTCCCCACCTTCAGCATCATCTTCCAAGGCATCACACGCCAGCACCTGGACCAAGGCATCCTGCCCTGCATCAAGTACTTCATCAACTACTTCTTCTACAAGTTTGGCCTGGAGGTACAGTAGCTACAACCAATATAGCTCTTTTACTGTAGCTTCTATTTGAGATTTTGTGCTGTTAATCTATATGTTTTCATTTTGAAGGATCATCATGTCACAGTGGTTGCATAGCTCTTTGAGATGGTCTTCCTGTCCCTCAGGTGTGCTTTGTGGTGGCGGTGAATGTGATTGGCCAGCGGATGGATTTCTACGCGCTGCTGCACTCCTGTGCTCTGATGGCTGTTCTGTCACGACGACGCAGGAAGGCCATAGGGGAGGTGTGGCCTAAGTACTGCTGCTTCACTGCAGGACTCATGGTGCTGCAGTACCTGCTCTGTATCGGCATCCCTCCCGCTCTCTGTGTCGGTAAGGAGAGATATCTGGAGATATCTGGAGATTACAATGTACTACAGTAATTGATGTGTATTTACATAGGCCTCATTCTGGAGTTACTACCATTAAAAACATGTGTAGTTACCCTGTGATAGAATAGTAAATAGTTTCTATCACTGCTTTCTTAATTTTCTCCTCTATCTGTCAGATTATCCATGGAGGACCTCCAGTCAGGCCCTGACCTCCAACCTCATCAAGTGGCTTTATCTGCCTGACTTCGCCATGCGTCCTGCCCCTTACTTCATTTTCTGTGAGTCTCTCTGTCTTCATCCCAGCCATTTCCAATTTCAGTAATTTTGGGGAAATCTCCTATTGACATTCTTTCTTGATTTACATGAAAGTATGAATGCATATCTCAGGGATTCAGGCCATTGACTACTATACAGTGCATTTGGAAAGTATTCAGTCCCCTTCCCTTTTTCCACACTTTGTTACTTTACAGCCTCATTTTAAAATGGATTAAATAAAAAAAAATCCTGATCAATCTACACACAATACCCCATAATAACAAAGCGAAAACAGTTAATTTTTATTTCAGCAAATGTATTACAAATAAAAAACAAAAATACCTTATTACATAAGTATTCAGACCCTTGCTATGAGACTCTAAATTGAGCTCAGGTGCATCCTGTTACCACTGATCATCCTTGAGATGTTTCTACAACTTGATTGGAGTCCACTTGTGGTAAATTCAATTGATTGGTCATGATTTGGAAAGGCACACACCTGTCTGTATAAGGTCCCACAGTTGACAGTGCATGTCAGAGAAAAAGCCAAGCCATGAGGTGGAAGGAATTGTCCGTAGAGCTCCAAAACAGAATTGTGTCGAGGCACAGATCTGGGGAAGGGTACCAAATAATGTCTGCAGCATTGAAGGTCCCCAAGAACACAGTGGCCTCCATCATTCTTAAATGAAAGAAGATTGAAACCACCAAGACTCTTCCTAGAGCTGGCCGTCCGGCCAAACTGAGCAATTGGGGGAGAAGGGCCTTGGTCAAGGACCAAGATCCTGATGGAGATGGGAGAACCTTCCAGAAAGACAACCATCTCTGTACCACTTCACCAATCAGGCCTTTATGGTAGGGTGACCAGACGGAAGCCACTCCTCAGTAAAAGGCACATGACAGCCCGCTTGGAGTTTGCCAAAAGGCACCTAAAGGACTCTCAGACCATGAGAAACAAGATTCTCTGGTCTGATGAAACCAAGCTTGAACTCTTTAGCCTGAATGCCAAGCGTCTTAACTGTTCTTAACTGACTTAAATAAAGGTTAAATAAATGATGGTGGCGGCATCATGCTGTGGGGATGTTGTTCAGCAGCAGGGACTGGGAGACTAGTCAGGATCAAGGGAAAGATGAATGGAGCAAAGTACATAGAGATACTTGATGAAAACCTGCTCCAGAGCGCTCAGGACCTCAGACTGGGGCGAAGGTTCACCTTCCAATAGGACAACAACCCTAAGCACACTGCCAAAACAATGCAGGAGTGGCTTCGGGACAAGTCTCGGAATGTCCTTGAGTGGCCCAGCCAGAGCCCGGACTTGAACCAGACTTACCCGAGAGACCTGAGAGACCTGAAAATACCTGTGCAGCAACGCTCCCCATCCAACCCGACAGAGCTTGAGAGGATCTGCAGAGAAGAATGGGAGAAACTCCCCAATAACAGGTGTGCCAATCTTGTAGCATCATACTCAAGAAGACTCAAGGCTGTAATCGCTACAAAAATGTGATTCAACAAAGTACTGAGTAGAGGGTCTGAATACTTATGTAAATGTAATAGTATAGTCTTTAGTTTTTATGAATTTGCTAAAAATTCTACAAACCTGTTTTTGCTTTGTCATTTTGGGGTATTGTGTGTGAGAAAAAAAACATGTGGTGAGAAAAAAACAACAATTTAGTAAATTTTAGAATAAGGCTGTAACGTAACAAAAAAAAGTCAAGTGGTCTGAATACTTTCCGAATGCCCTGTATATAGTGTGTAATGTAAATCCCTTCATACAACATCAATTTGTATCTCCTACATACACTATATATATTAGTGGATTCGGCTATTTCAGCCAGACCCGTTGCTGACAGCCATGCAATCTCCACAGACAAACATTGGCCTTACTGAAGAGCTCTGTGACTTTCAACTTGGCACCGTCATAGGATGCCACTTTTCAACAAGTCAGTTCGTAAAATTTCTGCCCCGGTCAACTGTAAGTGCTGTTATTGTGAAGTGGAAATGATTAAGAGTAACAAGATCACAGAACGGGACCACCGAGTGCATAGTGCATCAAAAAGTTGTCTGTCCTCAGTTGCAACACTCACTACTGAGTTCCAATCTGCCTCTGGAAGCAACGTCAGCACAATAACTGTTCATCGGGAGCTTCATGAAAGGGGTTTCCATGGCCGAGCAGCCGCAGACAAGCCTAAGATCACCATGAGCAATGCCAATCGTCAGCTGGAGTGGTGCAAAGTTCACCGCCATTGGACTCTGGAGCAGTGGAAACGAGTTCTCTTTAATGATGAAGCATGCTTCACCATCTGGCAGTCTGATTGACGAATCTGGGTTTGGCGGATGCCAGGAAAACGCTACCTGTCCCAAAGTTTGGTGGAGGAGGAATAATGGTCTGCAGCTTTTTTTCATAGTTCGGGCTAGGCCCCTTAGATCCAGTGAAGGGAAATCTTAACGCTAGAGCATACAATGACATTGTATACGATTCTGTGCTTCCAACTTTGTGGCTATAGTTTGGGGAAGACCTTTTCCTGTTTCAGCATGACAATGCACAAAGTGAGGTCCATACAGAAATGGTTTGTCAAGATTGGTGTGGAGGAACTTGACTGGCCTGCACAGAACCCTGACCTCAACCCCATCGAACACCTTTGGGATGAATTGGAACTGGCCAGGCCTAATCGCCCAACATCAGTGCCCGATCTCACTAATGCTCGTGGCTGAATGGAAGCAAGTCCTTGTAGCAATGTTCCAACATCTAGTGGAAAGCCTTCCCAGAAGAGTGGAGGCTGTTATAGCAGCAAAGGAGGGACCAACTCCATATGATTTTGGAATGAGATGTTTGACGAGCAGGTTTTCCACATACTTATGGTCATGAAGTGATCAAGGCAGCCATTTTGTTTTTCTGTGTGTCCAGACGACCACCTCCTGCTCCTATGCTCCTCGCTGCAGTGGAAGGTGTTTGAGGAGGAGAACCGTGCCGCGGTGCGCCTTATGGGGGGGGAGAACGTGGAGATCAGCCGCAGCTTGGACCCACGCTCCTTCAACCAGTACATCCCTGTCAACAACTTCCTCCACTGCAGGTCAGAGGACTCTTTTAAGCTAGTGTGGTCGCAGACCTGTAAGTGCTTTAGACAACTCTTTTATAGTTTTCATGAAACAACTTACAGCCTACAACTAGGGTCCAGAGTTTTTTCCAGTCTGGTCACATGGTATAGAAAAATTCCTGCACCTACTCAATTGGTAATATGGATGTGTCTCTCCTTCCCTCAGGTCCTACCTGGACATGGTCAAGGTGTTTGTGTTCAGCTACTTCTTCTGGCTGGTGCTGTGCCTCATCTTCATCACAGGCACCACCCGCATTAACATCTTCTGCCTGGGCTACCTGCTAGCCTGCTTCTACTTCATGCTGTTCGGGGGCAGCCTGCTCATGCAGCCTGTACGATACATCCTCAGGCTCTGGGACTGGCTCATCGGATACACCTGTTTCGTTATCTGCATGAAGAACCTGTTATCTGTATGTTAGCTAGATAATCACTCACTGTCTCAGCTAGCCTATCCTCAAACCTAGCCTATCCTCGTTGCTGAAAGGGATTTTTCATTCATATACTATGTGTACCACATTGTATTATGCTAATAACACAGTCGGTTTTAATCACTCATCAATGCTAACAGCCTGTTCTGTGTTACTGCACTAATCTAGTCTTCATTCTTTGATGCTAATGTAACAGCTTCACTTACTGACTATCACTGTCTCATGTCCCGTCTTATGTCTCCTCTGAGCTATCTGTCTTGCTGTATGTGTGTGTCCACAGCTTGGCTCATGTGCTTATCTGGACAGCCTGTTGAAGAATGGTTGCTGGCTCATTCAGGCATTCAGCATGGTCTGTACAATCAAAGGCTATGATCTCCGTAAGTGTGACTGATAATCACATTAACACACTGTGTGTGTTGTTGTGCATTTATGTAGCCTGTTCTATCTGTGTCTGTGTGTGTTTAGCTACGTGCACACCTGCGTGTGTGCTTACATATGTGTATATGTGTGTGTGTTCCCAGCTGCTCCTGATGATGAGTGTGAGCTGCCGGAGGGGGAGGCGGGTATCGTGTGGGATGCGATCTGCTTCACCGTGCTCCTGGCTCAGAGGAGGGTTTTCCTCAGCTACTACTTCCTGTATGTAGTGTCTGACCTCAAGGCCTCCAAGATCCTGGCCTCCAGGTTAGAGTTATCTAGTTACTGACCTGACCACTTCCTTACCAGTAAAGTTTTGAGATGACGGTTTATTCATCTATTGAATGAAACCAGCTGAATGTATGACCACATAGGTTGTTTTAATTTCATATTTCAAGGGGTGCTGAGCTCTTTGAAGCCAAAGTGAAGAAACTGGTTGCTGCAAGACTGGAGATGGAGAAGAAGTCTGTGGAGACGCTGAAGAAGCAGTAAGACTTATGCCACAGCAGTTTGTTTGTTCTCATCTAGTGTTCAGTCAAAGTGGTTTGCTATTGTTGCATTGTTTTAATTCACTGTGCTGAACCCTTTCTCTAGGATGGAGAAGATCAAATCCAAACAGAAGAGTAAACCTTGCCAAGGAGACGTAGCAGCGCCCCCTACTGATATAGTGCCAAAGGGTGAGCGTCATGGAGCTAGTAGAAGTTGTCCATAACCACTGACGAAGGGTCCGTTCTTAAACGTATACTCTGATATTTGTATTTACCCCTACTAGAATTGGGAGGTAAGATAGTTTGATCATAGCTCTGTGGTTAGGGGCAATGTTTACCTCCAACCTTTAATATTAGATTCAATAGCACTAGACTATTAAAACTGCTCAAATCGCTTTACATTCTAAGGTGGGGGGAGACTCAACTCATTATTCTTCTCGGTCTCACTGAATGAAAGGATACATTTATGATGGAGGGATGGGATGAATGGGTGGATATGTTTTCCAGGTGAAATTGAGAAGGCAGAGAATGATCAGGAGAAATGGTGGAAACCATGGGTCTCACGGCCTGGTGGTAAGTGTTCCATAAACCTAAGTAATAAGATTCAAATTTGTTCAGTTACAAACAGAACTTCAATAGGGGGAAATGGTTCAATCATTTTCATTTAATCTCATTATGAATTGTCATTTTTTAAATTCAAATTCAAGTAATTTTAAGTGATCAAAACAGTTCACATACTGCAATAGTATAAAGTAGAATGAGCAGGAGTTCATGTCTTTGTTGTTTTACACTTCTGTCTTTCCTCCAGTTGAGAACAACTGTGGCTACCATCTATTTGAGAGTGACAGTGAAGAGGAAGAGGAGGAAGTCCAGGAAAAGAAAGAGGAAGAGACACTAACAAAGAAGAAATCTGCTTTTCAGGTGAGGGACATAGAAGACAAACTACAAAGAGTTGTAAAATAGTCTTAGGGTACGTTGTTGAATGTGCCTCCTTTCTCCACAGTTAGCCTATGAGGCATGGGTCACAAGCTCCAAAGCAGCCCTAAATTTGCACAAAAAAGAAGAGTCAAAGATGAAAAAAGAGGAGAAGAGGAGGGCAAAGAGACAGCTGCAGAGACAGCAAGGTAAGAGGGTCTGGTATGTATGGGACAGTTTGCATAATTTTGTCATAGAGACAGAATAACTAATGTGTTATTTTGTGTCATCATGATTTTAATTGTCTGATCCAAGGCATTGAGAGGGTCGAGTCCAGTGAGGATGAGTTGGAAGAGGAAAATGAAGCGGAGGAGAAAGGTCAACATTCCACCTCAACAGACCCTTCATGAATATACAGTAGAATAACTCTAGAAGTCTGTGTACTGCCACTAACCTGATACAATGTTTCTGTCTTCTCACAGAAAATATATTTCAGAGGATTATCGACTCGCTCAAGTTTTTATGGGTGTTTATCCTGTCCCTTCTGGATGACCTCACTGAGGGCCTGAACTCCTTCTGCAAAGATGGCCTGGACATCTCCAAAGTGCTACGTTTTGAAAGGGCTCTTCTAGGCCAGCAACAGAAGAAGGTGAAGTAACATTCATCCACAAGGGATATGTCATTTGACTTGTAAAACTCTGTTTTAAGTTATGTCCTCCCTGCAGTGTTGACAAAAATAAAATGTTCCTTTTACAGGGGAAAGAGGTGTCACAGGAGAGCGTGAAGCGATTCTATAAGAACTGGATGTCCAGACAGAACACCCTGGCCTCCCTGGAAGACCAGGAAGACATAGTTCCCCCTGTCTCCTCCCCTCCACTAGTACCGTCATCAGCGCGAGGTTACTCCAAGCTGAAACACACCCACTCCAAAATATCCTGGGGTAGCAGCTTGTCCAGGTCAGCATTGATGTAACACCTATAGAGTCTTGATTCGTTAATTCATGAAATCCGTTACCTATTCCATTAGCAGGCTGCATGTATTATACAGAACCGATCAGTTTTAAGTGTATTATTGATTATTTCTACTATTATGCTATTCTGCATTATAACCTCTTTTTGGAGGCTTTATGAATGGCTTCATAGGACCAGGATGGTCAACATGTTTCCCTGTCATCATGTCTTAGCTGCATGACGGATGAGACCCTGCTGGGGTCTCGTCAGCCCACTTTGGATGAGCTGGATGACCCTCCTATACTCCAGGCCACTGCCGACCAACTCAGACGGAAACTACTGAAAACTACCAACCTGGACCTTGACTCATTTGACACTGAAGACCCTCCACTAAGGTAATGGTGACACGTATGCACTTATGGTTTCCTCTGCTCTTTATACCGTACACCATTATTCAAGATGGCGCCAATAGAGATGGTGGCCGTTTTGCCAGCTCCTCCTCAACAAATAAACTCTTATTTTATTTGACTTACTGTATATTTGGTTTCATATCTACTAACTCTCTATACCCCTCTATGAACTCATAGTTTGTTTGACTCCATCTTATATCCATCTTTCTTTCTGAATTACATTTTTCATCAGCCATGATGATACTGTTCCCAATAAGGAGGACAGTAAAGAAGGAGAGGATGCATATGAAGAAGAGGAGGGGGAATATAAAGTGGAGGAGGAGTATAGAATGGAGAAGGAGGAATGGAGGGAGGAAGAAGAGGAGAGGGAAAAAGCTGTGATGCTTTCAGGATCCATCTCCCTGGACTATCTGGAGTGTGATGAGAATAGCGAAGATTTCCCAGACTTCTCCATGCCTCTTAGTGAGACCAGGAACCTCACGGCCAGCGAGCTACTGCTCAACAAGTCAGTCATGGGAGATTGGGACTTGGTTTTTCTTGTTACAATCGTGGTATAGTCAAGTGTACCCATTCAGTTGTATCACAGTACCTTATAGTAAAGTTGAGTATCACAAAAAAAAAGAAAATTCTCACGTACTGTGATTCTCCTCTATTGCAGCATGTTTGGTAACGATGAAATTGAAGAGTCTGATCAGTTCTTCCAGTCTCTCCCGAGACACCTGAGACTGGTGTTTGCCCTGTACAACACCATGGTGTCTAAGTCAGAGATGCTGTGCTACTTTGTGATCATCCTGAACCACATGGTGTCGGCCTCACTGCTCAGTCTGATCCTGCCCATCCTTATCTTCCTCTGGGCCATGCTGTCTGTGCCACGCCCAACCAAGCGCTTCTGGATGGCTGCCATCATCTACACAGAGGTACGCACAGCAGGCACCCCCAACGGAGTGATATGTTGATTGATTGGTTGGCTGGATGATTATTTAGATTGATGGTTAATTATATATAATATACACTATAAATACAAAGGTATGTGAACACCTCTTCAAATGAGTGGATTTGGCTATTTCAGCCATACCATTGCTGACAGGTGTATAAAATTGAGGACACAGCCATGCAATCTCCATAGACAAACATTGGCAGTAGAATGGCCTTACTGAAGAACCCAGTGACTTTCAAGGTGGCACCATCAGAGGATGCCACCTTTCCAACAAGTCAGTTAGTCAAATTTCTGCCCTGCTAGAGCTGCCCCAGTTAACTGTAAGTGCTGTTATTGTGAAGTGGAAACGTCTAAGAGCAACAACGTCTCAGCTGCGAAGTGGTAGGCCACACAAGCTCACAGAATGGGACTGCCGAGTGCTGAAGCGCATTGTGTGTAAAAATCGTCTGTCCTCGGTTGCAACACTCACTACCAAGTTCCAAACTGCCTCTGGACCAACGTCTGCACTTGAACTGTTCGTCGAGAGCTTCATCAAATGGGTTTCCATGGCCGAGCAGCCACAGACAAGCCTAAGATCACCATGCGCAATGCCAAGCGTCGGCTGGAGTGGTGTAAAGCTTGCCGCCACTGGACTCTAGAGGAGCGGAAACGCGTTCTCTGGAGTGATGAATCAAGCTTCCCCATCTGGCAGTCTGACAGACGAATCTGGGTTTGGCGGCTGCCAGGAGAACACTACCTGCCCGAATGCATAGTGCCAACTGTAAAGTTTGGTGGAGGAGGAATAATGGTCTGGGGCTGTTTTACATGGTTCGGTTTAGGCCCCTTTGTTCCAGTGAAGGGAAATCTTAACACTACAACATACAATGACATTCTACAATTCTGTGCTTCCAACTTTGTGGGAACAGTTTAGGGAAGGCCATTTCCTGTTTCAGCATGACAATGCCCTTGTCCAGAACGTGAGGTTCATACAGAAATGGTTTGTCGAGATCGGTGTGGAAGAACTTGACTGGCCTGCACAGAGCCTTGACCTCAACCCCATCGAACAATTTTGGTATGAATTGGAACACCGACTGCGAGCCAAGCCTAATCGCCCAACATCAGTGCCCGACCTCACTAATGCTCTTGTAGCTGAATTGAAAGTCCCCACAGAAATGTTCCAACATCCAGTGGAAAGCCTTCCCAGAAGACTGGAGGCTGTTATAGTAGCAAAGGGTGATCAACTCCATGTTAATGTCCATGCTTTCGGAATGAGATGTTCAACGAGCAGGTGTCCACATACTTTTGGTAATGTAGTGTGTATATCTATATATAATAATATAATAATATATGCCATTTAGCAGACGCATTTATCCAAAGCGACTTACAGTCATGCGTGCATACATTTTATGTATGGGTGATTGATGATTCCTATCTCTTCCAGCTGATTGTGGTGGTCAAGTATTTTTTCCAGTTTGGCTTTTTCCCCTGGACCACCTCGGCCTACCGAGGCATCAATGCGGACCGGCCCTTTGCTCTGCCCAACATCATTGGGGTGGAGAAGAAAGATGGCTACGTTCTCTTTGACTTGATACAGCTCCTGGCTCTGTTCTTCCATCGCTCCATTCTAAAGGTACTGACGGGAATGCTGCTTTCTGTGTTACATCACATAAAAGATAACAAAGCACAATTTTGCAAAACTTCTTCTTCTCTCCGTAGTGTCACGGTCTTTGGGATAACAAAGAGGTTGAGATGCCGGACTTCTTCAAGAAGTTAAAGAAGAAGACTGAGAAGAAGAAGATGAGTGGAGGAGACAAAGCAGGGGATCAGCCGAAGCTAAGACTGCCCTTCCTTCCTCTACAGGCCTCAACTGCATCCTTGTTTTGCAGACGGGGAAAAGCCAACTCCACTGAGACAAACGGTACATACATTCAGTAGCCTAAACAGTGCTGAACTATTCAGTTTGTTTGAGAGTGTATTATAGTTGAAATGGGGTGTTGCCTGAACAGATGGGAAATGTTACCCAACCTGAATATACTAATGTATCTTGATGTAAATGGGATATTCTTGCAGATGATATGCAGCTCAAAAAGCGCCACTTGAAGAAGAGGCACCACAATAAAGTTCCCCTGACCAGGAAGGAAAGGATCAAGAAGCTGATCAGAGAAAGGATGCTAGAGGCTAAAGCTGCTATCATAGAAGTGTGAGCATTTAGCACTCTATACTTACGGATATTCATTGTAGGTGTATTCTGTTACTTTCATTCCATATCCCCGGTGACAACTGGCAGTTTACAAACAAATCCTGGAGGCAGGTCTTTTGATGGGACATGAATGCATCTTTATGTACTGGTTTAAAAATGAATGGACATTTTCAGCCATGGTCCTCTTTTGTCTTCGCAGTGCCCTGCACATATACCTACCTATCAGGCAGTTCTTCTATGACATCATTCACCCAGAGTACAGCCCAGTGTGTGACGTCTACGCTCTCATGTTTCTGATTGACGTGGTCAACTTCGTTGTCATCATATTTGGATACTGGGCTTTTGGGGTGAGAAAAGAGAAAAAAGAGAATACCTGTCTTGAGTCACAATTGAATTTGGAAAGCTATTTGGCCTACTTGTTTCAAGTGGATTTCTTCCACTGTTTTCTTTTTGTGTCGGAACAGAAACACAGTGCTGCTGCTGACATCACAGACGCTATTGGGGAGGACCAGGTCCCATCGGCCTTCCTGGTCATGCTGCTTATCCAGTTTGGGACCATGATAGTGGACCGCGCTCTCTATCTCCGCAAAACCCTCGTGGGAAAATGTGTCTTCCAAGTGGTGCTGGTGTTTGGTATCCACTTCTGGATGTTTTTCATACTCCCTGGGGTGACTGAGAGGTCAGAGTTAATGTTCATTAATTTACAGTTTAATTACAGTGTGAATAAATGTGTAACCATCAAAAAAGGAGCTGCTTATTGACCTTTTTCATGGTCATTCTCTTGTGTTCTAGGAGGTTCAACATGAACCAGGTGGCACAGTTGTGGTACTTTGTGAAGTGCATCTACTTTGGCCTCTCAGCCTACCAGATCAAGTGTGGCTACCCAAATCGTGTGCTGGGAAACTTCCTGACCAAGAACTATAACTACCTCAACCTATTCCTCTTTCAAGGGTACAGTCAATGCTCTATGATAGATTAACAAAGGCCAGAACATCCCATAATACCAGAGTTGTCCCACAGAGATAGTGAGGACTCTAGGGCCCAGTTTTAACATGGACATCGCCATTAAGGACTTCCACTATTTTGAAGTAGTCAACTGGGTGGTACTTCCTATGGGGAAGGATCACATCATGATCGTATACACACACACACACACACACACACACACACACACACACACACACACACACACACACACTACATGTTCATGTTTTTAAATGTACAGTTGAAGTCGGAAGTCTACATACACCTTAGCCAAATACATTTCAACTCAGTTTTTCACAATTCCTGACATTTAATCCAAGTAAAAACTCCCTGTCTTTGGTCAGTTAGGATCACCACTTTATTTTAAGAATGTGAAATGTCAGAATAATAGTATAGAGAATGATTTATTTCAGCTTTTATTTCTTTCATCACATTCCCTGTGGGTCAGAAGTTTACATACACTCAATTAGTATTTGGTAGCATTGCCTTAAAATAGTTTAACTTGGGTCATACGTTTCGGGTAGTCTTCCACAAGCTTCCCACAATAAGTTGGGTGAATTTTGGCCCATTCCTCCTGACAGAGCTGTTGTAACTGAGTCGGGTTTGCTGGCCTCCTTGCTCGCACACGCTTTTTCAGTTCTGCCCATACATTTTCTATTGGATTGAGGTCAGGGCTTTCCAATACCTTGACTTTGTTGTCCTTAAGCCATTTTGCCACAAGTATCCTTGGGGTCAATGTCCATTTGGAAGACCCATTTGTGACAAAACTTTAACTTCCTGACTGATGTCTTGAGATGTTGCTTCAATATATCCACATAATTTCCCTTCCTCATGATGTCATCTATTTTGTGAAGTGCACCAGTCCCTCCTGTAGCAAAGCACCCCCACAACACAATGCTGGCACCCCCGTGCTTCACGGTTGGGATGGTGTTCTTCGGCTTGCAAGCCTCCCCCTTTTCCTCCAAGCATAACGATGGTCATTATGGCCAAACTGTTCCAGTTTTGTTTCATCAGACCAGAGGACATTTCTCCAAAAAGTACGATCTTTGTCCCCATCTGCAGTTGCAAACTGTAGTCGGCTTTTTTATGGCGGTTTTGGAGCAGTGGCTTCTTCCTTGCTGAGCGGCCTTTCAGGTTACGTCAATATAGGACTCGTTTTACTGTAGATATAGATACTTTTGTACCTGTTTCCTCCAGCATCTTCACAAGTTCCTTTGCTGTTGTGCTGGAATTGATTTGCACTTTTCGCACCAAAGCACATTCATCTCTAGGAGACAGAATGCGTCTCCTTCCTGAGCGGTATGATGGCTGCATGGTCCCATGGTGTTTATACTTGCGTACTATTGTTTGTACAGATGAATGTGGTACCTTCCGGCGTTTGGAAATTGCTCCCAAGGATGAACCAGACTTGTGGAGGTCTAAAAAAAAAATTCTGAGGTCTTGGCTGATTTCTTTTGATTTCCCCATGATGTCAAGCAAAGAGGCACTGAGTTTGAAGGTAGGCCTTGAAATACATCCACAGGTACACCTCCAATTGACTCAAATGCCATCCGTTTTGTCACCAAAGCTCCATATACCACCCACCACTGTGACCTGTATGCTCTCGTCGGCTGGCCCTCGCTACATATTCGTCGCCAGACCCACTGGCTCCAGGTCATCTATAAGTCTTTGCTTGGTAAAGCTCTGCCTTATCTCAGCTCACTAGTCACAATAACAACACCCACCCGTAGCACGCGCTTCAGCAGATATATCTCACTGGGCATCCCCAAAGCCAACACCTAATTTGGCCGCCTTTCCTTCCAGTTCTCTGCTGCCAATAACTGGAACAAATTGCAAAAATCGCTGAAGTTGGAGACTTATATCTCCCTCACTAACTTCAAACATCAGCTATCTCAGAAGCTAAACGATCGCTGCAGCTGTACATAGCCCATCTGTAAATAGCCCATCCAATCTACCTACCTCATCCCCATATTGTTTTTTTTACTCTTTTGCACACCAGTATTTCTGCTTGCACATCATCATCTGCACATCTATCACTCCAGTGTTAATTTGCTAAATTGCAATTACTTTGCTACTATGGCCTATTTATTGCCTTACCTCCTCACGCCATTTGCACACACTGTATATAGACTTTTTTTTTCTATTGTGTCATTATGTTTGTTTATTCCATGTGTAACTCTGTGTTGTTGTTTGTGTCGCACTGCTTTGCTTTATCTTGGCCAGGTCGCAGTTGTAAATGAGAACTTGTTCTCAACTGGCCTACCTGGTTAAATAAAGGTGAAATAAAAAATTTAAAAAAATAAAATTGATGTCAATTAGCCTATCAGAAGCTTCTAAAGCCATGACATAATTTTTGGGAATTTTCCAAGCTGTTTAAAGTCACAGTCAACTTAGTGTATGTAAACTTCTGACCCACTGGAATTGTGATACAGTGAATTATAAGTGAAATAATCTGTCTGTAAACAATTGTTGGAAAAATTGCTTGTGTCATGCACAAAGTAGATGTCCAAACCGACTTGCCAAAACTATAGTTTGTTAACAAGAAATTTGTGGAGTGGTTGAAAAACGAGTTTTAATGACTCCAACCTAAGTGTATGTAAACTTCCGACTTCAACTGTATGTAAATTGTAAAGTCTTTTGTCTCTTTCTTTTTTGTTATGTGTCGGACCCCTATAAGACTAGCTGTCACCATTGGCGTAGGCTAATGGGGATCCTAATAAAAAATCCAGGTCATCAGGAGGGATCAGCCAATTAATTATACTTGTGAGAAAACATTCCATAATTGCAGGTGGCAGTATACAACCTTTCAGTTTGTTTTCCAACTCATAGTTGTGAATAATAAAATGGACTACTTTAAAACGAAGATGGCCTCAATGGCGCTGCCATGCTCTCATAGATGCCATAATGGGACATATACAAGGTTGTGTCCTCTAACTATCTCTATGGGTTGTCCCTGTATCCTCCTCAGGTTCCGCCTGGTTCCGTTCCTCATAGAGCTGCGTGCCGTGATGGACTGGGTCTGGACCGACACCACCCTCAGCCTGGGCAGCTGGATCTGTGTCGAGGACATTTATGCCAACATTTTCATACTCAAGTGCTGGCGGGAGTCGGAGAAGGTAACTGGGATGCCGAACTGCCAATAGGCTGGTGGTAGTTGTCAGTCTCAAACTCACCTCCATAGAGAGTAGATCTGACTGATAGTTGATGGTGAATCACTGTAGAATTAAAGGGGTTTTATCTGTCTTCATGTATTTTTTATATATATCTATGAACACTAGACTAAGAATTATTGTATCAAGAACAATTGTGGGCTAATAATTACAACTTCAACTGACCGAAATTGTGTTGAACTATGAATCATATGTCTCTTTAATTTGTACAGAAATACCCACACACCCCAGGGCAGAAGAAGAAAATGGTGGTGAAGTATGGAATGGGCGGCTTCATCATATTCTTCCTCATCAGCGTAATTTGGTTCCCCCTCCTCTTCATGTCATTGGTCAAGTCAGTGGCTGGGGTGACCAATCAGCCTCTAGATGTCTCCATTCAGCTCAGCATTGCAGGATATGAGGTATAGATGACCCCATAAACTCACAATCTTTTTATTTTGGTCAAATGTTCTCCTTCTGTGAGACTGTTGCTGATGTTTTCTGTGTACGTTTTATACAGCCACTGTTCACAATGAGTGCCCAGGAGCAGAACCTGATGCCATACTCAGAGGCAGGCCTCAACCGGCTCACCAACCTCTATGCCACTCACCCGGTAAGAGGATCTTGTTACAACAAGTTGCAAGTTTGAGGGACTGTAGAATTGACCCTAAGGACCTCTGACATACTCCTCTTTCTAACTCTCTCAGTCAGCCATGCAGTTCCTTGTGAACTACATGGCCGAGGACATAGTCATTGCAAAGATCAAGAGTGATGCCAGTCTACTGTGGAGCATCAGCCCTGCCAGCCGTGATGCTATGATCCATGAACTCAGCAACTCCACCCACATCTACATCACCCTGCGATGGGTACTACTCAGGTACAATGTAGCAGGGTTGGATAGGGCTCTAGGTTGGATACATGTGAAAGGGGTATATAACGCCATTAAGGCTTGAGGTTTGACTTTTCGACCTTGTGTCAAAGCTAAGATTGTATGGTTTGTGCTATGAACATATGCCATATGATACAGCCATAATGAACAACTTAACCAGTTAGTGATAGGGGTAGTGATTTCACTCTGTGTATGTGTGTGTACGTGTGCCCCTCCTCCACAGGAATGCGTCTCTGTCGATGAATGTGGAGACCGTGGGGGAACACACTGTCAAGTATGAGGACAGGGCCTTGAGGGACCAGATAGTTCAGATGCTCAAAGGGACACGCAGTGACTCTGTGTGAGTCTCATCATCACAGCACTCTCACTACATCATCAACTGTTACTAGAATTTACAGCCACAGTCAACATGACATAACTGTCAATAAAATAACCTACACTCTGAAAGCTAGTTGTAGAGGAACCTATTACATTCAAAAGAACTCCACATCCAAAAGATATGATCACAATGGTAATAGAATGTTGGTGCTGTTATGCTGTCATTCATTTTCTCTGCTAGGGTCATTGAGTCTCTCCTACCCAAGTTCATCAGAGGTCCCGGAGGACTGGAGTCCAAGATGGCCACCCGTCTGGAAGTAGGTAAGTAACCCTCTATCCAACCATCATACTGGTCAGAGAATACATTTAACAAATGCAAATGCATGAATAACCATGGATCTTAACCAGTCAACTGAAGGTCATGGTCTCTGCTTCTCATTTATTCAAATCTTCCCTGTCCCATCTCCAACACCCCAGAACACTCAGATAGGCCTGAGGACCTGCAGATGTTGGCCTTCTACCGGCCCCTGTCCATCAAACTACACCGGGCAGAAGACAGTGGAAGTGCAGAGGGGGGTCAGTGGTGGATGGTGGAGGAATGCACTCCTGGACAAGGGCACATCCAGAGCAGCTGTCACAGCATTGAGATAGTAGTGTTCAACGACAAAGTCAGCCCCTCCAGCCTGGGTGCTCTAGCAGGACAGGGGTAGGTAAAGAAAAACACTCAATGCTGCCCCAGGAGCTATTTACATTTTAAGAGAACTATCCCTTCAAAGTGACAATCAGCAGTTGATACAGCCAGTTTTGGACTTATAAATTAATACTGTATGTACCCATTGACTCTTGAAGAATATAACTTAGAAATGCCTTATGAGCTTAGTTCAACTGTCGTTCCCCATCAGAACCCAAAATATAAGCTTGTTTTACTAAACAAAATGTAAACAAACACTATATAGCCTCAAAGCATGGTTAGAACTATAATTTTGATATCGTAGATGATCAGTCCTTGCGTCCATAGCTTTGTCTATGAATTTCAGTGGTTACATTTCTCCAGCCCCATCACTCAGCTTTTTACCAAACCAAGGGCAGGGCGATTGATTTGTTATTGTTTCTACTGGTGATTGACGCTTTGACTTGTTGATTTGTTCTCACTGCTAAATAAACTCGTTGTCCTCTTTTCCATGAAATCCCATATGCATATGTTGCTTGTCTGACCTCGACCTGCAACCTGATACCACCTCCTGTGCCATTCCACCTTGCTACGGTAGAATCGTGGGCCTGTACATGTCTGTGGTGCTGGTCGTTGGAAAGTTTGTCAGGGAATTCTTCAACGGGATATCCCGCTCCATCATGTTTGAGGAGCTGCCGTGTGTGGATCGGGTGTTGAAGCTCTGCACGGACATCTTTGTTGTGCGAGAGACTGGTGAGATGGAGCTGGAGGAAACACTTTTTGAGAAGCTCATTTTCCTGTATCGCTCGCCGGAGACCATGATCAAGATGACCAGAGAGAAGAGAGACTAGAGAGCACAATGACATTTTAGTTACGAAAAGGACGATTTGTTTGTTTGTATTCCTACTGTACAATGCATGCATTTTGAATCACTGACTACTTTTAAATGATTCAAATATTTACAAAGGAAGACCGTAGGCCATAATCATAGAAATGTGCTCCAAGTGTGAAACTATTTAATTGAAGTTGAGATGCAACATTATGCAGTTTTAGATACAAATGGCTTGTATCGAGCTTACAGATGCACGTCTGCTCTACAGAATGTATTTATCTCAACATTCTGCAACTTTACACATCCCACTGAACACGACCCCGTTTCATTGCACTGAAAAGCTCATCTAGAAGTATTCACTCTCATTTCACACTGCACGTCTATGTACAGCATTTAATTAAATGAATAAAATACAATTCGGAGATTATATCCTACTTTTACATAAGACTCCTGAAGTGTTAACTTATGAAGATCCACTCACAGTCCATGTTGCCAGGTAAAGTGCAGTGCTTTGCAAAAGTATTCATCCTCCTTGGCATTTTTCCTATTTTATTGCATTACAAACTGTAATTCAAATTGATTTTTATTTGGATTTCATGTAATGGACATACAAAATAGTCCAAATTGGTGAAGTGAAAAAAAGAAGTTTAAAAAAATATATATATTTTTTAAATAAAAGTGGTGAGTGCATTTGTATTCACCCCCTTTGCTATGAAGCCCCTAAATAAGATTTGGTGCAACCAATTACCTTCAGAAGTCACATAATTAGTTAAATAAAGTCCACCTGTGTTCAATCTAAGTGTCACATGATCTCAGTATATGTACACACACCTGTTCTGAAAGGCCCCAGAGTCTGCAACGCCATTAAGCAAGTGGCACCATGAAGACCAAGGAGCTCTCCAAACAGGTCAGGGGCAAAGTTGGAGAAGTACAGATCAGGGTTGGGTTATATAAAAAAAAATACAATACTTTGAACATCCCATGGAGCACCATTAAATCAATTATTAAAAAATGGAAAGAATATGGCACCACAACAAACCTGCCAAGAGGGAAGGTGAACAAAACTCACAGACCAGGCAAGGAGGGCATTAATCAGAGGCAACAAAGAGACCAAAGATAACCCTGAAGGAGCTGCAAAGCTCCACAGCGGAGATTGGAGTATCTGTCCATAGGACCACTTTAAGCCTTACACTCCAAAGAGCTGGGCTTTACAGAAGAGTGGCCAGAAAAAAGCCATTGGTAAAAGAAAAAAAACAAACATGTTTGGTGTTTGTCAAAAGGCTTGTGTGAGACTCTCCAAACATATGGAAGAAGGTACCCTGGTCAGATGAAACAAATGTAGCCTTTTGGCCATCAAGGAAAACGCTGTCTGGCACAAACCCAACACCTCCATCACCATGGTGGTGGCAGCATTATGCTGTGGGGATGTTTTTCCATAGGCAGGGACTGGGAACCTGGTCAGAATTGAATGAATGATGGATGCCGCTAATTGGGCAAAAATCCCAGTGGCTAGATGTGCCAAGTTTATGGAGACTTGCAGCTATAATTGCTGCAAAAGGTGGCTCAACAAAGTATTGACTTTGGGGGGGGTGAATAGTTATGCATGCTCAAGTTCTGTTTTTTTTGTCTTTGTTTGTTTCACAAAATATTTTGCATCTTGTGGTAGGCATGTTGTGTAAATCAAATGATACAAACCCCCCAAAAAAATCTATTTTAATTGCAGGTTGTAAGGCAACAAAATAGGAAAAATGCAAAGGGAGAATACTTTCGCAAGCCACTGTATGCCTTTACAAAACAGGGGCAAACAAGAGTCATGGATGCAAACTTAAATAATCCAGCAGACAACTTTTAGGAGTTTTAATTCATTTTCTTAATTACAAATTAAAGGAAAAACAAAATTTCCTTTCTGTTAAGTCCCCCGTCTATCCACAAATCTAGATTTAACCCTTGCATTTTCATCCATTCACAAAGACAGACATGTTGGCCGGGACTTTGAAAAATCCTCTTGGCCCCGAAGAACATCCACTACATGTATTCAGATCCTGCAAGATAAAGAGAGGAAAACATGTCAAGTTAGACTGATCTTAGAAACTGAACTATTGATGTTATCTAGCTACTTGTTCTAGTTGCTTGAGAACTGCAGATTATGAAAAGAGAGTAATGCCCGTAGACAATCAAACAATATATAATTTATGGTGATTACTGTGTTGATAATCTGCAGTGTTCTACATCTATGGTAATGAGAAATAGTTGACTTGCCTAATAAATCAGACTGATTTAGTAGGCAAATACTTGACATGCTTACTTGGCAGCTGCAGTAAATAGAACCAATATAAATCAGGTGTGATAGCAGCAAGAGTACATGAGGCAATATTGTGTTATGGTTAGGAGGTGGTAGATGGATACAATTATTATTTAAAAATATTGTAGTGATTTGTCCTTTCAATACTCACATGCTATAGCCTTTGGGACGTAGACTTTGACGCTGGATTCTGCAACTTTCATTGCCTCGACTTTGAACTGTGGTTTCAGTGCCGCTCGCACTGCACTCGCGCAGATCGCAGAGAAGCGAATGTAGCTGCAGTGGACACAGAAAGAAACACACTTTAGCCAGGGCTGCCAACTTTTGGAGAAAGCTTAGAGTGAGATTTACTATGAATTTCCTTGCCCCCTGGCACGATACCTAGACGGGGGGATTGGGGGTCCTCCCCCAGGAAGATTGTACTGTTTTAAAGCTAATTTCCTGCAATTCTATGTATTTTGACATGGCTTATACCTATGACCGGGGGGAGAGAGAAGAGAAAAATAGAAGAAAAAAAAAAAACACTGGTCAGGTGTATTCTGGATGCTTTGGACATTAAATTAACACTCAATTCTACAACTTTGTAACTGAGATTTTTGGAGGGGATGCAATTAAATTTCTTAGCTGGTTTGACACTTTATTCAGACAGTAATGAAATGTGATAGGGAAATGGGAGAAACAGTGGGAAGGTTGGAAGCAGGGATTGATTACTGTTCTCAGGTGGAAAGTTGTATATGACAAGTGCCCGGGGAGTGTTACCACTACACCAAGGCTCTGCACAGAAAATATTCATGGTTGATGACAGTGGGTAACCAAATCATAGATTGCAGTCTCCTTGTCAAGAGACTTCTTTCAAGGTAAGGACAAACATGTTGTATATTTCAAATAGGACTGAAAGAAAATCCTTCTTGCTCTCCAGGAAGGTTGGCCACCCCTGATCGGTTTCCCAAGCACTGGGTGTTTGAAAATGTTCTCGCTATAACAATTCATTTCTCAAAATCACCCAACCTTTAAGAAAATCTAATGAATATCAACATTCAGGTAGTTTATGCCTACTAGTGGAAGATCCTTGCCATTATCTTACTCTACATTGGATGTGTTTACGAGTTGTGAGTCCCCCTACCATCACTGCCTAGCATGTACAAAATACTACAATGTCAGATTATATTTGATTCTTGGAGCATTTAATATCCCATGCTTATTTGTATAACTGATTCCAAACTGTCCATGAATGGCTGCAAAAATATATTGCCTCAATTCATTTTCAAAGCCAAGTAGGCATATCAGATTTCAAACACTGAAAAAATTGAAGTCAAATAAAATAAGGGTGGGGAATAACAGTAGTGATCTTGCAGACAAATCAGTAATTACTCTATTTTAGCCCCTTGTTAAGAATGACAATTGTTCCACTCAGACAAAGTAAATAGATAGAATCTCCTGAAGTCAAGATCACATCAATTAGCACCTACACCCTAACCAAATTTGTCGATGTATTGTTCCCCCTCTAGAATCCTAACGTACAATTCTGGGTTAACAATCTGTTTGACAATACTTTTTTTTTTTCATAGTTACAAATCAGGTCACCCTACCAAACTTCCCTGCTTACATACTGCAGGTCTCTGAAATGTAGGTTGTGAAAACGAAAAGGCAGCAATCACCAAACATGGGAACTAATGCTAGTATGGATTAAATCGACTTTAGAACAAGCTGTCAAAGGCTGCATTCTGCAATAGGGACGGGAGTAAGAGCAACCTCATTTTGCTCACCACATTGTACATAAAACAGCGCTACCATGCGGCTCTTTTTACAGTTTATAAACTCAGCGGATAACGTTCCGGCTCTCCATTCTGCGCCACTGTAATCCTGAGGGGTGTTTCTTTTTAAAAAATGCATCCAATCCACTTGATCCCTTACGTAACTAGACCAATCATATGCTTCAATGTGGAGCGGTTCACAGTGTTGAGGCAAGCCAGGACAATGATTGACGTTCCGCTTATGATGTTAAATTGCAATCGCAGATGCTCCGACTTTAACACGATTTGGAGCACAGTTGAAAAGTTAACGCACTGACTATACAATGGCTAATTAGAAATATAACTGCAGTACTTTTCAATGCGTTAGACATGAGCCGTGCGCCATGAGCGTTCAAGATGCGTGTCACGGCCAACACCTGAGTTGGCAGCTCTGCATTAAACAGACTGAGGGTAGCATTTCGATTATACAAATTTCTATGAATTTTGGAACTAAAAATAACGGCGATACGTATGACAGAGTGATATCACAGTCAGTCACACCAATTATATGATCAATTTCATTATAACTCACGGGAAACACGCTATATTAGCTAACTCAAGTTCGTTGAACGTTAATAATTTCGTTTAACTAGCCGCTAGCTGGATATCAATCACACCAGAGCTCTCAAGCAAATATGTAACTTAGAAGCTACATCGTTTAAGTGCATGACCTTACAATCGGAATACAGTCAAAATGTGACGTTGTTCAATATTGAATACATTTACCTAAGGCCCGCTTGTCTCCAGTATGCAACCATTTTGCCAGTGATGTTCCGCTCAAGGACAACTCGGATATGTGTATAATAACAGAGCGGAAGCGGCGAGAATGACGTCGCTAGGGTTGACACGCTTCCTGGGGCGGGACTTTTAGTCTGCGCTTTGTGATCGACAGCATGTGAAATCTGATACGTAACGTTTTTTTACGTTATGTTGCTAAGGGGATTTGAGTTGTTATTTATGCCACTTTTGGCTTTGTTCGAAATAAGGTGCACTCTCTCCTCTGAAATACGCGTCAGGAATATTCCAGACATTTCAATGGATGTTATTCGGTAATTTTTCACTCTGAAGGACCAGGGAGGGTCGGACGTAGTGATGGGCATTCCGGCTCTTTTCAGTGAGCCGGCTCGTTCGGTTCAAGCTCACCAAAAAGAGCCGGCTCTTTTAACTCCCAAACGGCTCTTTAAAAAAAATATGTTTTGTATTTTTTAATGTCAAACAGTTTGCGATAGTTTGACTATGATTGGTGTTAAAATAATTATAATTAAATGATTAAATGAAATCATACTCTACCTTAACCACAATGTATTTAAAAATGTATTGGTTTGTTATGAAAAAGAATGCTATATAGTATAACTTTTTAATGTATATAAACAAAGTGCATATAAATCTAACCATTCAAAACGAATACAATCTGAACAGCATAATAAAATATTACACCATGTCAATGAAAAATAAATAACAATTTGCAAAACTGCAGCGTCCCACAAATTGAAATAAATGTAAAAAATAAGGATGCTATTACACATGTGCATTTAAAGTATAACTTTTTTAATGTATATAAACAAAGTGCATATAAATGTAACAATTCAAAACGAATAGAATCTGAACAACATAATAATAGAATATTGCATCATATCAAAGAAAAATAAATAACAATGTGTAAAACTGCAGCATCCCACTTAAAACATTAAACTGGTCCCTCTTTTCTCTCTTCTTTATTGCCATGTTATAACCAGCAGCACACAGCAATGCTGACCATATTTTGCATTCAGATTTGCATTCAGAAATGCAAGCTGCCTCACTTTCGAGGGGCTGATGCGGTTTCTTCTCTCAGTAATTATTTGTCCCGTTTTCAAGAAGACCCTCTCAGAGGGAACGAATGTGGCCACTATGCAGAGTCTCCCTGTCATGACTTTAGTAAGCCGTGGGTAGACAGAGGCCTTGTTCTTCCACCAGCTCAGAGGATCTGCAGATCTTTGCAGGGGCTCCTCTAAATAGGATCGGACCTCCATTATGGCATCTGCTGAGGGATTCCTTCGTGCTGCATCCCCAGTTGCTCTCTCGTCAAACAGCATCCAAACAGCAGACATTTGTGGCACTACTGCTGGTGCTTCTGCTCCATCTGATCCTCTTCTTCCTGTTGCCCTGGTGCCTGAGCCAGCTGACTGCTGGGGCTGTCCCTCCCTGCTGCTGAGGTTATTCTTTGAAGGGTAACTTCTTAAACCTGGGGTCAAGTGCAGCGGTTTCTGATAGCACGTGATTATATTCCATTCTGTGGAACTTTCTGTCCATTGATGAACATAGGGTGTCCATCAACTCTGTCACATGTCCTGTGGATACATTTGCTTCTCTCTGGAGGCTGGCTGTGATTCGCTGCAGACCCTTACACAGGAGTATCATTTTTGAGGCTGTCACATAGCTGAAAAGAGAGAACAGTAACTTATTAGTTCAGGTTCATGTTTTGTCTATTGATACTACATTCTCATCTACTGCTCATATACATATATAATACTGGATTAAATTATGATGTAGTAATAACTGCTTACTGTACCTCTCTCCACTGATCTCCACAGTGACCTGCTCAAAGGGTTCCAGGACTCTGCACACCTCCTCCACCACCTCCCATTCCTCTTGGGTCAGAGCATCAACCGGTGCAGTGACAATGGCCAGGGTAGAGATGATGGCATCCTTTGACTCAAGAAACCGCTTCAACATATAAAATGTTGAATTCCACCTTGTAGTGCAGTCTTGTTTAGGCTTCAGCTCAGGCATCCCCATCTGGCGTTGTGTAGGCTTTAGTTTTGCTGTGGAAGTATTCCACAGCTGCTTTCACTTTGTCCACAGTGGGCTTCATCACCTTCAGAGCTTCTCTTACAATCAGGTTGATTGTGTGGGTGTAACCGATGTGAAATGGCTAGTTAGTTAGCGGTGGTGCGCGCTAATAGCATTTCAATCAGTGACGTCACTCGCTCTGAGACTTGAAGTAGGGTTTCCCCTTGCGTAGCAAGGGCCGTGGCTTTTGTGGCGCGATGGGTAACGATGCTTCGGTGGGTGTCAGTTGTTGATGTGTGCAAGGGTCCCTGGTTCGAGCCCGGGTTGGGGCGAAGAGAGGGACGGAACCTACACTGTTACATGGGCAAGACATGGATGATGGGCCCATTTAAAATGGTTATGTTAGCTGCATTGTTGCTAACACAACAGACCACGTTTCCATCTACTTCCCATTCTCTGGCCACTCTCAACAGTTCCTCTGCCAAGTTCTCTGAGGTGTCTGTCGCTGACCTCAAAGCTGTCCAGAAGACAGCTAGACATCTAAAAATCTTCAATGAAGTGATATGAAGTGGTTACCCTTGATGTCCAGCAGTCAGTGGTAAGGCAAACTGCAGTAGCTTTTTGGACTCTTTCCGCACTGAAGCCTGTGTGCTCTCGTACAGTTGTGGAATAAGTGATTTTGAAAGGGTTTTCCTGCTTGGAATTGTGTACATTGGATTTAGACTATTACTATAATTTCTAAAACCTCTGTCCTCCACGATCGAAAATGGCTGGAAATCGGTGGCAATTATTTTAGCCATTGCAATATCAATGTGGCCTTGTTTTGCTACAGACATAGACTTTGGCATAAACTGGTCCATAGAAGACTGCGTTGCTGTGGGTCGTGGAGTAGTCCTACTTGACTGAGTGGATACGCTGGCTCCACCACTATCACTAGCAGGCCTGCTAGTTTCTCAAAGCGCCGCTACAGCTTCACAGTTGGGTGCACAGTTCGCATATGCCGGTGTAGGTTGTGCGTAAAGCCGGCTTTATATGAGATTTTGTTTTGGCAAATTCTACACTGTGCTCTAACATTGTCTATATTATTAAAATGCATCCAAATGCTACTGTGCTTCCGACTCATTTTCCAGCTGTTGTTTTCACAGCTGTCCTTCCTCTCTCCTCGGCTGCTAAGTGTGTGACTGTGAGTGAGTTGGCTCGGCCCTCCCTGCGTGTCTGATTGACAGGAACAACAGGTGAGGCTGTTCGTCTGAGCAGACAGTCAGAACGAATGTGTGCGCTTGAGCATTTAGACCCATATTATTTTATTTCTTGTTTCGTTCTGTGAATTAGCTAATTCTATACATTTAAATCTTTTGATTATTAATATCTTAATTTTTATATATTTTTATAAATAGATTCGGCTCTTCTGATATGCGAGCCGTCTCCCAACGTTCACCTACAAGAGCCGGCTCTTAGAGTCGACTCGTTCGCGAACGACCCATCACTAGTCGGATGACATACTTCTGGTCGCCACCAGAGGGAGCACCACTTGTTGGGCAATTTGGCAATATCTTTCCTTTGTAGCTGCTGTCACGCTGTCATAAGTCACCGGCGCCCAAGTACTGACTGAACGGTCTAAAACATGAAGATCTGGACCTCCGAACACATATTCAAGTGAGTAATTTATAAATGTTCACAATGGTCTAAAAAGTGTTTTATTGATATTAGCTAGCTTATTGAAGTTTGTAGCTAGGTTAGCAACCAGCCAGTTAGCGCGCGTTAGCTCTTTGACTTTAGTCAACTAGCTTCTGGTACAAGACGGTGGGTTTTAGGTAGCAAACAGCTGACTTTAGCCAAATATTTGGCTAGCGAACACATCAAACTTCCATTTTACCATTATTAACTGTTAAACTAGGAAAAATAATGACTATACATATACAACTATACAACAAAGACAGTACAGTAAGTGACTGCAAGCTAGCCAGCCACACTGCCATATCTTTGACATTACATTAGTTAGCTACATTACAAGTAGCTAACGTTATCTGTTAGCCCGAAGTTTACAGCAGAATGTCACGGGATTCCGGTGCTTTGCTTCAGCTAACTGTTACTTGTTTAGGTCATGTGAATTCATCTATTAATCGAATTTTAGCTCAATGTTCTTTTTGGTGATGTCCCGTGCCGCACCACTAGGCTGGAATAAAGGTATTTCTATTCCAACTAGCTATACCGGAGGCTCTGTCAATGGTGGAATCATGGTTGTTATGTCACTATGTATTCAGGGCTTAATACTCTTTGGGGAATTAATTGAGTGAGGAAATGCCTCTGTTTACCTCACATCATGAATAGGGATTGTAAAAAATAAACATTGTCAAGGTCAAACCAAGTACCTGTACTTGTCATACTGAACCCATAATGAATATTTCTTAACGCAACCAACATAACACAGTACAATAATGTCAGGACAGGTTTTGAAATGTATTCATGTGGGGGCACACCAGGAGGTCCACATGCACACATGGTAACATTATGGTATGCACACATTATGATACTGTATTATTACAGTAATATTGATTTCCTGTGTTGTCCCCCCAAAGCCACCCTTGGGAGACAGTAACCAATGCAGCAATGCAGAAGTACCCCAACCCCATGAACCCTGGCGTGGTAGGGGTGGACGTGTTGAACAGGCACGTGGACACACGGGGTCGGCTATGCAGCGACAGACTGCTCAGCACAGAGTGGGGACTGCCCTCCTTGGCCAAGACTGTAAGTCCTCAGCACAGTGGATGCCTGTCTCCAATGTTGCCACTAATACGATTCTCCTGATAAGTGCATTCAACAGATCTGAGGATGTATTATTTTGTTAGTGATGTCAAACATATTTCACTGACAGTGAGGATGTCATTGTCTTTTCTCACAGCTCATTGGTATAACACGAACAAACACATACATCCAGGAACATTCGGTGGTAGACCCCAAGGAAAAGACCTTTGAGCTACAATCTACAAATGTGAGTTCACCTCTGTTGTCGGATGTGCATTTGTGAATACTATAGATAACTCCACCTTTTAGCCTTGTTGGCTAACGTTGATGCACTTTCCTCTGCTTTCAGATTTCATGTACTAACATAGTATCTGTGGATGAGAAGTTAACATACAGGCCGCATCCGCAGGATCCCGAAAAGTATGTGATTTGTTGATGGTTTGAGTTTATATACAGGAAAATTGATAAATAGGTTTGCGTTTCACAGCTAAACTGTTTGTTTCTCTGTTTATACTTATGTTTAGGACCATACTGACACAAGAGGCACTGATCTCTGTGAAAGGAATTAGTCTAAGCAGTTACCTGGAGGGGCTCATGGCCAAAACCATCTCAGCAAATGCAGGCAAAGTACGACCTCTATCCTTCACACATGCAGCCTGGGTTAAATATTTATGAGTGGAAATGTTCAGCCCCTAACTTTCCCCTGTGTGTTTTGTTGTGTCCAGGGACGAGAGGCGATGGAGTGGGTCATCAGGCGGTTAAACACAGAGATCGAGGAGCTGGCAGCAACTGCACAGGCCACAATCCGCATCCCCATGGCAGCAGCAGCAGTCACAGAGAAATGATCATCCGCCATCTCAATGGACCTCAGACATTTCCGCTGAAAGGGGAGACCCACCTTATCTGCCAGCATAGCCACCTCCTGTATTGGTCCACTCATCTTCTGTCACAAGAACACACGATTCCCTCAGCAGACTGTCTTTACAAGCAGGGTACATGCTGTTGGGTGCACAGAGTGAAGCTGATGACATTGAACAGGGTGGAGCCAAGTTGCATTTGAGGCTCATGGGATTTGTAGTCTGTTTTCAATCACACCGTGCCTATAGGTCATCAAGTTTCTATTTATTCTCCTGTCTTTTTTTCTATTGTTATTCTATGGTCGGCTGTCTAACAGGTTTACTCTGGCACTTGACAATTCCATTTAACATCATTCTATGTTACCTATGCAAGCCATGTACTTACCAACCTTAAAAAGGCTATCAGTCATTTTCATGGAACTGTTCACTTACTGAGAAGATAAAAGAATATATTTTTTATGCTTGTTTGTGGGTCTGTTTTATTTGTGATGTAAAGTTACTGTGCTACATATTCAAGAATGCAAACTTAAATTTTAAAGCAGCAATCAGCAGTAGAAACAATAACAAAATGACCTCCCCACCCCTGTTTCAGTAAAAAGCTAAAGGATGGTGCTGGAGAAATAACCACTCTCAAATTCATAGACAAAGGTATGGATGCAAGGACTGACCATCCATGATATCAAAAGTATAGTTTTGAGGCTATGTAGAGTTTGTTTACATTTATTTTGTTGACAAATAATTACTTTTTATTTTTGGTTATGATGCGGTATGACAGTTGAACTAAGGTCATGAGGCATTTATAAGTTATATCCTTTAACAATCAATGGGTACATCATTCATTTATAAGTACTGTTGGGGAAATTCACCACTAAGGACTGAAATTTAAAGTAAAGGAAGAAATCTTTATTATCATGGCCAGAGAGGTTCACAAACTCAATACACGCCTGATGAAACTATGAAAAGGGGCATTCCCTTTGTACTGCTACACAAACAAGTCTTATAAGCATGGTTTGTTCCTGCATGAGACTGACTGAATTTACGGCAGGCTTCTTACCTTGAAACGGAGATACTCCTAGATCCCAGAGCAATGTTCTGGGCGTACTGCCAAATTGCTTATCAGTGATAGTGTGGTTGACTCTTGTGTAGTCAATTTGTCACTCGCATGAACCCAACCAAGACAGGTAATTAGAAAGCAGCATTATTCTAAACAAACTTTTTTCCCATCACCCTCAAAAATGTTTTGTAGCAGCTGCTGATCACCCCTTTAAGTACTTTAATTTGTTACTGCATTTATTATTACAATGCAGCACCCAAGTAACAAGTGTACCACCACTGTGTTTTCGATGTTCAGAAGTGTGAATACGATTGGAAGAATTGAACAAATGGCTTAACCATTACTACAGTATGCGGTTTACCCAACCTTAGTGTTGGGTGTAGTCAGGGAACGTCAACAGTGGACACTGGGACAGGGTTATGTTCAGGATAATTGGACAATGACAGTTGATTTTGAACGTTCGGGCATGTTCAAAACCGTTTTTTATGAGGGCTATTTTTTTAATATGTCAAAGCAGAGGATGATACTGTACATTCCAGTCACACTTTTGCTAGATAGTTTAATCTCTCCAGTCGTTTCAAGACCCAAGCTCCCTATCTTTTTGTATGTTGTACAGCCCAGCTTTGAATTCTGCATGACAAGCCAGGGGTTATACGTTTTCTTGTTCTTGAACTGCAAATTGCATCTGCTCCCTGCTCCCCCCCTCCCTCTCCTGCTGAGTCTGACTCGCTAGTGGAGGTGTGGGTGGTGATGCTGAACTGGCGGGATTAACAGCGCTTCTAGCTAAGGCATCGCCATCAGGAACAGTTTGCCCCTCACTCCTTTCCTCCGGCACTGACAGTTCTGTCTCATTCTGGGTTCGATTCACCAGTTTTCTCTGGATTTTTGTAATCAACATGTCATCAAACTCGATGACTGCACAGAAGGATCACCGCGCATTAACGTAATGGTCTTTCTGGGGGCGGGAGAAATAACGAGGAAGCAACTTGACTTAACGCTCATCGCTTTTATTAGAATGTTTACAGTGCGAACAATGAAACAATGAATAAAACATGCCGCAAGAGGTACTGGATCAGGGTAAATGCCGGTGTTGTGCCGAAAATATCCCCCGTGCCAGAATTCTCCCCCACCCCTCTTTCGCGTGAACGCGCACGCACTCAATTCTTCGTTGCTGCGATTTGCTAGTTGAGATTTCAGATCACGTTCGGTTGCGTTTCATTTTATTTTGATGTCGGTTTGATAGCGGGGGAGGCACCCGTAATGTCTGCAGTTTTCGGTTTGGCTATTTGTTTCAAGTGTATTAGTCTATAAATAAATCTCTTTGCCAAAATGTGTCATCTCTCCCATGTCTTATTCTACTAGTAGTTGTTCTGAAATGTTTATTGCTTGCCTACATTTTAATCCCCTCCTCTATGTTTAATATAACACACATACATTAATTATTAATTTCGGTTGCCTATCCTGACGTGAAGTGTGTGCCACAGAAAGTATTTGACTCTAGCCACAAAATTAAGGAAATTAGAAGGGGGGGAAGGATTTCGGCAAGGCAAGGCTAATCCTCCAATGATGGGATGGTTTTCATACAGGACTGGTGGAACCATCGTGGGCAGCGGTCACAACCAATCTGAAATTTATGATGAAAAATTGTAATATATTTAAAACATTAAATACATTTTCTTGAATTACAATTATTTCATTGTCAGACAAAGCGGATTATACTACCTCTGGAAATATTACTGCTTATACACATTCTTATTCCTCAAAATGTGCCTTTAGAAGTGAACAAGCAATTACCCAGTTAGTGTCTTCCTCATTATTGTCCACCTCCCCACAGAGGTGGCACAGTTGGCTCAGGTCATCTAGCAAAACATAATGTTAAGTAATCTATACATCTTTACATGTATTTTTCTGAGCAAACGGGAACAGGGAACAAGGGAATAGTATAGGTTTCTTGTAACATAATTATTTAAATGCATGTGTTTTAGTGGCCATCTAGTCAGGAGTTGGATCAAAGATAACCTTAAAAGATCCATGTAAATGTTTTTTTTTTTTTATCTACAATTATATTAAATTAGAAATTGAACATACCAGTGTTTTGGAGGAAAGTGACTGCTATTTCTTCTCTCATGATGTTATCATCTTTGTCCATATTTGAAAAGACAATCGATTCCTCCTTCAGAACACATTCAGCAAACTGAGGAAAATTTGATGGGCATCTCAGCTTCCCCAACAAAAATATGTTACACTTAAGATTCTAATTCGCAAGTATACAACGACACAGCTATAATATAATTTGACAGTTCTGTTTTGCTTTTTAGTCAGTATACTTTCAGTATGTTAATTGTGCATTACTTATACTCTCACACTTACTTTCAAGGCAAAGACCCCACAAGAAGTAACATCTTGTTAGCATGGGTGAGGAAGGGCACCACACGCCCATCTGGAGATATGACACCCCTTCTCTCTCAGGAATGATCTGAACATATATCTTAATAAAAGTACAGCATTTTGAAAAACTTTATTGATTACAATATAGAGATTAATAACAGAGGGGAATCTGATAATGCAGGGATTCCAGCAGGGTGTGTGTTGAAGTAGTCAAATCTGCAGCTGACAAGGGCTGAAATGTAAATGACATGTGGTCATCTGGGATTATCTAACATCTGAGAATGGGCAGGCATTCCTTAGGACTAGAATATAAATGACATGTGATCATCTGGGATTATCTAACATCTGAGAATGGGCAGGCATTCCTTAGGACTAGAATATAAATGACATGTGATCATCTGGGATTATCTAACATCTGAGAATGGGCAGGCATTCCTTAGGACTAGAATATAAATGACATGTGATCATCTGGGATTATCTAACATCTGAGAATGGGCAGGCATTCCTTAGGACTAGAATATAAATGACATGTGATCATCTGGGATTATCTAACATCTGAGAATGGGCAGGCATTCCTTAGGACTAGAATATAAATGACATGTGATCATCTGGGATTATCTAACATCTGAGAATGGGCAGGCATTCCCTCGGATGAAGAGCATCTCCGTCTTGCTGATTATGTGCTGTCATCCAGGTGGAAATGTCACCTGCATATCTGATGTAGGAAAAGAGATAAGAGATAAGTTGAGTGTCCTGTGAATATGTTTATGTATATGTACTGTACATGTGTGTGTATGTGTATATATATCTTGGTATGTTTATTTTTTATTTTAATTTCTATTATTATTGTCATTATTGTGTTTTGTGGCTGAGGGGTGGGGGGAGGTTGGTGGGGATGGTAGAGGTGCTGGGGGTGTCCTATTGAGGGTAAAGGGACCTATTGGGGAGGGGATTCTTCATGGAGGCACATTCAGTCATAGTTTGTTTATTCAATTATTATACATTTATTTATTTTTTTGTTATTTTTTTTATATTATTATAACAGTTTACTGTGATTATGGATATGCACTCACGTTAACTTATATATTTGAACTTTCTTTTTCGCCCAGAGTACACATTTTTATTTATTATTGTTATTATTATTTTATTATTACTACTGTACCCACATTCTTAAAAACTAAAACAGAAAAAGTGTAAAACATTTTAGGAAAAGCCATAATAGGGAAAAGCACGATGGGATGGGGGATTGAGGAATGGGTAGAGAGAAGAGTAGAGAGCTCTGAAAACTATTATTGCTGAAATAACCACTTCCTTTTGTGACTAGAGTCACCAAAAATGATTCTGAAGTGTGCCAGGCCTTGCAGTCCCAAGATAGAAGGGGGGGAAATCCCCCCCCCCCTTCTAATTTCCTTAATTTTGTGGCTAGAGTCAAATACTTTCTGTGCTGCACATCAGAGTCAAATACTTTCTACAGAACAAACTTCACGTCAGGATAGGCAACCGAAATTAATAATTAATGTATGTGTGTTATATTAAACATAGAGGAGGGAGTAAAATGTAGGCAAGCAATAAACATTTCAGAACAACTACTAGTCGAATAAGACATGGGAGAGATGACAAATTTTGGCAAAGAGATTTATTTATAGACTAATACACTTGAAACAAATAGCCGAACCGAAAACTGCAGACATTACTGGTGCCCCCCCCCCCCCCCCCCGATCAAAATGACATCAAAAATAAAATGAAATGGAGCTTAACGTGATCTGAAATCTCAACTAGCAAGCAAGTCGCAGCAATGAAGAATTGAGTGCGTGCGCGTTCACGTGCAGGGGGGGGGGGATTCTGGCAGGGGGGAGCTTTTCGACACCACACCTGAACATAATAAGTCAAATCTGAGAGGTGACGGATCCTGTTCCCGGCTCAAATGAAGCACTGCTTGGGGAACTACATGTTTACTGTAGCCTTGTTAAACCTTGCATAGCGAACACTTCAAGAAAACAGAAATACACTTTTAGTAAAACAATCATTTATCAGTGTATTCATGTGGTGTTTCATTGTATTGCATCACACAGCTTTATTGTCCAGAGTTGCAATCAGGTTTATTGTGAGCAGCAATCAGTTGTTTTTAGCAGCGTTACAGTACAAGTTGTCTTGTTCCTCTCTTTAATCAGTGATTATCCATTGCCAAAATGGGGCAATGCTCAAATGTAATTTCAGTAGAAGCAGTACGTTTCATGTAATACTTGTGATAATTGATTAACTGAAAACTAGGCAAAGCTGAAAATTGTCTGTTGAATAATAGGTTTTAAAATCTATAAGAATCGTCTGATGTTTTAGGTGCAAAAATGTTACTGTGTAGCTACTTGCAGTTCTACATACAAAAATTAGTAATGCATCATTTCTTTTCTGGGATAATAATGAATGATATTAGCAGGCACCACCTAGAGTCGGTAAGGGTAAATCCCTTCAGAAATGCTCTCTCTCTCGCCAGATTTAACATCAAGGTCTGATGCAATGGACACAAATCCCTGTGGGAGAAAAAAACATCTGAATGAACCCAAGATACTGTATTTTTTATACCTTTATTTAACTAGGAAGTCAGTTAAGAACAAATTCTTATTTTCATTGATGGCCTAGGAACAGTGGGTTAACTGCCTTGTTCAGGGACAGAACAACAGATTTTCACCTCGGGGATTCAATCTTGCAACCTTTCGGTTACTAGTCCAATGCTCTAACCCCTAGGCTACCTGCCGTCCCTAGTTCTGGCATATCTGCCAGAACTACTTTGGTGAAAGTAAAGATACACATACACACTGTTAAATAGTTAATTAATGATACCCAAACTATCTGCACTGACCCTATCTGCACTGACCCTATCTGCACTGACCCTATGCACATTCACTAGACTATATATACACACCATACTGTACACTCACTCACTCACTCACTCACTCACTCACTCACTCACTCACTCACTCACTCACTCACTCACTCACACTACATTGACACTCCTACACAAAACCCACACACATTCACATACACTTCATACACACACACACACACACACACACACACACACACACACACACACACACACACACACACACACACACACACACACACACACACACACACACACACACACACACACACACACACACATACATATTACACATACACGCACAGACATAAACACACACTTTTACACTCATCATTTCCTGCTGCTACTCTGTCCTTTATTTTCCTTTTAGTATTATCTATCCTGATAACTAGTCACTTTACACTGCTTTCAGGTACATATCTACCTGGAACACCTCGCACCTCTACACATTGATCTGGTACTCTCTTTTTTTTATTCCTCTTGTGCTACTATTTTATTTTTAAACTCTGCATCGTTGGGAAGGGCTCGTAAGCAAGCATTTCACAGTAAAGTCTACACCATTTGTATTTGGCGCATGTGACATAACATTTGATTTGATTTGACACACACTCACATACTCAAAATAATGTAGCCATAACTGGCAAATTAAACACATTTACAGATTTCCCAACCTACACTAATTGAGGCTGGTTTAAAAGATACACTAATAGATCAAATCCAATCAAAGTTTATTTGTTACATGCGCCGAATACAACAATGCGCCGAATACAACCTTACTGTAAAATGCTTATTTACAGGCCAACAATGCGGTCTTAAGAAAAATAAGAGTTAAGAACATTTTAAAAAGTTTCTAAAAAATGATTAAAAGTAACACAATAAAATAATCCATGGTATCAGACCTGCTGGATCTTCAGCACAGGGTTAACCAGATGGATGTGGTGCATGGTGGGTAAAACAATGCCCTCCTCCAGTTTGGCTGCAACAAACAAACACCAGTAGTTGAGGGTAACTATTTCAGCAGTCCAGTCATTAGGCTTACACACAATGGTTTTGTATGCTAAAAGGTAATACCATGATGAAGTGTGGTTTGACAATGTGTATATGGTCAATATGCACATGAATATGCCTACTGTAGTACTACTCTAGTATTGTATGCTCTTTTTCCCGCGTACATTTCAGAACTTACCGTTCAGTTTAGCTAACACTGAAATCTTCATCCCCAGCTTCATGAAGTTTTCCAGGGCTGCAGTCTGGAAAATAGTGATCGTTGTCAACATCTTTATTTATCCATACAGAGCCGGTTTCCCAGATACAGATTAAGCTTAGTCCTGGACTAACAAGCATGCCTAATTGCGAAACCGTCCCACAGCGTTCTGAGGTTAAGCAGTGCACCATATCATTGTAAAGGTAATGCAGTGTCTTCGCATCCTACCTGGAATGTTCCCACTTCACTTGATGCAAGTGTCAGGGTAAAACTAGCAAATAGAGAGTTGTATTACTCAATTAATTTACAAATCAAATGTATTTATTTAATTCAAGTGGAACTGAAACTCATCTTACTTGCTTAGTTCCATCAAGCCTTTGACTTTCTCTTCTGAAATGCGTATCATCCCACTAAAAATGGAGTCCTGGAAGAGAAGAAGAATTGATTGGAATTAACCCTGCACAGAATGCATTCTGAAAGTACATAATAACTGAAAAGGATTTACATGAACCCTGAACCAAAAAAGCTAACTCACAACATTGAGCTTGAACAGTGGAGTCCGTGAAGCATTTGGCTGGATGGCAAAGGCCTTAACAGCACCTAGAAATTCCAGTGTCACCTTATCAGCCTGGAAGGAAAACATTGGAGCGTCCCTGGCATACACCTGCAGTTCCATCAGCATGTTGGGGAAGAGCTTGGGAAGCTGGGGGGAATTAATTAGTGCATTTAGAAAGATTTTGTTCAAGGGCAAAACTACACTGTCCATACACACTCATTGACAGTTTATTAAGTACACCACCCCGTTCAAGAAAATGGATCGCTCCTACAGACAGTGATTCACGTGGCCTTGGCTTGCTATATAAAGCAGGCAGACAGGCATTGAGGCATTCAGTTACTGTTCGATTGAATGTTAGAATGAGCAAAACAAGTGACCTAAGCGACTTTGAGCGTGCTATGATCGTGGGTGCCAGGCACGTTGGATCCAGTATTTCAGAAACGGCTGCTCTCCTGGGCTTTTTTCATGCACGACAGTGTCAAGGGTTTACAGAGAATGGTGCGACAAACAAAAAACATCCAGTCAGCAGCAGTCCTGTGGGTGAAAACAGCTCATTGATAAGAGAGGTCGAAGGAGAATGGCAAGAATCATGCAAGCTAACAGGCGGGCCACGAACAGACATATAACGGCGTAGTACAACAGTGATGTGCAGAACGGCATCTCGGAACGCACAATCCGTCGATCTTTGTCGCGGATGGGCTATTAAATCAGACGACCTCACAGGGTTCCACTCCTATCAGTTAAAAACAAGCAGAAGCGGCTCTAGTGGGCACCCGATCACCAACACTGGACAACTGAGAAGTGGAAAAACATTGCCTGATCTGACAAATCCCGGTTCCTATTGCGTCATGCTGATAGCAGAGTCAGGATTTGGCATAAGTAGCATTAGTCCATTGATCCATCCTGCCTGGTGTCAACGGTACAGGCTGGTGACGGTCATTACTGGTGTGGGGAATGTTTTCCTGGCACACGTTAGGTCCATTGATACCAACCGAGCAACGATTGAACGCCACTGTGTATCTGAAAATTGTTGCTGGCCAAACCCAATAGAGCATCTTTGGGATGAGATGGAATGGGCTGTTTGCAGTATGAATGTATCGCTGTCCAATCTGTAGCAACTGCGTGATGACATCGCGTCAGCATGGACCAACATCCCTGTGGAATGTTTCCGACAAGAATTCAGGCTGTTCTGGAGGCAAAGGTGGGTCCGACCCGGTACTAAATTGGTGTAGCTAATAAACTGGCCACTGAATGCATTTTAACTTTGGCTACGGCCAATGATTTTCTGGGTGTTACCTGAGGGATGAGAGGCCCGAAGGAGGTTGTGTTGAGACGGAAAGGAGAGGTCTTGGGGATCTGAGATAAATAGAGGAAGTAAGGGGAAGGGTTAAATACGAAGGTTTCTCAACAGTTTGCGTACTTAGATTAAAAGGAGCGAAGTGACTGTAGTTGACAGACAGACAGACAGACAGACAGACAGACAGACAGACAGACAGACAGACAGACAGACAGACAGACAGACAGACAGACAGACAGACAGACAGACAGACAGAGAGGCATGAACATTTGCACGCACGCACGCACACACACACACACACACACGCACACACACGCACACACACACACACACACACACACACACACACACACACACACACACACACACACACACACACAGAAACACGTTTATTTTACTATGCTTGTGGGGACCAAACAATTGATTCCCATTAAATATCATATTTTCCCTCACCCCTAAGCCTTAACCTAACCCTAACCCTAACCTTTACCATAATTCTAAACCTAACCCTAATTGTAACCCTAAACCTAACTTCTAAACCTAAAATAGCAATTTTCCTTGTTTTACTATCCTTGTAAGGACTTCTGGTCCCCACAAGGATAGTAAAACCAAAAACACACACAACACACATTCCTAAACACACACACACACACACACACACACACACACACACACACACACACACACACACACACACACACACACACCATGCTGTCGTTTATTTGGGCCTGCAGGAGTCCAGCGGAGAAGTAAGCGTAGGAGGCAGAGTTGATAGTGAATTCAGACAGGCCCAGGGAGAGCATGTGGCCTTTGTCCTCTGGCAGATTAAAAGGCTCGGCCTTAAAAGGAGGATCTGTGTGACTCTGAACACTGTAGAACTCACCCTGGAACACATAAATCAGTAAATCTGAGCAAGGATCCTGAGTTTAAAAAGACACCATTTGTTACTGATGCAAAGTATGATACCCCCAGTCCCCACCCTATCTTCTTCATGTAACACAATTATATTGGGTTATGTTGTATCCATTCACATCAGGTAAAGCTACCTTCAAATTCAGACCAAGGCTAATAGAATCAACGAGGGGTGAGTTGATGAGGGGGACATCCAAAACTAGAGCAGAATTGACCTTGAAGGACACTGTAGTGAAAAAAATAAACACCATGAGCACCACAATACTGGTAGAAAGAATATTTGTGAAGCCTATTTTCTTTCTTTGTCCTCCCTACTGAAATACCTTGCATTTCTGATAGATGTCGCTCCAAATCTGTAACATGCTCTTCAACCACTGGGCAGATCTGGGTGCAGTGATATACATTATATGATCATGCAGTCAGTTGAAAAAACCCTCCACATCATTTGAACATTTACTGGTATAAGGAATACAAATCATGAGTGAATCAATTTACTCACTCTTTCCTCAATTATAGCTTTAATGCGATTGTGGAAAAGGCTCACAAATGGCTGGAAGATCAAACTGTTAACAAAATGGTTACCAAATTATAATGATGATTATAAATCTCTTTCTCTCTCTCCCTCTCTCTAAATACATTTTGAAACATACCTGGCTCCTCCATGGAAATTGATTGATGCCTCGCCGACCCTGGCATCACAGTTTTCACTGGAGATAGAAATGTGTCCACTCAGATCGCTCCCTATCTGCACCACAGAGGTCACGTCCACATTGAACACTGCCAGGTCAAATGAGCCACCATCGGTTCTGCAAACACACAGAGAGTGGGACAAGACATCATGTTATTAGAAATTTGATTCGTTTTGAAGTCATTACAAAAGGTACAGGCTTCAAAGCTCAAAGCTTCTGATGTGAAAACAGGAAGAGCCATTGAGAGAACTACTGTACTCATTCTTATCTGACTGGTCCCAGATATAATATGTTTGCTCTCTGTACAGATTTAGTGTATCAGGGTATCAGTTCCTCTTATACTGTCATCAGCAGTTGTGTCACCAGTAGTTGTGTTACCAGTACATTTAACAAAGATTCTCCCTTTTCAGGAGACAGACATCAATAATGTACCTGACCCTCATAATCCAATAGCATGGAAAGATTAAAAGATGGAAAAATTTAAAAACAGGCACCAATCAGACAACAGAAACTGATCGCTGTCACTCACATGATGCCAAAAGTTGTGTGCCAATTTCCACTCATTGAAATGCTGAGGCCACTGATCACAGCCTTGAGTCCCACACCCTCATAGAACTCCACTGAAGGCTCTGGAACATCACACCCAGACACTGAGATTCTAGAGAGAAGGATGATGGAGACAGTCAATGTTGTGCACATTGTGTCAATAGCACTGTTTTAAATGATAGAACATCTTCGGAGACTATGTTAAAATATTAGACCCAAACTCATTCTTGGTACTTTGCCACCAAAGGACAAAGCACAAAATGTATGTAGCAGGTTATTTGACTAATGATGATTAAGTTAAACGTTATTCTGAGATTATAAACAGTAATGGTTTACTTTCATTTCATAAATAAAAGCCACAACATGTACCTGTCAAGGACGTAGTGCACCGTTCCTATACCAATGTCAACCCCACCTCTGACATCTGGTATGATCACACTCCCTATCTTCTCCTGCATCCAATCAGCCCCAATGTGTGACCCTGGAGGACACATGAATAAAGGAGCTGTTGAAATGCAATTTCTCTGGTTTGGTATTTTAACTCAAGACAATTGAGGAAATAGCATTTTCTTACCATATTGAAGTCCTTTATTTGTCAATATGGCCTTTATTGCAGGATTTTGTCCAAAAGCATGATTGGTAAGATTCAGCAGCAGTATTAGGAGTGATAACATGCTTAACACCCTATATGGAGAGATATACAGTATCGTTCCTCTGAAATAGTACTGCGTTCATAAAATACCATAAACAACTTTTTTTTCAACTATATCCAGCAAATCAGCAAATAAAGATAATTTTGTTAACATGATTTGCATAAGAGATGTACAATAAAATGAAGACTTTTACCTAGGTTGATTGCTAGCTCGAGTGTAGATAGATGGCTGTATGTCTGATTTGGGACTGTGCTTAAGTCATGTGATATTTATATATAGTCTATTAGCTTCCTGTTTCATTGTAAAGTGAAACTGCTGAACACCTATCCCCTGTCTTGGTGAGTGGTGCTGAGATATACTGTTGCTAAGTAGAGTGTGAAAAACAGGAACCATACTCTCCATGTCTGATGACTGTTATTAAACTTTTCTTTTGGTCTGCTTTATAATCTCCACGTTTTAATAGCAGTGCTTAGTAGAATCAGGATAAGGATCATAGCAAATAAATGTACCAGAAAATAAGTCCTCCCTCTTTACTCATTGTCTTCCTCCATCTTGGTGTAAGCTAGCACACTCCAGTCTAGATACAGTAGCAGATATTTATCCAAATAACAACTGAACAGAATAATAGTACGTCAACCCAGTGTCTAAATTGTGACATTTATTAGGCTTACAAAGAATAAAACTTATTATTATTATTAATTTTTTTACAACAGTCCCTGATGTCCAGTTGGCTTTAACCAACACTCGGTCAAGAGGCCCATGGACCAGCTCCCAACCAACAAGACATGAAATATGAGTGATGTCTTTATAAACTAAATGTTGTTTTATAGTTTTTTTATGTATGTATGATGACTCCTTGGGATGACTCCTTGGGTATCCACTGCTGGCCCCTTATGGGAGCATCAGAAGTCCACTTTAACAAGCAACATGTGGGATCCATATCAGAACATCCTCATTCTGAGAAGAATTGTTATTTACTATAACTTGGAAATCAGGAACTGAAAGAGGTGGTGCAGAGTAATGCTATGGCATATTTAAAATAATATTTATTATGTTTGTGTTGTGATATGTTTGTATAGTTATATACACTGAGTGTACAAAATATTAGGAACACATGCTCTTTCCATGACATAGACTGACTAGGTGAATCCAGGTGAAAGATATGATCCCTTATTGATGTCACCAGCTAAATCCACTTCAATCAGTGTAGATGAAGGGGAGGATTAAGCCTTGAGACAATTGAGACATGGATTGTGTATGTGTGCCATGCAGAGGGTGAATGGTAGTAGGTGCGCCTGCAGTATGGCACACAGTTGTGAGTATGTCAAAAACTGCAATGCTGCTGGGTTTTCCATGCTCAACAGTTTCCGTGTGTATCAAGAATGGTCCACCACCCAAAGGACATCCAGCCAACTTGTCACAACTGTGGGAAGCATTGGAGTCAACATGGGCCAGCATCCCTGTGGAACGATTTCCACGCCTTGTAGAGTCCATTCCCAACGAATTGAGGCTGTTCTGAGGGCATAAGGGGGTGCAACGCAATAGTAGGAAGGTGTTCCTAATGTTTTGTACACTTTATATACACTGCTCAAAAAAATAAAGGGAACACTAAAATAACACATCCTAGATCTGAATGAATGAAATAATCTTATTAAATACTTTTTTCTTTACATAGTTGAATGTGCTGACAACAAAATCACACAAAAATAATCAATGGAAATCCAATTTATCAACCCATGGAGGTCTGGATTTGGAGTCCCACTCAAAATTAAAGTGGAAAACCACACTACAGGCTGATCCAACTTTGATGTAATGTCCTTAAAACAAGTCAAAATGAGGCTCAGTAGTGTGTGTGGCCTCGACGTGCCTGTATGACCTCCCTACAACGCCTGGGCATGCTCCTGATGAGGTGGCAGATGGTCTCCTAAGGGATCTCCTCCCAGACCTGGACTAAAGCATCCGCCAACTCCTGGACAGTCTGTGGTGCAATGTGGCGTTGGTGGATGGAGCGAGACATGATGTCCCAGATGTGCTAAATTGGATTCAGGTCTGGGGAACGGGCGGGCCAGTCCATAGCATCAATGCCTTCCTCTTGCAGGAACTGCTGACACACTCCAGCCACATGAGGTCTATCATTGTCTTGCATTAGGAGAAACCCAGGGCCAACCGCACCAGCATATGGTCTCACAAGGGGTCTGAGGATCTCATCTCGGTACCTAATGGCAGTCAGGCTACCTCTGGCGAGCACATGGAGGGCTGTGCGGCCCCCCAAAGAAATGCCACCCCACACCATGACTGACCCACCGCCAAACCGATCATGCTGGAGGATGTTTCAGGCAACAGTACGCTCTCCACGGCGTCTCCAGACTCTGTCACGTCTGTCACATGTGCTCAGTGTGAACCTGCTTTCATCTGTGAAGAGCACAGGGTGCCAGTGGCAAATTTGCCAATCTTGGTGTTCTCTGGCAAATGCCAAACGTCCTGCACGGTGTTGGGCTGTAAGCACAACCCCCACCTGTGGATGTCGGGCCCTCATAACACCCTCATGGAGTCTGTTTCTGACCGTTTGAGCAGACACATGCACATTTGTGGCCTGCTGAAGGTCATTTTGCAGGGCTCTGGCAGTGCTCCTCCTGCTCCTCCTTCCACAAAGGCGGAGGTAGCGGTCCTGCTGCTGGGTTGTTGCCCTCCTACGGCCTCCTCCACGTCTCCTGATGTACTGGCCTGTCTCCTGGTAGCGCCTCCATGCTCTGGACACTACGCTGACAGACACAGCAAACCTTCTTGCCACAACTCGCATTGATGTGCCATCCTGGATGAGCTGCACTACCTGAGCCACTTGTGTGGGTTGTAGACTCCGTCTCATGCTACCACTAGAGTGAAGGCGCCGCCAGCATTCAAAAGTGACCAAAACATCAGCCAGGAAGCATAGGAACTGAGAAGTGGTCTGTGGTCCCCACCTGCAGATCCACTCCTTTATTGGGGGTGTCTTGCTAATTGCCTATAATTTCCACCTGTTGTCTATTCCATTTGCACAACAGCATGTGAAATTTATTGTCAATCAGTGTTGCTTCCTAAGTGGACAGTTTGATTTCACAGAAGTGTGATTGACTTGGAGTTACATTGTGTTGTTTAAGTGTTCCCTTTATTTTTTTTAGCAGTATATTATATATACACACACACACACACTACCAGTCAAAAGTTTGGGCACACCTACTCATTCCAGGATATTTCTCAATTTTGACTATTTTCGACATTGTAGAATAGCAGTGAAGACATCAAAACTATGAAATAACACATGGAATCATGTAGTAACCAGAAAAGTGTTAAACAAATAAAAATATATTTCAGATTCTTGAAAGTAGCCATCCTTTGCCTTGATGACAGCTTTGCACACCCTTGGCATTCTCTCAACCAGCTTCATGAAGAATGCTTTTCCAACAGACTTGCAGAAGTTCCCACATATACTGAGCACTTGTTGACTGCTTTTCCTTCACTCTGCGGTCCAACTCATCCCAAACCATCTCATTCGGGTTGAGGTCAGGTGATTGTGGAGGTTAGGTCATCTGATGCAGCACTCCGTCCCTCTCCTTGGTCAAATAGCCCTTACAAATCAAATCAAATGTTATTTGTAACATGCGCCGAATACAACAGGTATACAACCTTACAGTGAAATGCTTACTTACAAGCCCTTAACCAGCAATGCAGTTAAGAAAAATACCTAAAAAATATAAGAACAAAAGCAACAAATAATTAAAGAGCAGCAGTAAAATACCAATAGAGAGGCTATATACAGGGCAATGCAAATAGTCTGGGTAGCCATATGATTAGACATTTAGGAGTCTTATGGCTTGGGGGTAGAACCTGTTAAGAAGCCTCTTGAACCTAGACTTGGTGCTCCGATACCGCTTGCCGTGTGGTAGCAGAGAGAACAGTCTATGACTAGGGTTGTTGGAGTGTTTGACAATTTGTAGGACCTTCCTCTGACACCGCCTGGTATAGAGGTCCTGGATGGCAGGAAGCTTGGCCCCAGTGATGTACTGGGCCGTACGCACTACCCTCTGTAGTGCCTTGCGGTCGGAGGCCGAGCAGTTGCCATACCGGGCAGTGATGCAACCCGTCAGTATGCTTTCGATGGTGCAGCTGTAGAACCTTTTGGGGATCTGAGGACCCATGAGAAATCTTTTCTGTCTCCTGAGGGGGAATATGTTTTGTCATGCCCTCTTCACGACTGTCTTGGTGTGCTTAGACCATGTTAGTTTGTTGGTGATGTGGAAGGCAAGGAACTTGAAGCTCTCAACCTGCTCCACTACAGCCCCGTCGAAGAGAATGGGGGCGTGCTCGGTCCTCCTTTTCCTGTTGTCCACAATCATCTCCTTTGTCTTGATTACATTGAGGGAGAGGTTGTTGTCCTTGCACAACACGGTCAGGTATAGGCTGTCTCAGCGTTGTCAGTGATCAGGCCTACCACTGTTATGTCATCGGCAAACTTAATGATGGTGTTGGAGTCGTGCCTGGCTGTGCAGTCATGAGTGAAGTGGGAGTACAAGAGGTGGACTGAGTATGCACCCCTGAGGGGTCCCCGTGATGAGGATCAGCGTGGCGGTTGTGTTGGAACCAAAAATCTCAAATTTGGACTCATCAGACCAATGGGCAGATTTCCACCAGTCTAATGTCCATTGCTCTTGTTTCTTGACCCAAACAAGTCTCTTCTTCTTATTGGTGTCCTTTAGTAGTGGTTTCTTTGCAGCAATTTGACCATGAAGGCCTGATTCACGCAATATCCTCTGAACAGTTGATGTTGAGATGTGTCTGTTACTTGAACTCTGTGAAGCATTTATTTGGGCTGCATTCTGAGGTGCAGTTAATTCTAATGAAATTATCCTCTGCAGCAATCGTACTCTGGGTCTCCCTTTCCTGTGGCAGTTCTCATGAGAGCCAGTTTTTCGACTGCACTTTTATATACATATATTTTTTTAAATTTAACTAGGCAAGCCAGTTAAGAACAAATTCTTATTTATTATGACGGCCTACCCCGGCCAAACCCTAACCCGGACGACGTTGGGCAAATTGTGCACCGCCCTAAGCTGGACGACGTTGGGCCAATTGTGCACCTCCCCACTTGAAGAAACTTTCAAAGGTCTTGATATTTTTCGGATTGACTGACCTTCATGTCTTCAAGTAATGATGGACTGTCATTTCTCTTTGCTTATTTGAGCTGTTCTTGACATAATATGGACTTAGTCTTTTACAAAATCGGGCTGTCTTCTGTATACCACCCCTATCTTGTCACAATACAACTGATTGGCTCAAACACATTAAGAAGGAAAGAAATTCCACAAATTAACTTTTAACAAGGCACACCTGTTAATTGAAATGCATTCCAGGTGACTACCTCATGAAGCTGGTTGAGAGAATGCCAAGAGTGTGCAAAGCTGTTATCAAGGCAAAGGGTGGCTGATTTCAAGAATCTCAAATATATATAAAATATATTTTGTTTAACACATTTTTGGTTACTACATGATTCCATATGTGTTATTTCATAGTTTAGATGTATTCACTATTATTCTACAATGTAGGAATTAGTAAAATAAAGAAAAACCCTGGAATGAGTATGTGGGTCCAAACTTTTGACTGGTACTGTATATATGTATATATTATTTTTACCTTTATTTTGACAGTGCTCATATGTCTCTTGGGCTGGCTATATAATGATTAAGTTAATTGGGAATTAGAATGTATGTGGAGTCTAAATTTATAGGCAGATAATTCGCATGTGCATGTGAGGTGAGTAAATCTATGATAATTTGCATAATACTGCACACCACATCCGCTTTCCTCATCCAGATTTCTGCTTCCATTTTACTGAAAGACCCCCAAACAACCACTGACTATATATTCATCCATAAAAACCTACATTTTATTCACCCATAGATTATTTTTTTCGCACATACATGAGCGTTCACAAATTCCAGATAGACATTTAATCCTTGGACAATGATATGAACATAATGCATAAAATATTCGATTTTTTATCTATTAATTCAACACATACTCGTTTCTTACACGTCATGATTAATTCCATGAAAGCACAATTAATACGTTCAACAGGTAGAGAGACTATACAGAAGACAGATGGTTTCATATAAACACATAGGAGCCACTTGCTTGCACTGCAATAATTCACTTCATCCATAATGACACTTGAAACACCAAAAACCAAATGTGTCGACAAGGAGTACGATTGAAAACGAATCGAAATTTTCTGATTAAACCACTATATGTATGTATGTATGTATGTATGTATGTATGTATGTATGTATGTATGTATGTATGTATGTATGTATGTATGTATGTATGTATGTATGTATGTATGTATGTATGTATGTTTACCCTATAGCACCATCCAACGTGGGTGCCCGGAGCGTGTTTTCTCTGGTATGTCGACAGAACCTGCATGAGATTATCTAATTCTATAGCAGCTCGATAATAAAACACTCACTTACGTATTTAAAAAAAAAAATTCATAAGGAAACCAATTATCAATGCAGATATCAAGACATCCACACACTAAGTTAGGCCTTATACACAGCTCATTTTCACATGCCTGACTTTGCCTGATCAGACCATGCATCATATTCAACGCTTCAGAGATGATCCATTTTCAAAGGACACTGCATTGCCCACTTCCTAATTAACATAACATTTCATTACTAAATACTGTACACTATGATTGTAAAGTCTATTATTGCACATTATCACGAAGGCAAAAAACAAAGTACACAGTTACACAGTCTCCCTTTTGCTCTGTCAATCAGTCTGTCATTCAGCGCCAATGATCGATGAGATTATGACCTATGGGCTACAGAGGTAGAATGTATACATTCTTATTCCTCGACTCCATATTTGAATGCCTCAATGAGCCCCTCTACTGAGTGAATAAACCCAGAAATGCTGCATATGCCTCCTATAACGAATATGGCGACGTCGAAGAACACGTGGTGCCATAAGAGTTTCCTCCACATCAGTTTTAGATGAAAGAGAGCCGGGAGAAGGAAGCACAACCCGGCGCCGGTAAGACTCCCGGTTAGGCCCATGAGGAGTGCGAAGTGCGGGACAAAGATGGCCATAATCAACGTGAACACCACCAGGAGGCACCGGAGGCCCAGTCCCCAGGACTTAATCCGTCCTCCCGGCCCGTAACAGTCAGGGAAAATTGCGCGCCCTCCATCCTGGAAAAAAGACTTCTCCAGGACCTCTACAGCAGCGAAGAACGGCAGCGGATACGAAAGCAAGGCCTTGGCCACCAGGAACAGGTTGACCACCGCTCTGATGGTGGACGGCAGGTTGTCCGTGATAACCTCTTTGGTGGCATCTGCCCAAGTCAAGTAGGCCACCAGAGCGAACAGGCCCTTCAGAACGCAGGCTCCGATGTGGGTCCAGTCCATCATGCAGTGGAACTCCTTTGGCCTCTGCATGTTCCCCTCCAGCGATGGCAGGAAGATCTGGGACGTGTAGCTGAAGACGATGATGCCGATGGAGATGGGGAACTTCTTGACATCGATATAGAACTTGACTTTGTCCCAGGCCCAGTCGCGGGCTCTGGAGAGGCAGTAGGCTATCACCAGGATGTTGATGACAAAGTGCGCGATGGTGCAGAGCAAGCTGAACTTGGACACCGCCTTGAGGCTCTTGAGGAACGCGCAAGGCAGGAGGGCAGCCGTGGCGACTACAGACCAAGCCTTCTGCGAGACCGGCAGATTGGGGAAGCTGTTGACCATCAGGTTGCCGCTGACCACCACGTACAGGATACAGGTCATGACCAACTCAATGATCTGAGCAACGTTAACTATATGTCCGCCCAGAGACGGGAACCGTGGCTGGCAGCACGCGTTGGCGATGTCCACGTAGGAGTCCCTCACGCGCACCAGAATTCCATCCTCATTCTCTTCATACAGACACGCAATAAGAATCTTTCCGGTGTAACAACATACAACGGCGGCAAATATGATAAGAAAGAGTCCGAGGTATCCTCCGTGAAGAATGGCGTATGGTAACCCAAGGACGAACATCCCCTGTGGATACACAAGCACAGTTGAGTCGTAATGGAAATGGGCTTATCGAAGTGGCATGCCTCCCCACACCACACATGCAATAAATGTATCCTATTTAAAGTTGCATAATAATAGCAAACGACATTCACATTTTCATAATCATACATGTGTGAAACCCCACATTTAACGACTGGAGTTGAGAGAAAAAAAGCCTAGGCAGGCCTCTGTTTTTCTGTCAGGTGACTAGCGTCCAGGCACAGAATCTAATATTTCTAAAATATTTCCTCATCAATACTGGATTTATTTTGTATAATCCACTGTAAAAATAACATATACCATTTAGCAGACGCTGATATCCAAATCGATTTACAGACATTCATGCATACATTTTATGTATGGGTGGTCCCGGGAATCGAACATACTACCCTGGGTTACAAGCTCCATGCTCTACCAACTACAAAGGACCACTGTGAAATGTTATCAAGAATAACGATGTAGGCCTAATGGTCCCCGAGGCTAATCCAAACCATTTCAGCCGTGATTCATTCCAGACGGAGGCAACGGGGGTCTGTTTTTTGCTGATAAGAAATAGGCTATCTTGCATAAATCCCCATTTTCCTCTAAAATCTAAAATTATTATTATACACATGGTTAAAATTAAATTGACATTCTCTTCTGATTAAATGAAGGCACCGATATGCAGTTTTTTTATTTTTTCAAATAAAATATTTAGGACACTTGTTCTAAATTAAGGATTGTGAAATATGAAACCATACAATATGCCTATTCAAAGTCTATTTTTACATGTCAATGAAAACATTGCTAAAGTCATTTTAAGGTCTGTTTCAGTATTTTTGTAGAATGCAAATCGGTGTCCCTGAATGGGCGTATATTGCAAGCCTATCTTGACAATAGGCTTCCATTGACATAGTGCCAATATGTTTGTGTGTTTCTTTAAATTATTTCTACCTGAATGGCATTGGTGACGTTCCACCCCGCATCCCAAGTGGTAATTTTGGGTTTGTCCTCTAATGCCAACTCGTTACACGCCCCAGTGTTCTTGAGGGAGGAAGAGGGTGGTGGACCGGTTCCGTCTCTCTGGTAGTGGCTGTCCCCCACCATCAGCTCGTCTCCTCCGTCCATATCTCCCCCTTCTTCGTCACCCTGCATGATGTCCATCTGCATCCCCTGCCTGTAGTCAAAATCCAAGTCATCGCAGTCCACGAACCCCAGACCCTCTTCATCCGTAGCGGCCTGGAAGCCCAGCCTGGCAAACACTCCGCTTACCTTGGCCTGAGACTTATTGGACACTGTGTTGGCCGCATTGGTCAGCTTGTTGCCGATCTTGTGTCGAATTAAGTGAGCCATTGTTGTGAAATAAATGTGAATCTTCAGATATCAATTGGATCAAATATGGTTATTAGTTATTTTGGCTGTTGCTGCTGCTGTGAGAGAAAGATAACCATGCCTGTTGCCAATACGTTTTGACGTTTCTCTTAACGGCTGTCCAACCGTTACATCCACATAGGCTCTCCTTAAAACCCCGTCTGTTGGTGTTGATTATCCATGTCACTCTCAAACCCCTCCTGACACTTTCTTGGCTTCAGAAGAAATTATGCAAAACAATTCTTCCTCAAGTTGGTTCTTCTAAACTGCTGAATGTGATCGAATGTCCCTGTTTGTGACCTCTCCATTAAGTTGTCCGTTCTGGTTCGGATGTTGCAGTCAACTGTGGCGCAGCTGTGACAAGTGCAAACCACGAGCGATGGAATCTGTGTGTCACAGTCGGACTAGGCACGTGTCCTCGTATACTGCCAATGCAATGACTTGCTCAGCAGGCAAAAACCTCTCATGGTTCTGAAGCGGGTGTGTGTGTGCGTGTGTGAGAGCGAGAGAGACGCAGCCTACGACATAAGCATGACCCCCCTCACTGGCGCAAATTCTCTGCAGTAGCCTAAGACCAAGGACAAAATTGTCAATTTATTACGTTTAGCAAATTGCTTTGAGATTTTAGAGGGATAAAGGGGTGTAGTATTTCGTTACCAGAGGCATGGATGCTAGCTCTTACGCTTTATTTATACAAAATATGTGTGCTTTATTCGATTAAGATCATTTTGCATATTGAATTAGACCTAATGCTATTTTTAATTTTGATCGATCATTTGTTCCAATATTTTTCGTTATGATATGATGACACTAAACATTCAGATCGTGTTGATCTGGCAGATGTATTATCAGTTTCATGAAGGTGTAGTTTATAATTGCAGACGCATATGTTCGTTGAAAAATGTGATTTAGACTGCCTACCATTCATAGGCCTATACCAATGTTTTTGTCTTTGTCTTTTTATTCCTAATGCAAAAATACATAGAGGTCTAAAATGGATAAATAAATATTACATATTTGAAGATGAAAATCGTAGCTCGAACCTAGCTGTGACATCAATAGCATATTATTTTGATTATTTCCGTTTGTTTTTTAGTTTATTCGCTATAAGAATTTGGAGCCAACGTTTTGTTTTATGGCCCTTTGAGTATAGCCAGCACTTACTCTTTTTTATTTGGTATAATATATATCAAAACAATCTTAAAAAATAAATATTCTTATCTAATTTGTTTTCCGATTATTTTAATTGATTAGCGTATCTCTGTAGCCTAAGTACATTTTTGTTCATGGGAGCAGATACTTTAAATTCAGCTGATAAATTAGAGACCACGACCCGCATGCATCTTCATGAGAAAATTCTCTTAATTTCAGCATTGCAGAACCTGGGACAGCGACTTGAATTTGCGTATATTGGCTATATAACCTTCTGTAACTGCCAAGTCATTTTTTTAAATGTCCCCTGTTGGTTGACAAGCTATTTCCAATGTAGATCTACACAGCATTAGCAAATTCCTCATGGTTAGATCAACTATACATCTGGCATGAAAACCAAATGTAGGCCTAAATAGTATTATATCTCATGTTGGTTGTCCTTGAAAAGGCATGGCATTCTAGTCCTCATTAAACACATGCCCGTGTCGTGTGCGTCTGCTTTAGAACTCCCGAATTACGATATGACATTAAAGAGCAGGAATGTGTTCCAAAATGCAGAAGAAAAAAAATCACGGTAACATTTGATGCCTCCAACTGTAATCCCTCAGATGATAAGAGGCACCTTATCCTTTCTCTTCTAATCGGTTCCGACATGTCACGACGCATTACAGTATTACTGTCATCAGGTTTTGGTGCCTGCGTAGGCAAGGCATTTCTAATATTTCCTTTTGTCGGAATACATTATGAACATTAAAGGAAAGGCAGAAATACAATTTACTCTTTTCACAGAGTGAGAATAGCACGCGGACAGACTGATGATACATTCATTACATAATAATATATGTTGAATTGTGCATTGGTCGAAGACTAAATGAGACAAAACGTGAAAGACGATGAGAACTCAACATTTTGCATCAACCCAGAAAGAGAAAGTTCCTATATTTTCATGCTGGGCTTAGGCTGCTTTGCCAGCTGCCGTTTGTGTTGAGGCATGCACAGTGTGCGTGTGTATGTATGTGTGCTTGCATGCATGTGTGTGTGAGGACAGTGAGGAAAGAATGTTCCCGGGAGAGTCCTTGGGGCATCTCAGTGACTAAACCTCCCTCCCCCATTCATGTACAAAACCCTGGTCTTGGACAGAGGATAGGCTGCAAATCTTACACAAACACACACCCATGCCCCCCCCCCAAATTGGATTAAAATGAACAGCACTGCACCTTCATCATGAAACAGGGTTTTGAATTCCAGTGAAATGTACTTACTAATCTTCTGGACACAAAAATATGTTGTTCTCTATCTGTATTTGCACATTTGGAACTTCATAAGAAATAGATTTTCAGACATATTATTATTGAGATGGCATCAAATTGCTTGCTGTGGTGACCAATTTAGCTTTGGGTTACAGAGACAAAAATGTATTCAGCAAAGATGAAAGAGGGATGTCTGAAGGGGGAGAGATACTGAAGGCTTATAACCTGCTAACATGCACCAACTGGGGGCAATAGTCTCAGATAGTTGCCATGGCCACAATAATTGGTTGGCAAGACTCAAAGGAACACAGGTTGTCTGTCTGAAAGCCCCACTGGATGAAAAGGGAAGCCACTCAAGCCAATCTAGAGCCCTAACAATGGGAAGGGATCTAAGAAAATATAGCATCCTGGATTAAAAAAAAAAAACTGAGCATTTTGGTTTAGAATAGAGAAATGTAATCTGCTGCTTATACTAAATGGTCCACAAGGACATGCAATTTACATAGGAATAGATAAATAAACACACAATTTTGAAATCTTTCCTTGGATCCCCTATGAAACATGAACACAACTTACACATACACACAGACACTATACACCCAGGGATTCATGCAAAGTGACAGGTGCACAAACACATTAATAACTCTATGGCCCAAAAATATCTGTTATGCTTACAGGGCTTAAGACTGAAGAGAGTGGTAGTGACAGTCTCTGTGTGTGAGGGGGCGGGGTAGTGTTTAGGGGATGCAGGGCGTTTGGTTTGCTGCTGTGGCTCTGGTATCAGGCAGTCTAGCGGTTAAGAGCCTTGGGCCAGTAACTAAAAGGTCGCTGGTTTGAATCCCGAGCCAACTAGGTGAAAAATCTGTCGATATGCCCTTGAGCACGGCACTTAACCCTAGTTGCTCTGGATAAGAGCATCTGCTAAATTACTATAATGTAAATATCAGAGGCAGCAGTAGGAATCTCAATGCAAACCTCAGCCTATTATGTAAACGGTGTTCCCTTCCCCTCATTCATTTATGTCTCAGATAGTTGGAGGTTTTCTCTTTTTATTTCACCAGTCCTGCATGCAAAGATTCAAACTGACATTTCACCATTTAATCTCATGATCAGCACAGAGAGAGCTGCAGCAGGAAAGATGAGTCTTAAGTACTGACAATCATAACATTGCTATTCTACTACCACAACTAAATGATAAGAATGATAATATTAACAGAGTGGTAACATGACAATAACACAATACATGTCTTAAGAGTCTTGCAGGAACACTTGAATATGACAAGCTAATTAGGATATCTCTACCCTGCTTCTACAAAATGGAGGAGCTACATCAAGGCAGTCCCAAAGCGCTTGTAGCCTAATTGTTTCTCTGTGGCTCATCACGGTATGACATGCACAACAAGCAAAGGTTCCCAGTGTTAGGAACAGAGGTACAATGTCACGTCTTGCCTTCTGGGAGCCTATGTGGGAGATGACCTAGATCTGCTTATTAACATTAGAGGAGGTCCCCTGACTAGAGCTTTGTGCCTGAGCAGTGAACTGTGCCTCTGATTCAATGACACAGCATCAAGCTACAACATTCCCTGCTCCCAAATCTGTGCTAACCCGCCAATCAAGTCCCTGGACTGAAATAAATATGGAATGCATCCACCATTTGTTTGATTACACAGGGCATATGCCTGTTGTCTCTAAATTAAAGTATTTTATGATGCATGAATGATCTGATATGTAAGACCCTTGAGCTTAATTCTGTGGTTTTGTAACAATGGTGGCACAGAAAATGCATAAGTGAATGCCAAGTACTCCTCTTATTGACTAGCTCATGATACACTATTGCTGAAAGGATGCCTTCGTGGAGGGCCCTGTGTTTTGGACAATCATGTCACATGACCTGGATTTGAACCTTTATTTAAACCTTTTCCATCAGACTGTCATTATTTATTTTTATGTCAGATGATCCAGCACCATCCTCAGACAATTATTGCTTTAATTTTTGGTGTAATTCTAATTTCTGGAAAAGGCTTGAAATAAAAGGTTAAAGGTGAAATATGAAGAAATTGCTCCACAATTTCCTGGTTGCTAAATTTCTAACAGTTCACCTAATTTCAGTTTATGTGACAAAAAAAACAATACATTTTGTGGAGAATCATTGAACCATCTAAACCGCTGTGAAATACACTGCTCAAAAAAATAAAGGGAACACTTAAACAACACAATGTAACTCCAAGTCAATCACACTTCTGTGAAATCAAACTGTCCACTTAGGAAGCAACACTGATTGACAATACATTTCACATGCTGTTGTGCAAATGGAATAGACAACAGGTGGAAATTATAGGCAATTAGCAAGACACCCCCAATAAAGGAGTGGTTCTGCAGGTGGTAACCACAGACCACTTCTCAGTTCCTATGCTTCCTGGCTGATGTTTTGGTCACTTTTGAATGCTGGCGGTGCTTTCACTCTAGTGGTAACATGAGACGGAGTCTACAACCCACACAAGTGGCTCAGGTAGTGCAGCTCATCCAGGATGGCACATCAATGCAAGCTGTGGCAAGAAGGTTTGCTGTGTCTGTCAGCGTAGTGTCCAGAGCATGGAGGCGCTACCAGGAGACAGGCCAGTACATCAGGAGACGTGGAGGAGGCCGTAGGAGGGCAACAAACCAGCAGCAGGACCGCTACCTCCGCCTTTGTGCAAGGAGGAGCAGGAGGAGCACTGCCAGAGCCCTGCAAAATGACCTCCAGCAGGCCAGAAATGTGCATGTGTCTGCTCAAACGGTCAGAAAAAGACTCCATGAGGGTGGTATGAGGGCCCGACGTCCACAGGTGGGGGTTGTGCTTACAGCCCAACACCGTGCAGGACGTTTGGCATTTGCCAGAGAACACCAAGATTGGCAAATTCGCCACTGGCGCACTGTGCTCTTCACAGATGAAAACAGGTTCCCACTGAGCACATGTGACAGATGTGACAGAGTCTGGAGACGCCGTGGAGAACGTTCTGCTGCCTGCAACATCCTACAGCATGACCGGTTTGGCGTTGGGTCAGTCATGGTGTGGGGTGGCATTTCTTTGGGGGGCCGCACAGCCCTCCATGTGCTCGCCAGAGGTAGCCTGACTGCCATTAGGTACCGAGTTGAGATCCTCAGACCCCTTGTGAGGCCATATGCTGGTGCGGTTGGCCCTGGGTTCCTCCTAATGCAAGACAATGATAGACCTCATGTGGCTGGAGTGTGTCAGCAGTTCCTGCAAGAGGAAGGCATTGATGCTATGGACTGGCCCGCCCGTTCCCCAGACCTGAATCCAATTGAGCACATCTGGGACATCATGTCTCGCTCCATCCACCAACGCCACGTTGCACCACAGACTGTCCAGGAGTTGGCGGATGCTTTAGTCCAGGTCTGGGAGGAGATCCCTCAGGAGACCATCCGCCACCTCATCAGGAACATGCCCAGGCGTTGTAGGGAGGTCATACAGGCACGTGGAGGCCACACACACTACTGAGCCTCATTTTGACTTGTTTTAAGGACATTACATCAAAGTTGGATCAGCCTGTAGTGTGGTTTTCCACTTTAATTTTGAGTGTGACTCCAAATCCAGACCTCTATGGGTTGATAAATTGGATTTCCATTGATTATTTTTGTGTGATTTTGTTGTCAGCACATTCAACTATGTAAAGAAAAAAGTATTTCATAAGATTATTTCTTTCATTCAGATCTAGGATGTGTTGTTTAAGTGTTCCCTTTATTTTTTTGAGCAGTGTATATTTTCAATAACCAAAAATATTGTATTTTCAGCTGTTTGAAGTTGGTGTACAAAACCGAAAGTAAAAAACACAAAAACAAAACAGGTCAGAGGAGGCTGGTGGGATGAGCTATAGGAGGATGGGCTCATTGTAATAGCTGGAATGGAATAAATGGAATGGTATCAAACACATCAAACATATGGAAACCATGTTTGGCTCCGTTCCATTTATTCCACTCCAGCCATTACAATGAGCCCACCCTCCTATAGCTCCTCCCACCAGCCTCCACTGCCACACATAGAACAGATCTCGCGCTTCTTAGATTTACTTTCAATGAGAATGACAGATCTATAACTCACATTTCTATGTGAATTTGGTCGTGGCGCCCAGAAAGTTTTAAAATCTAGGTCATGTGACATGGTAGCCCAAAACACAGGACCCTAAATGGTGTTTCTGGTTATGGGCTGATACTCATATCAGAAGCGAAGAATGATAGATAATCTTCATTTGACCCCTTACCGACGGAGTGATAGGGGACAGACCGTTTGGTGGTGGAGTGTCTATTGTCAGTGCCAAAGGCACCCTATATATCACCAGCTGAGGCTCCACTTTGCCCAGTCAATTGACAGTAATACTGTAAGTGCCAGACCAAAATAAATCGAGGCCTTTTCAGATATAAGGGTTGATAGGGATAGGATATCATATAACCATAAGAATAGATTGATAGGAGTAGCTCATCATTTCTGCCTGTACCTAATTCAGAATGCCCAAAAGATTAAATCATGCTTTGTTTGATGCATATTCATCTCAAATGCATGAGACCAGCTTTCATTGCCCCCTCTGTTGGCAAACACTCATTCATGGATGTGGTCTTTAATGCATTAGTCCAACTGTAAACGGGTTCTGGGTCATACAGTAGGTTATCACACCCAGTCTGTACTCACATTAACATGTTCATTGAGGAAACAAACAATATTGTTGATAAAGCAATGCATCCATATAAAAACAAAAATGGTAGTAAATGACACTGACAGATGCCAGTAAATAGACTACAGAATATATAAATACATAGTCCTAAAACAATAGTTGTTAGGGGATCTACAATAGAGGATGTAATATATACATATTTTAATATTGAACTACCTTCACATTAATAAAATGATTGTTACCTTGTAAAAATGTTCTGAGCATCCCGGAACTTTTGGATGCTCACACAAGCCTTCGAGTCGCCCGTATTTTGTAGTAACACCCTTTCAAAATGACTTCCAAAACAGACACAACTTGCAAAATATTTTAATTTCATGACTACAAATCATCTCCCGACATGATTGTCTAAATTGCTGCCGAATGCTTACAATCAACACCGGTCCCAATGGTAATAGATAACGGCTATTTTCAAAGGAGGGCCGGTTGAGCATGCAAAGGGGACTAACTACAGTAGGCGCTCCGCGGCTTCTGCTCAAATCCTTGGCGGCGAGGATCAGAGGGACAGCTCGCAGTGAATCCCAAATCCGTAATGGCATCTCCAACCTCGAGCCCTTGCGATGGCTCCTGAAAAGCCGGCTCGACCGAAATGTGGTTGTAAACTTCGAGATACAGGAGCTGCTGTTCGATTCAGCCACCTCGGAGTTGGTGCTGATGTGAGGCGTTTAAGTTGTTCCACATTTTCTTTGTTGCCTGTCCTGTTGACTGTTGTGCCCTCTCACTCTTGAATTCAACTTACGCGGACAAAGGTAGTTAACTAGATAGCTGCTCGTTCAGACACATCTGATGAGGTTTCTCTCCCCATGTTTTAGGGCAGTGTTGAACATCGATAGTTCTCACAGAGGCGCCCTGCAACCCGCTGCACAGTCGCCAGATGATGTCAGTGCTGCTCTTTGAGTGCTACAGAGTCCCCAATGCAGTGGTGGGGGACTCAAGTAAATGAAAGTCACCCAGTAAAATACTACTTCAGTAAAAGTCTAAAAGTATTTGTTTTTAAATATACTTAAGTATCAGAAGTAAATATAATTGCTCAAATATACTTAAGTATCAAAAGTAAAAGTATAAATCATTTCAAATGCCTTATAAAGCAAACCAGACAGCATCATTTTATTTTTTATTTGCGCATAGCCAGGGGCATGCTCTAACTCTCAGACATAATTTACCAACAAAGTATGTGTTGAGTGAGTCCACCAGATCAGAGGCAGTAGGGATGACCAGGGATGTTCTCTTGATAAGTGTGTGAATTACACAATTTTCCTGTCCTGCTAAGCTTTCAAAATGTAGCGAGTACATTTGGGTGTCAAGGAAAATGTATGGAGTAAAAAGTATAAGTTGTCAAAAATATAAATAGTAAACTAAAGTACAGATACCCCCAAAAACTACTTAAGTAGTACGTTCAAGTATTTTTACTTAAGTACTTTACACCACTGCCCTCATGTATCCTATTGGGTGGATAGCCTGTACAGCTTATATTACAACACTGCTCTCTGCAACTCCCCCCCCCCACACACACACGGGCATTGTCCTGTCCTCCAGTTACCACTGCGCTCACATACTACCTGTTATCAATGGAAGGTAGACACAGTAACATGAGGTTTTAGGTGACTCCACTCATACTCAACCAGGTAGCCAGATCTGTCTATTCTTTTGCCAAATCCTCTATTGTTTGTTTTCATGCTAGAGGAGTTGGGACGACATCTCACCAGATGTAACATGTCCTCTGGTGTTTCCCCAGGCTGGATGCGTGTGAACGTGGGCGGGAGCCAGGTGGTGTCCTACCTCCAGCGTCTTTTCCAGCTGAAGTACACTGGTCACCTGGCGGCCGTCACCCTCTACGTCATAGAGCTGCTCCACAAACACAGCTACAGACTACCACCAAGGTCTGCCTGCCATGGGGCCAGAGAGATGCATTGAGATTGTATGAAACAGTATGTGGTGCTTTGCTTTATATATCATATTTATATATCATTGCCTGACTCTCTCTCTCTCTACCTCAGAGCTGGAGAAGTGGTGCAGTGCAGAGTTCTATGAGCAGGAGGTGCAACGCATGCAGCTGCCCTTCTCTGCCATGGTTCTGGGCGGCGTGGTGATTGTGGAGGAGATGCAGGAGAGACGCGCCCAGCAGCTGCGCAGGCTGCAGGAGATAAACGCCTGGCGCAGGGAAGAGATGCTGCAGCAGGACCAAGAGCGTCTGGATAAACTATTGGCCCCGCAGGGAAGAACCATTATCTTTTAACCACTTTGTCAACCATGACCCTTAACTGCTGTGCAATTCCACAGTCTCAGAATTACGCATAGTCCAATTTCTCACTTAAAATGTACTCCAAACAAAAAACATTGATTTCAAAGTTTAATAAACCATACAACCTTATGCACAAGGACTATGTTTAACAATTTACACTGAACATTTTACAAAAACACATTTACTGGAAAAACTATGCAGATGCAATGTTTGGTAACAGAATTTTGTTAAAATCTCCCTCCGTTTTTTAATGTGTCCACGTTTTCCAAAAACTCTTACATATCTGCTCCAAATTAGGATTGAATAATTCCTGCAGAAAGAATGGGGGTCAGCTATGGCATGACACAATGACTTAGAACAAATATCTGTTGGTTATTCAACTAAAGTAAGTGAGGTGGACTTACACCTGGTAATGGAATTGCGGTATCACGGATCCCTGATCTGTACTCCACAGAAATGCATAATTATGGAAATGAATGTCATTCTCTTCATAGGGATGCATCCTGAAAAGATACACAAAGGTATAAATATGCAATATCCTCTTTTGCATATTTGGGTATTATTGTACACAGTGACTATTTTAATGAGCTCTGTCCCCAAACAAAACCAAATTTGGTTGGTCAGAACCGGACCAAATCTGAACTAATAGCAGTCTGTTTCACAATTTTGAACATTAAAGTACAGCACAATAGAGCTCAGTAGAGTACCGAACAGTAGAGTACCGAACAGTAGAGTACCGAACAGTAGAGTACCGAACAGTAGAGTACAGAACAGCATACAACGGGTGGGTCTAAACCTGAATGCTGATTAGTTAAAAGCGCATTTCAGCCGGTGTCTATTCCACAAATTACCACCGGCTAAATCTGACTTTAAAATGCCTATTCATTCTGTTCCATCTGACTGCGCAATCCATAGTCTCGTTAACCCAGGTAGGGAAGTTATAAACTTGATCTCCACTATAAAAAATAATCGAGACATTATCTCATATTTCTTTTCGACTAACATTTCGTTTTCAACAACAGAAATTTGTATAAACCCGTCTGTCTCTCCGACATTTGTAACATTGTTTTAATTTTCAAATTCGATCTCCAACTGTCCCATAGTAGTGAATGAACGTGTAATGGTCAAGAGTCAGGACGAGAGAGAGAGAGGCAGGCAGCGTTTCTCAACCATTAGAAATCATGAATCGGCTGGCATCATTTTTATGGATATATACAAAGAAATGTCAATTGGAAAAAGGTAAAACGAAGTGCAGCTAGTTTGCAGTCTTTCCAGCTTCAGTTTGAAATCGTTGTGTTAGCTGTGTTGTTGGCTAGCTCCTCTGAACAAGTCCTAATGAGAGAACATGTTCTAAGCCAGGCGAAATCGCGCCTCATTAGCTCATTGTTATGGATGTATCCAAATAAATGTCACTAGAAACAGCTTAAACAAATGCATCTCCTGTTGTTATTCTGTCTGCACTGTTTGACGTGACTGTAAATTAGCAGTAGTTGGCTAGCAAGCAAGGAATAAGAACGTTGCCAGTATGGCAATGGAACATTTAGAACTAACGACTGGGTCGCGTCCATAGATACAGAACAAAAAGACTGAACGACTGGGTCGCATCCTTGGTAACCGAACCAATAGAACGAATGACCAGCCGGCTTGGGTAGTAAGCCTAGATTTTTTCCCCCGGACTATATATTGTGGAAGGATGAAATAGTATGAATAAATTAATAAAAATAACGTTTTTAATGAAAATATATCAATCATTATTTGAATATATTGGTATCCCGTTGTATGAATGTGATAATGCCCGAGAAGCCGGTGTTTGGAGCCAGAATTCAGAATTCCGTTGTCAGTTTAGCCTACATTTCACTGATCTTAGTAGCAGAAAGCATTTTTGTCTGCAGTTGTCGGTTTGGCTATTTGTTTCAAGTGTATGTGGTGGTTCTAGCTTGTATGGCGCCCTGGGCGAACCACCCCGTGCCGACCCGGGCGGCTGCCCATGTCGCCCATACCTAAATCCGTTACTGATTTGTATTAGTCTATAAATAAATATCTAGGGTTACTACCCAAGCCGGCTGGTCTTTCGTTCTATTGGCTGGGCTGATGAGACAGTTGATTGCGCAGTCAGATGGAACAGAGTAAATAAGCATTTTAACGTCATATATTTAGTCGGTGGTAACTTGTGGAATAGACACCGTCTGGAATGCGCTTTTAACTAATCGGCATTTAGGATTAGACCCCAGCATTCAGGATTAGACCTCACGTTGTATAATGTGTATTATAAATTGGGTGGTTCCAGCCCTGAATGCTGATTGTCTGACAGCCGTGATATATTTAAAAAACAAGGCCTGAGGGGGTGTGGTATATGGCCGATATACCACGGCTAAGGGCTGTTCTTATGCCCGACCCAATGCGGAGTGTCTGGATACAGCCCTTAGCCATGGTATATTGGTCATATACCACAAACCCCCAGGTGCCTTATTGCTATTATAAACTGGTTACTGACTTAAATAAAGCAGTACAAATATATGTTTTTTTCATACCCGTGGTATACGGTCAGATATGTTTTATTTGACCTTGATGCCCTCAATCTCACACAAATGATCAAGGAACCCACCAGCTACAACCCCAAATCCGTAAACACGGGAACCCTCATAGATATCATCCTAACCAACCTGCCCTCTAAATACACCTCTGCTGTTTTCAATCAAGATCTCAGCGATCACTGCCTCATTGCCTGCATCCGTAATGGATCTGCGGTCAAACGACCACCCCTCATCACTGTCAAACGCTCCCTAAAACATTTCAGCGTGCAGGCCTTTCTAATCGACCTGGCCCGGGTATCCTGGAAGGATATTGACCTCATCCCGTCAGTAGAGGATGCCTGGTTATTCTTTAAAAAAAGCCTTCCTCACCATCTTAAATAAGCATGTCCTGTTCAAAAAATTCTGAACCAGGAACAGATATAGCCCTTGGTTCACTCCAGACCTGACTGCCCTTGACCAGCACAAAAACATCCTGTGGCGTACTGCATTAGCATCGAATAGCCCCGTGATATGCAACTTTTCAAGGAAGTTAGGAACCAATATACACAGGCAGTTAGTCAAGCTAAGGCTAGCTTTTTCAAGTAGAAATGTGCATCCTGTAGCACAAACTCAAAAAAGTTCTGGGACACTGTAAAGTCCATGGAGAATAAGAGCATCTCCTCCCAGCTGCCCACTGCACTGAGGCTAGGAAACACTGTCACCACCGATAAATCCACTATAATTGAGAATTTCAAAAAGCATTTTTCTACGGCTACCCCGATCAACAGCCCTCCACCCCCCACAGCAACTCGCCCAAGCCTCCCCCATTTCTCTTTCACCCAAATCCAGATAGCTGATGTTCTGAAAGAGCTGCAAAATCTGGACCCTTACAAATCAGCCGGGCTAGACAATCTGGACTCTCTTTCTAAAATTATCTCCTGAAATTGTTGCAACCCCTATTACAAGCCTGTTCAACCTCTCTTTCGTATCGTCTGAGATTCCCAAAGATTGGAAAGCTGCCGCGGTCATCCCCCTCTTCAAAGGGGGAGACACTCTAGACCCAAACTGCTACAGACCTACATCTATCCTACCCTGCCTTTCTAAGGTCTTCGAAAGCCAAGTTAACAAACAGATTACCGACCATTTCGAATCCCACCGTACCTTCTCCGCTATGCAATCTGGTTTCAGTGCTGGTCATGGGTGCACCTTAGCCACGTTCAAGGTCCTAAACGATATCATAACCGCCATCGATAAGAGACATTACTGTGCAGCCGTATTCGTCGACGTGGCCAAGGCTTTCGACTCTGTCAATCACCACATTCTTATCGGCAGACTCAACAGCCTTGATTTCTCAAATGATTGCCTCACCTGGTTCACCAACTACCTCTCTGATAGAGTTCAGTGTGTCAAATCGGAGGTCCTGTTGTCCGGACCTCTGGCAGTCTCTATGTGTGTGCCACAGGATTCAATTCTCGGGCCGACTCTCTTCTCTGTATACATCAATGATGTCGCTCTTGCTGCTGGTGATTCTCTGATCCACCTCTACGCAGACGACACCATTCTGTATACCTCTGGCCCTTCTTTGAACACTGTGTTAACTAACCTCCAGGCGAGCTTCAATGCCATACAACTCTCCTTCCGTGGCCTCCAACTGCTCTTAAATGCAAGTTAAACTAAATGCATGCTCTTCAACCGATCGCTGCCCGCACCTTCCCGCCCGTCCAGCATCATTACTCTGGACGGTTCTGACTTAGAATATGTGGACGACTACAAATACCTAGGTGTCTGGTTAGAATGTAAACTCTCCTTCCAGACTCACATTAAGCATCTTCAATCCAAAATTAAATCTAGAATCGGCTTCCTATTTCGCAACAAAGCTTCCTTCACTCATGCTGCCAAACATACCCTCGTAAAACTGACTATCCTACCGATCCTCGACTTCGGCGATGTCATTTACAAAATAGCCTCCAACACTCTACTCAACAAATTGGATGCAGTCTATCACAGTGCCATCTGTTTTGTCACCAAAGCTCCATATACTACCCACCACTGCGACCTGTACACTCTCGTTGGCTGGCCCTCGCTTCATACTCGTCGCCAAACCCGCTGGCTCCAGGTCATCTACAAGTCTCTGCTAGGTAAAGCCCCGCCTTATCTCAGCTCACTGGTCACCATAGTACCACCCACCCGTAGCACGCACTCCAGCAGGTATATCTCACTGGTCACCCCCAAAAGCCAATTCCTCCTTTGGCCGCCTTTCCTTCCAGTTCTCTGCTGCCAATGACTGGAACAAACTGCAAAAACAATCACTGAAGCTGGAGACTCATATCTATCTCACTAGCTTTAAGCACCAGCTGTCAGAGCAGCTCACAGATCACTGCACCTGTACATAACCCATCTGTAAACAGCCCATCCAACTACCTCATCCCCATACTGTATTTATTTATGTTGCTCCTTTGCACCCCAGTATCTCTACTTGCACATTCATCTTCTGCACATCTACCATTCCAGTGTTTAATTGCTATATTGTAATTACTTCACCACCATGGCCTATTTATTGCCTTACCTCCATTATCCTACCGCATTTGCACATACTGTATAGACTTTTTCTACTGTATTAGTGACTGTATGCTTGTTTATTCCATGTGTAACTGTTTGTCACGGCTGTTTAAAGGAGCAGACCAAAGTGCAGCGTGTGTTTCGTTCGACATATTTATTTAATCCGTGAAACTATGCAATACATCAAATTACTGAAATTTACAAAACAACAAACTGACGCAGAGGAAAACAAACATTACTCACAAATATTATCACCCACAAAACCCAGGAAGAAAAACCCCTACTTAAATATGATCTCCAATTAGAGGCAACGAGGACCAGCTGCCTCCAATTGGAGATCAACCCAAAAACCAACAACATAGAAATAGAAAACATAGAAAAACACAACACCCCCTGTCACACCCTGACCTACTCTACCATAGAAAATAACCTCTTACTATGGTCAGGACGTGACAGTGTTGTTGTATGTGTCGAACTGCTTTGCTTTATCTTGGCCAGGTCGCAGTTGCAAATGAGAACTTGTTCTCAACTAGCCTACCTGGTTAAATAAAGGTGTAAAAAAAAAAGAGATTTCATCTTCCCGACCCGACATTATACAGTGCATTCGGAAAAGATTCAGACCCCTTGACTTTAAAAATAGTTTTGTAGATTGATAAGGGAAACAAATCTATCTACACACAATACCTCATAGTGACAAAGCAAAAACAGGTTTTTAGAAATTTTAGCAAATTTATTGAAGATAAAAAAACTAACTTATTTACATACAGTACCAGTCAAAAGTTGACACACCTACTCATTCAAGGGTCTTTATTTTTACTATTGTCTACATTGTATAATAATAATAGTGAAGACATCACAACTATGAATTAACACATATGGAATCATGTATTTACCAAAAAAAGTGTTAAACAAATCTATTTTATATTTGAGATTCTTCAAAGTAGCCACCCTTTGCCTTGATGACAGCTTTGCACACTCTTGGCATTCTCTCAACCAGCTTCATGAGGTAGTCACCTGGAATGCATTTTAATTAACAGGTGTGCTTTCTTAAAAGTTAATTTGTGGAATTTCTTTCCTTCTTATTACGTTTGAGTTGTGTTGTTTGAGTTGTGTTGTGACGAGGTATACAGAAGATAGCCCTATTTGGTAAAAGACCAAGTCCATATTATGTCAAGAGCAGCTCAAATAAGCAAAGAGAAACAACAGTCCATCATTACTTTAAGACAAATTTCAAGACTTTTGAAAGTTTCTTCAAGTGTAGTCAAAAGAAACATCAAGCGCTATGATGAAACTGGCTCCCATGAGGACCGCCACAGGAAAGGAAGACCCAGAGTTACCTCTGCTGCAGAGGATAAGTTTATTACAGTTACCAGCCTCAGAAATTGCAGCCCAAATAAATCCTTCACAGAGTTCAAATAACAAACACATCTCAACATCAACTGTTCAGAGGAGACTGCGTGAATCAGGCCTTCATGGTTGAATTGCTGCGAAGAAACCACTACTAAAGAACACCAATAAGAAAAAGAGACTTGCTTGGGCCAAGAAACATGCGATGGACATTAGACCAGTTGAAATCTGTCCTTTGGTCTGATGAGTCCAAATTAGATTTTTGGTTCCAGCCACTGTGTCTTTGTGAGACGCAAAGTAGGTGAACGGATGATCTCCGCATGTGTGGTTCCCACTGTGAAGCATTGAGGAGGAGGGGGGATGGTGTAGGGGTGCTTTGTTGGTGACACAGTGATTTATTTAGAATTCAAGGCTTAACCAGCATGGCTACCACAGCATTCTGCAGCGATACACCATCCCATCTGGTTTGCGCTTAGTTGGACTATCATTTGTTTTTGAACAGGACAATGACCCAACACACCTCCAAGCTCTGTAAGGGCTATTTGACATAGAAGGAGAGTGATGCATCAGATGACCTGGCCTCCACAATCACCCGACTTCAACCCAATTGAGATGGTTTGGGATGAGTTGGACCGCAGAGTGAAGGAAAAGCAACCAAGCGTCGTGGCTGTAATCGCTGCCAAAGGTGTTTCAACAAAGTACTGAGTAAAGGGTCTGAATACTTATGTAAATGTGATATTTCTGTTTTATTTATCTTTGTATATAAATTTACCTACATTTCTAAAAACTTTTTGCTTTGTCATTAAGGGGTATTGTGTGTAGATTGAAAGGGGGGGGGGCTATTTATTCCATTTTAGAATAAGGCTGTAACATAACAAAATTTGGAAAAAGTCAAGGGGTCTGAATACTTTGACTACTCTGTACATCAGTTAGGGCCGGTTTTTATTTTCATCAGTAACGTGGGCCCTGTTTTTTTTTATCAATAACTTCATAATTTCAAAGTTACAGATGCTCAAATATCATAACCCCCCAGAAACGCTAACCTCCCCTGTTATTGTAATGATGAGAGGTTAGCATGTCTTGGGAGTGTCATCACTCATCATTATTCACAATTCATTCAGGACTATCCATAATCATGGTAGCATCCACATTAATGTAGAAGTGTTTCGAAACATATTCTATTTTTATTTAGATTAGGTAAAACCCCACCTTATCTCAGCTCACTGGTCACCATAGTAGCACCCACCCATAGCATGCGCTCAAGCAGGTATATTTCAATGGTCACCCCCAAAGCCAATTCCTCGTTTTGGCCACCTTTCCTTCCAGTTCTCTGCTGCCAATGACTGGAACAAATTGCAAATTTTTAAAAAATAAAATCACTGAAGCTGGAGACTCATATCTCCCTCACTAACTTTAAGCATCAGCTGTCAGAGCAGCTTACAGATCATTGCACCTGTACATAGCCCATATGTAAATAGCCCATCCAACTACCTCATCCCCATATTGTTATTTAATTTGCTCCTTTGCACCGCAGTATCTCTACTTGCACATTCATCTTCTGCACATCTATCACTCCAGTGTTTAATTGCTAAATTGTAATTACTTCACCACTACGGCCTATTTATTGCCTTACCTCCCTAATCTTACCTCATTTCCACACACTGTATATAGACTTTTCTATTGTGTTATTGACTGAACGTTTGTTTATTCCATGTGTAACTCTGTGTTGTTGTTGGTGTCGCACTGCTTTGCTTTATCTTGGCCAGGTCACAGTTGTAAATGAGAACTTGTTCTCAACTGGCCTACCTGGTTAAAAAAAGGTGAAATAAAATAAAAATTTAAGTGACTCCAAAATGACACACTACATTATTTACCATTAATTTCTGTTGCACACAAAATAATCTGAAACACAACCAAAACAAACAGAAAATGCATCCAACAAGTTTGTAGTCACAAGCTTGCATGTTAGGAATATGGGACCAAATACAAAACATTTGACTAATTTCATATACATAAGTTAATTTGTCCCAATACTTTTGGTCTCCTAAAATGGGGGGGACTATGTACAAAAAGTGCTGTAATTTCTAACATGCCATCATTGTATGTTGTATGTGTGTGGCCGTGTGCGTGTGAATAGGAGATGTTGGAGGACGGCTACTTGGAGCAGTTCCATAAGAACCTGGTACAGCTGAACATGGACTCTGCTGAGGAGCTGCAGTCCTACATTAACAAGCTGAGCCTGGTGGTGGATCAGGGCAGGCAGCGACTCTTACAGGTCATCATAGGGTCTAGCTACAATGAACGGAGCAAAGAGATCCTTGACAAAAACCTGCTCCAGAGTGCTCAGGACCTCAGACTGGGGCAAAGGTTCCCCTTCCAACAGGACAGCGACCCTAAGCACACAGCCAAGACAACGCAGAAGTTGATTCGGGACAAGTGTCTTAATGTCCTTGAGTGGCCCAGCCAGAGCTCGGACTTGAACCCGATCGAACATCTATGGAGAGACCTTAAAATAGCTGTGCAGCAGCGCTCCCCATCCAACCTGTCAGAATTTGAGAGGATCTGTAGAGAAGAATGGGAGAAACTCCCCAAATAGAGATGTGCCAAGCTTGTAGCGTCATACCCAATAAGACTCGAGGCTGTAATCGCTGCCAAAGGTGCTTCAAAGTACTGAGTAAAGGGTCTGAAAACTTATGTAAATGTGAAATTACATTTTATTTTTATAAATTTGCAAAAATGTCTAAAACCTATTTTTGTTTTGTAATTATGGGGTATTGTGTGTAGATTAATGATGGGAAAATAACTATTTAATCCATTTTCAAATAAGGCTGTAGTGACAAAATGTTGAAAAAGTCAAGGGGTCTGAATACTTTACGAATGCACTATATACAGAAGTATGTGGACACCCCTTCAAATTAGTGGATATGGCAATTTTAGCCACACCCGTGGCTGACAGGTGTATAAAATCAAGCACACAGCCATGCAATCTCCACAGTAAAAACATTGGCAGTAGAATGTCCTTACTGAAGAGCTCAGTGACTTTCAACGTGGCACTGACATAGGATGCCACCTTTACAACAAGTCAGTCAGCCGTGAAGTGGTAGGCCAAACAAGTACACGGAACGGGACTGCTGAAGCGCTTAGGGCGTAAAAATCAGCTGTCCTCAGTTGTAACACTCACTACAGAGATTCCAACTGCCTCTGGAAACAACGTCAGCACAAGAACTGTTCGTCAGGAGTTTTATGAAATGTCTTTTTATGGCCGAGCAGCCGCGCACACTAGCCTAAGATCACCATGCGCAATGCCAAGTGTCGGCTGGAGTGGTGTAAAGCTTGCCGCCATTGGACTTTGGGGCAGTGGAAACGCGTTCTCTGGAGTGCTGAATCACGCTTCACCATCTCGCAGTCCGATGGACAAATCTGGGTTTGGCGAATGCCAGGAGAACGCTACCTGCCTGAATGCATAGTGCCAAATGTAAAGTATGGTTGAGGAGGAATAATGGTCTGGGGCTGTTTTTCATGGTTTGGGCCCCTTAGTTCCAGTAAATGGAAATCTTAATGCTACAGCATACAATGACATTCAAGACAATTCTGTGCTTCCAACTTTGTGGCAACAGTTTGGGGAAGGCCCTTTCCTGTTTCAGCAGGACAATGCCCCTGTGCACAAAGCGAGGTCCATACAGAAATGGTTTGTCGAGATCGGTGTGGAAGAACTTGACTGGGATGAATTAGAATGCCGACTGCGAGCCAGGTCTAATCGCCCAACATCAGTGCCCGACCTCACTAATGCTCGTGGCTGAATGGAAGCAAGTCCCTGCAGCAATCCAACATCTAGTGGAAAGTCTTCCCAGAAGAGTGAACAAACTCCATATTAATGGCCATGATTTTGGAATGAGATGTTCGACTAGCAGGTGTCCACATACTTTTGGTCATGTAGTGGTTAAGGTTGGGACGAAGGTAGGGCAATAATATTATATACCAGCAGTATAAATACTCAGTGACTTGTACAAGTTTTAATTTAAACAATTTGGTGATAAGGAGAGGGCCATATTACACTTACTTGAGCAGCATAGTAAACCCCTGTTCTGAGTCTCTCCTCTCCTTCTGACTCTCTCATCCAAATGTTGGTACCCTTCCCCAGATCTGTAGCTCAACACAATCCTGTCTTGGAGCTCTACGGACAATTCCTTTGAGCTCATGGCTTTGGTTTTTGCTCTGACGTGCACTGTCAACTGTGGGACTTTATATAGATTGGTGTGTGCCTTTCCAAATCATGTCCAATCAATTGAATTTACCACAGGTGGACTCTAATCAAGTTGTAGAAACATCTCAAGGATGATCAATGGAAACAGGATGCACCTGAGCTCAATTTCGAGTCTCATAGCAAAAGGTCTGAATACTTATGTAAATAAGGTATTTGTTTTTTAAACAAACATTTCTAAAAAAGTTTTTCTCTTTGTCATGATGGGGTATTGTGTGTAGATTGATGAGGAAAATGTTTTATTTAATCAAATGTAGAATAAGGCTGTAACATAACAAAAGGTGGAAAAAGTCAAGGGGTCTGAATACTTTCCGAATGCACTGTATATCATGGTGCTGTGCATTTTGGGATTTCAAAGCAGCACAGATGATGATGGACCACTCTTATTGAATGGTTACTACAATAGACCTGTCTGAAGGCATTGGGCTGTTTGATTGTGTTAGTCCTTTTTATACTTCATCACATCAATTTGTGGTTTTACTTGTGGCGTTTTTATAATGCAATCAAGCTTTGTTCAAGATTCATTCAAAGATATGTTGTTAAAAAAAACATCTAGATGCCACAAGCAGTCATTTGCTGTCAAATATCACAAAAAACATACTGTATATGCAGCGACAATGTTCTGTGTAAGACTTTCAAGTTCCTCTTTATTGTATGTGCTATCTAGATTAAAGAGGTGCAGTACACCATTATGCCACCAGGTGGTATTACTCCACAGCTTTTTTGTTATAGAGATAAACACAGCGGTGCTAGTCTGCCCCAGCAGGTTTGGAACCTGTCGAAGGAGGAGAATAACTGAGATATGATTGACTGAATAGTCGTGTAAACTTTTGAGGTTATTGTAAAGCTGGCAGCATCATAGGTCAACTCCATCTGTAAATACACTCACCACACAGGGCAAAGGCAGGAGGGCACAGCCAGCCATACATTTGTCTCAGCATAGGATTTACAGCCATTTGCAGACACTGAGTCTGACTTGGATGAACCCAACCCAATAAAGTGTCTAAATTATGATCCGATGCATTAACAAGCCCTCATAATTATCCCAGAGGACTGATCTACGGTGGAGAGGAACAAGTGCAATCACATGTATATCTTCTCAGAACACACGATGAACAACCTCAGAACCAAAGATGATGGTTAACTAGCTGTTCAACAGGAAGTATTATGACCTTTGCAGCTGTAGAACCACAAGTAAAATAAATGGTTATACAGCATGATAAACATCCAGTGATCCTTTACTGTACAAAGCTTTCAGCCAGCTCCAAAGGGGACGACAGGGAGCATTTTTTACCCCATAGATAGACAATGGAGCAGTTCCAAAGGCAAACAAAACAATAATCACATCAACAGAGGAGTATGATGCAGCACATCAAAACAAAACACTTGTTCACTAAACTAGTTGATATGACACAAAAAAATCGAACGTATAAAAGAGAGGGCATTCATTCTATTTTCCAGTCAAGTGGGGAACACCACAGGCTTTTAACCAAATACAATTATCATATTTGACCACCTGACAAATGCACCATCCTCACAATTGAGAGAAAACATGCTTTTGTCCAACAACACCACTTCAGCATGTCCTGCTGTGATCCGGAGGACAAAAATCCATATTAAACAGTACAGATGTAATGAATGAAGGCTTCACCTTCAGGTCTGTGTGGGATGATGGTGAAGTGATGTTCTCATGATGATTTATGAACGATAAAAGGAAGGAATGACTTATTCAGTATGCTGTTATTCTTCCATGGTTTTTTTCTGTGATTTGCAGTACTAGTATAATGAGGGCACCTTCACCTTTTTAAAGGGGAAGTTCACCCCAAAACACTTCTGGGCCCTTTATAACACTTGCCTGGCTGTTTGTCAGTACCCCAGACAGTTTAGGTCCATTGTTTTGAGTATTTAGATTTCTGTATTTTTATATCAAAATGCTGACTTTCCGATATTACCTAAAATGCATTAAAAACGGTGCATTTATTGTTACATAAACAGTGATTGGTGTCTCTGCATTGAATTGCCAAATACATGTGTTGTTTAAAAAAAAAAAAAAAAAACTACTTTGGGATAGCGCAAAGATATTCCATAAAGTCTGTAACCTGGTAGATACTGTTCTTTGTGGTTCTAAGGTGGATAATTACAGGAGGCGGGACGAAGGAGTGTCTTATACTATTGGCCTTCAAGAAAGGAAATCAGAACGAAAGGAAGTAAACAAAGAGATGGTAGCTAGCAAGGCTTGCGGTTAGTAATCTCTGAAGTAAAGTAAGGCAAATAACGTTAATAGTCGAGTAGCTGAGTGACATTGGCCAAAATTAAGTGCAATTATGTTTGGGTCAGATACAAATACACTACATATTTCAACTCTTCATGACTGCAAGCTACCCGACATCCTGCTTATGGTTTCGATACGACGCCTGAAGTAATTTACCAGCTGCGGTTGACCGTGTCCAGTAATCACTTTATGGCCACTGACTACAATAGGTACACCTGCTTGTAGAACATCTCATTCCAAAATCATGGGCATTAATACGGAGTTGGTCCTTCCTTTGCTGCTATAACAGCCTTCGCTATTCTGGGAAAGCTTTCCACTAGATGTTGAAACATTGCTGCGAGGACTTGCTTCCATTCAGCCACAAGAGCGTTAGTGAGGTCGGGCACTGATGTTGGGCGATTAGGCCTGGCTCACACTCAGCGTTCCGATTCATCTCAAAGGTCAGTGCTCTGTGCAGGCCAGTCAAGTTCTTCCACACTGATCTCAACAAACTATTTCTGTATGGACCTCGCTTTGTGCACGGGGGCATTGTCATGCTGAAACAGGAAAGGGCCTTCCCCAAACTGTTGCCACAAAGTTGGAAGCACAGAATTGTCTAGAATGTCATTGTATGCTTTAGCATTAAGATTTCCCTTCACTGGTGCTAAGGGGCCTAGCCCAAACCATGAAAAACAGCCCAAGGCCATTATTCCTCCTCCACCATACATTACAGTTGGCACTAGGCATTGGGTCAGGTAGCGTTCTCCTGGCATTCGCCAAACCCAGATTCGTCCGTCGGACTTCCAGATGGTGAAACGTGATTCATCACTCCAGAGAACACGTTTCCACTGCTCCAGAGTCCAATGGCGCTGAGCTTTACACCACTCCAGCAGACGCTTGGCATTGCGCATGGTGATCTTAAGCTTGTGTGCAGCTGCTCGGAAATGGAAACCCATTTCATGAAGCCACCGACGAACAGTGTTGACGTTGCTTCCAGATGATTTTTAAACGCGCTTCAGCACTCAGGGGTCCCGTGAGCTTGTGTGGCCTACCACTTCCCGGCTGAGCCGTTGTTGCTTCTAGACGTTTCCACTTCACAATAACAGCACTTACAGTTGACCGGAGCAGTTCTTGCAGGGCAGACATTTGACGAACTGACTTGTTGGAAAGGTGGCATCCTATGACTGTGCCACCTTGAGTCACTGAGCTCTTCGGTAAAGCCATTCTACTGTTAATGTTTGTCTATGGAGATTGCATGGCGGTTTGCTTGATTTTAAACACCTGTCAGCAACGAGTGTGGCTGAAATAGCCGAATCCACTAGTTTGAAGGGGTGTTCACATACTTTTGTATATATAGTGTATGTTGCTAGCTAGCTAAGTTGCTAACACCTGTTGCTAGTCACCACAAAGTAATATATTATTTGTTGCCATTCCTGGAACTAGTTGGTGGTGTTTTTAGCTTAGCTACTACTGTAATGGTTATGTTATCCTGTCCTACTGTTTTGCTTGTTTTGCAATTCTGTTTTTCATTATAACGTTACTGATGAGAAATAGTATATTATTTTCTACTAGGTATCACACTTTTTTATAGTGCTATTGATTGCATAAAATGACTTGCCCTAGTTAAGGTCCATAAGTTGGACACAGCCCCAGCCAGAGCAATATATATACATATATGTCTCTGGCCCTAGCTGGTGCATGAGTTGTAATGACAACAAACTAGCCCAACCTTTACATTATTTACATTAAAACATTTAGAATATCAGATCTTGCCCTGAATTGACATGTAATGACTGACCCTTTTATACCAGTCAACATCACCAATCACTCTTTCTGTTTCTACAGTACCTGCCTGGGAGGGAATGTAAGAAGGAGAGGGGTGGTGGAACAGACATGAGAATAGAACAATCAACCATACTGTCTCGGATTTTATCGGCGTTCAATTTCTCACATCTTTTATCTTTGTATCCTTTTCACACTCTTTTCAATGTTCCTCCACTCATGCCTCCTCCAAGGATGCAAGGAGAGATTAATTAGGACTAATTGAAATGTTTTGTTTTGTTATTCTGTTACACATCTTTCAGGAGATCCAAGAAGCCATGTGGAGTATTCCAAACAGGCCAAGGACTGGGTAGAGAAGAGTGTCGAAACAGAAGACATTCAACTTTAGAACCCAACTGGTCCAGCAGACAGTCAAGCGGCAGGAAGATAAACCGATCATATACAAAGACCCAGACTTCGAGGAGGTGGTGCCAAAACTTTTCAGCCTAACTTTGCAATGAACTTTAACTAGCCCTAATGATGGCAGTGTTATGTTGTGGAACGCCATCGATAACATGTCATGCAATCATGACTATTCTATTCTATTAATAGGGCGCGTATCCACTCGTTCTAGACACTGTTTACCTAGCCAGCAAGTCATCATTGTCAGACAAACTTGAAGGGGACTACAATAGCCAGTTGCATTATGGGGTGTAGGCAGGCTACTCAGATACAGTTGGTAGGCTATAGAGTACCACAGTATGAGTCATAATACCCATAAAACCTAGCGGTCAAACAGTGAAATGGATCCAATCATTTTTCCATCATCATTTTTCCCATAGGTGATTTTAGAAGCACTTAAAATCGGGCTGTGTTTTGTGTAGGCTTACCCTGGTGTGACGTTTTGATAACCGTGTAAATCTCTCTAGGACAAGCCCGGACTTGAACCCGATCGAACATCTATGGAGAGACCTGAAAATAGCTGTGCGGTGACGCTCCCCATCCAACCTGACAGAGCTTGAGAAGGTCTGCAGAGAAGAATGGGAGAAACTCCCCAAATACAGGTCTACCAAGCTTGTAGCGTCATACCCAAGAAAACTCGAGGCTGTAAACCAGGGGTGGGCAACTCCAGTCCTCGAGGGCCTGATTGGTGTCACACTTTTTCTCCATCCCTAGCAAACACAGCTGGTTAATCAAATTGCGTTCTAAACTGAAGATCATGATTAGGTGATTATTGGAGTCAGGTGTGTTAGCTGGGGCTGGGGCAAAACTGTGACACCAATCAGGCCCTCGAGGACTGGAATTGCACACCCTCGCTGTAAACGCTGCCAAAGGTTCTTCAACAAAGTACTGAGTAAAGGGTCTGAATACTTATGTAAATGTGATATTTCAGTTAAAAACATTTAATACATTTGCAAAAATGTCTAAAAACCTGTTTTTGCTTCGTCATTATGGGGTATGTGTGTAGATTGATGAGGAAAAAAATACAATTTGATCTATTTTAGAATAAGGCTGTAACTGTGGAACAAGTCAAGGGGTCTGAATACTTTCCGAATGTCTAAGAAGTCCAAGAAGCTGGATATCATTATATCTGCAGCTGAGAAATGTTTTGGGCTCCCAAGACTTCACGGCAGAAGCACTATAAGGACTAATGTAGCTAGGAAATGTTCCCCCCTCACAGGAGGCTTCTGAGCCTGTGTTGAGACCTGATTAGAATGTAGTTTTTACAGCAGATTGAATATGTTTAGTTAATTTCCTTTTTGGTAGTTTGTATGATATGTTATTTATTTTTACCCAAACGGGATCCTTATCCACCGGCACAGTAGGTGGTGGAATGCACATCTAATTGTTGCGATCGCCATTATACCATAGAGGAAGAAGAGCTTCCCATTTGGACCATTAGGTGTGGCACATCGTTTCCAGTTGATCCTGGGGATGCTGAAGAAAGTCTCCAACACACCAGGATGTGATGACAGCCAAGAAATCGGAGTGTTTAGTTACATACACGCCATCTTCTGCTGCATCATATCGGAGTAAGCTGGTCCCATTCTCGACAGCTGAGACATTCACTGTCTGTTGGTAGAGATTGCCATCTCCTGCAACTGCACCACCAGTCACAGTGCGTTCTTGGAAGAGCCTGTGTTTCCTCAACATCTGGTCGCTCTCGTCTCTCTCTAGCTTTCTTCTCTCTGTCAGCCCGCAAATGGAACAACTCAGCCTTAGTAAACTCCGACTCAAACCGATATCGCACAACAGTCCCATTCTGAAAAAAGGCAGGTCTCCAATTTCCTCTTTGCTCTTGATCTGACATTCTTTACTCTGTTTAATTTTGACGAGGGCAGCAAATACTGAGAGGGAGTGAAAACAGAAACATATTGTTTACAACCTTTAATCACGACCGCCTCGGAAGTCACAAATCGCGATGCACATTCTTCTACTTCCTGGATTTCAATATGAAAATAACAAAGTGCATTGGTAAAAATGTGCCTACTGAAACAAGTTAGCTGAAAAATTGTACAGAGAAAGTCATTACGAGGACTATTGCGGTCATGGGAGGCCAGATCAGTGTGTTTGGGAGGTATTTATGATGGACTTTAACGTTGCATGGGGTTTCTATGGGGAAGGCGCGGCTATTACCTACATCTAAATACTCAAGCAATGGACCTAAAAAACTGTTTGGGGTACTGACAAACGACCAGGCTAGTGTTTTATAAAGGGCCCAGAAGTGTTAAGGAAATCGTTCTTCTTGCAAAGCATGTAAACGTTTTGAACAAACTATTATATTAATCTGACTATCCACAACACTCATATTATTGTGTGTGTGTAACCGTGTTCATTGATAGCAGTACTATTACCACTGTAGGTTACATCTCCACTACTAATACTATCCCTACTACAGCTACTAAAACATCTACTATCTGTAGTACTAACAGTGATGGAGATTCCATGTATGTAAGCATACTACAGCACCTGCCAAGCAATCTGGATCTTTATATCACAGGAAGTGCCCTTGTCCTGTAACTGCAGTGTTGCTGGTTCAAGTCCCATTTCAGCTGTCCCTTCTCAATTTGTGCAATAATTCTAATACCCATTGAACAAAACTTTGTCTAGGTTGTCCACAGCATCAGGAAATTGTCATGGTCCCCTGTTTGCTGGATACTACCACACGTTTTTGATTATTTTATTACATTTAGTTAAGAAGCACAATTTAGACAGTATAAGAAAACATTATTTCCCTTCAAACATTTTGTCAGACCCCTACCCCTCACAAACCCGTAAGCTCTGAGGTTACATATTTATTATACACTGAGTGTACAAAATATTAGGAACACCTTCCTAATATTGAGTTGCATCCCTCTACCTTTTGCCCTCAGAACAGCCTCAATTCATTGGGGCATGGACTCTACAAGGTGTCGAAAGCGTTCCACAGGGATGCTGGCCCATGTTGACTCCAATGCTTCCTACAGTTTTGTCAAGTTGGCTGGGTGTGCATTGGGTGGTGGACACACGGGAAACTATTGAGTGTGAAAAACCCAGCAGCGTTGCAGTTCTTGACACAGTCAAACCGGTGCGCATGGCATCCACTACCATAACCTGTTAAAAGGAACTTGGATTTTTTTGTCTTGCACATTCACCCTCTGAATGGAACACACTCACAATCCATATCTAAATTGTCTTAAGTCTTAAAAATCCCTCTTTAACCTCTCCTCCCCTTCATCTACACTGATTGAAGCGTTACACAGGTGACATCAATAAGAGATCAAAGCTGTCATCTGGATTCACCTGGTCAGTCTGTCATTTGAAGAGCAGATGTTCCTAATGTTTTGTACACTCAGTGTACAGTCTCACTGAGATGCATTTTTCAAAAGCTTTTAATGCTTAACAATATCACCATACAAAACTACCATGAGTCACATCTTAGACTTACACTACATTAGAATTGTTGCTGTATTGTCACAGCAGGCTCTTTCTAATCTATACTTTTTACATCAAAATATTGTGTGACCCTCCAAATAAACAAGGCAATGTTTTTAAATTCAGCTCAGTAGGATTACCACGAACCAGTAGGAGGCCTGGGAAACGTTGGATAAGAGGATAAGAATGTACCTTCTTGTGTTCGGGTTCTGGGTTTGTTGACTGTGCTATAGATTGCAGATGAATCTTCAGCTGCGTGTGCTGCAGGATGGGGGGCAACACCTAGGCGATTGAATTTCAATGCAGCATACTGGACTTTGTCCTGTTTCTCAGGGTTACGCAGTTGGACAGGTGAGTAAAGAGCTTCGTCATGGTTTCTGGAGTGAGAGAAGTGGACATTGGCATAGATCCTGACGTCCTGCTCATCTGTGTCCGCATTCTGTGCTGCAGTAGGGGCTGTCCAAAAGATGGTGTCGTACAGATGACTAGAGCCTTCCTGTCCATCCTCTGCTGTGTCCCGTGTGTCCGTTGAGTTGGAAGCCCTCTTTCTAAACCACAAAAAGCTCAATAGGAGATTGAGAACCAGAGCAACAATTGTGATTCCTACAGCTATGTTAATACTAGATGTTTGTTTTCCTGATACAATGATCAATGTAACTGTGGAGTTCTTAGCTCCCATTTCATTCTGTGCCTCACAGTAATATTCTCCACTGTCCTCAGATCTGATGTTGATGATGTGATAGATCTGACTGGATTCTTTTGATGTGTTAATGTTCCTCATGTACCAGGTGTATTTCTGAACTGGTGGGTTGGCATCACTGTGGCAGGTCAGAATCACTGAACTGCCCTCCACTATTTCACCAGAAGGACTGACTGACACTGAGATGTTATTTGGTTTGTATCTGACAGTTAGAGTCACTTCAGGAGAGTGGAGATCCTCATGACCATTAACAGCACATGAGTAGCTGCCTGCATCATCACTGCTGACTGGGTACAGGTGCAGGCTGTTGGAGTAGTTGTGGCTGTTTGGTATAGCCTGTCTGTTCTTATACCAAATGAAGGCTGTGTTGTCACCCAGAATACAGTTGGCTGTACATGTAAGTGTGGCCCTTTCCCCCTCAGAGACAGACATAGGGTTCATCTCCAACAGGACATATGTGACAGTCAGGTATACACCGGGTGAACTGACATATTTCCCTTCTGCAGTTACTAATCTGAATTTGTACTCAGCTGAGTCACTGTCTTTAAGGTCTTTGATTCTCAGGGTGCAGTCGCTGTCCTCATTTCCATGGTACTCCAGACGATCCAAATAGTTTGGGTCCTTCTTCAGATCTTTAGGCTCCTTTGTAGACTTTCCTTGAGTAAACCAGAATGTCTCTCTGGGTATATGACCATGGGGATATGTGTAAGTGCAGGATATGTCCACTGATGACCCCTTCAAGGCACAGATACTCCTTTTGGCATAAATCACTCTCCAACAGTTCTGACCCACTGCACACACTGCAGGAGAGCGGTGGTCCTCGTAACCTTTTACAGCACAGGAGTAGCTGTCTACATCAGAACTCAAGATACTGTAATTTTGTGACATATATCCATGTTGAGGCTTTCCATTTTTGTACCAGATGTAGTCAGGATTGGGGTTGTCACTCAGAGTACAGGTGGTGCTGCAATTCAGTATCACCCATGATCCCTTTGTCACATAGGTAGTCACCTTCAGGTCTGTCACGGAAATGAATAAATCTTGCTGATATATCCAGCCTTGTATGTTGGTTTTAAATCCGAAGCAATACTCCGCTGTGTCATTCTCTCTCAGGTCTGTGATTCTCAGAGTGCAGTCACTGTGATTATTCCCAAGGTACTCAACACGACCTGCATACTCTGGTTGTTCCATGATGTTATAAGTATACCCCACTTTGACGTTCCACCATTTATACCATTCTGTGTCTATGATCTCATGCCCACTGGGATATCTGTAAGTGCAGGAAACATCTACTGATAATCCCTTCAACGCACATATTCTTGTCCTGGTGAAAGTCACATCCCAGCCATTCTGTCCCAGTACTCCTGAGAAACAAACACAGGAAAACTATCAAAATGAGCATGAAAATGTACCATATTCACCAGAACAACGTTCAAACACTTCTTGTCCTGATCATTTTTTATGACATTTTAGATGTTTCTCAAAAGTGAAAACCCCAAATGATACTTTTGAGAAGTACTTTAGAGAAAAGAGAACGAATGTTGATAAAAATCTGTACCTGCCACAGATAACAGGAAAACCCCAAACACACTTCCTGCTGCTCTCAGGGCCATTGCTGCATTTCCCTCCCTGAGGTATCAAAAACATTCAAATAGTTTAAAAAAAACAGTCTTTATAGTTAGCTGTTCAATACCTAAATGGTGGTGTAAATAATATCTTATTGAACATATAATAAGCACTGTAATACACAATATTGCTCTAAACCTGTTTTTTTTCTCACAGAAGCCAAATGCATTGGGCAACATCATACACATTTCACTGAATCATATATATATTTTTTAAATGTTCTTGACATTTTAAGAAATGTTAAGAAATAAACTAAACTAAATGTATTAAACTACAGTCCAGATGTATGTCTTACAATCAGATACCAAAACATACTAACAGAAAACTTCAAGTTAAAGAATGTATCACATCAAATAGCATTACTGTGTCCAGAAGAATATGGTTAAAAACACATGAGATCATTGGGAGAAAAATATATTTTAAGATATATTCAATCATACTTACAGAGGTGGAGAGGTCTGGTGAATGTAGAGTTCTCTGGCAGTGCATGGAATGAAACGGAAGAGTAGGCGTGGGGTCTGTGGTTATATTAATTACCAATAATTTTTTTTGACTAAACAACAATGCAAAACTGACTCAACTTTGATGCATTTCCTGTTTTTAATCCACCAACCAGAAGACAATTTATTTTTAAAACATTTTGATTAATATTAAATATAGTCTAAACATTTTCATTATTTAGAACATAGTTCATAAATGTCTTTTTTGATCATTATAGGTCAAAGAGGTCCATATTGCTTACTCTCTAATCTGCTCCTCCAGGGTGTAAGGACAACCACTTCGTTGACCTTTGGCCCCAGTGTATGGACGGTGCCCGGGCGGAGTGGGTACTGGAGCTTGTGTTCATAACAGGCAAAAAGAACACCTGCCTAGATGACAAGAGTGCTCTTACCTCAGGAGGACTCAGGCTAGGTACGGAATTACAAGAATTTACTGTACTGTGGCATGTTAGTTTAGTGGTGGCTGGTCTTTGTGTTCATTTACTAAAGGGACTAAACAACTTATAACCTCACTCCTCAATTGTTTTCTGTCAAGATGTAATTTATTGATTGCTGTACAGATGTAGGATCTGAATTTGAGTCATTTTTCTACAGCAGGAAAATAATCCTGCAGCAACAGGAAATGTGAATTTTTATGTGGATTATAATTAAGCTATATTTTTGTAGGGGTTGGTAAATATTTCGTAAGGGGAAATCAAGTCTGACATTTCAAAGTGGAAATGACAAACTTCAGAAGCCTTTTTAAGCCTCAAATATACTACAAGTTTTAAATGTCCTGCATTGCAGGAAAGTTCTCATGATCAAATTAATATCCAACATCTGTAGGAGCTCCTGCCTTGACATCAAGGCAGTTCAAGGAATCGGACTTTGAGAAGGTGGTGGAGTTTATGGACGAGGGGATCCACATTGCCCAGGATGTGAAGAAGAAGACCAGTAAGAAGGGATACATGCACAGAGCTGACACAGACCATGTGGACTGGCCAGACATAGCTTATTATCCCATTGCAATCTTGTACCAAACTATAACACTTCAGTTCACTTTGTATGGGTTCAGCTTAGAGCAAGTCCAGAATGGGAGATAAAGGGAAGAACCTGTGAAACCAAAACAGTTTGGAGGACCATTAAAACATTTAAAGAGAATGACAGTAATATATAGTATAAAGACTCGACCACTCTGTAAGCTAACCATGGTATATCCCTATCCTCCACAGGCAGCTTCCAGGACTTTAAGTCCTTCTTGCTGCAGGATCCAGGGACAGTGGCCTGTATCACTGACCTGTGTCAGAGGGTGGAGGAGTTCACACGGCTGTTCCCCATGCCTGGCTTCACTGAGAGAGAAACAGGGAGACTGGACTTTAGGCCCAGGTTATGAACCCATCCTTCAGCCAGGTAGTTAGTGCAGTAGTTGTGTAGATGAATAAAATTACAATCATCTAATCTGTTAGTCTTTCCAGGAGAAGAACCTTTGTTCTAATTCTGCCAGGCATTGATAGCTGCTATATGGTTAATAAGGAGATTTTTGTATTCCAATTTTTCTCAATATTTAATCATATCAAGTTACTGTGATACTACATTGTAAATAGTGCAATTGTTGTTATACTCCTATTCACCTGATGTGTAGAGAATTGACATAGAGATGTTTTCTCCTCCACATTTCTCTCTGTGCAATATGAGCATGTGCATATGTCTTGTTTAGAAGAGAGGGAGAGAGGGGCCTCTGATATTTCCTAAACAGAGCAGCATTTCCTTTGAGCGTTTCCTCTCGCTGTAGACTAGTACTGTAGTAACAGACAAGGGGTTGCTAGAATTAGAGCAAACAGAGGATCTCTTAGAGCCCCTGTTAGAGATCCCCACACACATGAACACAAAGGGAATATTAGTTTGTTAACCTAAACGTGTCAACCACTTTGTTTGCGGAATCTTCTGGTGGTTGTGAGAATATGACAAATTGAACGGCTAAATGTGTCTCTCTTGTCTGTTTTTCAATACTATCTCTTTCTCACTTTCCCAGATTCTTCCATTATTCATCAGGGAAATAGAGCCTTTTCAGCTCCCTATTACTTCTTACTGCAATGCTTTATCCCAGTGCTGTTAAATGTCCCACAGGGCAGAATATAAGCCTGAGTGGAAGGGTTTGCAAATTTCCAGTCATGCCTGTTATGTGTCACTTGTGTTGGATGGTCATTTGACATATGTGATATGTATAAATGTGTTTTCCTGTTTGTGTTTGCATGTTTTGGTGCACAACTGCACATACAGAACATCCATACAGTGTGGTGTGTGTGTGTGTGTGTGTGTGTGTGTGTGTGTGTGTGTGTGTGTGTGTGTGTGTGTGTGTGTGTGTGTGTGTCCCTTCTCTCTATGTTTGTGCCAGAGGATTGTGCTTCCACAGTAACAGGCCACAGTCCAGCTGTCATAAAGGTCAGAGAAACTTTCAACTCTGCTGACAGAAAAACAAACATCTGCTCCTCCTGCCCTCAGCTCCATCTCTCCGCCAGTTTCTCACGACCTGACAACTCTGACGCACTCTCCTCTGTTTGGTTGTGTGTGTTTGTTTACTTTGTGCATTTCCCCCCCTGTTTTGTGGCTTTTACCCGTCCTATGGGAACTAATTTGTTCCCTTGTGTTCTTTGCTACAAGGGTCATCAGCCTGCCTATTTTGTGGTTTTCCATCCATTCCAGTTAAACAGATCAAAGTGTTTTATTTGTGGAAATGAACCCGTTGTATGTATGCCTCTGGATGGTCTGAGTGAGGGTGATGGAAAGAGTGCCTGCGTGTGGAACAGTACAAGTGGGTACGTGTTGCCCTGTACGCTGTCATATGTCAAGGTGATGAAGGGTGTCTGTTTTTTAGCTAGCGGTGTCTGTTGCTGTGGAGATGAAAGGCACTGCACTCTCTAATCTCACAGCTGGATATGTGTACAGTACAGTGCTCCGTTGTATGTGAGAAGAAAAAAACAAGAAAGAAACGCCATATACCCAAAACACACAGCTGACACTGTGTTACTGACTGATGGCCTATGTTCAGCTGGAGTTGTGTTTTCAGCTTATCTCCCATTATGAATGTACACATGATTAGAAATTCACTCTCTAAAATCTAGAGACATTTTATTTGGACAACATTTCCATTCAGAAATTTTGCTTAATTTTTCTTTCATTTTGTCAAGAAATCTATGCACACTCTTGCCTGTTATCATAATGCGCACATTCATTGTTAGATTTAGTGACTGCCAAACTAACAATGAAGTCTTTATGATAAAACAAACAGACAAATTGATAGATTTCATCATCAACATTATGGATCAATCTCCAAATATTTGTATAGAAGCATTGAGAGAAGAATACTTCACAGATTTGAATTCTTCAGTGACGTTCTTCGGGCTGGACCTGGTGCCGTTAGGCGAGGAAGGAAGATACTCAAAATTGAGGTCCCTCCTTCTTCAGGTTCTTGTAGTCAGTATCGATGGCCACAAACTGGGGAAGAAGACAATATGGCAGGATGTATGTAAGGCTCTTGGCTACTTATATTGATACAAAATATATGATTGACTTAACGGATACTATTGATAGGCTACATTACTATTACATTGTTGTCAAGTCAAACAAGAATCGAATAAGATGCAGTAAACTTTGTGGAGCTAAAGTGTGTTTATTGCTGACAGTGTTGGCAGTACTGTACCTTGTACTGGTAGGTAGGGTCAAGCTGATTCCAGGGCTCAGGGTTGTTCTTCTTGTTCCAGCTGTACAGTGACACAGCAGTCAAAGCAGGCCGAAGTAGGACAAACACAAATGGGATCAGAGGGAACTGTGTTAGTCTGCCTGTGATCAACTATTCATGGGCCAGGCCTAGTTTCCAAAAACTCACAGCAGCATAGACCTTTAGTAGTGATATGGGAATTGATGCCCCAGACGGGCACAAGAGGTGGGATTACCTCTTGTGCCTTATGATGTTAAAGGGAATTGGCATCCACTACTATATGTTTTAATTGGATAGTATTAAGAAATTGATTAAACAATATTAATTTAAAAATAAAATGGACAATAAGGGTAATGGTAAAGAGTCTTACGTGACATGGGGCCCCTTTGCAAGACGGACCAAATACAAGGAGGCTCCTCCCATTCCCAACAAGATGAAGAAGAACTGGGGGATGAGCTATGAGAGAGTAAGAAGAAAGAGGGAGATAGCATGACCATTGCATTCACTCTGAGGCATAGACATTTGAGCATTTCTACATAACCTTTGTCAATACAGTATTCCAGTAACCAATGACTAGCTGATCAAGCTGATTACACAGGGAGGGATCCATTATAGACCTTGCTCTGTCATTCTTTAGATCACATGACAGATGATGATCCTGTCATACTATATACCAGTGTTTCCCAACTCCGGTCCTGGAATACCCAAAACAGCACACGTTTTTGTTGTAGCCCCGGACAAACTCCCCTGATTCAACTCATCCAGGTTGAATCAGGTGAGTTTGCCCAGTTTCAAATTTGATCACTTAGTTGAACTATTCCATTAACACGTCTGTTGCTCTCTCAAAAAGTTGGTATAGCTTTAATAAGCCTATGTGAATGTAGTCAAATAAATTCAGACCAAGTTAGTAAGTAGTTTACTCAGACGTGACTCTTGGTAGGGAACGCTGTGGCGCTGTCCAAGTGCTGATCCTACTACACAGGGCTGTTAGGCTAACTGGCATCCCTGGGGTTGTCAAGTTTGTTTCGTAGCTCCCATTTCGACCAAAACCTGATGTAAATCCTTGACTATCTGCTGTTGAGGACATCTGAGCTAATGTATGAGATGGTAATGGCTTTCTAACTACTTCGGTCATATCGCCAGTCATCTTTTTAAAAACACTGTCATTAAACAGAAAGATGAATATTCTGTTTTCTGTGCCCCTCCTCTTTTAACAAACCATTCACCAACAACTTCAACACAAGACAAAAACACAATTTCAACCCCCCCCCCAAAATGATGTGTCAAAATTCATTCGTGAAGCCTGTTCAGGGTTGGAACGTTTGTTTCATTTCAATTACCCTGATGACACAGCCTATAGGAAACAATGTATGTTTTACTTGGATCATTTCTTGATTCCATTGAGCATATTACACACCGACAACAGAAATTATGAAACTTTCATGAAATATTATAGACTACTAACTCACTTGAGGTAATAAACTATAGAACAAAAATAAGTACTTACCCCTGGATGCTTCTTTACGTGTTCCATCGCCATTCTAATCATCTTTTCTTACAGTTTCTCAACTTTTTTATTATTATATTATATTAATTTCAAGATTATTATATTAATTTTAACAACAGTAATTTGAATTGTATTTAGTTTTTGCGGACGCGTTATGCAGACACCCAAAAGCTTGTTTGAGACTATCCGAGATTAGCTGTGAATCCCAAACCAGCCCCTCGCCAGTAACAACCACTGAGTTTATAAATTAACGCTACGAACTCGCTCCGAGGTCCGTTGTCACGTGTTGCTGACGTAACTGGGAGAGTGACTTCCAGAGAGTGGCGAGGAGAGCAATAAATCCATTAACTTCGGGACATTGAATGTTGCAATTCCTATTCTACAGTCAAATAATAAAATGTTAAAATTGTTATTTTACAAGATATGTACACTCTAAAAAGAAAAGGTCATTGGAGTATCCTTTTTTTAACCTTTATTTACTAGGCAAGTCAGTTAAGAACAAATTCGTATTTACAATGACGGCCTACCCGGGCCAACTCCCAATCACGGCCGGATGTGATACAGCCTGGATTCGAACCAGGGACTGTAGTGACGCCTTTTGCACCAAAATGCTGCCCCTTAGACCGCTGCGCCACTCAGGAGCTCAAATTTATCAAATTGAAACTGTGGGGGAACCCCTATAAGTTATTCGAAGAACCCTTTAAAAGGGTTCTTCAAAGAACTCATTTTAATGGATCCTCGAAGAACCCTATGAATAACTTTTTGGGGTTAATTTTTGAGCTACCCCCCCTCCCCCTTTATTATTATTAATAATACACATAACAATAAGAACAATAACACAATATTTTAGTTGTCAGTGTTTATTATGATTTTAGTGGCAAAGCAGAATAAAAAAATCGAAATATGATGTCAACTCCCAGCAGAGCCCCAAGTCCAATGGGTATATCCTCTGGCCTTGTCACGCCCTGACCTTAGAGACATTTATTTTCCTCTAGTTCGGTTAGGTCAGGGTGTGATGTGGGGTGGGCAATCTAGTTTTTCTATTTCTTTGTTTTGGCTGAGTGTGGTTTCCAATCAGAGGCAGCTGTCCATCGTTGTCTCTGATTGGGAACAATACTTAGGCAGCCCTTTTTCCCTCCTTGAGGTGTTGGGATCTTGTTTTTGTGTTGTGCCTGTGAGCACATCATTATGTCACGTTTCGGTTGCATTTGTTTTGGTGAGTTTCATTTATTAAAACATGTGGAACCCTACGCATGCTGCACCTTGGTCTACTCCTTTTGACGACCGTGACAGGCCTGTTGATGTTAATGTGTTGCTGTTCTCCGTATCCATAGACAGAATGATTTTGCAGTGCGTGGTGATCGAACAGGTTTCCTGTTATATTCATCAGAGGTGTAGGGAATCCAAAAAAATAGTAATTATACAGATGATTAACAAAACATGCACACAACAGTAATCATACCTTGGTTTTTGTGGTAAATGTGAATATAAACTTTTGATAATGGTTTCCATTCACATACCTTGTCCAGAATGTAAAGGCCTATGGGATATTCATTGAAGAGGTAAGGGAGGAGGATGGTATATGTGATCTGCATAACCTACCAATACCAATTGACATACCTTTGTATGCCTCCTCCTCTGTATACCTGCAGACACAGACCCAAAAATGAGCAGTTCAGTCATCTGCACCCAACATAGCCTACATATTCCCACTTTGTTGATTTGTTATGCATTAAATTGTCAATTTTCTGTTTTAGAAAGATTTGCACAAATATAAAAAGATAGATGCTATCATCAAACAATATCAATTTCGATCATACAAGGGACAAACCTTACCTTAACTCAAGGAGATTTTTTATTTTTCAGTTATGTTAGTGCACCTACTGTCCTTTCAAATGCGAACGTTTCAGTTGGGCAGTTAGGTTCCTGCAAGAACCACCGCCAACTAAAGAGGTTCCTCGATGAACCCCACCTCCTATGGGGTTCTTGGAAGAACCTTTTGGCGGCAATTTTTAGTGCCAAGAACTCTAAGGTTCTCCAAAGAACTTTGAGGATCTTAGAAGAACCCTTATTGCACCCCTAATTTTTAGAGTGTATCCTCAGTAAAAGTAGAAATGTTTATTTGGGAGGTATTTCATTAATTACATGTGTCAAGCATTGAAACATACAAACAAATATACTTGCCATACAATTAGGCATTTGCAGTGTCTTTTTTTTAATTATCATACTCATTTCAAGATTATTATATTTTGACAAAAGTAATTTGAATTTTATTTTGTTTTTGCGTACGTGTTGCGTACGTTGCGTTATGCCGACTTGTTTGTTTGAGCGTGTTTGAGCAGAGGTGATGGTAACCAGGTAAAACTCCGGAACCTAGTTGTAGCAGGGACCTTAAGGGTCGCCCTGACTGGGGCAAGTAAACTGAGCCGTCAAGCAAGTTAATCCCACTCTAATGTTGCCCAAGGAGATTGTTTTTCTGAAAACAACAAAACTGTAAGGAATTTCAGTATAGCCTAGCTAGTAGCTACACCTAGGGAATTGCCAATGCAGTCAAACATTTTTAACTGCTACACAGGAAGCTAACTTGGTCAGGGCGAGCATAGTGAGAGCCACTTTATATTGTTTTGTGTGAGTGCCTTTGTGCGCTACGTTTTGCACGATCGTTATGTCGTTGTTTTTTTAAAAGTTTCATGAGCAATAAAATGTGGAACTCTACACACGCTGCGCCTTGGTCCAGTTATTTAAACGACGATCGGGACAAACATTACCTTACCGTTTCTTTTCCCTTGACCAGATGGGACAGGGCGCATAGTAGGCTACAGTTGATCAGACTGATAGCCTACAGCATGCCCTATAACACAATATATAAACATATCTTACAAAACAGTATACCAAATAACACTACACAACCTTTATACACAGGGGTATTTATAAATTTAGGCCTCAACAAAAATACCAAAGGCTTCAAAGGCATTTAGGGTTTGCTTTGCTGATACAGTATGTCAGATCGCGAATGTTTATATGTACTGTAGGCTGCTACAACATTTCTGTAAAGAGTTTTTTGTCGGAAGTGAGTTATTTGTCGGAAGAGCTTTCTGTCGGAAGTGAGTTATTTTTTCCACTTGCTAAAATAACGCTAGAGGAAAGTGGAGAGCCCAGTCTGTTTTCAATAGATGTGCGCATAGCCACAGGAAATAAGGGTGCTGAGGGTGCTGCAGCACCCACTGAAAATTCTGAATTTCAAAAATATATTCATACATTTTAATTTTTTTATTAACATACTGATATAGACATCTGTAGTGAAGGCAAAAACATTATTCACATCTCTGCTTTGGCAAAAAAGGTACTTGTATAATTAAGAACCATATCTTGCAGGATTCAATAGGAATTGTAAGAGTTGTTGTCCTGTCCCTTTCTCTGTGATTGTCATTCGAATAGCATCCAGAAAGAACAAAACCCTGTCCTGAAACATTTACATCAAAAGGTGCAAAGTTATGGGCAAAGACACCAAACATCCACATCAAACTAAAAACTGTTCTTAATCAAATAACATGGAAAACAACCACTTTTCGTACAGTATTAATTTACCATCCTTACAAACCACTTAATGTAAGTGTACATTACTGTATTGTAGCCTAAAGGCTTGCCAGTTAGGTTTGTACCTGTAGACTTTCCATCACCACAAAGAAAAACTATGCACAATACAGTAATTAAGTACATTGAAATATCAAGTGGTTTGTGATGATGTGATGTGATGATGTGGCTCAGTTCTTGCAACTCTAGGGTTGTGAGTTCGATTCCCACAGGGGAGCAGTATGAAAATGTTTGAACATTTATGCACTCACTACTGTAAGTTGCTCTAGATAAAAGCATCTACTAAAATGTAAAAGGCATGAATAGACCATAGACCGTTTAGAAATACATTTCATTTGCAAAGTATACTGCTCAAAAAAATAAAGGGAACACTTAAACAACACATGCTAGATCTGACTGAAATAAATAATCTTATTAAATACTTTTTTCTTTACATAGTTGAATGTGCTGACAACAAAATCACACAAAAAGAATCAATGGAAATCCAATGTATCAACCCATGGAGGTCTGGATTTGGAGTCACACTCAAAATTAAAGTGAAAACCACACTACAGGCTGATCCAACTTTGATGTAATGTCCTTAAAACAAGTCAAAATGAGGCTCAGTAGTGTGTGGCCTCCACGTGCCTGTATGACCTCCCTACAACGCCTGGGCATGCTCCTGATGAGGTGGCGGATGGTCTCCTGAGGGATCTCCTCTCAGACCTGGACTAAAGCATCCGCCAACTCCTGGACAGTCTGTGGTGCAACGTGGCGTTGGTGGATGGAGCGAGACATGATGTCCCAGATGTGCTCAATTGGATTCAGGTCTGGGGAACGGGCGGGCCAGTCCATATCATCAATGCCTTCCTCTTGCAGGAACTGCTGACACACTCCAGCCACATGAGGTCTAGCATTGTCTTGCATTAGGAGGAACCCAGGGCCAACCGCACCAGCATATGGTCTCACAAGGGGTCTGAGGATCTCATCTCGGTACCTAATGGCAGTCAGGCTACCTCTGGCGAGCACATGGAGGGCTGTGCGGCCCCCCAAAGAAATGCCACCCCACACCATGACTGACCCACTGCCAAACCGGTCATGCTGGAGGATGTTGCAGGCAGCAGAACGTTCTCCACGGCATCTCCAGACTCTGTCACGTCTGTCATGTGCTCAGTGTGAACCTGCTTTCATCTGTGAAGAGCACAGGGCGCCAGTGGCGAATTTGCCAATCTTGGTGTTCTCTGGCAAATGCCAAACGTCCTGCACGGTGTTGGGCTGTAAGCACAACCCCCACCTGTGGACGTCGGGCCCTCATACCACCCTCATGGAGTCTTTTTCTGACTGTTTGAGCAGACACATGCACATTTCTGGCCTGCTGGAGGTCATTTTGCAGGGCTCTGGCAGTGCTTCTCCTGCTCCTCCTTGCACAAAGGCGGAGGTAGCGGTCCTGCTGCTGGGTTGTTGCCCTCCTACGGCCTCCTCCATGTCTCCTGATGTACTGGCCTGTCTCCTGGTAGCGCCTCCATGCTCTGGACACTACGCTGACAGACACAGCAAACCTTCTTGCCACAGCTCACATTGATGTGCCATCCTGGATGAGCTGCACTACCTGAGCCACTTGTGTGGGTTGTAGACTCCGTCTCATGCTACCACTAGAGTGAAAGCACCGCCAGCATTCAAAAGTGACCAAAACATCAGCCAGGAAGCATAGGAACTGAGAAGTGGTCTGTGGTTACCACCTGCAGAACCACTCCTTTATTGGGGGTGTCTTGCTAATTGCCTATAATTTCCACCTGTTGTCTATTCCATTTGCACAACAGCATGTGAAATGTATTGTCAATCAGTGTTGCTTCCTAAGTGGACGGTTTGATTTCACAGAAGTGTGATTGACTTGGAGTTACATTGTGTTGTTTAAGTGTTCCCTTTATTTTTTTGAGCAGTGTATTTCAAGACTGATACAGTATATCAAGCAAGTATTTTATATTCCACATGTATTATCAGATTAGCTGTTTTGTACAGATACAAATCATACTCAAGTTACAAATGCTGGTGAACAATCAAACACAAACACATATAGTAATTTCTTTCGCTCACAAAAGTAGTGGTCTTCCTGTCTGGGTTGGCGCCCCCCCTTGGGTTGTGCCGTGGCGGAGATCTTTGTGGGCTATACTCGGCCTTGTCTCAGGATGGTAAGTTGGTGGTTGAACTTATCCCTCTAGTGGTGTAGGGGCTGTGCTTTGGCAAAGTGGGTGGGGTTATATCCTGCCTGTTTGGCCCTGTCTGGGGGTATCACCGGATGGGGCCACAGTGTCACCTGACCCCTCCTGTCTCAGCCTCCAGTATTTATGCTACAGTAGTTTATGTGTCGGGGGGCTAGGGTCAGTTTGTTATATCTGGAGTATTTCTCCTGTCTTATCCGGTGTCTTGTGTGAATTTAAGTATGCTCTCTCTAATTCTCTCTTTCTCTCTTTCTTTCTTTCTTTCTCTCTCTCGGAGGACCTGAGCCCTAGGACCATACCTCAGGACTACCTGGCATGATGACTCCTTGCTGTCCCCCGTCCACCTGGCCGTGCTGCTGCTCCAGTTTCAACTGTTCTGCCTGTGGCTATGGAACCCTGACCTGTTCACCGGACGTGCTACCTGTCCCAGACCTGCTGTTTTCAACTCTCTTGAGACAGCAGGAGTGGTAGAGATACTCTCAACGATCGGCTATGAAAAGCCAACTGACATTACTCCTGAGGTGCTGACCTGTTGCACCCTCGACAACTACTGTGATTATTATTATTTGACCATGCTGGTCATTTATGAACATTTGAACATTTAAACATCTTGGCCATGTTCTGTTATAATCTCCACCCGGCACAGCCAGAAGAGGACTGGCCACCCCTCATAGCCTGGTTCCTCTCCAGGTTTGTTCCTAGGTTTTGGCCTTTCAAGGAAGTTTTTCCTAGCCACCGTGCTTCTACACCTGCATTGCTTGCTGTTTGGGGTTTTAGGCTGGGTTTCTGTACAGCACTTTGAGATATCAGCTGATGTAAGAAGGGCTATATAAATACATTTCATTTCATTTCATTTAGTGCACTGGGCCTTTACTAGTCCTGTATTAGTGGACCCATACAGACATCTTCACCGCAGGCAATGTTTTTCGTTCCTGCATTGCGTGGGTCAGCAGTTTATTCACCGGCACACGTTAGCAATTGCTAATAACCCATCGACAATCTCCCGACTATATGTGATAAAGTGAAAATCTGAGGCCCGCACCCGACCCTAACCCGCTAATAGCCTATAGTGCTGTAGACTATAGTCAGAGATGGCAGAACAATTTTTTGGAATAGGTGTAAGATTTTTTTGTTGTTGCCTGATTTAGATAGGTTATGTTTCTCCTTATAATTTCCGATATTTTGGTAGGCTATTTGTTAGTCAATGTGTCTATAATTAGACACATGCAGCTTCTCTTCTGTCCATTATATGTTGCCTAGTCTAAGACTAAATAAACTCTTGCTCACCAGAATCATGTCATAAATCGATAGAATTAATGCTTCAATCTAGTTGACACAAGTAAAGCTTTCTTTGTCATCTGCTTCTTTCTGGAGCAAAGGGTTTTAGGGATCAGGAAAAAATGCAATAACAAACAAAATGGCCAAATGATGTCAGGTTGACTGGTTGTAAGGAAATAGAAAGCTGTGAAAACGACCCAACATGAAGATGTTTCTGATAAGATTTCAGTTTGGCTTGGATGCATATTTTATGTGGTTGAAATAGGCAACTATCTGCTTTTATGATTCTGATAAAGATAGGACCTCTACAGAAAGTATCTAACTGAGCATTTGCATTCTATCAAGATGCTGAAAGAAATCGTATTCTCCACTCCTGTCCGCAGGTCAAAATTTAAGCTACATTTGGTGTATAATTGTACTGCAAGAAATGCTTAGTTCTGCAGGAGTTAATATTGCGGCTCTGTGAGAGGTTGTAGACCTACAGTCAGTGTCCAGATTTCAGTTTCCATTTAACCCATCTGAACAGAATTTGTATAGCGCCTCACAATCATCACACATAACATAGCTGGCACTGCTATCATTCTCTTTTAGCACTTCACCAAATCTTTCCCAAACATTACTTTTCTGGCCCTCCCTTGTCTTTATTTTCATCTCTACATTTCGCAGCGTTTCTCTTATTTAATTAAACTCCAACATTGTCTTTTTTGCCTCCGTGGATGGATTTTTCATCAGAGGGTGAATGGCACACATACACAAACCACAAGTGCCTTTGAACGGGGTATGGTAGTAGGTGGCAGGCGCACTGGTTTTAAAAACACTATGTCAAGAACACACTTAAATCAGTGTATTAAAGTATTAAAAAGTTTAGTATTTGGTCCCGTATTCTTAGCACGCAATGACAACATCAAGCTTGTGATGACAAACTTATTGGATGCATTTGCAGTTTGTTTTGGCTGTGTTTCAAATTATGTTGTGCCCAATAGAAATGAATGGTAAATCATTTATTGTGACATTTTTATTTTAAATAGAATAGAATGTGTTTCTGAACACTTCTACATTCATGTGGATGTAACCATGATTACGGGTAATCATGAATGAATCGTGAATAATGATAAGTGAGAAAGTTATAGAGGCATACATATCATACCACTCCAAATGTCAAATGTATAGAGCCAAATTAAAAGTTTTAGCTTCACTGTCCAAATAATTACTGTATCTGGGGGAGTGTAATCATGCATACTTACAGAGATGGACAGGTCTGGTCAATGTAGAGCTCTTACTGGTAGTGTGTGGAATGAAACAGCAGGGGAACAGTAGGCATGGGGTCTGTGGTAAACACCAATGAAACATTTACGAAATGATAGGACTGACATCCTTCATCTTTGATACATTTCTTGTTTTTACCCACCAACTCGAGTGGGCTCCAGAGTGGCACAGTGGTCTAAGGCAGGGGTTGTAGTGACGCTAGGGGCGTCACTACAGACCCTGGTTCGATTTCAGGCTGTATCACAACCGCTCCGTGATTGGGAGTCCCGTATGGCGGTGCACAATTGGCCCAGCGTCTTCCGGGTTAGGGTTTAGTAGGTGTAGGCCTTTATTGTAAATAAAAAACATAAATTATGTTTGGTTTTCATTTTTTTCTTCTAAACTTCAAATGGGACTTCCAAGCTTTTTCAAGCTTTTTTTCAATGGGGTTTTCGAGCTTCTGAATCTGGCAGGTAAGTACTACCAGTAGATGCCGATGTTTCAAATAGGCCTAGCTTGTGTGTCACTATGACTAGCTATCACTAGCTAACAGGAAATAAATCAGGGCGAGCACAGAGCGTGACTGAGCCAAACTAGAGCAGCTTGTGAAGTTACTGAGCCGTTCGCGATACACACCGACCAACTTGCTGACCAGTGACTGGCCCAAGCTAGAGCAGCTTGTAAAGTTGCTGAGCCATTCGCAATTCACACCGACCAACTTCAAACTGACAGCCAGTCCCTGTCTGATGTGGTGCCGTGCCTTTTCAACTTAGAAGCACACTTGCAGTCAACTACTGTTGCAAAACAGTTGGCACATGTCCTCCTGAAGTCACTGCATGAGCTCTTTGTATGTACACTCTTAGAAAAAAGGAGCTACCTAGCACCTAAAAGAGTTCTTTGGCTATCCCCATAATATAACCCTTTGAAGAACCCTTTATGATTCCAGGTAGAACCATTTTGGTTCCAGGTATGACCCTTTTGGGTTCCATCTAGAACCCTTTCTCCATAGTGTTCTACATGGAACCCAAAATGGTTCTACCTGGAACCAGAAGGGTTCTACCTGGAACCAAAAAGGATTCTCCTATGGGGACATTTTGGAACCCTTTTTTATGAGAGTGTATGATGAATCCTCTGACAGCAAACTTTGATCCAACCCCTGCAGCAGCTTTCCTGATGGACCCAAGTGTGTCTCTGGCACTTTGCTCAGCAGAGCCACGTATAAAGGAAGCAGAGTCTTTTGTACTTAATAAAATCAGAGAGTACAACCGTGGAGCAGCGGGACCCCAGCAAGATGCCAACATGATGAATCCAGCAAGCGTCTTGACCACAGTTCTGCGACCACAGTGCTCCATTGCATCGAAGATTGTGTCTGAGGTCACTGTCCAGCCAGAGGGTCAACCTGGCAGGGCATTAAGTGTCCCGTGTGAGCTGCGGAAATACCTAGAAGAGGTAAAGGGGGCATGTTTACAGAGTCACCTCTCCAGTTCTGGCAGGCAAGGATGGCTGTTTATGTAGCTGTGCCCTGTGGCACTGATCTAGTTTCTGCCCCTGCATCCCAAGCGTTCGTGGACAGAATATTGAGCTTGTCATCAGGCTTGAGAAATCAAATGACCACCTCTCTGGAACGCAGTCTCCTTGAAGATAAACCAAAAAATATTGTTTGGTTGAACAGTAACATACACACAAACACACAAGCTGGCTGGCTGTGAACTGATAGATTTGTGAAGAAGTGTTGTATTGCTTATTTTTAAATCTTTATTTCACCTTTATTTAACCAGGTAGGCCAGTTGAGAACAAGTTCTCATTTACAACTGCGACCTGGCCAAGATAAAGAAAAGCAGTGCGACAAAAAACAACAACACAGAGTTATACATGGGATAAACAAAAGTACAGTCAATAACACAATAAAAAAATCTATATACAGTGTGTTCAAATGGAGTAAGGAGGTAAGGCAATAAATAGGCCAATAGTAGCGAAGTAATTACAGTTTAGCAAATTAACACTGGAGTGATAGATGTGCAGATGATGATGTGCAAGTAGAAATACTTGGGTGCAAAAGAGCAAAAAAAGTCAATAATAACAGTATGGGGATGAGGTAGCTAGTTGGATGGGCTATTTACAGATGGGCTGTGTACAGCTGCAGCGATCGGTAAGCTGCTCAGATAGCTGATGCTAAAAGTTAGTGAGGGAGATATAGTCTCCAACTTCAGTGATTTTTGAAATTCGTTCCAGTCATTGGCAGCAGAGAACTGGAAGGAAAGGCGGTCAAAGGAGGTGTTGGCTTTGGGGATGACCAGTGAGATATACCTGCTGGAGCGTGTGCTACGGGTGGATGTTGCTATGGTGACCAGTGAGCTAAGATAAGGCAGAGCTTTACCTAGCAAAGACTTATAGATGACCTGGAGCCAGTGGGTCTGGCGACGAATATGTAGCGAGGCCAGCCGATGAGAGCATACAGGTCGCAGTGGTGGGTAGTATATGGGGCTTTGGTGACAAAACGGATGGCACTGTGATTGACTGCATCCAGTTTGCTGAGTAGAGTGTTGGAGGCTATTTTGTAAATGACATTACCGAAGTCGAGGATCGGAAGGATAGTCAGTTTTACGAGGGTATGTTTGGCAACATGAGTGAAGGAGGCTTTGTTGATGAAATAGGAAGCCGATTCTAGATTTAATTTTGGATTGGAGATGCTTAATGTGAGTCTGGAAGGAGAGTTTACTGTCTAGCCAGACACCTAGGTATTTGTAGTTGTCCACATATTCTAAGTCAGAACCGTCCAGAGTAGTGATGCTAGTCAGGCGGGTGGGCGCGGGCAGTGATCGGTTGAAGAGCATGCATTTAGTTTTACTAGCATTTAAGAGCATTGAAGCTTGAAGCTCGTTTGGAGGTTTGTTAACAGTGTCCAAAGAAGGGCCAGATGTGTACAGGATGGTGTCGTCTGCGTAGAGGTGGATCAGAGAATCACCCGCAGCAAGAGCGACATCATTGATATATACAGAGAAAAGATTCGGCCCAAGAACTGAACCCTGTGGCACCCCCATAGAGACTGCCAGAGGTCCAGTCAACAGGCCCTCCGATTTGACACAATGAACTGTATCTGAGAAGTAGTTGGTGAACCAGGCAAGGCAGTCATTTGAGAAACCAAAGCTGTTGAGTCTGCCGATAAGAAGACGGTGATTGACAGAGTCGAAAGCCTTGGCCAGGTCGATGAAGACGGCTGCACAGTACTGTCTTTTATCGATGGCGGTTATGATATCGTTTAGTACCTTGAGCATAACTGAGGTGCACCCGCGACCAGCTCGGAAACCGGATTGCACAGCGGAGAAGGTACGGTGGGATTCGAAATGTTCAGTGATCTGTTTGTTAACTTGGCTTTCAAAGACTTTAGAAAGGCAGGGCAGGATGGATATAGGTCTGTAACAGTTTGGATCTAGAGTGTCACCCCCTTTGAAGAGGGGGTTGACTGCAGCAGCATTCCAATCTTTAAGAATCTCGGACAATACGAAAGAGAGTTTGAACAGGCTAGTAATAGGGGTTGCAACAATGGAGAGCAGATCATTTTAGAAAGAGAGGTTCCAGATGGTCTAGCCCAGCTGATTTGTAAGGGTCCAGGTTTTGCAGCTCTTTCAGAACATCTGCTATCTGGATTTGGGTAAAGGAGAATCTGGGGAGGCTTGGGCAAGTAGCTGTGGAGGGTGCGGAGCTGTTGGCTGGGGTTGGGGTAGCCAGGAGGAAAGCATGGCCAGCCGTAGAGAAATACTTATTGAAATTCTCGATTATCGTGGATTTATCAGTGGTGATAGTGTTTCCTAGCCTCAGTGCAGTGGGCAGCTGGGAGGAGGTGCTCTTATTCTCCATGGACTTTACTGTGTCCCAGAACTTTTTGGAGTTAGATTTAAAGGATGAAAATTTCTGTTTGAAAAAGCTATCCTTTGCTTTCCTAACTGACTCTGTGTATTTGTTCCTGACTCCCTGAAAAGTTGCAAATCGCGGGCTCTATTCGATGCTAGTGCAGTACGCCACAGGATGTTTTTGTGCTGGTTGAGGGCAGTCAGGTCTGGAGTTAACCAAAGGCTATATCTGTTCTTAGCTCTACATTTTTTGAAAGTGGCATGCTTATTTAAGATGGTGATGATATTACTTTTGAAGAACAACCAGGCGTCCTCTACTGACGGGATGAGCTTAATATCCTTCCACGATACCCGGGCCAGGTCAATTAGAAAGGCCTGCTCGCAGAAGGGTTTTTGGGAGCGTTTGACAGTGATGAGGGGTGGTCGTTTGACCGCGGACCCATTACGGATGCAGGCAATGAGGCAGTGATCGCTGAGATCCTGATTGAAAACAGCAGGGATATATTTGGATGGCAAGTTGGTCAGGATAATATCTATGAGGGTGCCCATGTTTACGGATTTAGGGTTGTACCTGGTGGGTTCCTTGATAATTTGTGTCACGACTTCCGCCGAAGTTGGTGCCTATTTTACTCTGTTCTTTGTCCTGCGCCTGACTCCGTCCTCACCTCTGCACAACTGACACTTGACAGAATCACGCACCGTTTATGGAGTCAGCAGGTGCACCCAGTCCTCCGGTACCAGTGGAGGAACGTGTCCAGCAGCACGCGACGATGCTCCAACATCTTGGCACAGCCATGGATCGCATGCTGCTCACCATGGAGTGATGAGAAAAAGGGTTTTATCCCACAACCCCATCAACTTCACTCCAACCAACACCACAACCCACACCGCTGTCCACCCCTCCGTCACCTGGACCCAGTGGGATTCAGCTCTCGCTCCCGAGCGCTTATGATGGGACGGCTGCCGGGTGCCAGGGGTTCCTGCTCCAGTTGGAGCTCTACCTGGCGACTGTCCACCCGGCTCCCTCGGGATACGAGAGCGTGTCCGCACTCATCTCCTGTCTGTCGGGGAAGGCGTATGAGTGGGCCAACGTGGAATGGGGAAGTATTCTGGGCGGTTTTTGATCATCCACCTGAGGGGAGAGCGGCGGGGGAAAGCTTGTTCCATCTCAGACAGGGGATGAGGAGTGCACAGGAATTCGCACTGGACTTCGGGACCCTGGCTGCCAGCGCGGGATGGAATGAGAGGGCCCTGATCGACCATTACCGATGTAGTCTACGTGAGGACATTCGTCGGGAGCTGGCCTGCAGGGACACCACCCTTACCCTCGACCAGCTGGTGGATTTATCCATCCGCCTGGATAACCTGTTGGCCATCCGCGGACGTTCGGATCAGGGTCCGTCCATTCCATCCCCCAGTACCTCTGATCCTACACCTATGGAGCTCAGAGGTGCTGCTCTAAGGGTAACAGGAGGGGGGCTGTTTCCTGCACTACATTTACATTTACGTCATTTAGCAGACGCTCTTATCCAGAGCGACTTAGAAATTGGTGCATTCACCTTATGATATCCAGTGGAACAACCACTTTACAATAGTACATCTATATCTTTTTGGGGGGGAGGGTAGGGGGGGAGGGATAGAAGGATTACTTAATCCTATCCCAGGTATTCCTTAAAGAGGTGGGGTTTCAGGTGTCTCCGGAAGGTGGTGATTGACTCCGCTGTCCTGGCGTCGTGAGAGAGCTTGTTCCACCATTGGGGTGCCAGAGCAGCGAACAGTTTTTACTGGGCTGAGCGGGAACTGTGCTTCCTCAGAGGTAGGGAAGTGAGCAGGCCAGAGGTGGATGAACGCAGTGCCCTTCCTTGGGTGTAGGGACTGATCAGAGCCTGAAGGTACAGAGGTGCCGTTCCCCTCACAGCTCCGTAGGCAAGCACCATGGTCTTGTAGCAGATGCGAGCTTCAACTGGAAGCCAGTGGAGTGTGCGGAGGAGCGGGGTGACGTGAGAGAACTTGGGAAGGTTGAACACCAGACGGGCTGTGGCATTCTGGATGAATTGTAGGGGTTTAATGGCACAGGCAGGGAGCCCCGCCAACAGCGAGTTGCAGTAATCCAGACGGGAGATGACAAGTGCCTGGATTAGGACCTGCGCCGCTTCCTGTGTGAGGCAGGGTCATACTCTGCGAATGTTGTGGAGCATGAACCTACAGGATCAGGTCACCGCCTTGATGTTAGCGGAGAACGACAGGGTGTTCTCCAGGGTCATGCTAAGGCTCTTAGCACTCTGGGAGGAGGACACAATGGAGTTGTCAACCGTGATGGCGAGATCATGGAACGGGCAGTCCTTCCCCGGGAGGAAGAGCAGCTCCGTCTTGCCAAGGTTCAGCTTGACGTGGTGATTCGTCATCCACACTGATATGTCTGCCAGACATGCAGAGATGCGATTCACCACCTGGTTATCAGAAGGGGGAAAGGAGAAGATTAATTGTGTGTCGTCTGCGTAGCAATGATAGGAGAGACCATGTGAGGATATGACAGAGCCAAGTGACTTGGTGTATAGCGAGAATAGGAGAGGGCCTGGAACTGAGCCCTAGGGGACACCAGTGGTGAGAGCACGTGGTGCGGAGATGGATTCTCGCCACGCCACCTGGTAGGAGCGACCTGTCAGGTAGGACGCAATCCAAGAGTGAGCCGCGCCGGAGATGCCCAACTCGGAGAGGGTGGAGAGGAGGATCTGATGGTTCACAGTATCAAAGGCAGCAGATAGGTCTAGAAGGATGAGAGCAGAGGAGAGAGAGTTAGCTTTAGCAGTGTGGAGAGCCTCCGTGACACAGAGAAGAGCAGTCTCAGTTGAATGACCAGTCTTGAAACCTGACTGATTTGGATCATTCTGAGAGAGATAGCAAGAGAGCTGGCCAAGGACGGCACGCTCAAGAGTTTTGGAGAGAAAAGAAAGAAGGGATACTGGTCTGTAGTTGTTGACATCGGAGGGATCGAGTGTAGGTTTTTTGAGAAGGGGTGCAACTCTCGCTCTCTTGAAGATGGAAGGGACGTAGCCAGCGGTCAAGGATGAGTTGATGAGTGAGGTGAGGTAAGGGAGAAGGTCTCCGGAAATGGTCTGGAGAAGAGAAGAGGGGATAGGGTCAAGCGGGCAGGTTGTTGGGCGGCCGGCCGTCACAAGTCGCAAGATTTCATCTGGAGAGAGAGGGGAGAAAGAGGTCAAAGCATAGAGTAGGGCAATGTGAGCAGGACCAGCGGTGTCGTTTGACTTAACCTCTCTGGGCTAGGTGGGACGCCTGCTGGCTTCGCTGGGCCACCTGTGAGTAGAACCACATTAACCTCTCTAGGGTAGGTGGGACGAAATCGTCCCACCTACTCAACAGCCAGTGGAATCCCGTGGCGCGCTATTCAAATACCTTAGAAATGCTATTACTTCAATTTCTCAAACATATGACTATTTTACAGCATTTTAAAGACAAGACTCTCGTTAATCTAACCACACTGTCCGATTTCAAAAAGGCTTTATGTCAGCAGAGTACCCAGCCATAAATAATCAGACACAATCAAGCTAGCATATAATGTCACTGTCACGGTTGTCGTGGGTTAAGGCGGACCAAAATGCAGCAGGACTGCGTTTGTTCATTTTGAACATTTATTAAATCAAAAAAGAACCCAAAAACCACAAAAACAACTCACGAATTACAGACAGTCTGGCAAGGCACAAGGCTAAACACAGAACAATCTCCCACAATTAAACAGACAAACACACCCAACTAATATAGGACTTCCAATCAAAGGCAACACCACACAGCTGCCTTCAATTGGAAGTCCACCCCAATTAACCAAACATAGACATACAACTAACTAGATCAACATAGAAATACGTGAAACTCAAACAGTGCCCAAAAACCCCGGAATACTAAATCAAATGCCCTTACAACAAAAACACCACCCTGAACCACATAAAACAAATACCCTCTGCCACGTCCTGACCAAACTACAATACCAATTAACCCTTATACTGGCCAGGACGTGACAGTACCCCCCCCCTTAAAGGTGCTAACCCCGGAAGCACCTTAACAAAAACAACCCCAAACAACAACAAAACAAAAATTCCCCAACCCACCTATATCTGGAGGTGGCTCCGGTTCTGGCCGTTCTGGGCAGTAGGGCCACTCTGGCAGCTCGGGGCAGTCTGGCAGCTCGGGGCAGTCTGGCAGCTCGGGGCAGTCTGGCAGCTCGGGGCAGTCTGGCAGCTCTGGCAGCTCGGGGCAGTCTGGCAGCTCGGGGCAGTCTGGCCACTCTGGCAGCTCGGGGCAGTCTGGCCACTCTGGCAGCTCGGGGCAGTCTGGCCACTCTGGCAGCTCGGGGCAGTCTGGCCACTCTGGCATCTCCGGGCAGTCTGGCCACTCTGGCATCTCCGGGCAGTCTGGCCACTCTGGCATCTCCGGGCAGTCTGGCCACTCTGACATCTCCGGGCAGTCTGGCCACTCTGACATCTCCGGGCAGTCTGGCCACTCTGACATCTCCGGGCAGTCTGGCCACTCTGGCATCTCCAGACAGTCTGGCCACTCTGGCAGCTCCGGGCAGTCTGGCCACTCTGGCAGCTCCTGACTAGTGGGTGGCTCTGGCGACTCTTCACTGACGGGCGGCTCTGGCGATTCCTCACTGATGGGCGGCTCTGGCGACTCTTGACTGACGGGCAGTTCTGGCCACTCTTGACTGACGGGCAGTTCTGGCGACTCTTGACTGACGGGCAGTTCTGGCGACTCTTGACTGACGGGCAGTTCTGGCGACTCTTGACTGACGGGCAGTTCTGGCGACTGTTGACTGGCGGGCAGCTCTGGCGACTTTAGACTGGCGAGGCTGGGTTTACGCACTAGATGCCTTGTGCGTGGTGCTGGTACTGGACGTACCAGACTGGGAACACGTACCTCCAGGCTAGTGTGGGGAGCTGGCCTGGGGCTCCATTCTTGCCCCGCAAAACTGCCCTTGTGCCCCCCCAAAAAAAATTATTGGGGCTGCCTCTCGAATTTCCTAAACTCTTCCATCGCCCTGGAAACGCTCCTCCTTAACTCGGCCCATGTCCATCCTTCCTCCTCGTTCCTCTGCTGCTTGGTCCTGGTTTGGTGGGAGATTCTGTCACGGTTGTCGTGGGTTAAGGCGGACCAAAATGCAGCAGGACTGCGTTTGTTCATTTTGAACATTTATTAAATCAAAAAAGAACCCAAAAACCACAAAAACAACTTACGAATTACAGACAGTCTGGCAAGGCACAAGGCTAAACACAGAACAATCTCCCACAATTAAACAGACAAACACACCCAACTAATATAGGACTTCCAATCAAAGGCAACACCACACAGCTGCCTTCAATTGGAAGTCCACCCCAATTAACCAAACATAGACATACAACTAACTAGATCAACATAGAAATACGTGAAACTCAAACAGTGCCCAAAAACCCCGGAATACTAAATCAAATGCCCTTACAACAAAAACACCACCCTGAACCACATAAAACAAATACCCTCTGCCACGTCCTGACCAAACTACAATACCAATTAACCCTTATACTGGCCAGGACGTGACAGTCACATAAACCCAAACCACAGCTAAATGCAGCACTAACCTTTGATGATCTTCATCAGATGACAATCTTAGGACATTATGTTATACAATACATGCATGTCTGTTCAATCAAGTTCATATTTATATCAAAAAACAGCTTTTTACATTAGCAGGTGACTAGCATGTGACTAGCATTCCCACCGAACACTTCCGGTGAATTTACTAAATTACTCACGATAAACGTTCACAAAAAACATAACAATTATTTTAAGAATTATAGATACAGAACTCCTCTATGCACTCGATATGTCCGATTTTAAAATAGCTTTTCGGTGAAAGCACATTTTGCAATATTCTAAGTAGATAGCCCGGCATCACAGGGCTAGCTATTTAGACACCCAGCAAGTTTAGCACTCACCAAAGTCAGATTTACTATAAGAAAAATGTTTTTACCTTTGCTGTCTTCGTCAGAATGCACTCCCAGGACTTCTACTTCAATAACAAATGTTGGTTTGGTCCCAAATAATCCATTGTTATATCCAAACAGCGGCATTTTGTTCGTGCGTTCAAGACACTATCTGAAAGGGTAAATAAGGGTTACGAGCACGACGCATTTCATGACAAAAAAATTCTAAATATTCCATTACCGTACTTCGAAGCATGTCAACCGCTGTTTAAAATCAATTTTTATGCCATTTTTCTCGTAAAAAAAGCGATAATATTCCGACCGGGAAATCGTTTTTTAATACAAAGAGAGTGAAAGTAAAAGCATGCTATCCCCTCATGCACGAGCTTCAGTCTGATGGCCCTCTGATAGAGCACTTGCCAAACGCGCTAGTGTGTTTCAGCCTGGGCCTTGAATTACGTTATTCAGCTTTTTCCCGGGTTCTGAGAGCCTATGGGAGCCGTAGGAAGTGTCACGTCATGCCAGAGATCCCCTGTTTTTGTTAGAGATGATCAAGGAGGGCAAGAAATGGTCAGACTTCCTGTAAGGAATCTTCTCAGGTTTTGGCCTGCCAAATGAGTTCTGTTATACTCACAGACACAATTCAAACAGTTTTAGAAACTTTAGGGTGTTTTCTATCCAAAGCCAATAATTATATGCATATTCTCGTTACTGGGCAGGAGTAGTAACCAGATTAAATCGGGTACGTTTTTTATCCGGCCGTGCAAATACTGCCCCCTAGCCCAAACAGGTTAACAAACGAGGATCGGATGTCGTCAACCTTCTTTTCAAAATGGTTGACAAAGTCATCCGCAGAGAGGGAGGGGGGGGGGAGGGGGAGGACGATTCAGGAGGGAGAAGGTGGCAAAGAGCTTCCTAGGGTTAGAGGCAGATGCTTGGAATTTAGAGTGGTAGAAAGTGGCTTTAGCAGCAGAAACAGTAGCAGAAACAGAGCACTACCTGTGGCCGCAGAGGACACACTGCTGGTCGGTGCTGGATAGGTTCCCCAGAAAGTCGAGGCAGCAGGCAGGGCACTGGTGGATCATCCCAGGTGAGTATGCACCCAACTCACCCAGAGCTTCCTGTTGCGCACATGTATATATCTATAGAATTTCCTGAGTTTTCCCCGCATTCCCAGCATAAGGTGCTAGTTGATTCAGGTGCAGCTGGGAACTTTATTGACCATTTGTTAGCTTATAGATTAGGGATCCCTATTGTTCCTGTTGATGTGCCCTTCCCTGTACATTCCTTAGATAGTCTTCCTTTAGGGTCGGGTCTGATTAGGGAGGTCACAGCACCACTATGTATGATAACGCAGGAGGGTCATGAGGAGAGAATTAGTCTCTCCTTAATAGATTCTCCTGCGTTTCCTGTGGTGTTGGGGTTTCCCTGTTTGGCCCATCATGACCCCACTATTTCATGGCAACAGAGGGCTCTCAAGGGATGGTCACATCAGTGTTCAGAGAGGTGTATAGGTATTTCCATAGGTGCAACTACGGTGGAGCATCCAAACCAGGTCTCCACCATGCACATTCCCCCTGAATATGCCGATTTGGCTCTCGCCTTCTGTAAAAAGAAGGCGACTCAACTACCATCCCATCGACGGGGGGATTGTGCGATAAATCTCCTGGTAGACGCAGCACTTCCCAGGAGTCACGTGTATCCTCTGTCACAGGAGGAGACAGCGGCTATGGAAACATATGTCACCGAATCTCTGGGACAGGGATACATTCGGCCTTCCACTTCACCTGCCTCCTCGAGTTTCTTTTTTGTGAAGAAGAAGGATGGAGGTTTACGCCCGTGCATTATAGAGGTTTAAATCAGATCACAGTGAAGTATAGTTACCCTCTGCCTCTCATAGCCAGTGTGACCGAGTCATTGCATGGGGCACTCTTCTTCACCAAATTGGATCTCAGGAGTGCTTACAACCTGGTGCGTATCCGGTAGGGGGATGAGTGGAAGACAGCATTTAGTACCACCTCTGAGCACTATGAGTACCTCGTCATGCCCTACGGGTTGATGAATGCTCCATCCGTCTTCCAATCCTTTGTAGACGAGATTTTCAGGGACCTGCACGGGCAGGGTGTAGTGGTGTATATAGATGACATTCTAATATACTCTGCTACACACGCCGAGCATGTGTCTCTGGTGCGCAAAGTGCTTGGTCGACTGTTGGAGCATGACCTGTACGTTAAGGCTGAGAAATGCCTGTTCTTCCAACAGTCCATCTCCTTCCTAGGGTATTGCCTGTCCGAGTCAGGGGTGGAGATGGAGAATAACCGCATTTCAGCCATGCATAATTGGCCGACTCCAACCACGGTAAAGGAGGTGCAGCGGTTCTTAGGGTTTGCCAACTACTACCGGAGGTTTATCCAGGGCTTTGGTCAGGTAGCGGCTCCCATTACCTCACTGCTGAAGGGGGGACCGGTGCGACTGCAGTGGTCAGCTGGGATAGGAGCTGTGCTGTCGCAGCGCTTGGGTACAACACCTAAACTCCGCCCCTGTGCGTTCTTTTCGAAGAAGCTTAGCCCGGCGGAGCGAAACTATGATGTGGGGGACCAGGAGCTGTTGGCTGTTGTCGGGGCTCTGAAAGCGTGGCGGCATGGCTTGAGGGGGCTAAATACCCTTTTCTCATTTGGACTGACCACCGCAATCTGGAGTACATCCGGGCAGCGAGGAGAATGAATCCTCGCCAGGGACGGTGGGCCATGTTTTTCACCCGTTTTGTGTGCATTCTATCCTATAGACCAGGTTCCCAGAACGCTAAGGCAGACGCACTGTCTCGAATGTATGAGACAGAAGAGCGGTCCACGGATCCCACTCCCATACTTCCGGCTTCTTGCCTGGTGGCACCGGTGGTATGGGAGGTTGACGCGGACATCAAACGGGCGGTGCATGCGGAGCCTCTCCCACCCAGTGTCCAGTTGGACGTAAGTACGTTCCGTCTGATGTTCGTGATCGATTGATCTGTTGGACTCATACGTCACCTTCCTCTGGTCATCCTGGCATCGGTCGGACAGTGCGCTGTCTTAATGGGAAGTACTGGTGGCCCACTTTAGCTAAGGACGTGAGGGTGTATATTTCCTTCTGCTCGGTGTGCGCCCAGTGCAAGGCACCTAGACACGTGCCCAGAGGGAAATTACAACCCCTACCGTTCCACAACGGACCGGCCTGGCAATAAGGGGAGTGGTCGGCTTTCATCCCCTGGGCAGAGATGGCCCAAAACTCCCTCCGCCACTCCTCCACTAACCTGTCCCCGTTTCAGTGTGTACTAGGTTATCAGCCGGTTCTGGCACCGTGGCATCAGAGCCAGATCGAGGCACCTGCGGTGGATGAATGGTTTCGGTGCTCTGAGGACACCTGGGATGCTGCCAACTTACGCCTGCAACGGGCCATCAGGCGACAGAAGGCAGGCGCCGACCGCCACCGTAGTGAGGCCCGGTATATGTACCGGGAGACCGGGTCTGGCTCTCGACCCGAAACCTGCCCCTTCGCCTGCCCTGCCGGAAGCTGGGTCCGCGGTTTGTGGGGCCATTTAAAGTCCTGAGGAGACTGAACGAGGTATGTTATAGGTTACAGCTTCCCCCTTATTATTGTATTAACCCCTCGTTCCATGTGTCTCTCCTCACGCCGGTGGTGGCTGGTCCTCTCCAGCAGTCTGAGGTGCAGGAGGTTCCCCCGCCCACTCTGGACATCGAGGGGGCCCCGGCGTATACTGTGCGAGCCATCATGGACTCAAGGCGTCAGGTGAGGGGCCTTCAGTACCTTGTGGATTGGGAGGGGTACAGTCCGGAGGAGAGATGCTGGGTGCCGGTGGAGGACATACTGGACCCTTCCTTACTGCAGGAATTTCACCGTCTCCACCCAGATCGCCCTGCGCCTCGTTTTTCCCCGAGGCTGGTGTCGGGGCACTGCTGGAGCCACGCGTCAGGGGGGGAGTTACTGTCACGACTTCCGCCAAAGTTGGTGCCTCTCCTTGTTCGGGCGGCGTTTCTAGCTGCCACCGATCCACGTTTCTTTTTCCATTTGTTATGTCTTGATTGTTCACACCTGGTTCCCATTACGTTATTATTATTTCCCTATTTAACCCTCTGGTTCTCATTATGTTTTGTGCGTGATTGTTTCCTGGTTTTTGTGTTAGTCTTTTGTGTTAGGGTTTGTTATCCCTGCGTGGATTTATTGGCTGTTTATTTTCCAGAGTAAAGTACGTTATTTTACTCAGTTCTGTGACCTGCGCCTGACTCTGTCCTCACCTCTGCACAACTGACACTTGACAATTTGTGTGAGATTGAGGGCATCTAGCTTAGATTGTAGGACGGCCGGGTTGTTATGCATATCCCAGTTTAGGTCACCTAACAGAACGAACTCTGAAGATATATGGGGGGCAATCAATTCACATATGGTGTCAAGGGCACAGCTGGGAGCTGATGAGGGGGGTCTATAACAGGTGGCAACAGTGAGAGACTTATTTCTGGAGGTTCTAATTTTTTAAATTAGAAGCTCGAACTGTTTGAGCATAGACCTGGAAAGTATGACAGAACTTTGCAGGCTATCTCTGCAGTAGATTGCAACTCCTCCCCCTTTGGCAGTTCTAACTTGACGGAAAATGTTATGTTTTTGCTGGTGTTGCAGCTGTTTTTATTAACGCTATTTGAAGGGGTTGGTCAGTGACATGTTTAATATTACATAAACATAACATGTCAAATGTGCCATGACTTAATGTGTTGTTTTTCCTCTCTTTCTGTCAGATAAAGGTAAAGGTACTGGATTGTTCTTACATCTACTACTAAAGTTAAAAAGCATTAGATTGGTGTAACATGGGGAAAAAAGTTTCCTTCCACCATATTTTTTGCACCAGTCTTGGCACTTATCCTTTAAATCAAATTCACATTAGGATTGTTTTATAATTTAAACATAACCAAACCTATTTCCTGTGCAAAATAGAAATGTTTTATCAAACTGAAACTAAATAAAACTAGTAAATCAAGTCTGAAAACAAGCTGAAACTAAACAGAATTTCAAATAAAAATCTACTACTATAAAAACTATAAAAACGAATAATACATTACAAAACTATAATAACCTTGTTATGCACCTATCAAATCTGGTTACGTCACCTTATGTATTAGCTAGGTCTAGACCTAAGGAGTGCAGCACAATCAGTAGGTTAGTTATTGGTTTTTTAACTATGTGATTTTGTGTAGATGGAGGATGTGGCCTTCTGAGTTCATAAACAGAGAAGCATTTCCTCTGGCATTTCCTCTCACTGTAGACTAGTACTGTAGTAATGGACAAGGGGTTGCTAGAATTAGAGCAAACAGAGGATCTCTTAGAGCCCCTGTTAGAGAACACCACACACATGAACACAAAGTAAACATGAATATTAGTTTGTTGAACATGTTTGGGGTGATCTGGATTGACGTGTACGACGGCGTGTTCCAGTTCCTGCCAACATCCAGCAACTTCGCACAGCCATTGAAGAGGAGTGGGACAACATTCCACAGCACACAATCAACAGCCTGATTAACTCTATGCGAAGGAGATATGTGGCGCTGCATGAGGAAAATGGTGGTCACAACAGATATTGACTGGTTTTCTGATCCACGTCCCTACCTTTTTTTAAAAATATATCTGTGACCACAGATGCATATCTGTATTTCCAATCATGTGAAATCCATAGATTAGGGCCTGTTAGGTTCTGAACAAACAGTAAAAACTCACAGACGACTAGAAAAAGCTCAAACCAAGTTTATTCAACCCACTGGGTACTTCAGCTGCAAACACAACATACAAGTCACACAAGCACATCTTTAAACCTTCCAACTAGGTGGAGTCATCTCCTTGCATGTCTAAGATAGACACTCCTCTGTTGTTAGGCAGAAACACAGGAGGTTCCTCTTACTGGTATGGTCATGGCCCTGCCTAAGTCTAGGACCCTCATGGGCGTGGAAATGTGTGTGTGTGTGTGTGAGAGATAGGACTGTAATCAGATGGTCTTCGGGGTGGGCTCCTGTGGCCCCCCTCGCAGCAGTGTCTTCTCTCTTCAACTGTTGACCTTATCTTGAGTAGAGTTCCACATCCCTCATGGTCCTAGTTCCTCAGCAACTGGTCTGCCTTAACAAGAACTGAAACTAGACTGTTGCCTTTTGCCTCCCTCCTTAGGAACATTCATATTCTACAATAATATATTTGAACAAATTATGAAATAATTTCCTTTCCCTTTTCTCACTCAGTCACTTTCCACACACCAAGTTCCTCTTTACCCTTCCTTGACCCCCAACATACACATTTCTTATACATGAAAACAGGGTTGGGGAGTAACGGATTACTTGTAATCCGTTACATGTAAGGGATTACAAAAACCTGGTAACTGTAATCCGTTACGTTACCAGCAAAAATATTGTGATCAGATTACAGATACTTTTGAAAAACTAGATGATTACTTTGAGGATTACTTTTAAATTCAGAAAGGATGTTTGCTGAAAAAAGACTTTGACACCGCCCTATTTTCTCAATGACATTCAACTCAGCATTGAAAAAAGGCGCAAGTTTAAGTTTGTTCCATCTGAGTGAGTCTGACCACAAGTCAGAGACACTATGATGACACACCAAATGTATTTGATGGATCGCGGGAAAAGAGCAGGAATAGGCTTTCGTAGGCTACAGTCCAAGCTATGTCTTCCAATGGTGTGACTGCTGTCGGCATCCAAAGATTATCCAATTTGAATAAACGCTTGGAGGTAAGGATGACAGTAGTGGTGTAGCCTACGGCGATATGGATATCACTTATTATTGATATCTACATAGCGCATTCATGTGAATCACACTGCTGCTCTCTCATTTAGCTATTTGCGCCTTACGGATTTTGGTTGTAGTGGATGGCAGTTCAGAAATCTAAATGTGTATATTAACCCAATAATGGTTGAATTCAAGAAGTTTAAGCTGCCTATCAATCATTGTGAAAATGCACTCTTGCAACAGTTGCATAATGCTGATCCCAGCCTATGGAATAAAAGTGGGGCTTTTATTGCTCAATCTAATTCATGCTGATAAAAAAAATAATAATCCATAGGCCTAATGAACAAACGCTCAAACAAATAGACTTAAAGGGGCAATCTGTAGTTACTACATCCATCCATATATGCCCATTGATTCTTGAAGAAAATAACTTACGAATGCTTCATGAGCTTAGTTCAACTGTCCCACTCAATGAGAACCCAAAATATAACCTTATTTTTCTCCTGTGTTTGTAAACATTGTAAATGTAAACAAACACTATATGGCCACATAACAGAGTTACAACAATCATTTTGATATCATGGAAGGTCAGTCCATGCATCCATAGCTCTGTCTATTAATCTGAGAGTGGTTACATTTCTCCAGGCCCATCCCTTTTTACATTAACAGAGGCAGGGCACCGTTTTGTTATTGTTTCATCTGTGGATTTACCCTTTAAACAGCTGCATATTATCAAGTTATCAAAGTGTTACCAACAAAAAGGTTAACAATAGGCCTATAGCAAATGCAGCATATGGCATTCATTTTCCACATGTAAATAGCACTTTTTAGTGGTGCTCAAAGCATGCCATTCCATGAGCACAGCATTTATTTTTCAACTCGAAATCAATGAGCCCAATCAGTTCTCTATGACAACAAAATCATAAACAACAGAGTAGGGCTGGCTAATAAGTCCTTAGTTTTGGGGTTTCGCTCAGGTAAAACAATTTTGCTAATCTATACTTCCATATTTCCATAGAGTAAAATTTAACATCCATGTATGGCCAGCTATGTAAACTTCAACATGGATTTATCCTGCAATAGATGTCGTTCAATTGGTAACATACATTTTGTCTTCTTCTAATGCCTCTTAAGGGGAAAGTAATCTAATAGTAATCCAAAAGTTATGTTACTGAGTACAATTTTGGACAGGTAACTAGTAACTGTAACGGATTACATTTAGAAAGTAACCTTCCCAACCCTGCATGTAAAGTAATCACTAAGTTCTGGTATGTTAACATGAATAAGTGTATTTCAAGCTAGAATCCAAAAGGCCAGATTAATTTGTTTCAAATGACTGATTTCCTTATATGATCTGTAACTCAGTAAAAATTTTGAAATTGTTGCATGTTGCATTTTTATATTTTTGTTCACTGTAATTTGGTGAACAAATCTATGCACACTCTTGCCTCTTTTCATAATGCGCACATTCATTGTTAGATTTAGTGACTGCCAAACTAACAATGAAGTCTTTATGATAAAACAAACAGACAAATTGATAGATTTCATCATCAACATTATGGATCAATCTCCAAATATTTGTATAGAAGCATTGAGAGAAGAATACTTCACAGATTTGAATTCTTCAGTGACGTTCTTCGGGCTGGACCTGGTGCCGTTAGGCGAGGAAGGAAGATACTCAAAATTGAGGTCCCTCCTTCTTCAGGTTCTTGTAGTCAGTATCGATGGCCACAAACTGGGGAAGAAGACAATATGGCAGGATGTATGTAAGGCTCTTGGCTACTTATATTGATACAAAATATATGATTGACTTAACTGATACTATTGATAGGCTACATTACTATTACATTGTTGTCAAGTCAAACAAGAATCGAATAAGATGCAGTAAACTTTGTGGAGCTAAAGTGTGTTTATTGCTGACAGTGTTGGCAGTACTGTACCTTGTACTGGTAGGTAGGGTCAAGCTGATTCCAGGGCTCAGGGTTGTTCTTCTTGTTCCAGCTGTACAGTGACACAGCAGTCAAAGCAGGCCGAAGTAGGACAAACACAAATGGGATCAGAGGGAACTGTGTTAGTCTGCCTGTGATCAACTATTCATGGGCCAGGCCTAGTTTCCAAAAACTCACAGCAGCATAGCCCTTTAGTAGTGATATGGGAATTGATGCCCCAGACGGGCACAAGAGGTGGGATTACCTCTTGTGCCTTATGATGTTAAAGGGAATTGGCATCCACTACTATATGTTTTAATTGGATAGTATTAAGAAATTGATTAAACAATATTCATTTAAAAATAAAATGGACAATAAGGGTAATGGTAAAGAGTCTTACGTGACATGGGGCCCCTTTGCAAGACGGACCAAATACAAGGAGGCTCCTCCCATTCCCAACAAGATGAAGAAGAACTGGGGGATGAGCTATGAGAGAGTAAGAAGAAAGAGGGAGATAGCATGACCATTGCATTCACTCTGAGGTATAGAAATCTGAGCATTTCTACATAGCCTTTGTCAGTGAAGGGTTAGGGTTGTGAGTGACATCAGCAGAACGGTTGAGGATAGATGTTCAGCAGATGTTCACCATGTGAAATTAACTATTTACATTGAAAACAAGGCCTTTCTTCCATAGAAAAACATTACCTACAGCCCTAACATAACCATGACGCACACATGGACTCGACTAAGCTAGTTAACCATCCTTCCACGAAACCCATAATGACTTAAAAGTCAATCAACCCAAAAGCATTTTTTACCTCTATTGGATACAATGGTCTTGCAGTTCAAAAAACTAAGAGCCTTGTTAGAATGAATTCTGAACAGGATATTGGTCACATTTTTACATTTTTGAAACTGTCCAGTCTGTGTCTGTCTGTCTGCCTGTCTGTCTGTGACTGTATAAGTCTCTGTCTGTCTGTGAGTGGAATGTCTGTCTGCCTGATACTTTTTCAGAAAAACATTTTTAATGTGTCAAAATGCAGAAGTGAAGCCTATTTAGAGTTTAAACTTTTATTTCATTTCAATTTTCCTAATGACACTCAGCATATGGGGTTAATTCAGAGGGGTTGGGTTAAATGCAGAAGACACATTTCAGTTGAAGGCATTCAGTTGTACAACTGACAAGGTATCCCCCTTTCCCTTTCCCTAACTGATGTTTGGAACTGTCATCTAGAGACATTTTGATTACTCACTTGATTCCATTGAGCAACAACTGGTAGCATATTTAACAGTGACAACAGAAATTATGAAACTTTCATTAAATATTATAGACTACTAACTCACTTGAGGTAATAAACCATAGAACAAAAATAAGTACTTACCCCTGGATGCTTCTTTACGTGTTCCATCGCCATTCTAATCATCTTTTCTTACAGTTGCTCTACTTTTTGTCAAAATAATAATTTAAAGATTATTAAATTAATTTCAGCAATAGTAATTTGAATTCTATGTCAAAAAAGCTTGTTTGAGACTCTCCAAGATTAGACTTGTTGCGTTCTCTGTCCGGGTGGCTGCTCGCAGGGTTGAGGAGAGGAGGGAGGTGAAGATGCTATCTGTTCCTCACAATTACATCTGGCCTCTTGGGACTTATTGTGCACGTACTATCAACCGGGATTTAGAGCAAAAACATCCAATTGAACAATTTTCTGTGTGCATAGAATGATTGTTGTTGCCAACAAAATATACATTTAAAAAATCGTTAAGTTACTTGCAAAAACATTTTTTACAAAGTTGTTACAACTTCTCTAGCATTCTCAGAAACCCATTTCACTGATTTCCTTTGGACCCCATCCCCTTGGGACAAGATTGGAGGAAATGGAAAGAAAACAGATACAAATATTTGTCCTAGTAAAGCTCATTACACTAACTACTGTAGTTCCCCTAACATTTGTTATTCTGCTTATGGAACTTTCACCGGGCAAAGACATCACATAGCATCCACATCTGCCATTACGTTGAGTATAGTATAGAGTTTATAGATGAGGCATAAAACTCTAGGATATTCAGAGAAGACAAAGGGATTTAAAACTTTTTTAAACATACAGTAAGTTCAGGTTTGTACTGGAGGTTTGGGTGAAAAGTTTTAACGAGTCAGAGAAATGTCTGGGCAGCATAAAGAAAGTCAATCACCCATTCATTATACGATGTTTCCTGAGCAGAGAGACAATAAAGCCGGAGTAGGACAGCGGATTATGAGTCAATCCGCGCATCACTGCAGTCCGTCCATACCCTGTGGTCAAAGGTCAACCAAGACGAGGTGGTTGTCTTTACATCCTGGAGGAACAGGATAAAAATACAAACAATAAGGACCTATTATTATCATAACCAACATTTATGACCCGTTCTAAATTAAGAAAATGTGTCGATTATTACCACCAACCATTTTGGGGTTTTATTATAGCCTAAAGGTGGTTTATTCAATTCTTCCGATTTTTTTATGACTTTGTCAAGCAACTTGTTCTTAAAGGCCCAGTGCAGTCAAAAACGTGATTTTCCTATTTAATATATATTTCCACACTATGAGGTTGGCAAAAATACTGTGAAATTGTGAAAATAATGATAATACCCTTTTAGTGTAAGAGCTGTTTGAAAAGACCAGGCAGAAATCACCAGGCAGAAAATGTGTTGATTAAATACAATACAAAAGTAATAATTCAGAAGGGCAATTCACTTCAGGGCTGACAGGGTGCTTCAGACAGGACAAACACACACAGACAGTATAATACAAAAAAACTGTTAAAAAGCCTTCCTCCTGGCCTGCTGCTCAAAGAATGAGCCCAGACTTCTGAGATCAACCCTGGTGATCTGAGATTAGGTGTTCACAATGGCTTGGAGGCACAGGAGGTTGGTTGCAACTTGGGGAGAATGGGCTCTGGTAATGACTGGAGCAGAATAAGTGGAACAGTAACAAATACATCAAACACATTGTTTCCAGGTGTTCGATGTCATTCCATGTGATTGGACAAAGAGGGATGTGAACTAGCATTATGAAGGAGAAACACAGAACGCTCTTGATGAAAGAAAACTGTAAAAGGATTGCAATATTGATTTGTGGACACCTGAGGAAGTATTGTCTCTGGTGGGCTTTTTTGATGATGGTATCTGTGTTTTGCTCAAACTTCAGGATGTAGTCAGACGGTACCAAGATATTTAAACTGGTCCACACTGTCCACCTCCTCACCATGGATGATCACCAGGTCCATCCTGGCGGGCTCCCTCTGATGTTGACAACTATTTCCTTAATCTAGGAGACGTTCAACTCCAGCAGCGCACTGTCACACCAGTAAATTAAGTCCTGGAGGGCTAGGCCGTGGTCCTGCTCAGACCCTGAGAGGAGTGACAGGAGGACTGTGTCATCAGCAAACTTAAAAAATGGCTAGTTAGTTAGCGGTGGTGCGCGCTAATAGCGGCTCAATCGGTGATGTCACTCGCTCTGCGACCTTAAGTAGTTGTTCCCCTTGCGTTGCAAGAGCCGCGGCTTTTGTGGCGCGATGGGTAACGATGCTTCGTGGGTGTCAGTTGTTGATGTGTGCAAGGGTCCCTGGTTCGCCCCAGGTTGGGGCGAAGAGAGGGACGGAACCTACACTGTTACATAAAGCAGGGGTATTCAACTCTTACCCTATGAGGTCCGGAGCCTGCTGATTTTCTGTTCTACCTGATAATTACACCCACCTGGTGTCCCAGGTCTAAATCAGTCCCTGATTAGAGGGGGGAAATGAAAGAAAAAAAATGCAGTGGACTGGCTTTGAGGTCCAGAGTTGAGTTTAAGGGGTGTAGAGAATAAAAGGAGTGGTGACAGTATGCAACCTTGTGGTGAACCTGTGCAAGTGAGTAGGGTGTCTGGCATGGCACCATTAGCATAGACACTCTGTGGCCTGTCAGTTAAAAAATCCATAATCCACGCGATAAGGCAGTGGTCAATTGAACTGTGAGTCAAAATTTCTGGCGAGAATGGCAGGCTGCATGGTGTTAATTACCTTGACTAACCTGTACCCCCGTACATGGACTCGGTACCCGGTATATAGCCTCATTATTGTTGTTTTATTTTGCTACTTTTATTTATGTATTTATTTTTAGCAAACATTTTCTTACTTTAAAAGAAATTATGCATTGTTGGTTAAGGGCTTGTAAGTAAGCATTTCACTGTAAGGTCTACACCTGTTGTATTCGGCGCATGTGACAAAATTTGATTTGATACCGTTGGAGACCTGCCTCAGGTGGAGTCACTGTCTGTGACAGACCTGAAGGTGTGGTTGACAACTATCACGGGGATCGAGGAATCACAGATGACACTGACCTGCAGAACCATCTCCCCTCTGAGTGACAACCCCAACCCCACCTACATCTGGTACAAGAACAAACAATATCTACAATACAACTCTTCCACTTTGTACATATATTCAGTCAGCAGTGATGATGCAGGCAGCTGCTCCTGTACTGTAAACAGTCAAGAGAATCTCCACACTTCTGAAGTGACTCTAATGGTCAGATACAAATCAAAGAACATCTCAGTGGCAGTCAGTCCCTCTGGTGAAATAGTACAGGGCAGTTCAGTTACTCTGACCTGTAGCAGTGATGCCAACCCAGCAGTAGATACACACCTGGCTTAAAAAGACAGTAACCTCACACAAAGCATCTGGAAGGAGCTACGTCACCAAACTCAGCCCTGAGGACAGTGAAGAATATTACTGTGAGACTCTGAATGAGAAAGGAGCTAAGAACTCTACAAGTAAATTGATTGTGTCAGGAAAACAAACACCTGTTAAGAATTAAGCTATAGGAATCACAGCTGTTGCTCTGGTTCTCATTCTCCTTCTCTGACTTCTGTGGTTCAGAAAGAGGGCTATCCACTTCTGTCACAAGGGACTGTGGCAGACCAGGGGGTTTGGTCAAGACGTTTACACAGATTAGACACGGACAGAGTATGATTAGCTCAGTTTCAAGCGTGTTTATTAAATAATAAGTCTCCCCCATGAGACCCTCTCCAGGATACCGTCTTCTGGGCCTTGCTGTATCCTGTTGGGCACACAAACTCAACTCCCTCATCTTAGCTCGAGTAACCATCTCCAACTACATTGACGTTAACGCACTTCCCCCAGTCCTCTCCTGTGTGCTGCCCTTCTGGCAGCTTTATGGGGCTTGTACAGCTGGTGAGCAATCAGCAATCAGCCCTTGATTACTCACAAACTCCCCAATCAGCCCCAATTAGTCCTGGGCGGAGAGCCCGTCTAGACCTGGCACGTCCAGCAGATGGCGCCATCGCCTCGTGATGTATACTCCGTCTGTCAGCAGGCCTCGACAAGTCTCCCCTGTACGCCACAGGACATAGCAGAGGATAGACAGAGGGAGGCTCTGATGTGGTGAAATTCAATCGCCCTGGTGTTCCCCACCAATCTACAGCACAGTCAACAAACCCAGAAACCGAACACAGTAAGGTACATTCTTATCCTCTTATCCAACGTTTCCCAGGCCTCCTACTGGTTCGTGGTAATCCTACTGAGCTGATTTTAAAAACATTGTCTTGTTTATTTGGAGGGTCACACAATATTTTGATGTATAAAGCATATATTTCAAAGAACCTGCAGTGACCCTATTACTGTACAAGACAATACAGCAACAATTCCAGTGTAGTTAAGTGTAAGATGTGACATCATATTTTTGCTGGTTAACTTACATCTACACGTTCCGCTAGCGGAACGTCTGCTCCAATATCCAATGATGGGCGGGGCGCGAAATTCAAACTCCTCTAAATCCGAAAACTTACACTTTTCAAACATGACTATTTTACAGCTATTTAAAGACAAGAATCTCGTTAATCTAACCCCACTGTCCGATTTCAAAAAGGCTTTACAACGAAAGCAAAACATTAGATTATGTCAGCAGAGTACCCAGCCAGAAATAATCAGACACCCATTTTTCAAGCTAGCATATCATGTCACATAAACCCAAACCATAGCTAAATGCAGCACTAACCTTTTATGATCTTCATCAGATGACACACCTAGGACATTATGTTATACAATACATGCATGTCTGTTCAATCAAGTTCATATTTATATCAAAAACCAGCTTTTTACATTAGCATGTGACGTTCAGAACTAGCATTCCCACCGAACACTTCCGGTGATTTTACTAAATTACTCACGATAAACGTTCACAAAAAGCATAACAATTATTTTAAGAATTATAGATACAGAACTCCTCTATGCACTCGATATGTCCGATTTTAAAATAGCTTTTCGGATTAAGCACATTTTGCAATAATCTAAGTACATAGCCCGGCATTACAGGACTAGCTATTTAGACACCCTGCAAGTTTAGCCTTCACCAAAATCACATTTCCTATAAGAAAAATGTTCTTACCTTGCTTGTTCTTCGTCAGAATACACTGCCAGGACTTATACTTCAATAACAAATGTAGGTTTGGTCCCAAATAATCCATCGTTATGTTCCATCAAGACATTTTGTTCGTGCGTTCTAGACACTATCCCAACGCTAAATCTCGGCCACGAGCATGACGCAAAATATGACAAAAAAATTCTAAATATTCCATTACCGTACTTCGAAGCATGTCAACCGCTGTTTAAAACCAATTTTTATGCAATTTATCTCGTAGAGAAGCGATAATATTCCGACCGGGAATCTGCCTGTCTGTATACTGAGGGAAAAACCGAAAGCCGGGGGCGGGGCGGGTCGCGAGCGTAAGGCTTAGTCCATTGAGTGACCACTCAGCTTTTGCTCTCGTGTGCTTCAGCCAGGGCTTTGAATTACGTCATTCCTGTTTTTCCCGGGCTCTGAGACTCCATTGTTGACGTGCGAAGTGTCACGTAAGAGCAGAGATCCTTTGTAAAAGATAGAGATAATAAAGAAGGGCAAGAAATGTTCAGACAGGGTACTTCCTGAACAGAAGCATCTCAGGTTTTTGCCTGCCATAGGAGTTCTGTTATACTCACAGACACCATTCAAACAGTTTCAGAAACTTTGGAGTGTATTCTCTCCAAAGCTAATAATTATATGCATATTCTAGTTTCTGGGCAGGACTAATAATCAGATTAAATCGGGTACGTTTTTTATCCAGCCGTGAAAATACTGCCCCCTAGCCATAAGAGGTTATTAACATTTAGTCCATTTTTTTAAAAAGCTTTTACTAAAATGCATCTCAGACTTGTAACCTCAGGGTGTGTGAAGGGTGGGGGGTGTGAGGACATTTTTGAAGGGAAAATGGGTAACACCTCATTTTAAGGGGTCCTTATTAAAGTGCATTTATATAAGCAATTACACTTTACGAAGTATTGTAAGTAATTGTAGTAATTCATAATTACATTGTAATAACAACATGTAACTTGGTGGTAATTAGTCTGTAATTACAGGGGTGTAACAACGAATGCTTATTACCCTGCTTGTTACAAATGTTAAAGTTTTCAATAGCATCCCAATGCACTATATTTCAGCCTGCACATAGCATGTGAAAGTGTTAGCCAATTGAAAACCGACCACCTCATTGACACAATGCTTCAATAAAGGGCTCTGGAGTCTGATGCCCATCCCTAATCGCAAAAACAGTTCACAACAAAAAATTACTTTAAATTGTTAAATCATTTAACGGTGCATTTGACAATAGGTCACTTACTTTAACCATTTTTTTTTTTTAAATGGACATTCATAAAAAGCTATAGTTAAAATTGTGAGAGTCATTCATGCTTGTCAAATTATAAGCCTAAACCTATTAAGCTTGGCTGAATAATGGTTTATAAATGCACTTCAAATGTTCATAAGACAAACTCTTATTCCGTGATGCAACATTGCAAGGGTTTCATTGTTTAGGAACATTCTCACGTTTGGATGGGATTCATTGGTGCAATTATTTATTTAACCCAGAAATTAAGGCATCATGTCAAGATCTGCCCATCTGCACAGCATGATCAGAATAATGCCGACTTCGAACGTACCCACATGTGTTGACACTGACATCGTGTAAACAGGGTCGAGAAGGTCAGTGTGCAAAATCCGGACATGAAAGATTGCCATGAAAGAAACCAGGTGTTGTAGGTCAACACAGGAGAGAGAAAGTACATTTTCCATGCAATTTGTTTAGCTTGTTTGGAGATTAATTCTGCTGGATTATTTAACATAGGTAGTTAGCTAGCATTTGCTGGCTCATTTTAAACGGCACTGACCGCGACTGTAGTTACCATCTAGAGAATAGACTTTCCAATGCGATCTGTTGATTTATTTTTGATTAGCTTGCACGGTAGCTAGCTATTCATTTCTAACCTTGGCTAGCTAGTAAATATGCTATGTTCGCTACTCACTAGCGAACTAGCTAGCTAGCTAGCTATCGTTAGCTGGGCTCGATGGTCTTATCTTCCCTGAACCTTGTTCTTAGTGTATCTGTTACCCAAGGGTATTACGTGAGACACACCCAGAAACGAGGAAGAGCTCAGTTTTGCTGTTTTGAAAAAGTTGGTTGTTTTCTGTTTTGAAAGTGTATTGGAAAGTTCATAGTAGCTAGCTAACTTTTTAGTTTGGATCCCGCGACACAGTTGGCATCATTTGCTGGGACTGCTAGTCTCTGTCCAGTGATCCTGCCGACCAAGGACAGTTCTGAAGAGCTATTTGGGGTTGCAGCTAGCCTAGCTGCTAGCTAGCTGCATATCAAGCTAGCAGGGTTTTCTTGAGGGCTTGAACGCAGCCCGCAACGTGGTTAGCCGTTGTGGCAGGCCTCGCGGATTGTCCCAGGTTTGTGGCTGTCTAGATCCCTGCTGTTTGTGGTTTTCAATCTTCCCTGTGACCTGCCCTGTCTGGAAAGGCGAGGAGAAACATCGTAACCTTCGTTGCTAGCTACCATGACAAAGACCAAAGCCGGCGGGTGTACCGTTGAGGACAGTGGTGTCTCTCTATCACACGTGAAGGATCTTTTAAACAAACATAAAGAGTTTGCAGTTGTTACAACAAGAAGAAAATAGCTTCAAGTGTTTTGTCCAAAAACTTGTGGATTCAAATAATAAAAGAATGGACGACCTGACCATCGGAATGTACAGTTGAAGTCGGAAGTTTACATACACTCGTTTTTCAACCACTCCATACATTTCTTGTTAACAAACTAGTTTTGGCAAGTCGGTTAGAACATCTACTTTGTGCATGACACAAGTAATTTTTCCAACAATTGCTAACAGACAGATTATTTCACTTATAATTCACTGTATCACAATTCCAGTGGGTCAGGCTAATTGACATCATTTGAGTCAATTGGAGGTGTACCTGTGGATATATTTCAAGGCCTACCTTCAAACTCAGTGCCTCTTTGCTTGACATCATGGGAAAATCAAAAGAAATTAGCCAAGACCTCAGAAAAAAATTGTAGACCTCCACAAGTCTGGTTCATCCTTGGGAGCAATTTCCAAATGCCTGAAGGTACCACGTTCATCTGTACAAACAATAGTACACAAGTATAAACACTATGGGACCACGCAGCTGTCATACCGATCAGGAAAGAGATGCGTTCTGTCTCCTAGAGATGAACGTACTTTGGTGCAAAAAGTGCAAATCATTCCCAGAACAACAGCAAAGGAACGTGTGAAGATGCTGGAGGAAACAGGTACAAAAGTATCTATATCCACAGTAAAACGAGTCCTATATCAACATAACCTGAAAGGCCGCTCAGCAAGGAAGAAGCCACTGCTCCAAACCGCCATAAAAAAGCCAGACTACGGTTTGCAACTGCAGATGGGGAAAAAATAACGTACTTTTTGGAGAAATGCCCATTGGTCTGATGAAACAAAAATAGAACTGTTTGGCCATAATGACCATGGTTATGTTTGGAGGAAAAAGGGGGAGGCTTGCAAGCCTAAGAACACCATCCAAACCGTGAAGCACAGGGGGTGGCAGCATCATGTTGTGGGGGTGCTTTTCACATTCTTAAAATAAAGTGGTAATCCCAACTGAACTAAAGCAGGGAATTTTTACTAGGATTAAATGTCAGGAATTGTGAAAAACTGAGTTTAAATGTATTTGGCTAAGGTGAATGTAGACTTCTGACTTCAACTGTATATTGTTTTATCTTGCTTTGTCTGCTCTTTTCAGTATTATGTCTATTTCTAATAAGCTACCCAGGAAAGGGCTGAAACAGCCCATATTAATATATGTAGTCTGAGAAAAAAGGTTCATGAAATTACATTTACATTACATTTACGTCATTTAGCAGACGCTTTTATCCAGAGCGACTTACAAATTGGTGCATTCACCTTATGATATCCAGTGGAACAACCACTTTACAATAGTACATCTATATCTTTTTTTGGGGGGAGGGGGGGGGTTAGAAGGATTACTTTATCCTATCCCAGGTATTCCTTAAAGAGGTGGTGTTTCAGGTGTCTCCGGAAGGTGGAGATTGACTCCGCTGTCCTGGCGTCGTGAGGGAGCTTGTTCCACCATTGGGGTGCCAGAGTAGCGAACAGTTTTGACTGGGCTGAGCGGGAACTGTGCTTCCGCAGAGGTAGGGAGGCGAGCAGGCCAGAGGTGGATGAACGCAGTGCCCTACTTTGGGTGTAGGGACTGATCAGAGCCTGAAGGTACGGAGGTGCCGTTCCCCTCACAGCTCCGTAGGCAAGGACCATGGTCTTGTAGCAGATGCGAGCTTCAACTGGAAGCCAGTGGAGTGTGCGGAGGAGCGGGGTGACGTGAGAGAACTTGGGAAGGTTGAACACCAGACGGGCTGCGGCGTTCTGGATGAGTTGTAGGGGTTTAATGGCACAGGCAGGGAGCCCCGCCAGCAGCGAGTTGCAGTAATCCAGACAGGAGATGACAAGTGCCTGGATTAGGACCTGCGCCGCTTCCTGTGTAAGGCAGGGTCATACTCTGCGAATGTTGTAGAGCATGAACCTACAGGATCGGATCACCGCCTTGATGTTAGCGGAGAACGACAGGGTGTTGTCCAGGGTCACGCTAAGGCTCTTAGCACTCTGGGAGGAGGACACAATGGATTTGTCAACCGTGATGGCGAGATCATGGAACGGGCAGTCCTTCCCCGGGAGGAAGAGCAGCTCCGTCTTGCCGAGGTTCAGCTTGAGGTGATGATCCGTCATCCACACTGATATGTCTGCCAGACATGCAGAGATGCGATTCGCCACCTGGTTATCAGAAGGGGGAAAGGAGAAGATGAATTGTGTGTCGTCTGCGTAGCAATGATAGGAGAGACCATGTGAGGATATGACAGAGCCAAGTGACTTGGTGTATAGTGAGAATAGGAGAGGGCCTAGAACTGAGCCCTGGGGACACCAGTGGTGAGAGCACGTGGTGCGGAGACGGATTCTCGCCACGCCAGCTGGTAGGAGCGATCTGTCAGGTAGGACGCAATCCAAGAGTGAGCCGCGCCGGAGATGCCCAACTCGGAGAGGGTGGAGAGGAGGATCTGATGGTTCACAGCATCAAAGGCAGCAGATAGGTCTAGAAGGATGAGAGCAGAGGAGAGAGAGTTAGCTTTAGCAGTGCGGAGAGCCTCCGTGACACAGAGAAGAGCAGTCTCAGTGGATTGACCAGTCTTGAAACCTGACTGATTTGGATCAAGAACGTCATTCTGAGAGAGATAGCAAGAGAGCTGGCCAAGGACAGCACGCTCAAGAGTTTTGGAGAGAAAAGAAAGAAGGGATACTGGTCTGTAGTTGTTGACATCAGAGGGATCGAGTGTAGGTTTTTTGAGAAGGGGTGCAACTCGCTCTCTTGAAGACAGAAGGGACGTAGCCAGCGGTCAAGGATGAGTTGATGAGCGAGGTGAGGTAGGGGAGAAGGTCTCCGGAAATGGTCTGGAGAAGAGAGGAGGGGATAGGGTCAAGCGGGAAGGTTGTTGGGTGGCCGGCCATCACAAGTCGCAAGATTTCATCTGGAGAGAGAGGGGAGAAAGAGGTCAAAGCATAGGGTAGGGCAACGTGAGCAGGACCAGCGGTGTCGTTTGACTTAACAAACGAGGATCGAATGTCGTCAACCTTCTTTTCAAAATGGTTGACAAAGTCATCCGCAGAGAGGGAGGAGGGGGGGGAGGGGGAGGAGGATTCAGGAGGGAGGAGAAGAAGGTGGCAAAGAGCTTCCTAGGGTTAGAGGCAGATGCTTGGAATTTAGAGTGGTAGAAAGTGGCTTTAGCAGCAGAAACAGAGGAAGGAAATGTAGAGAGGAGGGAGTGAAAAGATGCCAGGTCCGCAGGGAGGCTAGTTTTCCTCCATTTCCGCTCGGCTGCCCGGAGCCCTGTTATGTGAGCTCGCAATGAGTCGTCAAGCCACGGAGCAGGAGGGGAGGACCGAGCCAGCCGGGAGGATAGGGGACATAGAGAGTCAAAGAATGCAGAAAGGGAGGACAGGAGGGTTGAGGAAGCAGAATCAGGAGATTGGTTGGAGAAGGATTGAGCAGAGGGAAGAGAAGATAGGATGGAAGAGGAGAGAGTAGCAGGAGAGAGAGAGCTAAGGTTGCGACGGTGCAATACCATCTGAGTAGGGGCAGAGTGAGTAGTGTTGGAGGAGAGCGAGAGGGAAAAGTATACAAGGTAGTGGTCGGAGACTTGGAGGGGAGTTACAGTGAGATTAGTAGGACAGCATCTAGTAAAGATGAGGTCAAGCGTATTGCCTGCCTTGTGAGTAGGGGGGGACGGTGAGAGGGTGAGGTCAAAAGAGGAGAGGAGTGGAAAGAAGGAGGCAGAGAGAAATGAGTCAAAGGTAGACGTAGGGAGGTTAAAGTCACCCAGAACTGTGAGGGGTGAGCCATCCTCAGGAAAGGAACTTATCAAGGCGTCAAGCTCATTGATGAACTCTCCAAGGGAACCTGGAGGGCGATAAATGATAAGGATGTTAAGCTTGAATGGGCTAGTGACTGTGACAGCATGGAATTCAAATGAGGAGATATGTCAATAATAACTTGCTAACATCAGATAACATTAACATATTAGCCATTTCTGAGACTCACTGAGACAATTAATCCGATGATACTGCAGTAGCAATACAAGGATATAACATCTATAGAAGAGACAGAAATGCTTATGGGGGAGGTTTTGCTGTATACATTCAGAGCCATATCCATTTAATGCTTAGAGAAGATCTTATGTCAAGTGTTATTGAAGTGTTGTGGTTGCAGGTTCACTTGGCACATCTAAAACCTTTTATTTTGGGGTGTTGCTATAGGCCACTAAGTGCGAACAGTCAGTATCTAAATAATGTGTGAAATCCTTGATAATGTATATGATTTAAACAGTGAGGCCTACTTTCTTGGGGACCTGAATATTGACTGGTTTTCATCAAGCTGTCTGCTCAAGAGGAAGCTTCTTACTGTAGTGCCTGCAATCTGGTTCAGGTTGTTAATCAACCTTCCAGGGTGTTTACAAACACTAAAGGAACAAGATCATCTAAATGTATCAATCACATTTTTACTAATGCTTTAGAACTTTGTTCTAAAGCTGTTTCCGTACCCAATGGATGCAGTGATCACAATATTAGTTACTGGCATTAAACAAAGCATGTGTGTCCATGTATGCTGATGATTCAACCATATACCCATCAGCAACCACAGCTAATGAAGTCACTGAAACCCTTAACAAAGAGTTGCAGTCTGTTTTGGAATGGGTGACCAGTAATAATCTGTTCCTGAACATCTCTAAAACTAAGAGCATTGTATTTGGTATAAATCACTCCCTAAATTCAGGACCTCAGCTTAATCTGGTAATGAATGGTGTGGCTGTTGAACAAGTTGAGGAGACTAAATTACTTGGCGTTACCGTAGATCGTAAACTGTCAAGGTCAAAACATATAGATTCAATGGTTGTAAAGAAGGGAAGAGGTCTGTCCGTAATAAAGAGTCACCACACTCCAAAAAAGCAAGTTCTGCAGGCTCTATTTTCGTCTAATGTTGATTAATGTCCAGTCGTGTGGTCCAGTGCTGCAAGGAAAGACCTAGTTAGCTGGCCCAGAACAGAGCGCACGTCTTGCTCTTCATTGTAATCAGAGGGCTGATATAAATACTATGCATGCCAGTCTCTCTTGGCTAAGAGTTGAGGAGAGACTGACTGCATCTCTTCTTCTTTTTATGATAAACATTAGTGTGTTGAAAATCCCAAATTATTTGCATAGTCAATTTACACACAGCTCTGACACACACACTTATCCCACCAGACATGCCACCAGGGGTCTTTTCACAGTCCCCAAATCCAGAACAAATTCAAGCATACAGTATAGTATAGAGCCATTATTGCATGGAACTCTGTTCCATCTCATATTGCTCAAATAAACAGCAAACCTGGTTTAAAAAAACAGATAAAGCAACACCTCATGGCACAACGCCTATTTGACCAAGATAGTTTGTGTGTATGTAGTGATATGTAGGCTACGTGTGGCTTTTAAAACATGTATGTAGTTCTGTCCTTGAGCTGTTCTTGTCTATTGATGTTCTGAATTATGTTTCATGTTTTGTGTGGACCCCAGTAAGAGTAGCTGCTGCTTTTGCAACAGCTAATGGGGATCCTAATAAAATACCAAAATACCCAGCATGTTAATATTAGCTAGCCAATTAGCTAGTCACTTGTGTCAACACACAATGAGTAACGTTAGTTCCTTTTCAATGTAGCTAAACACTAGCTAACTTATTAGTGTGTCACGTCCTGACCAGCAGAGGGAGCAATTGTAGTAGTTTTGGTCAGGACGTGGCAGAGATTTTTGTGTTACGTGTGAGTTGGTTGTTGGACTCCCAATTGAAGGCAGGTGTGTTGAGTTGCCTTTGATTGGGAGTCCTTTATAGTAGTGTGTGTTTTTCCTTGTGGTTGTGGGTAATTGTTTCTGTTCAGTTGTGTTTCAGCTGTCAGTGCTGTTGAGCTGTCGGTGTTTTCTTGTTTTGTCGTGTTCCAGTGTTCTTTTTGAATTAAATCATGAACACTAACTCCGCTGCACCTTGGTCTTCTTCTCTCCATGACGACAGCCCTTACATAGTGTTAGCAAGCACTATTACTGCCAGCTGAATAACACAACAGCTAGCTAGGTAGCTAGCTAGGCCTAGCTAGTTATATGCCTTAACTATAAAAATCATGATGATGATGATAACTAGGGGTAATGTAGTGTCTATGCTAATTGTCATACATTATTTTTCTCTACCACAGGTCTCAGACTCCATGTGTCACGCCCTGATCTGTTTCACCTGTCCTTGTGACTGTCTCCACCCCCTCCAGGTGTCGCTTATTTTCCCCAGTGTATTTATCCCCGTGTTTTCTGTCTCTCTGTACCAGTTCGTCTTGTATGTTTCCAAGTCAACCAGCGTTTTTCCCGTTCTCCTGATTTTTGCATTCTCCTTTATCTAGTCCTCCCAGTTTTAACCCTTGCCTGTTTCTGGACTTTGTACCCACCTGCCTGACCATTCTGCCTGCCTTGACCACGTGCCTGTCTGCCACTCTGTACCTCCTGGATTCTGATTTGGTTTTGACCTTTTTGCCTGTCCACGACCATTCTCTTGCCTACCCCTTTGGATTAATAAACATTGTAAGACTCCAACCGTCTGCCTCCTGTGTCTGCATTTGGGTCTCGCCTTGTGCCTTGATAAAATGCTTACAAGAAAAAAACTGATGAAGACAGAGACAGAGTTGGCGATTTCTGTTGTTACTTGTAATGTTAAAAATGGAAGAAAAACACAATCCCATTTTTCTAAATTAGCTATGTAGGCTACAAAGGGGAGATTCTCACAAACACAATGGTGTTCTCCGTTTTTCTCTATGACCCCCAGAAAGGTAACAAGACTCATCTGAAGGTAACCAGACCAGTTGAAAAAAATATTATGTAGGTAGTTTTACATTTTAGGTAGTTTTGTGGCTACCCAAACATAGGGGTTCACTTTAAATAGCTAAATCCTGTGTAATAAGTAGCGACAACCTTGTACTTATGCAGATACAGTATGTACTCTGTGGTGTATTAGTGTGTTTATTTTCTCACTTGGCTGGTGCTTTCAGAAGCTGACGATTCGATTGTCAGAATGGGTAACCTACTTTGGAGGTACACAATAATTACAATTAAGTACACCTCAACATAGACTTTATTTTAAGTATCTAAATCCTGTGTAACACCTAGTGATTAAATTATACTCATTCAGATATTACATGTACTTTGGTGTACTTGTGTGTGTGTCCTCTCACTTGGATGGCAGGGCGGTTCAGTTTGTCATAATGAGTAACGTTACACAATATTTTTTTATTATAATCTGGGATGACAGCCGTATATTAGACCCCAGTCAGTGAGGTTGACCTACAGTATATCTGATCTGTTTTTGTAAACTCAACCAAGTTAACCCAGATAGTATACTTTTGGGAGGCAAGTGCTCGCAACAACGTTGAGTGAAGATTTGGAAGTGTGCATTCACGGGTAGGTAATTAAAGCCTATTGAGCCTACAACCTTTGTAATCTCTGAGACACCCAGCACATCTGTCCACAAGACATTACAACCTTGCGACAGTTATTACTGAATTGGTTGCAGCTGAGAAGAAACTAAACCCTAAATTTGTGAATTTAGTGAAAACTTGCCCATTTGTAACAAGCATGGCAAACAAGCATTTGTTGTTACACTTCTGTAAATACAGACTGTAATTACCACCAAGTTACATGTTATTAGCATAACACTGAGTTATTACAATTAACTACAATACCTGTTAGTGTAATTACACATGTAATTACACTGTAATATGGACCCCTTAAAATGAAGTGTTACCAGAAATCAATAAAACAAAACAAAAAACATTTGTGGGTAGTATTATTAGTATTGTAGCAACTGAGAAGAGACAACTGAAATGGCAACTCTGCAGTTTCAGGGCAAGGGCACTACTTTCTGTGCCATTAGGTTCAGACTGCTTGGCAGGTGCTGTAGTGTTCTTACATACAGGGAGGCTCCATCTCTGTTAGTACTACAGATAGTAGATGTTTTAGTAGCTGTAGTAGTGATAGTATTAGTAGTGGAGATGTAACCTACAGTGGTAATAGTACTGCTATCAATGTCCTCACCAGATAGAGCTGAGACAGCAGCAATAAGGGGGCTACAACATTGAAGAAAGTCATGAGCATGATGGTTTTGAGGCAGTCTGTCCATACCCTGGGGTCAAAGGTCAACTAGGACAAGGTGGTTGTCTGTACTCCCTGGGAGGAGCATGGTAGATATACATAACAAGACCATTGGGATCTCTTACTATCATCTTATACATTATTGTAGCAGTATATTTTATTATATTTATTTATTTAACCTTTATTTAACTAGGTTTAACTAGTTTAACTATTTAACTAGTCAGTTAAGAACAAATTCTTATTTACAATGATGGCCTACTTGTAAAGTATAAACTGACATTTATGAACACATGGCTTTTGAAAGGAGAGGTAGGGAATTTAGAATGGTATTTTCAAGAAAATGCTAAATTATGAAAATGTGTAGATTATAAATATTGATGCATGCTACTATACATGAAAATAAATCTTTAAATAAAGTTGTCATCCAATGAGAGTTGTTGGTGGGTAAAGTGCTTCTACACCTGCATTGCTTGCTGTTTGGGGTTTTAGGCTGGGTTTCTGTACAGCACTTTGAAATATCAGCTGATGTAAGAAGGGCTTTATAAATACATTTGATTTAAAGTAAGTCAGTTCTGCACCTTCATTTTGTCTACATCTAATTGGTGTTAACCACAGACCACACGCCTACTGTTTCCTCTACTGTTTCATTCCATGAACTACCAGCAAGAGCTCTACATTGCCAAACTTCTCCACCTCTGTAAGTATGCTTGATTATATCTTGAACATTGTTGCACCCCTAATGATCACATTTCATATGTTTTTGGTATATTCTTCAGGACACAGTAACACTATTTGATGTGATGTATTCTTTTCAATTGATGTTTTCTCAGTATGTTTAGGTATCTGATTGTAAGACGAGCAGTACCAGTCAAAAGTTTGGACACACCTACTCATTCCAGGGCTTTTCTTTATTTTTACTATTTTCTACATTGTAGAATAATAGTGAAGACATCAAAACTATGAAATAACACATATGAAATCATGTAGTAACCAAAAAAGTGTTAAACAAAATATATTTCATATTTGAGATTCCTGAAAGTAGCCACCCTTTGCCTTGATGACAGCTTTGCACATGCTTGGCACTCTCTCAACCAGCTTCATGAGGTAGTCAATTGGAATACATTTCAATTAACAGGTGTGCCTTGTTGAAAGTTAATTTGTGGAATTTCTTTCCTTCTTAATGTTTTTGAGCCAATCAGCTGTATTGTGACAATGTGTCCAAACTCTTGACTGGTACTGTACCTCTGGTTGACTAGGCCTCCTACTGGGTCACTAATCATACTGCACTGAATTTCAGAACTTTGCCTTGTTCATTTGATCTTAAATTATTTTGATATAAAAAGTATACTGTAGATTTGAACAAGACTTCTGTGACCCTATTACTGTACAAGACAATACACCATATTTTGTTGCCCAAGGCCTAAATGAATTGTTTAGGTTCTGAGAAAAAAATAAAAAAATAAAAACAATACATTTTTTGTTTAGTTATTCAACAGCTATAAAGTCTGTTTTGTTGACAATCTTTGTTTCTTGACAATAGACTGCATGGTGGGAAATGCAAAGATGGCCTTGAGAACAGCAGGAAGTGTGATTGTGGTTTTCATCTTGTCAGTGTCAGGTATGACCACAGTCAAAGTATTATAATCTTTCTTATGGTTATTCACTCTTGTGAAATATCTAAAATGCTATAAATCAATTCAGAATAATGTCTCTGAATGTTGTCATGTCTATAGTAGGGCTGTGGCGGTCATGAAATGTTGTCAGCAAGTAATTGTCATGCAAATGACTGCCGGTCTCATGCCAATTGACCGTTAACTAACATAAACATTTTTACAATCTCTGGACTTCCACGCATACAAGCTGCTGATGTGTGCCTTTGGAACATCTACATTTTAAAAAGTTGAATAAATCCATTTAATATAGCCTACCTACAGGTGTCAAACTCATTTCATGGACGGCCGAGTGTCTGTCATTTGGGAAAAAAAGCAGGCGCTCTGATCCTTCCTGCAGAGAGAGAGACAAATGCATTGCTGCTCTGCTTGTGTGGCAAACCATTTAGGGGATATGTAATCAATGGATGATGGAATTAAAAGTTTAATGAGAAAGAAAGGCTGCAACGACCAAAAGCCAACAGGTAGGCTGTTATTTTGGGTATAATCTGAATGGAGATGATATGCGTAGCTAGCTAACTGCAGGACTGTGAGAAGCTCAGTAACATTATGGCAATCCTCAATTAGCCTAGTTTCTCTGGTGTTGATGCAGTCAAGACGGGTACTATGTAATCGAATGGGATGATAAATAACTAGCAAGAAGTTAATCTAGCACGACATAACAGTGGATGTGGTCTCTCCCTCTGTGCCTGCTCCGAGCCTCCCTTGCAGACATTTTAGACTCCTATCCAGAGTGACTTACAGGGGGGAATTAGGGTTAAGTGTCGTGGTCAAGGGGATATCAACAGATTTTTCACCTAGTCTGCTCTGGGATTTGAACCAGCAACCTTTCAGTTATTGGCCCAACATCTTAACCGCTAGGCTACCTGCTGCGTAGGCTACCTGCTGCGTAGGCTACCTGCTGCGTAGGCTACCTGCTGCGTAGGCTACCTGCTGCGTAGGCTACCTGCTGCGTAGGCTACCTGCTGCATAGGCTACCTGCTGCTTAGGCTACCTGCTGATTAGGCTACCTGCTGCATAGGCTACCTGCTGCATAGGCTACCTGCTGCATAGGCTACCTGCTGCATAGGCTACCTGCTGCATAGGCTACCTGCTGCGAGGCTACCTGCTGCTTAGGCTACCTGCTGCATAGGCAGTGAGTGCGGTTCGAGTTTGTTGAAGCAAATTTTCACCATAAAAATGCTATTTTATAGTAAAGCATTCCATGCATCCTCACATTTGCAGACTTATGTAAGATAGCCTACTATTCCTAATGTGATGATTAAATTGGATAGTCATAATTTAGACTGATAATATAACTCAATCACTGTTCGCAAAAAATACTTCAATGCAGCGCGTAGTGGCGTAGGCCTAAAGTAGCCCTAGGCTATAGTATAGGTTATATCAGATACATTTCTTCTCCTTTCTTTGCACAGGAAAATGTCAGCCTTTTATAAACACATTTCATACAATTAACTCTACTACACTTTATATGACGGGAGACATTAGCTGAATCTTTTTTATTACGACAAAAATTACAGGGTAGACTACTCTCCTCAAACATATCAATAAAAAACAACGTTATCTGATCCATATAATAGGCCTATGAAAAGGGCAGATGAAAACAATATGACATCCATCTAATCCGGAAGAAGAAACTATTGTCCGAAAACAAACAAAAGTGGCACTGACCCAATGATAAAGACAGTGAATATGCACACTCAGCGAGCATATGGCCGATGTTCTCCGCTGGTGCCTATAAAATAGGCTGCATTCGCTAAATTAAGTTGAGAATTTTGATAACTAAAAGACAGAGTGTAGTCTTTTCATTGTCTTCTCTATACAACAATAGCTATTTGCTTTCCAAACAATTTTTCCACAAGTTGTATTTAAAAAAAATATATATATTGCGACATGCCAGGCTGGGTCTCTCTGCTTTCCACTGACAGTTGCAACTCAACAATCATCTATTTGTTATTTGCATCTCATGCTGCCCAAATCGTGGGCCCTTCTGACTGTAACCTGTGTGATGTAAAACAATCCACAGCTTTTTATATCTAAGAAGCCTATGATCCTCTGTGGCCAAATGATGCTTTCTGTTGTTGTTCATTTTGAATGATTTTATTTATGTCTGTATTCAGAAGTAAGCTAATAGGCTATATAATGTTGGCAATTAAATGATTTGCTTCCTCTAGCCTTTTGGACACACCGCCTATGCTCCAGTGTCTTACTCACACAATCACACCATATGGCCTCTACTCACAAATAGGGAAAGGGGGACACCTAGTTAGTTGTACAACTGAATGCGTCTACCACATTTAATCAGACAGTATACCACGGGTATAACAAAACATTTACTTTTACTGCTCTAATTACGTTGGTAACCAGTTTATGATAGCAATAAGGCACCTCAGAGTTTGTGGTATATTGCCAATATACCACGGCTAAGGGCTGTATCCAGGTACTCCGTGTTGTTGTGCTTAAGAACAGCCTTTAGCCGTGGTATATTGGCCATATACGACACCTTCTCAGGCGTCATTGCTTAACTAGAGCACTGAGTACCAGTCCATTAGCGAGGGCCGTTAGCAAGTTGGTAGGCATCAGCAGCATTCATTTGCGCAGTTTTGGATGGGATTAGCGTGACCAATGGTCACAGGGAATTTGACAGACTTGTGACTGCCGGTGTGGTGGTAATACAGTCACCTCAACAGCCCTGGTCTATAGTACATTTTCATGTTCATTTTGATAGCTGTCCTTCACACCTCACACAGATGATGATCTGGTTTATGTTCACACTTATCTCAGCAGCAGTGGAACAAAGAGTACTTCATAGGCAAAGTGAGCAAGTAGGTCAGGTTAACTTTTGTGCAAAATTATGCCCCATTTTTTAAATTGTGTTTGTGCGTGTGTGTGTGTGCGCGCGCGTGTGTGTGTGTGCGTGTGTGTGTGTGTGTGCGCACGTGTGCATGTGCGTGTGTTTCAGGAGGACTGGGTCAGTTCAGTGTGACTTACACCAAAACCAGTATCTTTGCCTTGAAGGGGTCATCAGTGGACCTCCCCTGCTCTTACACATATCCCAGTGGGTATACAGTCGGAACAACACAATGGCATTATTGGAAGCACAGGCAGTATAATAATGAAATAAAGCACCAATCAGACTATTCAGGTCGTGTTGAGTACCGTGGGAATAAGATCAATGACTGCACCCTGAGAATCAGAAACCTGAGAGAGAGTGACTCAGGAGAGTATCGCTTCAGATATGAAACCATCGCCCATGACACATGGAGCTACATTTGGAGACCTGCCTCAGGTGGAGTCACTCTGTCTGTGACAGACCTGAAGGTGTGGTTGACATCTACCATGGTGACAGAGGGATCACCTGTGACACTGACCTGCAGAACCATCTCCCCTCTGAGTGACAACCCCAACCCCACCTACATCTGGTACAAGAACAAACAATATCTACAATACAACTCTTCCCCTTGGTACATATATTCAGTCAGCAGTGATGATGCAGGCAGCTACTCATGTGCTGTTAATGGTCATGAGGATCTCCACTCTCCTGAGGTGACTCTAACTGTCAGATACAAACCAAAGAACATCTCAGTGTCAGTCAGTCCCTCTGGTGAAATAGTGGAGGGCAGTTCAGTGACTTTGACCTGCAGCAGTGATGCCAACCCACCAGTGCAGACATACACCTGGTACAAGAGGAACGGTACAACACCAAAAGCACCAGGACAGATATATAACATCTCCTACATCAGGTCGGAGGACAGTGGAGAGTACTACTGTGAGGCAGGCAACAAGTATGAACTTATCAACTCTTCCTCCGTGTTTGTAAATGTTCAGTATAGACCAAAGAACACCTCAGTGTCAGTCAATCCCTCTGGTGAAATAGTGGAGCACAGTTCAGTGAATTTGACCTGCAACAGTGATGCCAACCCACCAGTGCAGAAATACACCTGGTTTAAAAAGACCGTCATCTCACCAAAAGCATTCGGTCAGATCTATAACATCACCAACATCAGATCTGAGGACAGTGGAGAATATTACTGTGAGGCCCAGAATGAGAAAGGAGCTAGTAACTCCACAGTTAGATTGATCATTGTATCAGGAAAACAAACATCTAGTATTAACATAGCTGTAGGAATCACAGTTGTTGCTCTGGTTCTCATTCTCCTATTTACCTTTCTGTGGTTCAGAAAGAGGGCTCCCAAATCAACTGACACAAGGGACACAGCAGAGGATGGACAGGGAGGCTCTAGTCACCTGTATGACACAATCTCAGGCATGGCCATGACCCCTCCTGCAGTACAGACAGTGGACACAGACGATGAGGACAACATCCACTATGACAGTGTCCACTTCTCTCCCTTCAGAAACCAGGAAGTGTCTATGTACTCCACTGTCCAGCTGCCTAACAAGGAAATCCAATACACTGTGGTGAAATTCAAGCACCTAGGTGTTGCCCCCCAACCTGCAGCACATGGAGCTGAGGATCCATCTGCAATCTACAGCACAATCAACAAACCCAGAACCTGGGCACAAGAAGGTACATTCTTATCCTCTTATCCAACGTTTCCCAGGCCTCCTACTGGGTCGTGGTAATCCTACTGAGCTGAATTTAAAAACGTTGCCTTGTTGATTTGCTGATTCACACAATATTTTGATGTGTAAAGTATAGATTTGAAGGAACCTGCAGTAACCCTATTACTGTACAAGACAATACAGCAACAATTTATAGTATTGTGAAGTGTAAGATGTGGCATAATAGTTTTGTTTATGAACATTGTCAAAGCTGCAATATGTAACTTTTTGGGAAACCTGACCAAATTCACGAAGAAATGTGAGTTATAGATTTGTCATTCTCAGTGAAAGCAAGTCTAAGAAGCGATATATATGTTCTATGTGCACCATTTTTATGCTTCCTGTTCTTAAAGGGATTCTTTTTTTAAACTACAAAACAGAAATGCACCATTTTCACATATGTTGATTTTGGGGTGGTGCTGGAGATGTTGAAAATGGATATAAATTTCCCTTTAAGTTGAGCTTTTGCATCTAATTTTACTTTCAGTTTTGTACACCAGCTTCAAACAGCTGAAAATACAATATTTTTTTATTTATTGAAAATACACTGCTCAAAAAAATAAAGGGAACACTAAAATAACACATCCTAGATCTGAATGAATGAAATAATCTTATTAAATACTTTTTTCTTTACATAGTTGAATGTGCTGACAACAAAATCACACACAAATAATCAATGGAAATCCAATTTATCAACCCATGGAGGTCTGGATTTGGAGTCACACTCAAAATTAAAGTGGAAAACCACACTACAGGCTCATCCAACTTTGATGTAATGTCCTTAAAGCAAGTCAAAATGAGGCTCAGTAGTGTGTGTGGCCTCCACGTGCCTGTATGGCCTCCCTACAATGCCTGGGCATGCTCCTGATGAGGTGGCGGATGGTCTCCTGAGGGATCTCCTCCCAGACCTGGACTAAAGCATCCGCCAACTCCTGGACAGTCTGTGGTGCAACGTGGCGTTGGTGGATGGAGCGAGACATGATGTCCCAGATGTGCTCAATTGGATTCAGGTCTGGGGAACAGGCGGGCCAGTCCATAGCATCAATGCCTTCCTCTTGCAGGAACTGTTGACACACTCCAGCCACATGAGGTCTAGCATTGTCTTGCATTAGGAGGAACCCAGGGCCAACCACACCAGCATATGGTCTCACAAGGGGTCTGAGGATCTCATCCCGGTACCTAATGGCAGTCAGGCTACCTCTGGCGAGCACATGGAGGGCTGTGCGGCCCCCCAAAGAAACACCACCCCACACCATGACTGACCCACTGCCAAACCGGTCATGCTGGAGGATGTTGCAGGCAGCAGAATGTTCTCCACGGCGTCTCCAGACTCTGTCACGTCTGTCATGTGCTCAGTGTGAACCTGCTTTCATCTGTGAAGAGCACAGGGTGCCAGTGGCGAATTTGCCAATCTTGGTGTTCTCTGGCAAATGCCAAACGTCCTGCACGGTGTTGGGCTGTAAGCACAACCCCCACCTGTGGACGTCGGGCCCTCATACCACCCTCATGGAGTCTGTTTCTGACCGTTTGAGCAGACACATGCACATTTCTGGCCTGCTGGAGGTCATTTTGCAGGGCTCTGGCAGTGCTCCTCCTGCTCCTCCTTGCACAAAGGCGGAGGTAGCGGTCCTGCTGCTGGGTTGTTGCCCTCCTACGGCCTCCTCCACGTCTCCTGATGTACTGGCCTGTCTCCTGGTAGCGCCTCCATGCTCTGGACACTACGCTGACAGACACAGCAAACCTTCTTGCCACAGCTCACATTGATGTGCCATCCTGGATGAGCTGCACTACCTGAGCCACTTGTGTGGGTTGTAGACTCCGTCTCATGCTACCACTAGAATGAAAGCACCGCCAGCATTCAAAAGTGACCAAAACATCAGCCAGGAAGCATAGGAACTGAGAAGTGGTCTGTGGTCACCACCTGCAGAACCACTCCTTTATTGGGGGTGTCTTGCTAATTGCCTATAATTTCCACTTGTTGTCTATTCCATTTGCACAACAGCATGTGAAATTTATTGTCAATCAGTGTTGCTTCCTAAGTGGACAGTTTGATTTCACAGAAGTGTAATTGACTTGGAGTTACATTGTGTTGTTTAAGTGTTCCCTTTATTTTTTTGAGCAGTATATATATCCCAGCAGTTTAGATGGTGCAATGATTCTCTGCTTGTTTTGTCACATGTACAGAAATTAGGCAAACTATTCTAATTTTTGCAACCAGGAAATCGCGGAGCGAATTATGCTAATTGCACCTTTAAGCTTTATAGGTCAAATGATTTGTAAAAGCTTTTGTGAAATGCATCTCAGTGAGAGACTGTGTAATAGACTTGTAACCTCAAACTATGTGTCATTTTATTGTAATCTGTTGAACAATGTTGGACATTTTGCTGATTTGAACTAAATTGAGTTCCTCCAAGGACTCTCTCTCTCTTAGACAATCGGTAATATTTGTGGCTCTTCATATCCTATCTATGATACCATTTGACCTCACAGAACTAGAGAACCCCTAGGGATTTACTTATTTGCACTTTTCGCACCAAAGTAGGTTCACCTCTAAGACAGAAGGCGTCTCTTTCCTGAGCGGTATGACAGCTGCATGGTCCCATGGTGTTTATATTTGCGTAGTATTGTTTGTACAGATGAACGTGGTACCTTCAGGCGTTTGGAAATTGCTCCCAAGGATGAACCTGACTTGTGGAGGTCTACAATTTTTTTCTGAGGTCTTGTCTGATTTCTTTTGATTTTCCCATGATGTCAAGCAAAGAGGCACTGAGTTTGAAGGTAAGCCTTGAAATACATCCACAGGTACACCTCCAATAGACTCAAATGATGTCAATTAGCCTATCAGAAGCTTCTAAAGCCATGACATAATTTTCTGGAATTTTCCAAGCTGTTTAAAGGCACAGTTAACTTAGTGTATGTAAACTTCTGCCCCACTGGAATTGTGATACAGTGAATTATAAGTGAAATAATATGTCTGTAAAAAAATTACGTGTCATCCACAAAGTTGATGTCCTAACCAACTTGTCAAAACTACAGTTTGTTAACAAGAAGTTTGTGGAGTGTTGAAAAACTAGTTTTAATGACTCCAATCTAAGTGTGTGTAAACTTCTGACTTAAACAGTACCTATTCAGATATCTTTCTGTCTGTGTGCATAGGTGTGGGAGGACCAGTGGGGATTTTAACATGTAAATCTTGGTGGGGCAAACTCAACCAATTTGTTTTTGATGCATGCCAGCAAAAGCCACTACACAACAATGTATTATTTTATTAGGCCTATGTGGTCTAAAAAGGAAGGATATTACAGTCATGAGGATCCACTTTTATAGACAATACACAGACAGTGCATTGCGCAAACAAAACAACCCTCGCAATATTAACTGGAATTATATGGGTCTATTACTGAACTTTTAGTTTAAAAAATATTTGAATGGGAAGTGTCTGTCACTGGAAAACATTGTTACAGACCCAACAACATTATATAGTATCCCCTCATGGTGAAGAAAAGCACATTAGGTAATTATAGTGCACAAAATAGGCAAAACAATGTAATCAAAATTATGAATAAGATACTTATGATAAGCAATATAACAATTGAGATGTACAAACTATGGCATAAGGGAATGATGAATGGATAAGAGGTAAACCGGCATTTTGATTAAGACATTAACGAGCAAGTAGTCGATATTACTATTTGTTCAGCACTTCTGAAATGTACAGTGACAGAATTCAGAACATGGGCTGTTCTTACAGTATTTTCCCTGTACACCAAGTCAGAACCATAAGATAAATAACGGGAGCATATAAGCAGTCAATGAAAGCTCTTACAATATTTGATGACATTTCTCTAAAACAGGCAATAGGCTACACGTGCCCCATTAAGTCTCAACAGTAAGCTAAGTTCTGAGGGGGAGAGGGACCAAATTATTAGGGTGAGACACATGGGCAAATAACAGCTTACTACACAACATACACTTAGTATTACTTTCGTAGCTGCGGTATACATATCTCCCTGGTTGGCATATTACATAATTTATTCCGCAGTATACAAGACATATTTTGTCATCAAAATCTGACATTCTCTGGATTTATGGCACTTTCAAGACAACTGGGAACTTGATTGGGAAAAAACAAGGTTGAATCATGACGTTAGTGATCTTCAGGTCAGAGCTCTAGAAAGAGTTCCAGAGTTGGAATTCCGAGTAGGATGACCGTTCAAAACCCTCTCCACCGAACAGCAGGCAGGGGAAGCAAAATAGTGATTGCTTTGTGATGCTATTGATTCCTTCCAAACCACTCATTGTTGAATTTGCAATTTACGACTTCTATAATGTTTATGTCCAATGGCCGATGAGCACCGATACATTTTATCTATAATTTCTCTTCATATGAAAAGGATTGAAAATGATTTGCCAGTATATTATTCGATGTGATTCATGATGACTAGTTGTCTAGCTTGTATGAGGTTGACATGATCAATCCAATCAAATGGTAGATATAATGTGATTTGACATCATTTTATCTGTGGCCAATGACCTTGAGCCTTCTTGGAAGGGCACATATAATGTAAATCTATGGCAGCACCCAAGGGGGATTTGAACTGCCTTACTATAGTGTCCCCATGAGCGACTGGCCCACTGAGCCAATTATGGCGCAACTAGAGAAGATTACCAACGCCTTTGCTCTGTATTTTCACTGGCTGCCCTGCCACCTCAGGAAGCACTGAGCTAGGCTGAAACATCTGCATTTGTAGCTGCCTTACTCAAGAAAGAGACCATGTTTGTGTCTACAAACTGATATGTGACACAAATGAATGCCAAAATAACATGAAAACATTTTTATTGTGTATTACATTTTCTACTAAACAGTTGGAGGTCCAATCAGGTGAGGCTCTGTCTGCCCCACCTGCCTTGAATGACGGGTCGCCACTGGAGAGGAATAGCCTACTTCTTAAGAATGACACACTCCCCAACTCCACAGTTTGTGAGAGGTAGAGGGGTTTGAGGAAATGTTTGAATTATTATCGCTAACCATTTGTAGTAGTATTGTAGCAATTGAAGGGGGGGGGGGGTGTATGCTAACATACAGGGAAGCTCCATCTCTGTTAGTACTACAGATAGTAGATGTTTTAGTAGCTGTAGTAGTGATAGTATTAGTAGTGGAGATGTAACCTACAGTGGTAATAGTACTGCGATCAATGTCCTCCCCAGATAGAGCTGAGAGAGCAGTAATAAGTAGGTTACAACAATGAAGAAAGTCATGAGCATGACGGTTTTGTGGCACCGTCCATCCACACTCTTGGATCAAAGGTCAACCAGGAAGAGGTGGTTGTCTGTACCTCCTAGAGGAGCAGATTAGAGAGACAAGCAGTAAGGACCTCTGTGACCTAATATTATCATCTTTTAAATTTAGCAGGGTTTTTGAAAGGAGGGGAAAAAAATAAACAATGGTATTTTCAAGAAAATGCTCAATTAAGAAAACGTGTAGAATAGATTATATAAATTATACATAATGCTAAAAATGAAAACACATCTTTAAAAAAAGGTGTCCTATGATGATGGATGTCGGTGAGTAAAAATAAGAAATGTATCAAAGGTGAAGGAAGTCAGTTCTGCGTCATAGTTTAATCTATTTTTAATTGGTGTTAACTACAGACAACATGCCTACTGTTTCCCCTGCTGCTTCATTGCACTACAAGTAAGTACATTGAGTACCTTTCCACCTCTATGAGTATGTGCATCAGAATTCTTGATTGGAAAGAGCCTGCTGTGACCATATCACCGTACAAGACAATACAGCAACAATTCTACTCTACACTGAAGTGAAAAAGGTAACATGATTTGAGAGGTGACACATAACACAGGAGTTTTGCTTGGTGACATTTGTGTAAAGCTTTTGTAAAATGCATCTCAGTAAGACTGTAAAATCAACCTCAGTTCTTGTGGGTTTGTGATGGGTAGGGGGTTTGAGGAAATGTTTGAAGGCAAATTGTTTTTCTAATTCATGTAATATGCAATGACGTGTGTTCATGGGTGCCAAGGGAAGCCAGGCTTCCCCAAAAAATGTACCAAGAAAAAAAGAAAATGACATAAAATAATGTATCTTTCGTCTTTCGGCGTTTTATAATTTTCCTTAAATTCACAAGAGGCTGAATGTATCTCACCGGAGAAAGCATCCGAGCGAGCGAAACAACGCCCCCATGTCTCTGTATGTGTAGCCCATCTATCCGATGCTGTCTGGTCAAAAAGAGTATGACATTGTTGCCACCCGTAGCATTGAATGCAAGGAAAGCCAGTGAGCAATTGGCCTCCCTTGATTAAAAAAGTATACAATAATATCCAATCAGCATTGAGCTAAACTGAGCTAGCTCAGCTGTGAATGGTCCTAGTGCACCAAGGGAAGCCAGTTGGGATTTGGCTTCGAATTAAAATACTAAAAATCATTGACAGAACTTGAATTGTTGCATTTTGTTGTTTTGTCCTCCGGTGGATAGATAGCTAACTAAAATGGTCCCTTATCTAAATTAGCCATGGATGGAGATAGGGATTTGAACTTGTTGTTTTACTTAATACTTAAGGCTAATGTTAGCTAGTTGGCTCATCGTTGCCCATGAAAGGAAGTTACATTTGAGCAAGCATTTTAGCCAGGTAGCCTAGGACAATAAAAAGTAAAAGCATCAGTGGTGTCAGTGCGGTTCATTATGAGGGAGGACAACAACAAAAAAAGAATGAGTGTGGCCTTATTTCTATTACAGCATATTGGATTACTGTCATTCATATTCCATTCATCCAGTTCAATGTAACATCGATAGGTTTAGGCTACTACATGATACTCTAATTTTCCCTATACCCATCATGAGGTTGCTACAACCTAGCCTATGAATGAAAGTTTACAACGTAGGTGCATACAGGTCAAGAGACAGTGACAAATGGACAGACAGTGACACATTCAATACCGCCTTGTAATCATTAGTCCAACAGTTGCAAACAAGAGTTTATTTTGGGCAAATTCAGGCATTTTTATCCCCGTTTCGTTTGCTTCCGTTTAAGAAATGTTTTTCAACAGAATCGGCGGAATGAATACGCCACTGATCACACGTAAACACCACGTTGTATTCCTCTCGCCTCTATGCACTCTCCTCCTTTCACCTTTTCCCATCCTTTGTGGACTTCAATGCACAACACATCAGCTGTGTGACCAGGCGTAAAAAAATTTCCAAGCCAAACCATGTCATAACTGCTACACACAGCCTACATCGTTGTCCCCATATCACCACTTCATTAAGTCAGGATTCCTATTTGACTCAGCCATGCCTTAAAGTTAATAAAACAACATTTGTAGGAAATTAGTATTGTAATAAAGTTCGCTAGACCACATGAGAGGTGGGGAAAGTACTGGAGCAGAGTAGCTTGAAGCTGCCACCACATTTCTTTGACCTGAACAGTCCAGCGTCAAAGGATGGTACACAAACTCAACACAGATATAGCAAACAATGATCTTCATTAACTACACATTTGCATAAGACAGCCTGCATGAAATGCTCGGCGACCTACTAAATTCTTGCAGTCTCTGTAACCCAATCAGGAGTTCTCCAATGACCCGAAGTTGTAAGGCACACAGGTTGTTAGGTGTAATAAATAATACGATAAAAAGTAACATTACACACTAGTGAGATATACGGTTAAGGAGAACTGAACATCTAAGGTTCTACTACTTCACCGTAAACTGAGTCAATAAACTGGTCAATAAAATGCAATTGTACAAGCATGCAAATTCACTGCACACAGGAGCATAATATCTTACACATTGTCCAGCGACCCACACGTGATACTGCTTAAAAAGCAAGGAAGATGGCTCGCATTCCTAGAAACCACACTATTCTATCTGGTTCCCCAAATTCCTTCTCACTACCAGTCTTCGTTGCCGTCTGCCCTACCCAGCAGCAAACAAGAACCTCCCCCCGTTAAGGTGAATGCAATGCAGAGACTTGCAAGGGCTATCTGGACCCCTACAAATCAGCCGGGCTAGACAATCTGGACCCTTTCTTTCTAAAATGATCTGCCGAAATTGTTTCAACCCCTATTACTAGTCTGTTCAACCTCTCTTTTGTGTCGTCTGAGATTCCCAAAGATTGGAAAGCAGCTGCTGTCATCCCCCTCTTCAAAGGAGGGGACACTCTTGACCCAAACTGCTACAGACCTACAGTGAGGGAAAAAAGTATTTGATCCCCTGCTGATTTTGTACGTTTGCCCACTGACAAAGAAATGATCAGTCTATAATTTTAATGGTAGGTTTATTTGAACAGTGAGAGACAGAATAACCACAAAAAATCCAGAAAAACGCATGTCAAAAATGTTATAAATTGATTTGCATTTTAATGAGGGAAATAAGTATTTGACCCCTCTGCAAAACATGACTTAGTACTTGGTGGCAAAACCCTTGTTGGCAATGACAGAGGTCAGACGTTTCTTGTAGTTGGCCACCAGGTTTGCACACATCTCAGGAGGGATTTTGTCCCACTCCTCTTTGCAGATCTTCTCCAAGTCATTAAGGTTTCGAGGCTGACGTTTGGCAACTCGAACCTTCAGCTCCCTCAACAGATTTTCTATGGGATTAAGGTCTGGAGACTGGCTAGGCCACTCCAGGACCTTAATGTGCTTCTTCTTGAGCCCCTCCTTTGTTGCCTTGGCCGTGTGTTTTGGGTCATTGTCATGCTGGAATACCCATCCACCACCCATTTTCAATGCCCTGGCTGAGGGAAGGAGGTTCTCACCCAAGATTTGACGGTACATGGCCCCGTCCATCGTCCCTTTGATGCAGTGAAGTTGTCCTGTCCCCTTAGCAGAAAAACACCCCCAAAGCATAATGTTTCTTGAGCAGGGGGACCTTGAGGGCGCTGCAGGATTTCAGTCCTTCACGGCGTAGTGTGTTACCAATTGTTTTCTTGGTGAGTATGGTCCCAGCTGCCTTGAGATCATTGACAAGATCCTCCCGTGTAGTTCTGGGCTGATTCCTCACCGTTCTCATGATCATTGCAACTCCACGAGATGAGATCTTGCATGGAGCCCCAGGCCGAGGGAGATTGACAGTTCTTTTGTGCTTCTTCCATTTGCGAATAATCGCACCAACTGTTGTCACCTTCTCACCAAGCTGCTTGGCGATGGTCTTGTAGCCCATTCCAGCCTTGTGTAGGTCTACAATCTTGTCCCTGACATCCTTGGGGAGCTCTTTGGTCTTGGCCATGGTGGAGAGTTTGGAATCTGATTGATTGATTGCTTCTGTGGACAGGTGTCTTTTATACAGGTAACAAACTAAGATTAGGAGCACTCCCTTTAAGAGTGTGCTCCTAATCTCAGCCCGTTACCTGTATAAAAGACACCTGGGAGCCAGAAATCTTTCTGATTGAGAGGGGGTCAAATACTTATTTCCCTCATTAAAATGCAAATCAATTTATAACATTTTTGACATGCGTTTTTCTTGTTGTTATTCTGTCTCTCACTGTTCAAATAAACCTACCATTAAAATTAGAGACTGATCATTTCTTTGTCAGTGGGCAAACGTACAAAATCAGCAGGGGATCACATACTTTTTTCCCTCACTGTATATCTATCCTACCTTGCCTTTCTAAGGTCTTCAAAAGCCAAGTCAACAAACAGATTACCGACCATTTCGAATCCCACCGCACCTTCTCCGCTATGCAATCTGGTTTCAGAGCTGGTCATGGGTGCGTCTCAGCCACGCTCAAGGTCCTAAACGATATCGTAACCACCTTCGATAAGAAACAATACTGTGCTGCCGTATTCATTGACCTGGCCAAGGCTTTCGACTCTGTCAATCACCACATCCTCATCGGCAGACTCAATAGCCTTGGTTTCTCAAATGATTGCCTCGCCTGGTTCACCAACTACTTCTCTAATAGAGTTAAATGTGTCAATTCAGCTGGCTTGTTGTCCGGGCCTCTGGTAGTCTCTATGGGGGTGCCACAGGGTTCAATTCTTGGGCCAACTATTTTCTCTGTATACATCAATGATGTCGCTCTTGCTGCTGGTAAGTCTCTGATCCAGCTCTACGCAGACGACACCATTCTGTATACTTCTGGCCCTTCTTTGGACACTGTGTTAACAACCCTCCAGACGAGCTTCAATGCCATACAACTCTCCTTCCGTGGCCTCCAACTGCTCTTGAATACAAGTAAAACTAAATGCATGCTTTTCAACCGATCGCTGCCTGCACCTGCCCGCCCGTCCAGCATCATTACTCTGGACGGTTCTGACTTAGTGGACATATGTGAACAACTACAAATACCTACGTGTCTGGTTAGACTGTAAGGTCTCCTTCCAGACTCACATCAAACATCTCTAATCCAAAGTTAAATCTAGAATCGGCTTCCTATTTCGAAACAAAGCATCCTTCACTCATGCTGCCAAACATACCCTCGTAAAACTGACCATTCTACCAATCGTCGACTTCGGCATTGTCATCTACAAAATAGCCTCCAATACCCTACTCAATAAACTGGATGCAGTCTATCACAGTTCCATCCGTTTTGTCACCAAAGCCCCATATACTACCCACCACTGCGACCTGTACGCTCTCGTTGGCTGGCCCTCACTTCATTCTCGTCGCCAAACCCACTGGCTCCAGGTCATCTACAAGACCCTGCTAGGTAAAGTCCCCCCTTATCTCCGCTTACTGGTCACCATAGCAGCACCCACCTGTAGCACGCGCTCCAGCAGGTATATTTCACTGGTCATCCCCAAAGCCAACACCTCATTTGGCCACCTTTCATCCCAGTTCTCTGCTGCCAGTGACTGGAACGAATTGCAAAAATCACTGAAGCTGGAGTCTTATATCTCCATCTCTAACTTTAAGCATCAGCTATCTGAGCAGCTAACCAATCACTGTACCTGTACACAACATATCTGTAAATAGCAGACCCAACTGTCTCATCCCGATATTATTATTTATTTATTTTTTACTCTTTTTCACCCAAGTATCTCTATTTGCACATCATCATCTGCACATCTATCACTTCAGTGTTAATGCTAAATTGTAATTATTTCGCCTCTATGGCCTATTTATTGCCTTACCTCCCTACTCTTCTGCATTTGCACACACTGTACATAGATTTTTATATTGTGTTATTAACTGTACGTTTGCTTTTGTCGCACTGCTTTTCTTTATCTTGGCCAGGTCGCTGTTGTAAATGAGAACTTATTCTCAACTGGACTACCCGGTTAAATACAGGTGAAATAAATAAAAAAAATATATAAGAAATAACATGAGTGTAACGTCCGTCGTTAAAGGTAGACTAAGGCGCAGCGTGGGTTGGGTTCATCATATTTTATTTAACGGTGAACCGGCAAAAAATAAAACAATGAACAACACAACGAACGAAAAGTTTTGCAGGCTACTAACAGCAACACAAAAACAAGATCCCACAAACACAGGTGGAAAAAAGGCTTCCTAAGTATGGTTCCTAATCGGAGGCAACGATAGACAGCTGCCTCTGGTTAGGAACCCTACTCGGCCCAACACAAAGAAATACAAAACATAGAATGCCCACCCCACACCCTGACCTAACCACATAGAGATACAAACCCTCTCTCTCAGGTCAGGGCGTGACAATGAGACCCACCTGGATAAAGAAAGGTTCAATGAAAACAACTATCTAAAATCAGTAAAAGGGGACTGATTGTCCTCCATCGGGCAGGTCCATCAGGCAAGTCCATCGGGCAGGTCCATCTGGCAGGTCCATCCATCAGGCAGCAAAGTTAGCGGGCGAGCCTGAGTAGGGCTGGACTTTCACCCCTCACAGGGCTGGGTCCAGGTCGAAGGCAGGCAGCGCCCGCTTCTGACAGAGCACCTCGATCTGGTCTTCCACCTCTGCACGACCATAGGACCTAAGACAGCACAGGGAAACATTTCAGTAATGATATGAGGCTGTATAAATCAATCAATCCATCAAAGTGTATCTACTGTAACGACCAAAGTTAGGATGAAACCTGAAGAGGAACCATACAGGTGCCATCCATTCTGTCAGGTTAAGATCAGGGTACATACACTATGACCGTTACATGTACTGACAGTGTGGCAAAATTGTAACTCAGAGGTAGAAGAATTCTTATGGCCGGTGTGGCATGACTAACCTTGAGATTTGCGTTGAATATAGAGCAAGGTTTTTGTGGAAAGTTAAAAGACAATAGTGAAATTCACTGTAGTGACCTTCATGGCAGACCAGTGCATATTTAATGATCATACTCAGTTACTATCTATTCAAGATTAACAATCCCAGTTACCGTTGTTCAGAGTATCTCTCTGAGTTCTTGTTGTTCGGACAAGAGCCTTAAGCCTCCAGAGCAGCTTGACTGCAGAAGTTCTAATAAGTCAAACAGACATGGTCAAATGATTTATTTGACTAATTATGAAAAGATAAATACTACCCAAGTTGAGATTGGCCTGACACGGAGTTAGCGAAACAGGTTCTGGATTTCAGGCTAGCATGCAACTTCCATTAATTGAAAACCCTCACTTGCCATCAAATGTATGCACGCATGACTGTAAGCCACTTTGGATAAAAGCGTCTGCTAAATGGCGTTTTTATTATAATGTTATAACAGAGGATACAAATAATATACATGAGTAGTTATCTCATGTAGAATCACATTGATAGAAAAACTCAGGACAACAAACAGATGAAGATGCATGTTGCATTGACAAAATCATTCTGGGGTTGACTTCCCATGTGATGCATCATATCAGTGTATCTGATGTTGCTTACACAGACATCAGAGAGAGAAACAACTGCTGCTCAGGGAGGGAGAATAGAGAACAGCATATTTTTCTCCCTCCCGGTCTATCTCCAGTGTTACCCTAAAACTGTCAGTGTGTAGGGATCTTCCAGTCACACGTCAGTGGTATTTAAATGACACTTCACTGTGACTGAGGAGTCTTTGCTACTTGAGGGTATATCATTCTCCCATCCAACTCATTCTCCTCCACTTTCTCAGAGAACCTGAGAGAATGGATATATGATGGGATCAATCATGCAATCCAATGGAAGCTTTTGACAGTTTCGACTATTTTCATAGTCTCTGTTGGGCTGCGGTGTTGAATGAGTAACAGCATCTGCACATTTGAATTTCTCCAATTTCCTTTCCTACTTCAATGTGAATGACTTTCAAGTAAAGATGAGGGAACTCCTTCAATTTAGGATGAGCAATTAATAAATAATCTGATCATGTATATTCTTTGTAGTTTAAACTGTAACCTCAGAGGCAGGGTTAGGATCCACATCTCTGGCTAGGCTGTCCTGGCCTGTCCATAGCTCCACACTGGCTAAAGCACACTGGGACACCTGCAGGAGTGGCTGCCCCTCTCGCCCCACTGCTAAGTAAAAAATAATAGATTGCTGTGCACATACAAAGTAATCAAGGTTTGTTTGTTTACTGAAGGCCAAACCCTTGCTGCATGATATTATGCAACATCTGTTACTTTGGCCAGAGGGATGTTCAATTAGAATTTTGCTAAATAATGTTTGGTTTAAAATGGTAGAATAAACCTGTCTAAATAGCTAAGTCTCTGCAGTCAATATAGTAATGGTGATACACGCCATAAAGATAATTTGTATAGTCCAACAGCCAAATCTCAGATTAATCTTTTAGGGGTTAAACCTCAGATTAATCACTCAAGGCAACATACTGACCTATTTTTAACAAATCATTTACAAATCAAGAAAAGTCATAACCATGCATCTGCCAAACGATATGACAAACTTATAGGTGCAATATGCCTATTCAAAAACTGTGAAAGACAGCGACATGTATTATCCTAGTAGTATCTATAAACTTGCACATTGTCGGCTGGTTAAAAAACACTTCACACGTTGTAATAGCGGGTAAGTAAACACAGGACATACTCACTCACCAACACTATTTGTGGCAGAGTTTCACGTCCTGACCATAGAGAGCTCTTATTTTCTATGGTAGAGTAGGTCAGGGTGTGACTGGGGGGGTTTATCTAGTTTATTTAGTTCTATGTTGTTTGGTTCTAGTTTCTTCTTTCTATGTTGGAGTTTTTGTTTGGACCCCATCTAGAGGCAGCTGGTCATCGTTGTCTCTAATTGGGGATCATATTTAAGTAGTTGTTTTTCCCACCTGTGTTTGAGGGAAATTATTTTGAGTTAGTGCATGTTGCACCTCTTTTGTCACGGTTTGTGTTTTGTTTGTAGTTTATTGTTAGTTTTGCAAAGTTTCACATTAAAATAAAAGATGTGGAACGATACCCACGCTGCACTTTGGTCTCCTTCCTACGACGAACGTGACACAGAGATAGGGAGAGCATGTCTTGAAGCACCAATTCACACAAATTAAATTCCAGATCATTGCTTCAGTCCAGAACAGGTGCTTAATTTCTGTACAGTAGAGTTAGTTTTCCTTACTAATGTTGTTGTCCCAACTCATTAGGAAACTTAGTGTGTGATGTATGAACTCAATAACACATCAAGCAAAACAACTGCTCATTTTAATATGCATTTCAAATCTACATTTTGCTTTCCATCATACATAATTTCATATCTGCTTGTAAAATTAAATGAAATGTAGATTTCGTATGTGAATCATACAGTATGACCAAACTCAATAATCAACATCCAGGTACTTTGCCTTGGTTGCGTTATGATACCCCCAAACGAACAGTGAAAATGTTCATGTAAGGGGTATGGGCAACGTGTGACAAATAAGCAGAACATTTCCACAAACATAACCACAAGTAATAAAAGCAGGGATTAGTGTTGTGCTGAAATTGGCATGCATATAGGGCATCACTCCCCCCAAGTCAATATTTTACCACAAATAGTTTACAAAATGATCTTACTATTATCCTACTTGATCTTCTGTCTTCTACCTTTCAGTGGTGAATTTGTTTTTTTAGGTTATTGTCCATATGCTGCTGACTTCCATTCTACTAAACACAAAGCCCTCCATCTGAATGTCTGTGTAAGGCCTAAATGTTGGTGTGGGGCCATCCATCCTTGCCGTTCAGCGCAAGCCCCTTTCTCCACTGGGATAAGAGATGTAGAAAAACATGCCTTAACAAGCTTCCTAGTTCATCGACTGTCCTCGTCGTCCAAATTGCTGGAGATCTGCCTTGAAGTTGTAGTCTGGACAGACCTTCTGCACCAGTTTGTAGTCGGTGCTGAGAAAAGAGATGAATATACAGAAGACCTTGAAGGGCTTGGCACAGATCCAGGCGGCATGAGACTGAGTGTGTTCTGAGTAGCAGGTCTGGGAGGGGTCATAGAGGCAGGGTTTGGTCTTCTTGGCCCTGTTGGTCCTCTGGTACTCCATCCTGCAGTTGAGGGCCTTCATCTCTTGCAGGTGCGCATTGATGGTAGACTGTGGCTGATTCCGGAACTGGAGCTCCGGGCTTCCCACATCCTCCCATTCCACAGCTTTGGAGGGAGGAACGATGCTTATTGAGATATTCCCTAGATGGGACGAATTGTGATGGAAGTACACACTGAAGGTGCCGTTGATGTGGTCCACTATCTTACTTGTCACCAGCAGGCTGAACTTGGTGGTTTTGATGTTGAGGTAGAAGTTTCCCCAGCCAAAGGTCTTCTTAGCTTTGATAGGTGTTTTCATGGGGGGCTTGGGTTTGGAGCGTAACTGTGACTGATCCAGGGGTAGGGAGAGGTTCTGTGACCAGCCATATGGGCCCACAGAGCTATAGTTTGGGGGCTTAGTCTTGGTGGATACGATCTGGAAGTCTTTGGAAAGGTGTTTGACTTTCATTGCAGCTCCAATGTTTCCATCTTCCCCTAACCTTCTTATGTCATAGGGAGAGGCCTGTGAGAGGGAGTCAAATGGGCTGAGGTTCAGATAGTCCAAGGTCTTCACAGCATCCTCCTTTTGCACCTGTGAACACATGAATGAAGGATACATTTAGTATTTTTTTTTGTGTGTGTCTCTGTCAGTCTGTGTGTGTCTCTCTCTGTCTCTAATGAATTGTGTCAATCGTCACGTGCCTGGAGGCTTTATATGGATATAACCTTGATCAAGTACATTAGATAGAAATCTACTGATCAGTGTGCACATAATCCTAAAAATACAATTAAGAGTACATGAGCGTTAATGGGGAATTGACAAAGACATGATATAACAGCTGAGTGTGAAGTCAGCTTGGCTCCATGTCCTCTGCTGTACCCATCTGTCTTGAACCCTTCAACCGAATAACCATATATCTCCGTTTTGGAAGATTTTGGTGATATGGTATATTTCTAGTTGTACAGTGGATCTGAATCATCCAAATGTAACCGATGTGAAATGGCTAGTTAGTTAGCGGTGGTGCACGCTAATAGCGTTTCAATCAGTGACGTCACTCGCTCTGAGATTCTGGGTTAGAGTCCAGGCTCTGTTGCAGCCAGCCGCGACCGAGAGACTCATGGGGCGGCACACAATTGGCCCAGCGTCGTCCGGGTTGGGGGGGGAAGGGTGGGGGGGTTTGGCCAGCAGGGATGCCCTTGTCCCATCGTGCACTAGTGACTCCTGTGGTGGGCCGGGCACAGTGCACGCTGACACAGTCTCCAGGTGTACGATGTTTCGTCCGACACATTGGTGCGGCTGGCTTCCGGGTTAAGTGGGCATTGTGTCAAGAAGCAATGCGGCTTGGTTGGGTTGTGATTTGGAGAACGCATGGTTCTCGACTTTCGCCTCTCCCGAGTTCATATGGGAGTTGCAGCGATGGGACAAGACTGTAACTACCAATTGGATACCACGAAAAGGGGTAATTTTTTAAATAAATATTTAAAAATAGAAAGGGAATAGTGTTCTTCCTCAATTATCTTTGTATGGAACTTTATAAGGACTCTCACTGAGCTAGAAAGCCTACCACCTATCAACGTGTTCCATAAAAAGACAGAAATGTTAATAAACCCATCAGTCTTTTTTTGATTTTTATCAATCCAATATTTCAAATCAAATCAGAGTTGGTAATGTACACGGATTTGCAGATGTTATCGCAGATGCAGTGAATTGTTTGTATGCACAACGGTGGGTTGTAAAATCTACTACATTGTACTGTATGCCAAGCCCACGGGATTATACCATACAGCATAGCATGTTCCCAATCCTATCCATTCATTGCTAATTTTATATATTCTTGCTATATACCCTGACCCATCTCACTGTATGTTTGCCTACACATCATCAATGTACAGTATACCTATAACTACATTTCCGCTCCCTGCATGCATTCTTATAACTACTCTCCTGGCTGTAACCCACTGTTTAACAAAAGTTCCGTTACAGAACCCTCAGCAGGCTAATGAACTCTGAGCCACTGCATTCATCTCCTCCACTAGCAGGGTGATGTGTCAGCCATGCTCCAGCACTAATTGGGCACCACACTCTGACAGCCATGCCCGTGGCTCTGTGTCAGGGTGTCTGAATGCCAGGCCATGGCTGGGTTAGAAGACAACCTTACCTGGGGAATCTCAGCTCATGGTAATGGGGATGGCCATGAAAGATGACACATGGTTCTCACTGCTTTATTGTCTAGCATGGGCAATAATCATTACTGTACTGACATGATCATCATATACATGAGAATGATGCTGGGGAACTCTGAAGTGAGGGAAAAAGTTGTGTTTGAGAGTCTGCTTATGGCCATCAGCTTCTGTGAAAGGAATATCTAACCAAAATGGTGCTGCTGTTTAAGCTTAGGTATTGTGATGTGCACCTGAGTGAAGAGCTCAACCTGAGTTGCCCCACTATGATAAATGTGTTAGACAAACTACAGTGAGAAATAAATTAACCGTATGATTCTCCAGATTGTGTAGGCTGAGCAAATGATCAGTTTAACCAGACACATCTGTCAACCCTTAGGATGATGTTTACAGGCAAACCATATAGAGTTCCATCAAATGCTAATTTGCGACTGAAGAGGCCCATTAAATAATATATTTCCAGTGATTATTAGTGCATGAATAGAAAGGTGTTGACTCTAAGCAAAAATGCTTTATAGCCTATAGGTTGGTTGCATGAATTCAGTCTGTCTACAAAATAATCCCAGTTCATTAAGAATGGGTGTTCTTCAACCTTAGTGGGAATTCTTTGAATTAATTCCTGATTTATTCAGTGCATTCATAACAGGTAATGAATTTTTCTAAATGTGGAAACAGTGTCATTTCAGCAAATAAATTCAATGTGATGACGTTGAATCAACATGGAAAACTGATTGGATTTGAGAAAAGCCATCAACGTAAGGGAATTTCATATTTTTTGCACCCAACTTTTAACCTAAATCACATGACATGGTGACATTAACTGTTGATTTCACATTGAATTCACATTAGTTGACAACTCAACCAAATGTAAATCAAAACTAGACGTCTGTGCCCAGTGGGTAATTAATGCCATTAAGTAAGAGAACATCTTGAGACCTTACAAATGCATAGACGCAACTATCAGTTGGAATTATTCATCACCATGAGACGGTTTTAGGGAACCAGAGTCCTCTGGGGTATGTTGAAAATAAGATAAATAAAGAGAAATTAACTTTGAGGAAGTTCTACCCAAAGCTATTATCCTATGATATCATAATCAACATATCTGTTCATAGCCTACAACATCATAACTATCAACCTACAATAGATATAGAGAATGTCTTACCATTGATTTCCATCTGTAACCTATGGCTTTGTGGTAGTGTGAGGTGCACTGAAATACTACTCCCTCTATGTTCAGCAGAATAATTATTCAGATAATTTATATGGTCCAGTTGTTTTCTTGCCCCAGGGATAGATGTGCGATATAATGGGAATTTAATCTAGGACATATTTATGCTTTATTATACTGAACAAAAATATAAATGCAATTTCAAAGATTTTACTGACTTACATTTCATATGAGGAAATCAGTCAATTGAAATAAATTCAATTAGGCCCTTATTTATGGATTTCACATGACTGGGAATAAAGATATGCATCTGTTGGTCACAGGTACTTTAAAAGACACGGGCCTCAGGAACTTGTCATGGTATTTCTGTGCATTAAAATTGCCATCAATAAAATGTCATTGTGTTCGTTGTCCGTAGCTTATGCCTGCCCATACCATAACCCCACCATGGGGCACTCTGTTCACAACGTTGACATCAGCAATCCGCTCACCCACACAACGCCATACACATGGTCTGCGGTTGTGAGGCCGGTTGGACGTACTGACAAATTCTGTAAAACGACGTTGGATGCGGCTTATGGGAGAGAAATTAACATTCTCTGGCAACAGCTCTGTTGGAAATTCATGCAGTCAGCATGGCAATTGCACACTGCCTCAACACTTGAGACATCTGTGGCATGTGTTGCGTGACAAAACTGCACATTTTAGAGTGGCCTTTTATTGTTCCCAGTACAAGATGCATCTGTGTAATGATCATGCTGTTTAATCAGCTTCTTGATCTGCCACACCTGTCAGGTGGATGGATTATCTTGGCAAAGGAGAAATGCTCACTAACAGGGATGTGAACAAATTTGTGCACAAAATTGGAAATAAATCTGCTTTTTATGGAACATTTCTGGGATATTTTATGTCAGCGCATGAAACATGGGACCAGCACTTGACATGTTGCGTTTATATTTCTGTTCAGAAAGGTTTGGTACATCAAAGTGGTCACTGGTCAGGTTCACAGTTTACTCACTCCTCTTCTCAAATCAGCACCAAAAGCAATTGGGCAACACCGACATATGGACGGCACCTACTGCTCTTCTCTGCACGTGAAGAGGCAAAATAGACAAAGCATGAATGGGCACAAAGAGCCAAGTACTATTGTTATTTTACAAAAGACACATGGAAAAAATACAGCCACACATTTTTACTTTAACTCTCTGAATAGCACTTGCTTATCTGAAAATTATTGCCAACACTTGTCACGTGAAATATGTGAAATAGCTTACCGTTGGTAGGAGCCACAGACTGAAGGTGGCAAAGTTGATTAATAGTACCCTCATTTTGTCTCTGAATGTCTTATGTTGACGTACAAATCTGGACACCGGGGCAATCAAAGTCTGACAGCAATCCACTTGGAAGAAAACGTAGAACCCTTTAGACTAATAAGAAAGTCAAATAACATTTCGTTAGTGGCTTCAATAACATTTTGTGGTGAGGTCCATGGCTCTGTGAAAACAGGACGAACTGGGAGGAAAGAGAACATCAGGAAATTGTTTGAGAGATCCACCCTGCTTATATTATTAGACAGCCTCTGTTTTCATTTGCGCTCTCACGCTCTCCCTCGCACTCTCTCTCTCCCTTTCTGTCTGTGCCATACATGCACATGTCGGTTTGCTTCTCATCATTGTATAATGAGAACAAATTAGAACTCATTTGTATATGAGCATAATTTCACAAACCACCTACACTTTGTAGCTGGCATTCTTTTGAAATTGACCATGGTAAATATAGATTATTGTCCAAAAATTCTAATTGTGAAGCTATTAGGGATTAATTATATACTCCAATATGTACGCTATCAACTGTGGGCAGCATGTGAGAGCATTAAAATCATAAATACCCTCTCATGAATCTGGTAATAAATTCCAGAGGAAATCTTACAGGATGATGGTATGAAGGCTTGTTACCACTCTGCTATTGTCTATCTGTCACCAAACCTCCTGGCTCGTTATGACTCTTACCCAGAGATGTGACTTCTTAAGCAGCACAATTTGACAGCCTACCCCTATGTCCCTGGTTCTGCCACTGGGAGGCTGACACAATGACAGGAACTCTCTCCCTGGGGAGTGGGGAATATAAAGACAGTACCAGCATAGTGTCAGTATGTGTGCAGAATGTGGATAGAGTTTCTGTAGACTATTGGTGGTTGGTGCTGACTTACATACAGTCTTGGTGTGTGTGATGGTGTGTGGAAACAGCCTTATAAGGCAGGGAAATTATCGTTTCTCAATTGCCCTCTTGTCTTTTTTTACCACATGTGGTTCAAATTCCTTTGTCAACATGCACTGAACAAAAATATAAGCGCTGAAATAAAAGATCCCAGAAATACTCCATTCGCACAAAATGCTAATTTCTCTAAAATTTTGGGTACAAATTTGTTTACTTCCCTGTTAGTGTGCATTTCTCCTTTGCCAAGATAAGCCACACCTGTAAGGTGGATGGATTATCAAGAAGATGTTTAAATAGCATGATCATTGGTCTAAGGCACTGCTTCGCAGTGCTAGCTGTGCCACTAGAGATTCTGGGTTCGAGCCCAGGCTCTGGCTGCGACCGGGAGGCCCATGGGGCGGCGCACAATTGGCCCAGTGTCGTCCGGGTTAGGGAGGGTTTGGCCGGCAGGGATGTCCTTGTCTCATCGCGCACTAGCGACTCCTGTGGCGGGCCGGGCGCAGTGCACGCTGACCAGGTCGCCAGGTGTACAGTGTTTCATCCGACACATTGGCATGGCTGGCTTCCGGGTTGGATGTGCATTGTGTCAAGAAGCAGTGCGGCTTGGTTGGGTTGTGTTTCGGAGGACGCATGGCTCTCGACCTTCACCTCTCCCGAGTCCGTACGGGAGTTGCAGCGATGAGACAAGACTGTAACTACTACCAATTGGATTGGGGAGAAAAAAGGGGTACATTTTTTAAATTTTTTTAAATAAAAATAGCATGATCATAACACAGGTGCACGTTATGCTGGGACAATAAAATGCCACTCAAAAATGTGTAGTTTTGACACACAACACAATGCCACAGATGTCTCATGTTTTGAGGGAGCGTGCAATTGGCATGCTGACTGTAGGAATATCCACCACAACTGTTGCCAGAGAATTGTATGTTAATTTCTTGCAGTGGAGCAGGTAGACAACTTCAAGTTCCGTCGTGAAGAAGGCGCAACAGTGCCTCTTCCCCCTCAAGAGATTGAAAAAGTTTGGCATGTGCCCTCAAATCCTCAAAAACTTCTACAGCTGTACCATTGAGAGAATTTTGCCTGGCTGCATCACTGCCTGGGATGGTAATAGCACCGCCCTTGATTGCATGGCACTACAGAGGGTGGTGCGGACAGCCTAGTACATCACTGCGGCCGAGCTCCCTGCCATCCAGGACATATGTATCAGGCGGTGTGGTAGGAAGGCCCGGAAAATCGTCAAAGACTCCAACCACCTAAGCCATAGACTATTCTCTCTGCTTCCGCACAGCAAGCGGTACCAGTGCATCAAATCTGGCAATAAAAGGCTCTTGAACAGCTTCTATCCCCAAGCAATAAGACTGATAAATAGCTAACAATATAGCTACACTGACTATCTGAGTTAACCTTGTATCCTCATTGACCTTTTTATTTTTGTTTTTCTCTGCACACTCACAGGGCCCTACACACTCACACAATCATCTTCTCACTCACAGGGCCCTACACACTCACACAATCATCTTCTCACTCACAGGGCCCTACACACTCACACACTCACTCCATTATCTGCTCACTCACAGGGCCCTACACACTCACTCCAGCATCTTCTCACTCACAGGGCCCTACACACTCACACAATCATCTTCTCACTCACAGGGCCCTACACACTCACACACTCACTCCATCATCTGCTCACTCACAGGGCCCTACACACTCACACACTCACTCCAGCATCTTCTCACTCACAGGGCCCTACACACTCACTCCATCATCTTCTCACTCACAGGACCCTACACACTCACACACTCACTCCATCATCTGCTCACTCACACATAATATGCACATACACTTATACTGACTCTACACACACACACACCCACTCACATACAAGCTGCTGCTATTCTGTTTATCTTATATCCTGATGCCTAGTCACCTTACCCCTATACACATCTACGTCCATCACTCCAGTATCCCTGCACATTGTAGATATGGTATTGGAACTGACCCTGTATATAGTATGTTTACTTACTTATTGTGTTGTTCATATTTTTTCTTATTTCTCATGTTTTTTTCTCTAGTATTACAATGTTCCTGATTCTTGCATTGTTGGATTTTGAGTTTGCAATAAAGGCATTTCACTGTACTTCTGCATGTGACATTAAAACTTGAAACTTGAGTGGGACAATATTCCACAAGCCACAAACAACAGCCTGATGATCACCTCTATGCGAAGGAGATGTGTCACATGAGGCAAATGGTGGTCACACCAGATACTGACTGGTTTTCTGATCCACGCCCATTCCTTTTTTTACGGTATCTGTGACCAACAGAGGCATACCTGTTTTCCCAGTCATGTAAAATCCATAGATTAGGGCCTAATGAATTTATTGTAATTGACTGATTTCTTTATATGAAATGTAACTCAGTAAAATCTTTAAAATTGTTGCATGTTGCATTTATATTTTTGTTCAGTGTAGTCTAACATAGGATCTAGCACCTACCATCGGGAGTCTATGTAAAAAACAGGGTAAGAAAACAGTTGAGTAGTCTACCTGCTAAGAGTACTTTGCGTCTGGTGTAGCAGGCCAGTAAGTAGGCCTATTTATATTCAACATTTTCTACAAGATGTATTTTTACAATTTCTACGTATAGGCCTGCTATGTGCTTCTTTTACCAGACTAGATTTCTAAGTCTTAGTAGGTGTAAAATGCCACTACCTGTGGCGTTGTTGTGTGCATGACCTTCACAGTGATCAGTAGTGCATCAAAGTAACCAAGAGGCATGTTCGTTTCGAGGCCCCTGACCTCCCATTTCAAGGCCCAACAGGGACAGGGAGGGGGGTGTAATGAATTGGATTTGAGAAGCTCATGGCATTTCAACAAATCTGGAATCAACGTTCTTTTTAAACCTCTACGGGATCGGTGTCCCTAAACCGGGATGGTTGTTGCTCAATGTGCGATAATGTGACTAGAAAATATACAACAGCCAACTTTCCGTGACATAGACATGTCTTATATGGGCAGAAAGCTTATATTCTTGTTAATCTAACTGTATAGTCCAGTTTACAGTAGCTATTACAGAAAGGGAAAATACAGTGCTATTGTTTGACGATAGAGCACAACAACAAAACACTTTTATCACGGCAACTGGTCTGACACATTCACCTCTGAAGGTAAATGATGTACTTACATTCAGTAATCTTTCTCTGATTTGTCATCCTGAAGGTCCCAGAGATAAAATGTAGTGTAGGTTTGTTTAAAAAAATAAAATGTTATATTCAAATGTAGGAGCTGGGTTCTACAGTTTGACCCCACTGCTGTCTCTGGCTCCACACCTACCCCGCCCGGCCATCTAGATATGTGAAGGTTAGTGTATTTTCTGTAGGGAAGCTAATGATCCATCATGTATGACATTCCTGGGAGTGTGTAAACTTTCTTTTTTTTATTACCATAACATTTTTGTGTGTTCTCTATAGTTATGTACTTAAAAATTCATACATTTACCAATTTGGCATATTTGGGCAAACTCCTGGCAGACTTAATAAAAAATATTGTGTAGTGAGGAAATTCTTCACTGGATCAGTCTGAAACTTTGCACACACACTGCTGCCATCTTGTGGACAAAATCGAAATTATACATAGGAGCCTATCTTAATGTTTGGCCTTTCTCTTGCATTTCAAAGATGATGAAAACACATGTTTTTTTGTTTGTATTGTCTTTTGCCAGGTCTAATTAGTTATATTCTCCTACATTAATTTCACATTTCCAAAAACTATGCATATCCTTGCTTAATGTCCTGAGTTACAGGCAGTTAGATTTGGGTATGTCATTTTAGGCGAAAATTTAAAAAAAAAGGGTCCGATCCTTAAGAGGTTTTTCAAAGTAGGCTACACTTTTCTGTGAAGTTGACAAATCAACACACTATCACAGCTTATTGTGAATTAGACACAAATTACTTAATGGAAATTCATGACAGGCACAAGAAAAAGTAATTTTTCTTGTGTATTACACGATTTCTTCACAACGCATTTCTTTTTACACAAGTTTCTTTTCTTACAGCACATTTGTGTACATTACACAAATTCCAATTAGTTGTGGCTAACGTTAGCTAGGGTAGCTAGGTGGATAACATTAGTTAGGCTAGGGGTTACGGTTAGCGTTTAAGGTTAGAGTTAGCTTTAGGGGTTAGGATTAGAGGTTAAGGTTAGGTAACAGGCTAGGTAAGTAGTTGAAGAGTTAAAGTTACAGTTAGGAGTTAGGTTAAAGGGTTAGAGGAAGGGTTAGGGGAAGGGTTAGCTAACATACGAAGTAGTTGCAAAGTAGCTAAAAATGTGTAAGTAGTTGCAAAGATGCTAATTAGCTAAAATGCTAAATTTGTCGATGATGAGATTCGAACACATAACCTTTGGCCCACCCATCCAACCAGCCAACCTCCATCCTATCGTTTATGTCTTAAGTAACCTACTGTCTTTATGTTATTGAAATGCACTGTATACAAAATTGTAGGTCAATTATTTCCTCCCCTAATTCTGTCTGTTCCTCAGCTCTATTCCCGGCTTCAACATTAATTGTTGTATGTCTTTGTCTTACCCGGTTCTGACGCTGTTCCTGTCTCGTTCCATGTCTGTGCTAAATTGTCACGCCCTGACCTGAGAGAGTTGTTTTTCTCTGTTTGGTTAGGTCAGGGTGTGACATGGGGTGGGCATTCTATGTGTTGTATGTCTATGTTGTTTTTTCTTTATTGGCCCGAGTGTGGTTTCCAATCAGAGGCAGCTGTCATTCGTTGTCTCTGATTGGGAATCATACTTAGGCAGCCCTTTTTCCCACAGTCAGTTGTGGGATCTTGTCTTTGTGTTGCATGTGTTTGCACGCATAGCTTTTCGTTCGTTGTATTGTTTTTTTTCTGGTTCACATTTAAAATAAAGTATGATGAACCCAACTCACGCTGCACCTTGGTCTACCTCATATGCGTTCTCCTGTTCTATTGGTTTTCTTTGAACTTTAATTATTTATCAGCCAAAGGCCTTATCCTAGTTATATTAGAAACCCATAATAGTTGTTGCATCTTTAGATCTTCCCTGTTTCAAAATTTCTAACAGATATTTCCCGCAATTGCATTTTGGAACATTTGTGCATAGGCCTACCGCCATGTGCACATTGCTGTGCTTAAAATGTGAGGAAATAATAGTTTATCAACATTTTAAGCTAAATGTTCTGATCTGTTCCATCAGCCATATTAACAGATACAGCATATACCACCACTACACTACTTTGATACGCATTCTGGGGTGAGTATTAAGAAGTGAGTTTATACACAATGGCCACTGAAAAATAAGTGTGTATATGGCGTTTACCCACAGATACCCGCTACTACACCATTGAGAGAGAGCCCCATTGTCCCATGGGTTTTTAGGGTGGCAGGTAGCAGTTAGCGTGGCCAGTAACCGAAAGCTAGCTGGTTTGAATACCCGACCGACAAGGTGAACAGTCTGTTGATGTGCCCTTGAGAAAGGCACTTAACCCTAATTTGTACCAATTATGGCTGACCCTGTAAAACAACACATTTCACTGCACCAATCCGATGTATGTAACAATGCAACATTTTTTATTTATTTTTATTTATCCATTATCCTTTACACTGTCACGGGACACGGCCCTCTTTTCAGTACACCCTAGAGTGATTTACATCATTTGATGGTTCAAATTTCCTTATGATAGCGTCAGTGTCACAAAAGTGACAGGGCCATCTCAAAATGGTTGAAGCCAAACTATGTTCTGTCATGGTGGTGTGTAGTACTTAGTATTGACCAAAGCGTGTCGCTATAATTATTTTTATGATGAAAACAGTTTGGATCATATCTATTTTGCATGAAGTTGATAAATTACCATATACAGAATGATGCATTATATATATATATATATATATATATATATATATATATATATATATATATATATATATATATATACACGTATGCATAATAAAGGCTTCCAGATCTAATTAAGTTAGTTAAGGTTACGACAGACGAGTTTAGAAAACGTAGGCTTTGTTTGAGGAATGCACGCACTAAATTGGGGAGAGATGTTAGCTATACTACATAAGCATGTAAGTGTGTTGAACGCAGTGGCTCAGTAAAATGTAGACGTGACGCATTTGAATGTAGTTTTCTTTCCTTTTTGAGTTAATGACCTTAATTGACAGCTATAAAATCCTTCTCCAGGCATAATTCGATTAAATAAAAGTAGTGGAGTATGGGCACTGTACTCGATATACTCGAAAATTAGGAAGCGGGTGTATTAATTCCCAGCATGCCTTTGTGCATACATTTAGGCTATTACATATATAAATATAATAATACTGACAAATGTTGCCATTAAAATTGTATGATAAATTGAATTTCAAGTTGCGAAGACTGCGATACGCTGACCTTGCAGTTTGGGTAATATTGCTTTTTAAACCGTTACCGGGTGTTATAATGAATTGAAGCTGCTCGGAGCCGTTTCGTTTGTTCTATAGTACGCTCTGGTTTCTCTTCAGATCGCATAAATCTTTCGCCTTTTACTAAAGATTTCCGTGGAGAGGAACATTATGAGTATCATCAAATTTTTTGATGTCCGGCCGTATGGTTGGGCTCACTACTCTTGTGAATGAAAACGATTGGCAGTTTGTTGAGACGGAGGTATATATATATATATATATATGTATTCTAACCATACAAAGACCCAGAGTTACCTCTGCTGCAGAGGATAAATTCATTAGAGTTACCTGCACCTCAGATTGCAGCCCAAACAAATGCTTCACAGAGTTCAAGTAACAGACACATCTCAACATCAACTGTTCAGAGGACCTGCTGTATGGCCGCCTATTCAAATTGTCACCATAAGAGCCATGCTTGCATTTAAATATATAATGTTATTATATATCTATATATTGAAATATTCTATCATATTTTGAATAAATTTAAGACACTATTTACAATCATTCCATGTGACACTGCTAGCATTCACACAGGATAATGAAGGCTGCATTGTCCCCATCACTGGATCAATACATGACACAAGTAGTATCTGTATTGACTATTTTGTAGACACAAGCTGAACCGATTCCCTCTTTAGGTTGGACACAAAAGTCATGAATCATGATAGACACAAAAATCAGTGAATGCAAAATACTGATTAAAAAAGAGGACTTTATTTCGAATTGATTTCACCACTATGATGGTGTCACAGAGGATGCATATCAAGAAAGACAATAAATGGGAAAAGCCTGCACTCCCCTGTTATTACTTCAATAGTAAATTAATAACAAATGACTGTAGCATAATGTTACAACATTGCATCAATGATAGGCCTACATTTGTCTGGCAAAAGTTTGTGGGTCTCTGTCAGCCAGGATTACATTGTCTATATAAATACAACAAATACACAGCACACTGTTTTGTTAAAGATGATAAAAGACTGGCCGAAGCAAAAAAATTACAACATGCACTTTAACAAGCCCCCTTGAACATTTGCATCAAGGGGAAAATGAAGCACTAGAATTTAATCTGACTATATATAAAAAGGAACTACTACAATAAGAGTAAGCAATACATTATTAGCCTCCAAGACAATTTAGTTTGCATAACACAAATAATGTAAAAATCCTAGTTACTTAGTAGACACAGTCAGTAGTTTCAGCCATTGGGTTTAGTAACTTTTTTTGCTTCAAGTTTCTGAAGATGAAGTTTCAGGTTGTCCGGTTTTGATCACATTGAAATGACACAAACATGTTCACTTTTTAGGTGTCCACCACACATTCCTGGTCCTACGTCACACGTCTCTGTCCAGCTCGGATTGCATGGCCAGCTGATCCAGTTCACCAGGGTGGGTAGGCTGCAGTATTAAGTTACACTCAACACAATTTACAGCCCTCAAACAGCTTACACATTCACCAGATCAGCTCTATAGGCCCCTACAGGTGGAAAATACAAGTGTTAGTGTAAGTGTTGTGTTAGAAAATGTTGTGATTATGTGTTTAGGTCTTGGGTTTGGTGTAATTTCTTTGCTTGGGCCGGTCTGTGGTTATGGTCCTGGTGACGGTGTGACTCTAGACCTGTGGTTATTGTTGTGATCCGGTCAGGCTCAGATCTCCTGGAGCAGGTCAGTGGGAAAGAAGCCCAGCTTACGGCCTGTGCTGACCTTCAAGTAGCCATTCACCTCCTCTCCCTTCTTCACCACGATCTGCAACACAAAGAGAATGGAAGACAGTGTTGTGGCTCCACAGAGGTACAATAATTGTTGAAGATGACCAGACCAATGATGTAAAGTACTTAAGTAAAAATACTTTAAAGTACTACTAAAGTTTTTTGGGTATCTGTAGTTTACTTTACTTTACTATTTAAAGTACCAGACAAAAGTTTGGACACACCTACTCATTCAAGGGGGTTTCTTTATTTTTACTATTTTCTACATTGAAGAATAATAGTGAAGACATCAAATATATGAAATAACACATATGGAATCATGTAGTAACCAAAAAAGTGTTAAACAAATCATAATATATTTTAGGTTCTTCAAAGTAGACACCCTTTCAATTGATGATTGCTTTGCACACTCTTGGCATTCTCTCAACCAGCTTCATGAGGTAGTCACCTGGAATGCATTTCAATTAACAGGTGTGCCTTGTTAAAAGTTCATTTGTGGAATTTCTTTCCTTGCGTTTGAGCCAATCAGTTGTGTTGTGACAAGGTAGGGGTAGTTTCATAAGATTTGGTAAAAGACCAAGCCCATATTATGGCAACAACAGCTCAAATAAGCAAAGAGAAACGACAGTCCATCATTACTTTAAGACATGAAGGTCACTCAATCTGTGCAGTCACAAAAACCATCAAGCGCTATGATGATACTGGCTCTCATGAGGACCGCCACAGGAAATGAAGACCCAGAGTTACTTCTGCTGCAGAGGATAAGTTCATTAGAGTTAACTGCACCTCAGATTGCAACCCAAATAAATGCTTCACAGAGTTCAAGTAACAGACACATCTCAACATCAACTGTTCAAAGGAACCTGTGTGAATCAGGCCTTCATGGTCAAATTGCTGCAAAGAAACCACTACTAAAGGACACCAGTAATAAAAAGAGATGTGCTTGGGCCAAGAAACATGAGCAATGGACATTAGACCAGTGGAAATCTGTCCTTTGGTCTGATGAGTCCAAATTTGAGATGTGTGGTTCCAACCGCCATGTCTTTGTGAGACTCAGAGTAGGTGAACAGATGATCTCTGCATGTGTGGTGCCCACTGCGAAGCATGGAAGAGGAGGTGTGGGGATGCTTTGATGGTGACATTGTCAGTGATTTATTTAGAATTCAAGGCACACTGAACCAGAATGGCTACCACAGCGATACACTATCCCATCAGGTTTGCAATTAATGGGACAATCATTTGTTTTTCAACAAGACAATTACCCAAAACACACCTCCATGCTGTGTAAGGGCTATTTGACCAAGGATAGTGATGGAGTGCTGCATCAGATGACCTGGCCTCCACAATCACCCGACCTCAACCCAAATGAGATGGTTTGGGATGAGTGAAGGAAAAGCAGCCAACAAGTGCTCAGCATATGTGGGAACTCCTTCAACACTGTTGGAAAAGCATTCCTCGTAAAGCTGGTTGAGAGAATGCCAAGAGTGTGCAAAGCAATCATCAAGGCAGAGGGTGGCTACTTTGAAGAATCTAAAATCTCAAATATATTTTGATTTGTTTAACACTTTTTTGGTTACTACATGATTCCGTATGTGTTATTTCATAGTTTTGATGTCTTCACTATTATTCTACAATGTAGACAATAGTAAAAATGTAAAAAACCCATTGAATGTGTAGGTGTGTCCAAAGTTTTGACTGGTACAGTATATTGTTGACTACTTTTACTTCACTACATTCCTAAAGAAAATAATGTACATTTTACTCCTTACATTTTCCCTGACACCCAAAAGTACTTTTGAATGCTTTGCATGACAGGAAAATGGTACAATTCACGTACTTATCAAGAGAACATGCCTGGTCAACCCTACTGCCTCTGATCTGCTGCACTCACTAAACACACATTATTTGTTTGTAAATTATGTCTGAGTGTTGGAGTGTGCCCCTTGCTATCCGTAAATACAAATAACAAGAAAATGGTGCCGTCTTGTTTGCTTAATATAAGGAATTAGAAATGATTTTACTTGTTGTTTACTTTTGATACTTACATATATTTAAAACCAGATACTTTTACTCAAATAGTATTTTACTGAGTGACTTTCACTTTTACTTGAGTCATTTTCTATTAAGGTATCTTTACTTTTACTCAAGTATGACAATTGGATACTTTTTCCACCACAGGACCAGACACACACACGCACAGTAGCAACCGTCATTACAGTCACTGTCCACATGCACACATCCATCCATGCTGCTCATGATCATAAATCAGCTGACATCAGTTTCCTGTGCAAAGAAAAACAAAGAAAAATATTATTTTCATAGACACAGACAGCTGACCTGGATCAAATACTTGAGCTGGGCTTGATTCAGCGTGACCAGCAATAGCTAAATAAAGCAGGCCTCAATTACACTACTTTCAACTGCTGTATGTGATAGTATTTGACTCAGGCCTGATACACAGACACCTGTTTCTTACCTGGTCTTTTTTCAGTGTTATCTGACCCATCTCTCTGTTTCCCACGACAGAGCGCGTCACCTTGAACACCCTCTCTCCCGTTTTTATTCTAATGATGTAATTGGTTGGGAGGTAACCTGTCTTCTCCCCAATCTTCCCCTGAGAATAAAAAATTGCCCTTATTTACCGATGGTGACAATAAAATAGAAAGCAGACCTCATGGGGCAGTATTATTATTTTTTATTTTTTTATTTCACCTTTATTTAACTAGGTAGGCCAGTTGAGAGCAAGTTCTCATTTACAACTGCGACTTGGCCAAGATAAAACAAAGCAGTGCAACAAAAGCAAAAACACAGAGTTATACATAAACAAATGTAGAGTCAATAACACAATAGAAATATCTATATACAGTGTGTGCAAATGTAGAAGAGTAGGGAGGTAAGGCAATAAATAGGCCATAGAGGCGAAATAATTACAATTTAGCATTAACACTGGAGTGATAGATGTGCAGATGATGATGTGCAAGTAGAGATACCGGGGTGCAAAAGAGCAAGAGGATAAATAACAATAAGGGGGTGAGGTAGTTGTGTGTGCTATTTACAGATTGGCTGTGTACAGGTACAGTGATCGGTAAGCTGCTTTGACAGCTGATGCTTAAAGTTAGAGATAGAAGACTCCAGCTTCAGTGATTTTTGCAATTCGTTCCAGTCATTGGCAGCAGAGAACTGGAAGGAAAGGCGGCCAAAGGAAGTGTTGGCTTTGGGGGTGACCAGTGAAATATACCTGCTGGAGCGCGTGCTCGGATGGGTGTTGCTATGGTGACCAGTGAGCTGAGGTAAGGCGGGGCTTTATCTAGCAAAGACTTATAGATGACCTGGAGCCAGTGGGTTTGGCAACGAATATGTAGTGAGGGCCAGCCAACGAGAGCATACAGGTCGCAGTGGTGGGTAGTATATGGGGATTTGGTGACAAAACGGATGGCACTGTGATAGACTACATCCAGTTTGCTGAGTAGAGTGTTGGAGGCTGTTTTGTAAATGACATCGCTGAAGTCAGGGATCGGTAGGATAGTCAGTTTTACGAGGGTATGTTTGGCAGCATGAGTGAAGGAGGCTTTGTTGCTAAATAGGAAGCTGATTCTAGATTTAATTTTGGATTGGAGATGATTAATGTGAGTCTAGAAGGAGAGTTTACAGTCTAACCAGACACCTAGGTATTTGTAGTTGTACACATATTCTAAGTCAGAACCATCCAGAGTAGTGATGCTAGTCAGGCGGACGGGTGCGGGCAGCAATCAGTTGAAGAGCATGCATTTAGTTTTACTAGCATTTAAAAGCAGTTGGAGGCCACGGAAGGAGTGTTGTATGGCATTGAAGCTCGTTTGGAGGTTTGTTAGCACAGTGTCCAAAGAAGGGCCAGATGTATACAGAATGGTGTCGTCTGCGTAGAGGTGGATCAGAGAATCACCAGCAGCAAGAGCGACATCATTGATATATACAGAGAAAATAGTCAGCCTGAGAATTGAACCCTTTGGCACCCCATAGAGACTACTAGCAGAGTCATTGCTAGTTTTGATCATTGTCAGCTTGCATGACAATTGTTTCAGGAACACTTACCCTCCACCATTCTTCATTGGCATCATCAATTATAGTGATTCGATCACCAGGACTGAAAGACACAAAGGTTTGTATATTTTTATCAAATTGTATCAAATGTTTCACATTACCACAAGACTGAAATGTTGGACATAAAACATAATTCATACAATATAAGGAAATGTATAGGTAAACCCACTGGAAGTCAAGGTCGTCTTTCTCAATAGCCTTGAAGCGATACAGAGCCAGGTAGTAATGTGACTGATTTCCCATGTTTCCCATCTCCTTCTTTTTCTGTAGCAAACATACACCAATGTTTATTTAACTACTAATTGTATTGATGTAGCAGACAGGGTGTTATTATTGATATTTACATGGTTAGTGTATACATGATGTCAGGCAGTTACAGTCCCTTACCTTGTCATCTGCTTTGTCAGCCTTGTCTCCTTTCTTATCCCCTTCTGGCTTTCCTACAAGGACATCACACAGGGTCTTTGTAGAGTTTCAATACAACAATGGTCAACTCCACAACTTTATAATCAGTATTACATTTATTTTATGTTGCTCCTTGACATTCAGTGTAAGATATTCATTTTTTGTTCTGTACTGGATGTCATTCTGGTTAGTCTGGGAAAAGGTTGACATACATACAGTACCAGTCAAAAGTTTGGACACACCTACTCATTCAAGGGTTTTTCTTTATTTTTATTATTTTCTACATTGTAGAATAATAGTGAACACATCAAAACTATGAAATAACACATATGGAATCATGTAGTAACCAAAAAAGTGTTAAACAATTTAAAATATATTTTGGATTTTAGATTCTTCAAAGTAGCCCCCCTTTGCCTTGATGATAGCTTACCACATTCTTGGTATTCTCTCAACCAGCTTCACCTGGAATGCTTTTCCATCAGTCTTGAAGAAGTTCCCACATATGCTGAGCACTTGTTGGCTGCTTTACCTTCAATCTGCGGTCCAACTCATCCCAAACCATCTCAATTGGGTTGAGGTCGGGTGATTGAGGAGGCCAGGTCATCTGATGCAACACTCCATCACTCTCCTTGGTCAAATAGCGCTTACACAGCCTGGCGGTGTGTTGGGTCATTGTCCTGTTGAAAAACAAATGATAGTCCCACTAAGTGCAAACCAGATGGGATGGTGTATCGCTACAGAATGCTGTGGTAGCCATGCTGGTTCAGTGTGCCTTAAAATCTAAATAAATCACTGACAGTGTCACCAGCAAAGCACCCCCACACATCACACCTCCTCCTCCATGCTTCACGGTGGGAACCACACATGCAGAGATCATCTGTTCACCAACTCTGCATCTCACAAATACACGGTGGTTGGAACCAAAAATCTCAAATTTGGACAAATGTCCACTGGTCTAATATCCATTGCTCGTGTTTCTTGGCCCAAGCAAGTCTTTTCTTATTATTGGTGTCCTTTAGTAGTGGTTTCTTTGCAGCAATTCGACCATGAAAGCCTGATTCACGCAATCTCCTCTGAACAGTTGATGTTGAGATGTGTCTGTTACTTGAACTCTGTGAAGCATTTATTTGGGTTGCAATCTGAGGTGCAGTTAACTCTAATGAACTTATCCTCTGCAGCAGAGGTAACTCTGGGTCTTCCTTTCCTGTGGTGGTCCTCATGAGAGCCAGTTTCATCATAACATTTGCTGGTTTTTGCGACTGCACTTGAAGAAACTTTCAAAGTTCTGAAAATGTTCCTAATTGACTGACCTTCATGTCTTAAAGTAATGATGGACAGTCGTTTCTTTTTGCTTATTTGATCTGTTCTTGCCATAATATGGGCTTGGTCTTTTAACAAATAGGGCTATCTTCTGTATACCACCCCTACCTTTTTACAACCCAACTGATTGGCCAAAACGCATTGAGAAGGAAAGAAATCCCACAAATTAACAAGGCACACCTTTTAATTGAAATGCACTCCAGGTGACTACCTCATGAAGCTGGTTGAGAGAATGCCAAGAGTGTGCAAAGCAATCATCAAGGCAGAGGGTGGCTACTTTGAAGAATCTAAAATCTAAAATATATTTTGATTTGTTTAACACTTTTTTGGTTACTACATGATTCCATATGTGTTATTTCATAGTTGTGATGTCTTCACTATTATTCTACAATGTAGAAAATAGTAAAAAATAAATAAAAACCCTGGAATGAGTAGGTGTGTCTAAACTTTTTCCTGGTCCTGTATATTGTTTAGCAACTGCTTGACAACCAACCACCCCTTATGCTTCGGTTTATTTACCATTCACTTTGATGAGCTTCAATATCATTTCATATGGCACAATTTGCTTAAATAAAATACAAATAAAGTGTATTTTTGTATAGTTGATGCAGTGGAACCATAGATGGCATCACCTTGAATTGTCACATGCTTCAATATGGACATGCTCATCCTTTTTCAATACCTTCTGCCTGCTCGTCTTCTTTGGGTTGTTGGGATTCCTCTTCCTCCATCATCATCATCATCATCTTGGAGGGAAAAAAAGATGGTTAACATACCATGTATGATCCCTATGCAAATGGTTGTCAGTAAATTACACCACTTATCGTCATTCATTTCTTTTTTGGCTAATATGTGCCATGTACACAGAGTTCCACACTCACATTCTTCTTGTCCTCAGACCCCTTCTTGCGCTCCTTGTTTGCCATGACGACCCCAACCCGCAGGGTGTCAAACACAGGGTCATTACGGTTGGAGTGGGCTAGACAGGAGGGAAGCAGCATAGGGAGCACATATAATAAAACATAAGTTGAACACTTGTTGAGATGGTTAGTGTCTTACCTGCATCTGTCTGGTCACTACTGTATAGAGGGGAGCTGTAGGCCCGTCTGAAACCTGGGGGCTATAGGAGAGAAAGCAAAATGAATTTGTAGAATCATTTTTGTTTCTGGCAACTGCATGCAATGGCAACATGATTATGTTCTGACATTATAATGACTATCTAAATTATGAATTGAAAATGTCTTACAATTTTGCCAAAGCACTTCTGATACTCAACATAGGACTGGCACGAGTGGTGGATGTTGGTCTTGCAGTTTTTGCACCGTAGAGCAAACTTGTTGTTGACTGAAAGGTTGAAAAGTCAACTATAAGAAGCTAGTCAGTATTATTAATCTTCAGCTTTACAGATACTATTAATAAATACAAGAGACACTGTGGTCAATGGTAAAACTTACGGACTATCATACGAGCACAGACGTCACAGAACTTGGGCGTCTTGCAGTAGTGGTCCTTGAACTTGTGTGGTTTGTCATTCACCAATATGACAACGGGCTCAGGCTCGGGCTCCTTCTCCTCTACTTCCACCTCCTCCTCATAAATAAAATATACCTGCAGAGAGGGTGCCTATGTCTCAATACTTTTAAAGCTTTCCTTCCTTTCCCCTCCCTAGTGACTGCTGATTGGATTGGTATATATATATATACACAATTTTTTTTACTTTTAAATATGTGTATTGTCGGAAATTTTTCAATATTACTGCACTGCAGGAGCTAGAAACACAAGCATTTTGCTACACCCACAATAACATGTGTATGTGACCAATATAATGTAATTTCATTTGATTTGATTCAGCTAGAGGTGGAACATTTTTATTGAAATCCAAAGAATCAGTCTCATCAAAACAGTGATTTCCTATCATGATCGTTATTTATATCATACAGTGTATTCGGAAAGTATTCAGACCCCTTTCCTTTTTCCACATTTTGTTATGTTACAGCCTTATTCTAAAATGGATTCAATTCGTTTTTTCCTCATCAATCTACACACAATAACCAATAATGTCAAAGAGAAAACAGCTTTTTAGAAATGTTAGCAAATATACTAAAGATAAACAGAACTACCTTATTTACATAAGTATTCAGACCCTTTGATATGAGATTCAAAATTGAGCTCAGGTGCATCCTGTTCCCATTGATCATCCTTGAGATGTTTCTAAAACTTCAGTCCACCTGTGATAAATTCAATTGATTGGACATGATTTGGAAGGGTGCACCCCTGTCTATGTAAGGTCCCACAGTTGACAGTGCATGTCAGAGCAAAAACCAAGCCAGGAGGTCGAAGGAATTATCCGTAGAGCTCCGAGACAGGATTGTGTAGAGGCACAGATCTGGGGAAGGGTACCAAAAAATGTCTGCAGCATTAAAGGTCCCCAATAACCAGTGGTGGAAAAAGTACCCAATTGTCATACTTCAGGAAAAGTAAAGATACCTTAATAGAATATTACTCAAGTAAAAGTGGAAGTCACCCAGGAAAATACTACTTGAGTAAAAGTCTAAAAGAATTTGGTTTTACATTTACATTTAAGTCATTTAGCAGACGCTCTTATCCAGAGCGACTTACAAATTGGTGCATTCACCTATAATATCCAGTAGAACAAACACTTTACAATAGTGCATCTAAATCCTTTTAAGGGGGGGGGGGGTTAGAAGGATTACTTTATCCTATCCCAGGTATTCCTTAAAGGGGTGGGGTTTCAGGTGTCTCCGGAAGGTGGTGATTGACTCCGCTGTCCTGGCATCGTGAGGGAGATTGTTCCACCATTGGGGTGCCAGAGCGGCGAACAGTTTTGACTGGGCTGAGCGGGAACTGTGCTTCCTCAGAGGTAGGGAGGCGAGCAGGCCAGAGGTGGATGAACGCAGTGCCCTTGTTTGGGTGTAGGGCCTGATCAGAGCCTGAAGGTACGGAGGTGCCGTTCCCCTCACAGCTCCGTAGGCAAGCACCATGGTCTTGTAGCGGATGCGAGCTTCAACTGGAAGCCAGTGGAGAGAGCGGAGGAGCGGGGTGACGTGAGAGAACTTGGGAAGGTTGAACACCTGACGGGCTGCGGCGTTCTGGATGAGTTGTAGGGGTTTGATGGCACAGGCAGGGAGCCCAGCCAACAGCGAGTTGCAGTAATCCAGACGGGAGATGACAAGTGCCTGGATTAGGACCTGCGCCGCTTCCTGTGTGAGGCAGGGTCGTACTCTGCGAATGTTGTAGAGCATGAACCTACAGGATCGGGTCACCGCCTTGATGTTAGTGGAGAACGACAGGGTGTTGTCCAGGATTTTAAATGTACTTAAGTATCAAAAGTAAATGTATATATCCTTTCACATTCCTTATATTATGCAAACCAGACGGCACAATTTTCTTGTTTTAAAAATGTATGGATAGCCAGGGGCACACTCCAACACTCAGACATTATGTACAAACAAAGCAGCTGTGTTTAGTGAGTCTGTCAGATCAGAGGCAGTAGGGATGACGAGGGATGTTCTCTTGATAAGTGTGTGAATTGGACCATTTTCCTGTCTTGCTAAGCATTCAAAATGTAACGAGTACTTTTGTGTGTCAGGGAAAATGTACGGAGTAAAAAGTAGATTATTTCTTTAGGAATGTAGTAAAGTAAAAGTTAAAGTACAGATACACAAAAAAAATCTACTTAAGTAGTACTTTAAAGTATTTTTACTTAAGTACTTTACACCACTGTCAATAACACAGTGGCCCCCATCATTCTTAAATGGAAGAAGTTTGGAACCACTAAGACTCTTCCTAGAGTCGGCCGCATGGCCAAACTGAGCAATCAGGGGAGAAGGGCCTTGGTCAGGGAGGTGATCAAGAACCCGATGGTCACTCTGACAGAGATCCAGAGTTCCTCTGTGGAGGTGGGAGAACCTTACAGAAGGACAACCATCTCTGCAGCACTCCACCAATCATGCCTTTATGGTAGAGTGGCCACTCCTCAGTAAAAGGCTCATGACAGCCCAAATACAGATGTGCCAAGCTCGTAGCGTCATACCTAAGAAAATTTGAGGCTGTAATCGCTGACAAAGATGCTTTCAGTGTTTTAATACTTCCTGAATACTTTCCCGAATGCACTGTACAAAAATGTCCATTGAAACCGTTATTTTACTTCTGGAGAGTAAGTGGTAAATGAAAAAAGCTCTGTGGATTTAGCCCACAGTGTCACCTTACTGCAGAATATAAATAGGGGAGCAGAGAGCCTCACATATTAAACTAATGAGGTTATTGTATTTTGACCATCCTAGTTGGCTGCTATTTTAAACTGTTTCAGTGATGGCGTTACCAACAGTGGCAGATTGGCATGCTACTCACAGTATTGTCTTCTTCTTTCACAATATTGTCAGGGGCTGTGGGGTTATCGTGGATATCCACAGAATGTTTATCTTCCAGTCTAACTCAGAGAAACAAAGAGACCATTAAGCAACATCAACAAACAAGGATATCTGACATATATTTAAGGGTGGATATTGCAGTAGCATTGTTATGGTGGCTGAGCTTTACATTTTTACCAGGTTTGACATGACTACTGCAATGAATAATCTAATACTTAAAGCTTTCCCTTGTTGTTTTGCTTAGAACCAGGTAAAACTATTATAAAGGAATATCCTATGTATTGAGTTCAATGACAGGAGAGCAGACTCACTGGTCATATTGGGCCATGGTGTAGTGTGTGAGCTCTCACTCTCGTCCTGCAGTGCTACCCACCTAAGAGAGAATACAGTTCAGGGGAACAGAAACACTGGCTCTCAATTTGAATGGGACCATTTTAATGAGACACGTGACCCAATGATGTCCTCTCCTCTCGCATGTAGTAATGAGGGAGGGGGAGATGATTTACCCACACAAGCCTGCACACACACACAAACACACACACACACTCGTCCACTCTACTATTTTGGGGCAGGGTAACTCAATCTCATCATGGCTAAATTTGGGTGCCTTGCCAGACTGGTCATGAGCTGAGAGATTTTGAAAAATTACAATGATATAAAACCAGAATCAGTCTTAGTGAGGATTTGACATTTCAGTCCCCTCTTAATGAAACTTAAAGAATTTGCTATATATCTAAATGATCAAATATATGATATCTATTTAGAAAAAGACAAAGCTGAACAGATCACACATATACACAAAAAGGGGCATGCAATATAGTTACAGTTTAGACATACTTGGTCCTACTGGTTGCTAGTCCAGTCAATGAAGAAATGAAATCTGGCATGTGGATGTATGGAAAAGGCTTTCTTCACCAGTTTCCTTTCATGTGTGATGAGCAACCTGTCACACCGGAGGCCTCCGAACCATTCCAACTCTTGATCGATGTTTCCCTTTTCAGCTTTATGCAGGTAATTTCCAAAAAGTGATCCAATGGTTAGTGGTTAGAGCAGTGAGGTGAGTGAGTGAGGGACTGTAAAGGCAGGCATCAGTTTGAGTGAGTGAGACAGCTGGGTACCGGTGACGAGGGGAAATCCGATACTCATACCCATTCCTTGGCCCTGCAGATCAGTCATGGCTAGAAGGGATCCAGCTTTGTCTAACTAAAATGGGGGGAAAAAATTACTTTTGATTTTAATTTGACAAAAGCTGGATCCCTTCTAGCCATGACCCTGCAGACCCCTGAAACAGCCTGAGAGGACAGGCCAAGACACACACAGCCAACTGTTGGCTTACTGTACAAACTGCAGGCATAATCAGTATTGTTTTAGTTGCTCTCATTGTTGTCAACATCGTTATGACAACAATAATTATATTTCTATGGTAAATACTGACAAAGGAATGGAATGGATATAGGCTATATTTATCTTTATTGTACTGCCAGGTTAAATAACATTTTAAACATAAAGAAAAACTTGTAGTTTACATATAAGAAGAGGATATGCATAACATATTAAGAAAAAGTACAGTATTGTATTGTGAAAGACTGATGGTAGTAGAGGTAGCTAATCCATGGAAGAAAACATGACATTCCAGAAAAGCCTATTTTCCCCAGCCCAGTTGAAGAACAGAGAACCATGGCCAGTTTATTCTTCATCTGGGGGTCGCGTCGGCTACCACTACAAAGGTCCGGTTGCATTGTGGGTACAATAGTCCCCCGCCGCCCCAGTGCGCATGCTCCATAGAAAACTCCATTATTTTTTTTGCACGGAATCTGCAAGAAAAAATAATAACTGTGAAATAGAGATTAAAAGGTGCATCGGATGAGCTCCATTTTTGCTGAACATACACCAGCTTGATCGAACAGTGTCTGGAGATAACGACTGAATAATTTGGCGACACGATCAGACATCCTTGGGTCTTGGGACACTCCAGAATCAAGTAAATTTCTGTCAACGCTAGCTAGCCTAGCCCCGAGATCATAGGCGCAGTAAAATGAAGCATTATTGTCCTTTGTTTTTAACGAGACGGGCAGATGCAGCTAGACAGACGGATAGTTGATTGATGGCGCAAATAATTTGCATTGGAGGGTTGATCACCACATTGTCTGTCTAGATTATGTTAACATCCAAAACAATTTAGCGTTAGTAAGCCAGCTAGCTAACTCTGGCCGGGGTTCTCCCGCGAGCTTACTGGAGAAGACTCCAAAAACTTCGCGACCTTGTTTGAGAACAGAATGGTAGAATACATTTCGCACAATTGCTCGCTAGCTAGCTAGCATGCATGACAATATTGATAAACAATTTTCCCCCAAGTTCTCATTATTGAAATGTTACTATTTTGCAAGGTGTGTCTGTCAAGCTGTTACGACACTTTAGACTGCAACATTAGCTAACTAACGTTAGTTGGATAAAGGTAGCCTAGCTAGCTATGTAGGACAATCATTGCTGTGACTGTGATTTAACTTTATGTGCCGCTTCTGTAATGGCTATATTATCAACTACAGTGTGCATGTGGGCTAGATGACTATTATCAAGTTACAAATGCTGTTTCCCCTTTTCATTTCAACATCCAGCTGCACACACCACCAGTCTCATTTTGCTCGCTAACTATCTAGGTAGCTATTTGATAATACGTCACTCAATTGAAATACCACAATACCACTAGGCCTATCCTAATATATGCATCCCCTTCCTCGAATGCTACGTGGCTATGTTTGTGTGGGGTTGTTGTAGCAATCAGAATCGAGAGATTCATTTTGTTCATCATTTTCACGTATTATTTTTTTAGGGCTATCTAACGTCAGGTCTATCTCAATCTTCTTTGCAGTCGAACTGTGGCCTTAGTGTCAGCTGCAGAGTTTTGGAGGAGTTGACCTCTGAAGCAGGGTCAGAAGACTTAGTTCTTGGAGAGTTCTGCAAGGTGTTGGAGGGTGGTTGGCAGAGTCTGTGTGTGCTTCTCCCCTGACACAATGGCCTTCAAACGGTGGATACCATAGCCAATAATATATTTGGCATTTCAAAGATGACAAGGTAGGCTTGATAACATGATATCCTTCCTCACTCATCAGGCTAGCCCAATAACAGACTAAAAGAGCCTAACGTTACTCCAAGTCCAAGGACCTTACATGTTCTGTTTAGAGGTGAATTGCCTCTGGCAGCCAAAACAGCAAAATACTCCATCTAAACGGGAATGGATTCTCAGTTGCGGTACGATTCTAGAAACATAATGCCCTCTACTTTCATATTACATCAAAATTATTTCACAAATGCAAAATATACACTTACTTTACACTGTCTTAACTGGTTTTAACACAGTTGCAGCCAGAAGTATTTTTCAGTGACAAGTTTGTGGCGTCCGTCTTCCGTTTACACAGGTGTTCGGCGACGCAGATAGCTAATTAGCACAGTTGGTCGACTCTGTTTTCCGTAAACAGACACTGTAACATGGAAATATGGCCGTGTGGGAACCCCAACCCTATAAAGGTGTGTAGTAATTTAACCTTCTTTTTTTCCTAACAGATATGAAAGATAAGATATGTTTTCAAAACCGTACCGCAAGTGATGTGTGTAAACGTTTAGCACAAGCTTAACAAAACTCCCCTAGCCAGAAAATACTACCCACAATAGGTGCTAAAGGTAGTTAGCATCGATGAATGGGCTATCATCAGGCATGCTTTATGTTAGAGACTTTATATTGGTTTCTACGAGTTGGAACTCTGGTTGTCTTTTTTGTGGGAAAACATTGACGTCAGAATCTCAGTATAGTGGTCGTAATAGTTGTTCATCAAAGCATGTATTCATTCTACATTTGTTCCTGCTTCTTCTATCCCAAAGGTGCTGCAAAGCAGTTTTTACAAAATGATGGGAGGCAGTGAGAGTGGCAGTGGAGACAAGGATGGAGTTCACACTGTGGCAATACAAGTCCCCATTGGCTGGCAGAGGAGAGCGAAGGAGGGGCTTGTGGTGTATGTAAGGTAAGCAAGTTCAGTAACACAGGCGTGTATAATACTTCTTATACTTGTGTTATGAGCATATATGAGCCATTCTAATGTTTTCATTTCCCAAAAGCTGGTCTGGAGCAGGGATTTGTAAAATATATTTGATTTCCCCTTCCCTTTATTTCATCACTCATCTCCTGCATCCCTGTCCATTCCTACAGTCCAAGTGGTGCAGTCCTGTCTTCACTGGAAGAGGTTAAGTCATATCTGTTGACCGATGGCACATGCAAGTGTGGCCTGGAGTGTCCGCTGGTCATCCACAAGGTGACTCCCTCTACATCTCACTTTTATCGTTTCACAACCGGTTTTGACTGGGGTTTGCTGAATGTATGTTCCTTTGTCTCTGCAGGTGTTTAACTTTAGCCTAGGGGTCAAAATTCAACAGCACAGCCAGCCGGTGGGGAAGGCAGAGCAGGACATGACAAAGCTCTGTAACCATCGGAGGAAAGTGGTTGCCATGGCAGCGCTCTGTCGCAGTATGCAGGCTTCACAACTGCCCTATGTTGCCCGTCACACAGGTAAATACAGTCCCGTGTGGCTAAGTTGGTAGAGCATGGTGTTTGCAACGCCAGGGTTGTGGGTTCGATTCCCACGGGGGACCAGTACGGGAAGAAAAAAAATGTATGAAATGTATGCATTCACTACTGTAAGTCGCTCTGGATAAGAGCGTCTGCTAAATGACTAAAATGTAAATGTAAAAATGTGCCTTCAGAAAGTATTCACTTTTTCCAAATTTTGTTCAAAATGGTATTCAAATGGATTTAATTGCCATTTTTTGTCAACAATCTACACAAAATACTGTGTCAAAGTGGAAGAAAAATTCTAACATTTGAATAAAAAAAATAACAATAAAACACTATCTTGATTAGATAAGTATTCAACCCCGTGAGTCAATACATGTTAAAATCACATTTGGCAGCGATTACAGCTGTAATCGCATTCTCTGTAAGTCTCTGAGATTTGCACACCTGGATTGTACAACATTTGCAAAAAAAATGTTTTTATTCTTCAACCTCTGTCAAGATGATTGTTGATCATTGCTAGACAGCCATTTTCAAGTCTTGCCATAGATTTTCAAGCTGATTTTAAGTCAACTGTAGCCAGGCCACTCAGGAACATTCAATGTCGTCTTGATAAGCAACTCCAGTGTATACTTGGCCTTGTGTTTTAGGTTAATGTCCTGCTGAAAGGTGAATTTGTCTCCCAGTGTCTGTTGGAAAGCAGACTGAACCAGGTTTTCCTCCAGGATTTGACCTGTGCTAAGCTCTATTCTGTTTCTTTTTATTGCAAACAGGATGCATGTTTTGGAATATTTGTATTCTGTACAGGCTCCCTTTTCATTCTGTTAATTAGGTTAGTATTGTGGAGCAGCTACAATGTTGTTGATCCATCCTCAGTTTTTTCCTATCACTGCCATTAAACTCTGTAACTGCTTTAAAGTCACCATTGGCCTCATGGTGAAATCCCTGAGCGGTTTCCTTCCTCTCCAGCAAGTGAGTTAGGAAGGACGCCTGTATCTTTGTAGTGACTGGGTGTATTGATACAGCATCCAAAGTGTAATTAATAACCACCATGCTCAAAGGGATATTCAATGTCTGCTTTATTTGTATTTTTACCCATTTACCAATAGGTGCCCTTTGGAAGTTATTAGAAATCCTCCCTGGTCTTTGTGGTTGAATCTGTATTTGAAATTCACTACTCAACTGAGGGACCATACAATTATATGTATGTGTGGGGTACAGAGATGAGGTAGTCATTCAAAAATCATGTTAAACTCTAAATTATTGCACCGAATTCATGCAATTTATTATGTGACTTGTTAAGCAAATGTTTACTCCTGAACTTATTTAGGCTTGCCATAACAAAGGGGTTGAATACTTATTGACTTATTTAACAGGTTTGAAAAACATAGTTTAATCCATTTTAAATTTGGGCTGTAACACAACAAAATGTGGAAAATGTCAAGGGGTGTGAATACTTAATGAAGGCACTGTGTCAGCGGCAAAAAAAGGAATGGATCTAATGTAACAGAAATGAAGTACTTTCAGGATCATTAAACAGCTATTGATGGTTAGTTACCAAAACATTATTACATTGTGCTATTCAAATACTGCTCTCAGAAATGTCATTAAACATGTTGGTTAGGGCTGTGACAATTATGGGATTTTGGGTAACAATTAATTGCCATGGTTATTGTTGTAATTGCCATTTTTTGTGAAAAATGTTTTGAGCTTGTAATGTATTATAATACTGCATCTTTGAAAATTAGCTACGACATACCTAATGAATACAACACAGCTTTGGTGACACCCGTCTCAAAAACGAATGGTTATGACCTTTTAGAAAGGAAGTTTCTACTCCCGACCATGCCGTTTTTCTCGTAAAATGATTAGGCTACCAACTTTACCCACTTCATGTAAAAAATAATTAAAAACTGCTATGGGGTAAACTATATCTACTTGAAAATGAAGTTGAATCTCACCCCCTACTAATGTATTAAGTATAATGAAGAAAAATGTGAGTTCATGGTTATTGTCCAAAATTGTCAGTTACACTATTATACAATTATTGTGCCAGCTCTAATGTAGATTATTTTTGTTGTTGTTGCAGAGGTCACCAGTGGCATTATGGAGAGCAGAGATCCTAAGAGGATGAGAGTGGACAGGGAAGAAAAAGAACGTGGCACTTACACCTCCAAACACCATCTAGTCCAGTCCAGGCCCAACAATAATCTCCACCCCAACTCTTGTGGCAGTCCTAAAAATTCTCCCCAACTTGTGTATTCTTACAATGGTTCCTCACCCCTCTCACACAATAGCACTAACTCTTATCACACACCTGATATTTTGAGGAGACTGCCACCTCCTCTCAATCTCCTCCCCAACACCTCTCCATTCTCCAGCTATGGGGCACCTCAGAGGTCCCCACGCACACCAACGCCTCAGAACCTCAGTCAGGGTCAGAGGGCACCACACCCTCCAGAAGCCCTCAGATCTCCTCATATGGGGCCCCTCTCTCCCCCTCCTCCCTCCTCCCCTGGGACACTGGGGAGGGGAGGGCAGAGTCATCAACATGGTATCATCGTTGGGTCTCCCCTGTCCCCCTCATGTTCCCCCTCTCCCTCTGTGAGTATGAACTGCCCCTCTCCCCGCCAGCGCTCACGCCACCCGTCCGCCTCTTCCGCTAACTCTGAGCAGGGGGTGGGAGGGGTGGTGCTTGGTGGCTACCCCCCCAGAAGGATATCCTCTTCATCCTCACACTCTCCTATACCAGGGGGGTCCCCTATCCTCCATTTCTCAAAATACAAGCTTGAGGATATCTTAGAGCAGTTTAAGAACTCAGGCAACACTAGCACTAATAATCACATCCTTCACCCAAACTCACTGAGCAACCAAAACAATCCTCATATCCTCTCTCTAGCTCTTGAAAAGGTTGGGAGGCCCACAAAGGCACCTGCTTCTGCCTCAGGCATGGAGATCAGTGCTGGTCCTTCTGGTTTGCCTCTTGGACAGTTCTTGAACCACCAGAAGCAACCCCACCCAGCTTCTTTTCCTGCCAGTAGCCTCCTCTCGGCAGCAGCCAAGGCCCAGCTGGCCAGCCAGATGACTCACAACCAGAGCTCCAATTCGCGCAGCATCCTCAGCTCAGCCCTCTCTTTGGAGGTCTCGAGGGAGTCTCAGCAATTGAAGGTAACAAACAGCACTTTACACAACAGCCTTCCCTCAATCGCTAGGCCCCTGCCTGCAGCCTCCCCCCTGCTTTCCTTCTCCCAGCCCCTAGCCTCCAGTCCCCTTCACCTCTCCCGTACGGACCGGACATCCCACAGGAAGCGGCAGCGGCGTTCGCCCACAGTGCTCAGCATGCTGAAGGAGTCCCAGATGACTGGTCCCAGAACCCCCGGCGACGTGCTCAACCTCTCCTCGCACTCTCAACCCTCCTCTACCTCAGCCTCGCCCTACCCCGCCATGTTAGAGAACCACCTCCAGGCCCTAAGGCTCTCAGTCCGGCACTCTGGCACACTCGCAGGGCCCCAGAAGCAGCCTGACGGCGCCCTGGATTTCACAACAATCATGGCAGGGCAACCGGATCCCCCCACCCAGCCTCTCTCCGCTCTGCTTCACCTGCTCAGTGTGCAGAACGCTCAAGCCACTGGAGCCCAGCCCGGCTCTGGACACTGTGCAGGAGGCATGAGGCAGAGCCCCAGGCAGTCTCCTTCACCCTCCCATTTAAACATCAGACCATTCTCCATGCAGTCCCCCACTCATCACAGTACCACACAAGGCCCATCACAGCCCCTCTCTCCCTCTCAGTCAAAGTCCAGGCGAGGTAATGCACAGTCTCCGTCTCGACCACATACGAGGACCAGTCCCAAACAGAGACGGTCTCCCTCCATGGCCCTGTCCAACGCTCAGTCAGCACAATATCGCAGTAGCCCATCGCCAACCCCACACACCCCTAATAGGCTGTGGCAGGCCCAAAACCAACCTATGGATGCCACCACCATCCAGTCACCCATGGGCCAGGCCTTTCCTGAAGTCAATGAATCAATGGAGATGGAGAGCATGTCAACACTAGGCCCTGGTCTCAACAGCACCTCCACCTCCAACCATAGCAGCAGCGTCCCCAGCTACAGCAGCACCACCTCCCCCAGGCCCCTGGATCTCAGTAACCACATGCTGGCACTGCTGGCAGCCTCTTCCACCACACCTCTTGGGGAGGGGGGCCTGGACAGAACCACCGGCAACAACATTACAGGTGAGGATGAACCTTTTAAAATGTCTCTAACTAGGTGAAATCATGGAATATTGTATTGTCACTTACACCAGATAGGTGCAGTGAAATGTGTTGTTTTACAGGGTCAGCCGTAGTAGTATGGCTCCACTGGAGAAAATTAGGGTTAAGTACCTTGCTCAAGGGCACATCAACAGATTGTTTTACATTGTTGTCGCAGGTATTCAAACCAGCGACCTTTCAGTTACTGGCCCAACGTTCTAACCGCTAGGCTACCTGCAGCCATGGAAAATACACACATTTTTCATTAGACGTGTTAATAGTTGTTGAGTACTGTCTGTTTTGAAAAATAACCTTCCTCATGCCGTTAATCCTGGTTCTCTCCAATCCTCTCTAGGGGTGCAAGAGCCTCAGAGTGTTGATCATCAGGGCTCCACAGTGACCAAACCCCCAGGAGGCTGCAGCCCCCAGGCCCTGGGGGACTCCACTTGCTCCTTACCCCTGGCTGAAGCCTTCCCCTTCATGAGCCAGGAGCAGCTTCTCCAGCTTCTGTCTGCCACGGCCGGCCTGCCCTCCCTCCTGGACCCCACCATCCTGGGCTCTCTGCCCCTGGGCCTGTGGCTGGGTGGGCAGCAGGGTCACCTCCCCATCTCCAACACACCTCAGCAACACCATCAACTGCCCGATCAACAACTACTACAACAATCAGAACAACAACTACTTTTACAGCATGAACATCACCAAGAGCAACAGCAGAAACAACACCAGACTGCCCATCTGAACCACAACTTTCCATTTAGCTTATTCCCCTGTCTAATGGGAGGTCAGGGAGAGCTGCCTCTGAATCTCCTGGGCCTGTTGAACCCACTGCTACCCCCTTCTGCTGCCCCTACCCCAGGCCAGGAGTGTGATCTGGGGATGGGGGAGAAACTGGGCCTCCAGGCTCTCCTCATGGCCTCCCTGCTACTAGGCCAGCAGCAGACTGCCATGTTGCCCCTTTCTGGGCTTGGCCAGCTGAGCCTGGACCTCCCCTTCCGGCAGCACATCCCAGCCCTGTTGGACGGTTTGTCTCTGGATAAAGGGTCTGGACTCCTGGACTCGTCATCCCTCCCCGGCCCTGGGCTCCTTGAGGCTCTCCAGGGCCTGCTTCCCCCAGCCGATGGGTCCCTCCAGGCCCTGCAGTCGCTCCTGCTCTCCACCCCCCTGCCTCCCCCGGCCTTCCTCTCCCTCAGCCCTGATCTGCTAACTGCTGCCCTGGGCTCTACTGGCTTCCCGCCTGCCCCCCATCTCCCCCTAACACAGCAACCCCAACAACCCCCACCTCAGGTAGGTTCTCTCCCTTAGCCTGGTCCTCTACCCTGTAGTTTTCCCTTGTCAAATTGTTAACACTGTATCTCTATTAGAGATGTCAGTTTGATGTTTTGATCCTGTCTCCATCCAGGTCTCAGCTTCAGGCCATGATGGGGGGATGGCCACCCTAATCCCCCTGTCTGTCCAGGGAAAGGACAACCCTGTCCTCCACCAGTTACTGCCTACTCTCCTCAACCCAGGGGTTCTAGGTTAGTCACAGCAACATTCATTTACACTGCAAGAAATATCAAGGTTTTGTTGTCAATTACAAATGCGGAATCATAGTCTTTTCTATTACATTTCACTTTATGAATAGTGAATTATTTACAAACTTGGGGAACAGCTACAAAAAAGCAATATCTTGTACATTACCCACATATTGCTTAGAATGTCACCTTATCCCATTCACAAACTGTTTTAATGATGAACCATGTGTATTTGTAGGAGACCTGTCTGCTCTGACCAGCCTCCACAGTCTTCTGGGGCTAGGTGCAGGCCCTCTCTTCCTGCCCCCCGTACAGGCCTCTGCCCTGGGCATGCCTCTGCTCCAGGGCCCTGATGGGGCCATCAACCTCCTCAACAACATCCAGGTACTTGTTGTGTTCCACTTTTTTTTTTTTTTAAGAGTGGCGCAGTCCCACTCCTTTTGTACATTTTTTGATTTATTGAAGAGATGTAAAGTGTTGGAAAGGCTGAGGTAGGGGGAGTAAAATGCCAGTGTGACGAATTCAAACCCATGTGTGCCAGGATCAACGGCTTTAACCACTGGACCACACAGGCCACTGTTTTCCACTCCTGACACAAGCCTTGTCCTGTGATTTTGAAATATCTGTATCTTCCTTCTTCAGCTCAACATGGCACCACCCTCAGAGGGAGAAAAGCCAATCTCCTTACAGGAAACAGACAGCTCCGCCCCTCAGGAGGATATTCCAGCCAATCGGCTTACCCCAGAGGCTGCGCCCAGCCCCTGTCCTGCCCTGGCCCCCGTGTCCCAGCGTGGAGAGGGCTCCGTGGTGAGCGTCCTGGACCCCTACGCTTCCTTCATGGACACTATCTACACCTCCTTCCTCCAGGTCAGTGCTAAAGAGCAGGAAGCAGTTCAGTCTGGGGCGGATGCCTTCGGTGCCTTACCGCCCTCCTACCCTGAGGAGCGTCGTTCCCCCTCCGCTCTTCTCCCTCAGGCCAGTGCCCCCCTCTCCCTGAGCCCTCGGCAGGCCTGCACCCTGAGGAACCCGAACCTGTCCCGGCTCAATATGGAGGCAGCCCACTCCCCCGCTCAGGGCACCCCCAAACCCAGCAACGATGGCTCCACCACGCCCCCGCAGAACAAGTTGGAGTTCCCAGAGGGTCACACTAACCCTACTCTGCTTCCCATCTACCTGGAGGAAGCCAAGACGGACTCGTACAGCCAGGCTGTGTCAGATCGGCAGGGGGACAGACCCCAGGCAGGGGGGTACCAGAGTCCCAGAGACGGGAGCAGCTGCCCCAAGGAGGAGACTGGGGGTCTGCAGCACACGGAGCAGGGCAGGGTGAGTCTGGCTGTTGTTTCCTTTAGTTTCTTGTCATGATTTAAACAGTCATAAAGGATGCCTGAAACCATCTACCAAGGATGTCTTTCTTTTACCACTGCATGGCTAAAAATGCCATTTAGCCACAGCATTGCATATTGCATTACAAGCAGTGAAAGATTGTGATGTAATTTGTGCCTTATTGATTTCAGTGCCCTTTTTCCCTTTCAGAACCAAACTGCACAAATGGGAGGAGCCAGAAGAGGCAGGAAAAGGAAACAAACGTGAGCTCATTTTGATTCTCTACTTGAATCATTGATAACGATGAGCACCGATTTACTATTCTGCCCATCTTCTCGATGGCACTTATAACACTGCCACTTTTCCTTAGAACAATGAAATGTAATACCAGTGTAAATATACTGATTATTGTGTGTGTTTAAAAAAAAAATTCAGGCTACAGAATGTGCTAGAGGACTTCAGAGAACTGGATTCTCCAGCCCTAGAGGAAACTAAACCCAGGGTAAAACACTAGACCACCCCACAACCCTTAACTTCATTGGACCTATTATATCAGTGCGTGTTGCGTCATCTCAGTTTCTAACAGCAGTGCAGTTTGTCCCTTAGTGTCTGCCCTCCAGACTGCTAATGATGATGTGATGTGTGTCTGTGTTGTAGGTGGTGCTGCTGAAGCCTGAGAGGTCGGTCCGGGGCAGGAGGCGGCGGGGAGCCACGTCCCAGAGACAGTGACAGGAGCAGGTTCACCCCACCCCATCACTGCTTTATATTGTCCAAGCGCCCCCACTCTGTTTTTCAACTGCACTAATATATTGTCATGCCAACCTCTTACCTTTTTGAATGGGAGTGATCTAGATGAAAAAATGAAAAATAGTTTTGTGGATGCTTTCACTTAGGTCCTCTCTTAAGTCTGTGTGGTTGCTTGACGTTGTGATTGATTGAGATCCGTTATGATGTAAGTGTTAGAATTATGTCTACAAAAAAACTGCACTGTTTCTCAGTGTGTTTACTGTGAGTCAGGATAAGAATATCTACTTGAATGACCTACATTTGCGCTCTGTTAGAGATTGTATGATGTCTGTGTGGTTTGTGTACATTTGGGTGTTCAAGATGCTCAAGGTAGAAGTTGCCCCTGACCACAGATCTAGAATCAGATTACCTGGGGGTGTGTGTGTGTGTGTGTGTGTCACCAAGCAGATGAGTTAGCCAGCTAAGTGTACTGCCTAAATAATCTGAAGTCACATTTCAAGTTCATAAAGATAGATGTGAAATTGGCAAGACTCGACACTTCCGACAACCCACATTCAAGATAAGCTTTCTTATAGAACCTGCTCTATAGAACCTGCTCTATATGGTGGTCATGCTTTGTGATGCACCCCTCTGTATGTTCTCTGTGGTGTGTTTAGTAAATGATGCACATTTCAATTAGGTCCTTTCACAGGGGAATGGCTGATGGAAAAGTGTGAGATATGTGTGGGTTTTTAACTCAATGTATTTTTGGGTGGGATGTAGTTGTACTTTCTCTCGTTGTCCTTCAGATCGCTGTGCTATACACTATTACAGCCCAGTAATGCTGGGGTATCTTATTTAAATGAAAAGAAGCAGATTATGCAATTTCTACACTTGGAGATTTGTAAATATGTACAGTTAATGTGTTTTATTTTATATTGTTAGAGACAATGAATTGTGAATTTTCGGGGAATTGTAATTAAGTATTTTCTCATTCTACCCTTGCTTTCAATACTTATGTTAAAATAATATTAAATTGTTGACTGTAGCTTTCTTTTTATATGGGAGTCTTTTTTTATTTAATATTAAACTATTTACAGAAAATGTGCCTCCTTGTTTGATGTTGGCAGCTTAAATCTACTGAATTGTCTAGCCAGTAACCACCCTCTTATTTGCAAAATTATAAGTGTTGCATCAGTAGAAAGGACCACGAGCCCAAACTCAGCTTTTGATCAATAAATGTAATTCCTTTCCATCGTGAATGTGGTTAGCTTTACATTCCGGGAAGAATGCCTTCCTAGCAGAGAGAATAAACAATCCAAATGACAAACGTTCACAATTGAAAAAGCAACATAATTTACTTAAGTCTTCGTTGCATATGAAACCTTTCATTTATATATAGTTGAATCAAGCAGTTGATTCCATAAGACGACATAGCCGTACGTAAATGACGTGGTGATGCTGCTGATAGGCTACATCCGGTGTCTGGATGCTGATATAGATGCTGAGGCGGGTACCACTTTAAAGGGAAGAGACAGACCACGCCCTACGCTCCACACAGTAAAGCAGTCTCACCTTCAACCAGCCTGACCGACTGTGCCGCCATCTATCTGACAACGACACATCTCAGAAAAACATCCGTGACTACGTCCATCTTTCAAGATTTAGCCAGAGGAGGAATTTGGCAAAAAATCTATATATTCTTACAAGGATGTAACCCTTGCGATTTTAATTAGAATTTATATGCATGGCGTATTTTTGCTGCGACATGCTCGAAGAATCATTTTTGGCCTCTAAATTGTAGTTTATCTGTTGTCAACTGTCAAGCTTTACCTCTGAGTTGAAATATTGTTCTACCTTTAAGACATACGTTTAAGGACTTTTCTGGTTGCATCTTAGCAGATCGTTCATTCATTATTTTACGATCGACGGGCTGCAAATTGCTTTAATCTGATTCTCGATTAGTTTATTCCAAAAGCATCCATTGAATTTGCGCAATGGCCGATGTAACCTCAGAATGTAATATCAAAGTTTTGTGTCGCTTTCGCCCCCTGAATCAATCGGAGATTCTGCGTGGGGATCAATTTATCCCTAAATTTCAAGGAGATGACAGTGTCAACGTTGGGGTAAGACGCTTTGTTTCTCATATGCTCATTAATAAATAATTAACCTGTTATGTTTTCGTTTGGACTGCCAATAATAACAATGATTTGTGATTGAAATTAGGCCTACTTGATTATTTACAATCGGCTATGAATAACATACATGAAAACGGGTTGAAGATACTGCAGGCCTATTTGGATGATCTACCTAGCCTGCATATAATATTGCTTTGATTATCGGGGAGATGTTCAGGATAAAACATTCAGGCTGCTGTTATTCGTGTTGTAATGATTTGGTTCGTAGGTAATGGCAATGGTACATTAGATGTATGTACAGGGAATGTAGATACTGTAGGCCCCTGATCAATGCCAGTACATAAAACACAGTGTCGCTTAATCACTCCCCCTTCAGACAGGCCTACAAGTCTTTATGGGTCGATCCGGGCCAGCACAGAGTGGAATGAGAGGATGGATTCATTTAGAGTTTAGCTAAGGATGTTCATGGAAACCTTAGACTGACCTCTTCAGTCATAATTCTTAACAATGGGCCAAGAACCTGTTCTCTTATTGCACATGGAGGAGAGGATCAATATCATTCTACTGTTTAGAACTGATCCACTCTTCTCTGTGCCAGACTGACTGCCTCCCCGTGGACAATGATTTTGTCATGGGGATGCGTCTGTAGTGCTAGTGATCAGATACTTTTCTGTTTTTCTAAAAGGATTGACATTCAATATATTATAGGCCTACAATGCACGTTTGAATGATCCTCAATGCATTCTGAATGATTTCCATATTTGAAGACCTGCCGTGTTAAAATTCAGTCTGAGTCAAGCTCTTGGTTATGTGTCATCTGCTTCAGTCAATGATAGCCTATATGACATCATTTCCCAAAGGCTTACATGACTAGCATGTGGTGAAGAGACAAGCAGGGTTGCATTCAAGATCACATCACTGTGAAATGATTCTAAACCTTTTTGGTAGGCACTGAGCAGATGAAACACTCCAAGCTCTATCCTAGGACGTTTTGGAAACAGGATTATTTCTCTACGGTTTTGGTTTTGGTCCTTATTGTCTCTGACCTTTTTTCATCTGTCCCTTTAATTGATTCAGTGATTGACAAACATATATCGTCTATCACTATCCATAAATAAGGAACCAAGAACAAACTTGATTGCATTTCTATTGTTTGTTTGTTTGGCATATACACTATACATGAAATAACAATGCAAATTGGAAAGACAATTGGAAACAAGAAAATGTCCCTCATTATGTCTAGGCTATATCTTGCTTCATCTTGGTCTGTGTAGTTACAGCTACCATTTTTGGTTTACGAAATGGCCTAATGTCTTTGTGTCTCCCAGGGGCGGTCCTATGTGTTCGACCGGGTTTTTCCCACCAACACTACTCAGGAGCAGGTCTACAATGCCTGTGCTAAGCAAATTGTCAAGGGTAAGGACCAGATACTGTCAACAATGGCAGAACAACATCCACATGCAGTCTATGGAGGTGTATTAGAGAGATAAAAGAGAAATCGACATGGGGTTTTGACTCATCATTTGATTAAACCAGTCGGTGACATCACACAGTATTACTTGCTGCCGTTGTTTCCCATAACTGTGTTCATATTAAATGTTGTTGGTGTCTTCCTTATTTTCAGACTTGAAGGCCTGAAGAAATTCTTTCATTTGTATAATTTCCTCAAATTATCTTGGTTTCCCTCTGTTTATATAGATGTGCTGGGTGGATACAATGGCACTATTTTCGCATATGGACAGACTGCCTCTGGGAAGACTCACACCATGGAGGTACAGTGGGAGTCATTACAATGATGAAAAAAATGAATATACATAATCCAGTATTTTAAAATACTTTTTGTCTTCTGAAAAAGTGGTGATCTCGCATTATGAAATAACTCCATAAATCAGCATAAATATGGCTTCAGTTTGGTTTCAATCAAAATGTAATACCCCGGATCTTGCTTTGGGGGCATTTGTACCCCCTCTGGTAAACGTTTTTGGAAAAACACTGCTGGTAATATGAGGATTTTAAACACCAGAGACTGACTGCACCGTATGTCTTTATAGGGAAAACTGCATGACCCCAATCAGATGGGCATCATCCCCAGGATTGCAGAGGACATCTTCAACCATATCTTTGGCATGGATGAGAACCTGGAGTTCCACATTAAGGTTTGGATTCATCTCCATCTCCTCATCCAAATGTAGGATGATACCACAATGACTCAGTGGCATTAAGTATTGCTCTTACAATTAGCCACAGCATGTTTGACTTTTGATTGTGATTCTCTTCTCTTTCCTCTACTAAGGTTTCATATTTTGAAGTTTATATGGACAAAATTCGTGATCTCCTGGATGGTTTGTACACAGTTTACCGAAATGTTATATACCAAGTCCACATCCAATGGAAATGTTATATACCAAGTCCACATCCAATGGAAATGTTATATACCAAGTCCACATCCAATGGAAATGTTATATACCAAGTCCACATACAATGGAAATGTTATATACCAAGTCCACATCCAATGGAAATGTTATATACCAAGTCCACATCCAATGGAAATGTTATATACCAAGTCCACATCCAATGGAAATGTTATATACCAAGTCCACATCCAATGCCATTACTGAGCCAAATCTTCTTCAAAGACTGCCTCCTCTAAAGGTTATTTATTTATCTTGTAGTGACCAAGACTAACCTGGCTGTTCATGAGGATAAGAACAAGATCCCATATGTAAAGGTGGGTTTACCAAGGCCAACCATACCTAACTACCGCAACATCTGTTTAGAACTGTGCATTAGATTTTCCAATGAAAAAGGAGCATGCATATTCATTATTAACCATTTATTATCTCACTCCTCTGTCATCCCTGTCTCCCCCCTTCCCCACTCCCTCAGGGTTGCACTGAGCGCTTTGTGTCCAGCCCTGATGAGGTCATGGATGTCATTGACGAGGGGAAAAACAACCGCCATGTTGCCGTGACCAGTAAGCCTTCAGAATGTTTCATTCCACCACTATCCATCTAAGCAGAGAATCCAGTGCCATGTTTTTCTGCTAGCAGGAGAGTTGTATGGTTAGTGAAGTGTATGGTGACAGTTCAGCCTTGTGACTCATTATGGCTTATATAGCATCACTTCTTCCCACTTGTATAGATACAAGCAGTATCTCTACGTATATGGAGGACCTTCTCAATTACAAGGGTCCAACTGGGTGTCTGCTGGCTAATGTAATGCTGACTCACTGTAGCATAGTCATAACACTGTAATGGGCTCAGGTCTGCTGATAATGAGTTGGTACTATAAGATAGGAGCAGCTAAATAACATGAGCCTTTATTCTGGGCACTGTAGGTCGCATCAGGAGAATGACTCCGATATTGGTCCTATCCTGAAATGGTTTTTATAGAGTACATTGCGTACTCTCATTTGCATCGTATATCAGTGAGAAACTTGCATTATTGATCCAGACAAGCATTGATTCTGCCCATCAAAATAAACAAAACACACATAAATCCCTTAATACACTGTAGGCTTATTTTGTGCAAAAATGCTCATTCGACTCCATGTTGTTCTCTCTCCTCATAGACATGAATGAGCACAGCTCTCGCAGTCACAGCATCTTCCTGATCAACATCAAGCAGGAGCATACGGAGACGGAGCAGAAGCTGTGTGGGAAACTCTATCTGGTGGACTTGGCTGGTAGTGAGAAGGTAAGACCTGTCTGTCTGTCTGCCTGTCTGGTTTACCTGGCTGGGCTAAGGTGAGAGAGACTATGGGCCACTAAAGCCATTTCTCCTCTGCATACGCCATTGTAGCAGCATCGGCAGCAGCATTTCTCAGAACTAAGAGATGATGTATGGAGCTATGTCCACAAGGACACTGGCAGATTTTAGTGACCTTTCCATGGGTCATTAAGTCACAGTCAGTAATTCAGTTTCTCCATCTCTCCCTCTCTCTGTTTCTCTCTGTTTCTCTCTGTTTCTCTCTCTCGCTCTCTGTCTCTCTCTGGCTCTCTCTCTCTCTCTCTCAGGTCAGCAAAACCGGTGCTGCGGGCGCCGTCCTTGATGAGGCCAAAAACATCAATAAGTCTCTGTCCGCTCTGGGCAACGTGATATCTGCTCTGGCTGAAGGGACGGTGAGTCCAGTACACAGCCGTCCACCTTACTTATCATTCATCCCAGCACCTCCAGCACCTCCACACATCCATCCGTATCAACTTACTGCACATTCATCTCCAAGCCACCATGCCAACCCAACCTATGGACCTGCTAAGGAAAGTTCACAACTCTCAGTGCCAACCCATCTGAGGCCTAGTCAATGCCAACTCACTACTCACCACACACACCAATGCCAACCTTCTCCTGGCCTTACTCTGCCAGCAAGGTTAACTAAATGCTGCATTTGTACTCCTACTTCCCTGTCTCTTCCTCACTTTATCTCTTCTTCCTCTGTTTTATTGGGCAGAAAACTCACGTGCCGTACCGTGACAGCAAGATGACCCGTATCCTGCAGGACTCTCTGGGGGGAAACTGCAGGACCACCATGTTCATCTGCTGCTCCCCCTCCAGCTACAACGATGCCGAAACCAAATCCACCCTGATGTTCGGACAACGGTAACAAACCCTCAGCCCACTCTGTCTTCTCCCTACACTGATAATGTGCTCATTTAGCAGGTTCTACACTCTGTCTTCTCCCTACACTGATAATGTGCTCATTTAGCAGGTTCTACACTCTGTCTTCTCCCTACACTGATAATGTGCTCATTTAGCAGGTTCTACACTCTGTCTTCTCCCTACACTGATAATGTGCTCATTTAGCAGGTTCTACACTCTGTCTTCTCCCTACACTGATAATGTGCTCATTTAGCAGGTTCTACACTCTGTCTTCTCCCTACACTGATAATGTGCTCATTTAGCAGGTTCTACACTCTGTCTTCTCCCTACACTGATAATGTACTAATTTAGCAGGTTCTACACTCTGCTCACAGTTCCACTCAAACACGGTCAATGTGTTATCATGTCCGTAGTCAAAGGATTTTGAATACAGTATTTCCTAAAACCGTATTCATAATCTATTGCTCCAGAATAAATATACAGTATATACTGTATAAACCTGTATTATATTATCCCCACTATAATGAATACAATCTGTGACTGCATCATTATGGCATTAACCCTCATTCGCTCTACCTTCACAGTGCTAAGACCATCAGGAACACGGCGTCCGTCAACCTGGAGCTGACGGCCGATCAGTGGAAGAGGAAGTACGAAAAGGAGAAGGAGAAGAACAAGACCATGAAGGAGACCATCCAGAGGCTGGAGGCTGAGCTCAACCGCTGGAGGAACGGTTAGACTTACTGAGAGATAAAAGAGTTTACTGGAGTGAAACATTCTATAGGTCATAATTACATTCCTAGTTTATTACATTTGATTCTTCTTAATTACAGTTTTTTTCCACAATGTTGATTCATTTACAGTCTTAATATACTTTGCCTTGCAAAATGCTTGCCTTGCATATTCTTGATACGCCTATAACTCTGTTTACCTAAGGATGGGAACAAGGCACATTGTGTCAGCACACTTATGTTCCAGGAAAAAGCTTGTCTTAGCTTCTCCAGACAGATGAACAGGAAGACCATTCTCTTAAGAGCTGACATAGGCTGCTGACCCATCATCTCCTTTCTCCATCCTCTCCACTCTTCATGCTCCTTCAGGGGAGAACGTTCCTGAGACGGAGAGGACCACTGCTGACGTGGTGCGTCTGGAGTCGGTGGAGGAGCGGAGCCCCATGATGATCCTGGACAACGACACCTCCTCCATCGTGGTGCGCATCTCCGAGGAGGAGCGTCAGAAATACGAGGAGGAGATCCGCAAGCTCTACAAGCAGCTGGACGACAAGGTTAGTGCCTGTTCAAACACACACACACACATACACACACACTCATTGGGGGGTATGGAGATATACACATGCACACACTGTATACAAAAAAACAAAGTAGATCAGTATCCTTTAAAACAAACAGTACAGTGTCCTCAATTCATTTCCACCAGTAGCCCGAGTGACCATAGTGTGTGTGTGTGTGTGTGTGTCTCCACAGGATGATGAGATCAACCTGCAGTGTCAGTTGGTTGAGAAACTGAAGGAGCAGATGCTGGATCAGGATGAGGTGAACTCTCTCAGACACACTCTGTTCCCCTCTCTGTCTGTATCTCTGTCTGTATCTCTGTTCCCCTCTCTGTCTGTATCTCTGTTCCCCTCTCTGTCTGTATCTCTGTTCCCCTCTCTGTCTGTATCTCTGTTCCCCTCTCTGTCTGTATCTCTGTTCCCCTCTCTGTCTGTATCTCTGTTCTCCTCTCTGTCTGTATCTCTGTCTGTATCTCTGTTCTCCTCTCTGTCTGTATCTCTGTTCCCCTCTCTGTCTGTATCTCTGTTCTCCTCTCTGTCTGTATCTATGTTCTCCTCTCTGTCTGTATCTCTGTTCTCCTCTCTGTCTGTATCTATGTTCTCCTCTCTGTCTGTATCTCTGTTCTCCTCTCTGTCTGTATCTCTGTTCCCCTCTCTGTCTGTATCTCTGTTCTCCTCTCTGTCTGTATCTCTGTTCTCCTCTCTGTCTGTATCTCTGTTCTCCTCTCTGTCTGTATCTATGTTCTCCTCTCTGTCTGTATCTCTGTTCTCCTCTCTGTCTGTATCTCTGTCTGTATCTCTGTTCCCCTCTCTGTCTGTATCTCTGTCTGTATCTCTGTTCCCCTCTCTGTCTGTATCTCTGTTCACTTCTCTGTCTGTATCTCTGTCTGTATCTCTGTTCCCCTCTCTATCTGTATCTCTGTTCTCCTCTCTGTCTGTATCTCTGTTCACTTCTCTGTCTGTATCTCTGTTCCCCTCTGTCTGTATCTCTGTCTGTATCTCTGTTCCCCTCTCTGTCTGTATCTCTGTTCCCCTCTCTGTCTGTATCTCTGTTCACTTCTCTGTCTGTATCTGTCTGTATCTCTGTTCCCCTCTCTATCTGTATCTCTGTTCTCCTCTCTGTCTGTATCTCTGTTCACTTCTCTGTCTGTATCTCTGTTCCCCTCTGTCTGTATCTCTGTCTGTATCTCTGTTCTCCTCTCTGTCTGTATCTCTGTCTGTATCTCTGTTCTCCTCTCTGTCTGTATCTCTGTTCCCCTCTCTGTCTGTGTCTCTGTCTGTATCTCTGTTCCCCTCTCTGTCTGTATCTCTGTTCTCCTCTCTGTCTGTATCTCCGTCTGTATCTCTGTTCCCCTCTCTGTCTGTATCTCTGTTCCTCTATCTGTCTGTATCTCTGTTCCCCACTCTGTCTGTATCTCTGTTCCTCTCTCTGTCTGTATCTTTTTCCCCTCTCTGTCTGTATCTCTGTTCCCTTCTCTGTCTGTATCTATGTTCTCCTCTCTGTCTATATCTCTGTATCTCTGTTCCCCTCTCTGTCTGTATCTCTGTATCTCTGTCTGTATCTCTGTCTGTATCTCTGTTCCCCTCTCTGTCTGTATCTCTGTCTGTATCTCTGTTCCCCTCTCTGTCTGTATCTCTGTCTGAATCTCTGTCTGTATCTCTGTCCAGGCATCTCTTGGCCACGCGAAGGTCTTCTTCACAAATGTATTGTGATACAAATCTTGATTATCCTGAATCTAAACATGTTGGTAATATAGGTAGTATATAGTGCTGTTTGTGTTAGAGACACTAGGGGGAGTGGTGGTAGGGGTGACGTCTAAGGGGGATTCAAAGTCAGTGCATGTGCACTAGGTCTATACAGAAAGTAGTAGAATTATAACCAAGCAAACAAATAGCCTGGAATCCTCTCCATATCCTACCCAATATATGTGATAATCTGATAAATTTGACTGTATAAGCCATTTCCTACCCTTTCAGTTAGCCGGCAAATCTCTTTCAATAGATCAGTTGTCATAGCAGCAGGGATGACTCCCAGGCCATCTGTGTGTGCCTTGTGTGTGGTTGTGTGTGTGTACTGTGTGTGGTTGTGTACTGTATATGTACTGTGTGTGAATATTACTTATATTGTGTGTTGTCTGTATACTGTGTTCCTACATATGATCATGTTTGTGAGGCTGTGTTTATGTGATCGTTATCACTCGCGCTCTCTCCAGCTGCTGGCATCTTCTCGAGGGGATGGGGACAAGGTGCAGGCAGAGCTGGGTCGTCTGCAGGTGGAGAGCAGCTGTGCCAAGACAGAGGTGAAGGAGGTGCTGCAGGCCCTGGAGGAGCTGGCCATCAACTACGACCAGAAGAGCCAGGAGGTGGAGGAGAAGGGCCTGCAGAACCAGCTGCTGGCCGACCAGTTGGCCCAGAAGATGGTGGGTCAGCAGGGCATAGAAATACATGCCATAGAGTGGACACAAAGTCTACTATGAACTTCTATAAAGTCTTGTATGAAGTCTTTATGGATTCTTTGCTCTACTTGAACTTACCAGAGGTCTGCCAACGTGATGGCATTACTGAGCTGACATTTTTGCACAAGTAAATCTGTAGCCTATGTCTCTCGTTTATTCCATTCATCCCTCTCCTTCCTTCCTGTCTGCTGTGCAGGCCAGTCTGATGGAGCTGGAGGCGGAGCTATCCCATATGCAGGAAGTGAGTGGTCAGCAGAGGAAGCGCATCGCTGACGTCCTCAACGGCCTGATGAGGGACCTAAGTGAGTTCAGCACCATTGTGGGCAACGGGGAGATCAAGCTGGTGAGTTAATTACATCTCATACTGCTCTCCTCTGGAACTGCTAAGAGGTAGAACAATTAGGTAGATTAGTAGCAGAGGAGGTTGGTGAGGGAAGGACAGCTCATAATAATGATGGAATGGAGTGAATGGAATGGTATCAAACACATCGAAAACCAGGTGTTTGATGTGTTTGAGACGATTCCATACATTATGTTCCAGCCATTACAATGAACCCGTCCTCCCCATTTATAGTGCCACCAGCCACCACTGATGGGCAGAGAGAGAGGTTTTGTATACAGTATACTCTTCAGCTTAGGAGCCACCGCTCCATCTTTAAAATCCACCCTGTCCGCCCCCTCTCTCATCCCTGCATCTCTCTCCCTCTGTGTACCTTTCTTTCAATCCCTCGCCCTCATTTTCTCTAATCTGTCATTCTCTCTCTCTCTCTCTCTCTCTCTCTCTCTCTCTCTCTCTCTCTCTCTCTCTCTCTCTCTCTCTCTCTCTCTGCTGTAGCCGGTGGAGATCAGCGGGGCGATCGAGGAGGAGTTCACGGTGGCCCGTCTCTACATCAGTAAGATCAAGTCGGAGGTCAAGTCCATGGTGAAGCGCTGTCGCCAGCTGGAGAACCTGCAGCTGGAGTGTCATCGCAAGATGGAGGAGACGGGCCGCGAGCTCTCCTCCTGCCAGCTCCTCATCTCACAGGTCAGCCTCCAGCTCTACTGGGCACCTCAGTATCAACATCACAACTTGCTAGAATGACGATACTATACACAGCATATGTATAGAAATACATAGGGTATGTTGATACCGTGTATACATACAGTAGATACACTTTACCACTGCACACTATGAAAACATTCTTCCCTCATGTCATTGACAAACTTTAGAGACTTTGTACATTTTCTAAACTGTATAGATGGGAGTGTAGTGTGTCACGTCAGCTGAGTGACTCTGTTTTGGGTGTTCGCAGCATGAAGCGAAGATCCGGTCTTTGACGGAGTACATGCAGAGTGTAGAGCTAAAGAAGAGGATGCTGGAGGAGAGCCACGACTCCCTCAGCGAGGAGCTGGCCAAGCTGCAGGACCCAGGTAACACACCTGTACACACCCTCCACCCTCACTTCAGCCAAGCTGCAGGACCCAGGTAACACATCACTATATACCTGTAACACACCTGTACACACCCTCCACCCTCACATCAGCCAGGCTACAGGACCCAGGTAACACACCTGTACACACCCTCCACCCTCACATCAGCCAGACTGATGGACCCAGGTAACACACCTGTACACACCCTCCACCCTCACATCAGCCAGGCTACACGATCCAGGTAACACACCTGTACACACCCTCCACCCTCACATCAGCCAGGCTACAGGACCCAGGTAACACACCTGTACACACCCTCCACCCTCACATCAGCCAGGCTGATGGACCCAGGTAACACACCTGTACACACCTTCCACTCTCACATCAGCCAGGCTGATGGACCCAGGTAACACACCTGTACACACCCTCCACCCTCACATCAGCCAGGCTGATGGACCCAGGTAACACACCTGTACACACCTTCCACTCTCACATCAGCCAGGCTGATGGACCCAGGTAACACACCTGTACACACCCTCCACCCTCACATCAGCCAGGCTACAGGACCCAGGTAACACACCTGTACACACCCTCCACCCTCACATCAGCCAGGCTGATGGACCCAGGTAACACACCTGTACACACCTTCCACTCTCACATCAGCCAGGCTGATGGACCCAGGTAACACACCTGTACACACCCTCCACCCTCACATCAGCCAGGCTACAGGACCCAGGTAACACACCTGTACACACCCTCCACCCTCACATCAGCCAGGCTACAGGACCCAGGTAACACACCTGTACACACCCTCCACCCTCACATCAGCCAGGCTGATGGACCCAGGTAACACACCTGTACACACCCTCCACCCTCACATCAGCCAGGCTACAGGACCCAGGTAACACACCTGTACACACCCTCCACCCTCACATCAGCCAGGCTACAGGACCCAGGTAACACACCTGTACACACCTTCCACCCTCACATCAGCCAGGCTACAGGACCCAGGTAACACACCTGTACACACCCTCCACCCTCACATCAGCCAGGCTACAGGACCCAGGTGGGAAAACACATCTTATAGATCTCTTTCTATGTTACAGATAACTCTCTGCTTGAAGAGAAGGATGGAGAGAAGGGTGAGACCGAGGAGGGTAATGTCAAGGTAAACATGGATTCCAATCATGCTAATTATGTCACCCAGTAATGACTGAAATGAAATGAAACCGGCAGTGTGATTTTCCTCATTGTTTGGTGGTTCAGAAGGTTCCTCGGCAGCAGGGGGAGGAGTCCCACCGTGGTCTGCACCACATGCAGATGGCCCGTCTCCGGGATGAGATCAACGAGAAGCAGAGGATCATCGATGACCTCACTGAGTCAGTGTCATCAGAACTACTGGAAGCCTCTACATTTATGTGCCATTGATGAGATAAAACAAAACAATGATGAAAACATTCACTTCAATTTTAAAAACCTTCAACATTCAACCTTTTGTCTCTCTCTCTCTTATTAAACATGATATTATCTGTGTCTCTCTCTCTCAGTCATAACCAGAAGCTGCAGATTGAGTTGGCTCAGGTGCTTGCCGACTTTGACCGTCTGAAGAGCGTGGACAGCAGCAAGAGCGAGCGGCTGGAGGAGCTGTCGTAAGTCTGAACATACACACACATAAACACACACACACACACACTGACACAATGTGAACTCACTTCACAGTTGAACAAAGTTAAGAAATGTGTTCTGATTTTGATGTTGCTGATGAGGATGTGTTTCCTCTTCCTGTCAGATTTCTACATGAGCGCCATGAGCAGACCAAGCAGGATCTCAAAGGGCTGGAGGAGACTGTTGTGAGTGGCCCTCTCTCTCTTACCCTCCTTTCTTCCTCTTTCTCTCCCTCATTCCCGCTATATCCCTTTTCTTGCCCCATCTCCCTCTTCCTTCTCTCTCTGCTTTAACTCCTCTTTTCTGCACCTTCTCCCTCTTTTTCCTTATTTGACTTATTTTCTTCTACATCTTTGTTTTTCAGGCCCGGGAGCTCCAGACCCTCCACAACCTGCGCAAGCTGTTCGTTCAAGACCTCACGTCGCGGGTTAAAAAAGTGAGTGAGAGATGGAGAAAGAAAGACAGAATATAACCCTATTAATCACTATGAAGGGTACGAAACCCCCCTTTCCTCTCTCTCTCTGTTCCTCCTTTCTTTCTTACACAGAGTTCCGAAATGGAACCTGATGATAGTGGGGGGTCTTGCACCCAGAAACAGAAGATTTCCTTTCTTGAGAATAACCTGGACCAGCTTACAAAGGTTCACAAACAGGTGAGAGCCTCACAGGATAGTTGTGTTGTCTGACTTGTTTTGATAAAGTAAAACCTAACTAGAAACTTCTCTCCAGCTCTAAGTGTGAACACCTCACAACCTAGCATCGTCCCTTTCCCCCTTGCACAGTCAACTCTCTACCCTTCCCACTGGGCACAGATATCAATTCGACGTCTGTTCCACATTGGTTCAATGTCATTTAGTTGAAATGATGAGGAAACAACGTCGATTCAACCAGTTTGTGCACAGTGGGTTGGCTCGTCTTGGCTCTGTTCCACTCACTCTTTTTTCACCTCTTGTCCTTGTGCTGTTTTGTGTGTGTGGGCATGGATGTGTGTTTGTGTGTGTGTCTGTTTCATGGGTTTCTGTTGTTGTTGCTGTTGTTATTGTTGTTGTGTGCGTTGAGAGCACACCCTGCAGGTGATGGAGTGTTACGGACAGGTACAGGACCTCGCTTCTCCTTCGCCTCCATGCATCCCTTTTTCTTCTGTATATTTTCAACCTCAAATTTCCCTCTGCTTTGGGCACTATCCATTAGGCTTCTAAAGGGACACAAACGGCTTGATGCTTCCTTAACACTTTTTCTTTGCATGCAATTTTTTTAATGAATCTGAGAGATGTTTGAAAGAGAAAAAGAGTGAGTCGTATGTGAATGTATGTGCTCGTGTGATGCAATACTCACAAAGATGTTGTCACGTGTTATCTGACTGTTTTTTAGCTGTTTTAGTCTGGCATGAACCAAAAGAGGAGGAAAGGTTTCACAGTATATTTACTAGACGTCGACCGATTATGATTTTTCAACGCTGATAGTGATTATTGTAGGACCAAAAAAAGTCGATACCGATTAATCGGCCGATGAAATATTTTTTTACATTTATTTATTTCTAATAATGACAATTACAACAACACTGAACAATACTGAATTTTAACTTAATATAATACATCAATAAAATCAATTTAGCCTCAAATAAATAATGAAACATGTTCAATTTGATTTAAATAATGCAATAACAAAGTGTTGGAGAAGAAAGTAAAAGTGCAGTATGTGCCATGTAAAAAAGCTAACGTTTAAGTTCCTTGCTCAGAACATGAGAACATATGAAAGCTGGTGGTTCCTTTTAACATGAGTCTTCAATATTCCCAGGTAAGAAGTTTTAGGTTGTAGTTATTATAGGAATTATAGGACTATTTCTCTCTCTACCATTTGTATTTCATATACCTTTGACTATTGGATGTTCTTATAGGCACTATAGTATTGCCAGTGTAACAGTATAACTTCCCTCCCTCTCCTCGCCCCTACCTGGGCTCGAACCAGGGACACATCGACAACAGCCACCCTCGAAGCAGCGTTACCCATCGCTCCACAAAAGCCGCGGCCCTTGCAGAGCAAGGGGAACAACTACTTCAACGTCTCAGAGCGAGTGACGTCACCGATTGAAACACTATTAGAGCGCACCCCGCTAACTAGCTAGTCATTTCACATCGGTTACACCAGCCTAATCTCGGGAGTTGATAGGCTTGAAGTCATAAACAGCACAATGCTTGAAGCACAGCGAAGAGCTGCTGGCAAATGCACAAAAGTGCTGTTTGAATGCTTACGAGCCTGCTGCTGCCTACCACCGCTCCGTCAGACTGCTCTATCAAATATCAAATCATAGACTTAATTATAACATAATAACACACAGAAATACGAGCCTTAGGTCATCAATATGGTCAAATCCGGAAACTATCATTTCGAAAACAAAACGTTTATTCTTTCAGTGAATACAGAACCGTTCCGTATTTTATCTAACGGGTGGCATCCCTAAGTCTAAATATTGCTGTTACATTGCACAAAGTTCAATGTTATGTCATAATTATGTACAATTCTGGCAAATTAATTACGGTCTTTGTTCGGAAGAAATGGTCTTCACACAGTTCATAACGAGCCAGGCGGCCCAAACTGCTGCATATACCCTGACTCTGCTTGCACAGAACGCAAGAGAAGTGACACAATTTCCCTAGTTAAAAGAAATTCATGTTAGCAGGCAATATTAACTAAATATGCAGGTTTAAAAATATATACTTGTGTATTGATTTTAAAGAAAGGCATTGATGTTTATGGTTAGGTACACATTGGTGCAACGACAGTGCTTTTTTCGCAAATGCGCTTGTTAAATCATCACTCGTTTGTCGAAGTAGGCTGTGATTCAATGAGAAATTAACAGGCACCGCATCGATTATATGCAACGCAGGACAAGCTAGATAAACTTGTAATATCATCAACTATGTGTAGTTAACTAGTGATTATGTTAAGATTGATTGTTTTTTACAAGGTAAGTTTAATGCTAGCTAGCAACTTACCTTGGCTTATTGCTGCACTCGCGTAAAAGGTAGTCAGCCTGCCATGCAGTCTCCTTGTGGAGTGCAATGTAATCGGCCACAATCGGTGTCCAAAAATGCTGATTACCGATTGTTATGAAAACTTGAAATCGGCCCTAATTAATCGGCCATTCCGATTAATCGGTCGACCTCTAATATTTACCTTTGAATGATATCATGATTTTATGCTAAGGGGTATGAGAGAAGAAACATTTAAATTCAAAATACTTATGTTATACAAGATATTCAGGGGACACAAAAACATTCAAAGGAAACTTGCTCATGTGGGTAAATTTAGCATTTAGACACACCTACTCATTCAAGGGTTTTTCTTTATTTTTTACTATTTTTAAACGCATAGTTTTATGCCAAGGTCAGTATCCAGTCTCCTCTCCTTCCCTATTGTTAATACAATCTCTATTTCTCCTTATTACCCAGTCTCATCCCACCCCTCTCTTACCTTATCCATCCTTGATCAATAAATATTCCGGCAAGAAATCTTTCTTCCCTTGTGTCACTCTTATTTCTTCTCACTTCCTCTATTTTCTCTCTCTCTCTTTCTTTCTGTATTTCTCTGTAGCTGGTTCGTGACAATGCAGATCTGCGTTGTGAGCTTCCAAAGTTGGAGAAACGTCTTCGGTCTACTGCTGAGAGAGTTAAGGCCCTGGAGACGGCACTGAGGGACGCCAAGGAGGGCGCCATGATCGACAGGCGTCGCTACCAGCAGGAAGTGGACCGCATCAAAGACGCCATGAGAACCAAGAACAATCTGAGACGCCCCCATGCTGCACAGATCGGTAGCGCACCCACTGCAAATACAGTTCTACTGACTGTGCTGATGTGTTCTCTGTTTATGGATGGAGAGCTTCATAGACAGTCATTGATAAATAGAATAAATGATCGGAATGACACAGAACATTTTGAAGATAAAATAGGTGCTTAGACATGGGTCAAATATAGCTATTTTAAGTAACAGTTGGTATATATATATATATATATATATGTTTTTTTAAAAACATAATTTACCTCTGTATTGTAATATTGATTGATTGGCCTCTGTGTTATCCTGCAGCCAAACCAGTGCGACCGAAGCAGCTGCCAGTGTGCTCTCCTACCAACCCGTTCTACACACATGTGAGTGAGCCGGCCAACACCTATAGTAAAGCCCTGTTCCAGAGTGCCATCACAGAACAGACCACCGTACCGAACTCTCAGCTCAGCTCCGTCCAGACAAATATGTGAGTCCCATCTCACACACTCATATTTATATAGATCAATCCTTTAAGTCAATTTAGCTTTGAATAGTTTACTTGCATTGGTGTGTTATTAGACTCAGGAGTGACTGTGTTCTATTATCTTTGTTAAGCAGAGTGTGCACAGGACTGGGCTACAGAGCAGTCAATCCCACAGACATGCTCGAGTCCTACCCACTCAACATAGACAGGGATAACGGTGAGTCCCAGAGCCATACAGTTCACCCACACCAACAGTTCTGGTTTACTGTATATTACATTATACAGTGGTTAAAAGCTTGTAATGAAGTAATTGAATGTCAGAAAAAATCTAGTAAAAGGTTTAGACACACCTACTCATTCAAGGGTTTTTCTTTATTTTTTACTATTTTCTACATTGTAGAATAATAGTGAAGACATTAAAACTCTACAATAACACATGCGTTTGAGCCAATCAGTTGTGTTGTGACAAGGTAGGGGTGATAATCAGAAGATAGCCCTATTTGTTAAATGACCAAGTCCATATTATGGCAAGAACAGCTCAAATAAGCAAAGAGAAACGACAGTCCATCATTACTTTAAGACATGAAGGTCAGTCAATCAGGAAAATGTTAAGAACTTTGAAAGTTTCAAGTGCAGTCGCAAAAACCACCAAGCGCTATGATGAAACTGGCTCTCATGAGGACCGCCACAGGAAAGGAAGACCCAGAGTTACCTCTGCTGCAGAGGATTACCAGCCTCAGAAGTTATCAGCCTCAGAAATTGCAGCCCAAATAAATGCTTCACAGAGTTCATATAACAGACACATCTCAACATCAACTGCCCACCAGAGGAGCTAAATTACTTCTATGCTCTTCTAACACTGAAACATGCATGAGAGCATCAGCTGTTCCGGAGGACTGTGTGATCACGATCTCCGTAGCCGATGTGAGTAAGACCTTTAAACAGGTCAACATTCACAAGGCCGCAGGGCCATATGGATTACCAGGACGTGTACTCCGAGCATGCGCTGACCAACTGGCAAGAGTCTTCACTGACATTTTCAATCTGTCCCTGACTGAGTCTGTAATACCAACATGTTTCAAGCATGTGCCCAAGAACCCTAAGGTAACCTGCCTAAATGACTACCGACCCGTAGCACTCACGTCTGTAGCCATGAAGTGCTTTGAAAGGCTGGTCATGGCTCACATCAACACCATTATCCCAGAAACCCTAGACCCACTCCAATTTGCATACAGCCCCAACAGATCCACAGATGAGGCAATGTCTATTGCACTCAACACTGCCCTTTCCCACCTGGACAAAAGGAACACCTATGTGAGAATGCTATTCATTGACTACAGCTCAGCGTTCAAAACCATAGTGCCCTCAAAGCTCATCACTAAGCTAAGGACCATGGGACTAAACACCTCCCTCTGCAACTGGATTCTGGACTTCCTGACAGGCCACCCCCAGGTGGGAAGGGTAGGTAACAACACATCCGCCACGCTGATCCTAAACACAGGGGCCCCTCAGGGGTGCGTCCTGTACTCCCTGAACACTCATGACTGCATGGCCAGGCACGACTCCAACACCATCATCAACTTTGCCGATGACACAACAGTGGTAGGCCAGATCACCGACAATGACACAGCCTATAGGGAGGAGGTCAGAGACCTGGTCGGGTGGTGCCAGGACAACAACCTCTCCCTCAACGTGATCAAGACAAAGGAGATGATTGTGGACTACAGGAAAAGGATGACCGAGCACGCGCCTATTCTCATCGATGGGGCTGTAGTGGAGCAGGTTAAGAGCTTCAAGTTCCTTGGTGTCCACATCTCCAACAAACTATCATGGTCCAAACACACTAAGACAGTCGTGAAGAGGGCACGACAAAGCCTATTCCCAGGAGACTGAAAAGATTTGGCATTGGTCCTCAGATCCTCCAAAGTTTCTACAGCTGCACCATCGAGAGCATCCTGACTGGTTGCATCACTGCCTGGTATGGCAACTGCTCGGCCTCCAACCGCAAGGCACTACAGAGGGTAGTGCGTACGGCCCAGTACATCACTGGGGCCAAGCTTCCTGCCATCCAGGACCTCTATACCAGGCGGTGTCAAAGGAAGGCCCTAAAAATTGTCAAAGACTCCAGCCACCCTAGTCATAGACTGTTCTCTCTGCTACCGCACGGCAAGCTGTACCGGAGCACCAAGTCTAGATCCAAAAGGCTTCTTAACAGCTTCTACCCCCAAGCCATAAGACTCCTGAACAGCTAATCAAAGGTCTACCAGACCCCTCTTTTACGCTGCTGCTACTGTCTGTTTATTATCTATGCATAGTCACTTTAACTCTACCTACATGTACATATTACCTCAACTACCTCGACTATCCGGTGCCCCCACACATTGACTCTGTACCAGTACCCCCTGTATATAGCCTCGCTATTGTTATTTTACTGCTGCTGTTTAATTATTTGTTACTTTTATTTTCTACTTATCTATTTTTTTTACTTAACAGTTATTTTTCTTAAAACTGCATTGTTTGTTAAGGGCTTGTAAGTAAGCATTTCACTGTTGTATTCGGCGCATGTGACAAATTTATTTGTTCAGAGGAGACAGCATGAATCAGGCCTTCATGGTCAAATTGCTACAAAGAAACCACTACTAGAGGACACCAATAAGAAGAAGAGACTTGCTTGGGCCAAGATACACGAGCAATGGGCAATAGACCGGTGGAAATCTGTCCTTTGGCCTGATGAGTCCAAATTTGAGTCCAACCGCCGTGTCTATGTGAGATACAGAGTAGGTGAATGGATGATCTCTGCATGTGTGGTTCCCACCGTGAAGCATGTAAGAGGAGGTGTGATGGTGTGGGAGTGCTTTTCTGGTGACACTGTCAGTGATGTATTTAAAATTCAAGGCACACTTAACCAGCATGGCTACCACAGCATTCTGCAGTGATACGCAATCCCATCTGGTTTGCGCTTAGTGGGACTATCATTTGTTTTTCAACAGAACAATGACCCAACACACCTCCAGGCTGTGTAAGGGCTATTTGACAAAGAAAGGGAGTGATGGAGTGCTTCATCAGATGACCTGGCCTCCACAATCACCCGACCTCAACACAATATTTTTATTTTATTTTTTTATTTTACCTTTATTTAACTAGGCAAGTCAGTTAATAACCTCTTACATCTAGACGTTCCGCTAGCGGAACACCTGCTCCAATATCCAATGATGGGTGTGGCGCAAAATACAAAGTCCTCGAAAATCCGAAAACTTAAATTTTTCAAACATATGACTATTTTACACCATTTTAAAGACAAGACTCTCCTTTATCTAACCACACTGTCCGATTTCAAAAAGGCTTTACAGTGAAAGCAAAACATTAGATTATGTCAGCAGAGTACCCAGCCAGAAATAATCAGACACCCATTTTTCAAGCTAGCATATAATGTCACATAAACCCAAACCACAGCTAAATGCAGCACTAACCTTTGATGATCTTCATCAGATGACACTCCTAGGACATTATGTTATACAATACATGCATGTTTTGTTCAATCAAGTTCATATTTATATCAAAAACCAGCTTTTTACATTAGCATGTGACGTTCAGAACTAGCATTCCCACCGAACACTTCCGGTGAATTTACTAAATTACTCACGATAAACGTTCACAAAAAACATAACAATTATTTTAAGAATTATAGATACAGAACTCCTTTATGCAATCTCGGTGTCAGATTTTAAAATAGCTTTTCGGTGAAAGCACATTTTGCAATATTCTGAGTAGATAGCTCGCCATCACGGGCTAGCTATTTTGACACCCACCAAGTTTGGTATTCACCAAACTCAGATTTACTAAAAGAAAAATTGGATTACCTTTGCTGTTCTTCGTCAGAATGCACTCCCAGGACTTCTACTTCAATAACAAATGTTGGTTTGGTTCCAAATAATCCATAGTTATATCCAAATAGCGGCGTTTTGTTCGTGCGTTCAAGACACTATCCGAAGGGTAAAGAAGGGTGACGCGCCCGGCGCGTTTCGTGACAAAAAATGTCAAAATATTCCATTACCGTACTTCGAAGCATGTCAAACGCTGTTTAAAATCAATTTTTATGCGATATTTCTCGTAAAAAAGCGATAATATTCCGACCGGGAGTCGTTGTTTTCGTTCAAAGACTGAAAATGTAAACATGGAGTCGTCGCATGCACGCGCGCACCCAGTCTCATTGTTCTCTGATCGACCACTTACCAAATGCGCTACTGTTTTTCAGCCATGGCCTGCAAAGTCATCATTCAACGTTCTGGCGCCTTCTGAGAGCCTATGGGAGCGTTAGAAAATGTCACGTTACAGCAGAGATCACCTGTTTTGGATGGAGATGATCAAGAAGGCCAAGAAATGGTCAGAGAGGGCGCTTCCTGTTTGGAATCTTCTCAGGTTTTGGCCTGACAAATGAGTACTGTTATACTCACAGACACCATTCAAACAGTTTTAGAAACTTTGGAGTGTTTTCTATCCAAAGCTAATAATTATATACATATTCTAGTTTCGGGGCAGGAGTAATAATCAGATTAAATCGGGTACGTTTTTTATCCGGCCGTGAAAATACTGCCCCCTATCCATAAAAAGTTAAGAACAAATTCTTATTTACAATGATGGCCTAGGAACAGTGGGTTAACTGCCTTTTTACCTTATCAGCTACGGGATTCGATCGAGCAACCTTTCGTTTACTAGTCCAATGCTCTAACCACTAGGCTACCTGCCACCCCAATTGCTAACCATCTTTAGCAATTGAGATGGTTCGGGATGAGTTGGACCGCAGAGTGAAGGAAAAGCAGCAAACAAGTGCTCAGCATATGTGGGAACTCCTTCAAGACTGTTGGAAAAGCATTCCTCATGAAGCTGGTTGAGAGAATGCCAAGAGTGTGCAAAGCTGTCATCAAGGCAAAGGGTGGCTACTTTGAAGTACTTTGTTTCACACTTTTTTGGTTACTACATGATTCCATATGTGTTATTTCATAGTTTTGATGTCTTCGCTATTATTCTAGAATGTAGAAAATAGTAAAAAATGAAGAAAACCCCTTGAATGAGTAGGTGTTCAAACTTTTGACTGGTAATGTATATACAGTGTATTTGAAAAGTATTCAGACCCCTTGACTTTTTCCATGTTTTGTTACTTTACAGCCTTATTCCCCCATGAACCTACATACAATACCCCATAATGACAAAGCAAAAACAGGTTTTTATAAATTTCAGCAAATGTATATAAAAAAAATATATATCACATTTACATAAATATTCAGACCCTTTATTCAGTACTTTGTTGAAGCACCTTTGGCAGTGATTACAGCCTAAATTATTCTTGGGTATGACGCTACAAGCTTGGCACACCTGTATTTGGGGAGTTTCTCCCATTCGTCTCTGCAGATCCTCTCAAGCTCTGTCAGGTTGGATAGGGAGCGTCGCTGCACAGCTATTTTCAGGTCTCTCCAGAGATGCTCAAATTGGGTTCAAGTCCGGGTTCTGGCTGGGCTACTCAAGGACATTTAGAGACTTATCCCGAAGCCACTCCTGTGTTGTCTTGGCTGTGTGCTTAGGGTCATTGTCCTGTTGGAAGGTGAACCTTCGCCCCAGTATGAGGTCCTGAGCGCTCTGGAGCAGGTTTTCATCAAGGGTTACTCTATACTTTACTCTATTAATCTTTCCCTCGATCCTAACTAGTCCCCCAGTCCCTGCCGCTGAAAAACATCCCCACTGTATGATGCTGCAACCCTTACGCTTGTCTTTTGGCAAACTCCAAGCGGCCTGTCATGTGCCTTCTACTGAGGAGCGGCTTCCGTCTGGCCACTCTACCATGATTGGTGGAGTGCTGCAGAGATGGTTATCCTTCTGGAAGGTTCTCCAATCTCTACAGAGGTACTCTGGAGCTCTGTCAGAGTGACCATCAGGTTCTTGGTAACCTCCCTGACCAAGGCCCCTCTCCCCCGATTGCTCAGTTTGGCCGGGGGGCCAACTCTAGGAAGAGTCTTGGTGGTTCTAAACTTCTTCCATTTAAGAATGATGGAGGCCACTGTGTTCTTGGGGACCTTCAATGCTGCAGACATTTTTTGGTACCCTTCCCCAGGTCTGTGTCACGACACAATCCTGTATCTGAGCTCTACGGACAATTCCTTCGAACTCATGGCTTGGTTTTTGCTCTGACATGCACTATCAACTGTGGGACTTTATATAGACAGGCATGTATCTTTCCAAATCATGTCCAATCAATTGAATTTACCACAGGTGGACTCCAAGTTGTAGAAACGTATTAAGGATGATCAATGGAAACAGGATGCACCCAAGCTCAATTTCGAGTCTCATAGCAAAGGGTCAGAATACTTATGTAAATAAGGTGTTGCTGTTAATGATATTTAATACAGTTGCTAGAATAAAAAAAAGATTGCTGAGGATTTAATTTTTTAAATCCATTTTAGAATAAGGCTGTAACGTAACAAAATGTGGAAGAAGTGGATGGGTCTGAATACTTTCCGAAGGCACTGTACAGTATATACACACTAATCCTAACTATTCCCTGTTATGTTCATGAACAGGAAACACCGTAGACATCAATGACAACAGGTAAGCACATCAGCCTCTCAATTGTATATTGTAAAAGCATTACAAAGAGACTAATATTACTCCCACTTCTACCTCTGTTACTCTATTATTACTACTACTACCAGTGCTACTTCTCCCACTCTACAGTACTGAACAGTATAGTGTGTGTCTGCAGGAGTGATGGGCACTGTGGCAGTGAGGTGGAGGACCCAGGCAGACTGTACATCATTCAGCAGGAGACAGCTGCAAGTTAATACCATGGTAACTAACGCGTACACACACAGGCGCACGCACACACACATTTTAACTCTCTCATCACACGCATTGTTTACATTCACAACAAATGATGAATTGAATATACATGTTGAAGGATGAATTCCTACTCCTTGCATGAAACGCATCTCCTAACGACCTATTTCCTTTCCTTTCCACAGATGACCAAATACTGTATTCAGGACTGCTCCCATATATTTGCATGCAGCCGTCTAGCTTCCCTCCCCTTGCACCCATACATGGCCACTGATTCTCCCCTGTAGTCCCAAGCTCAGCCCCATGCTCCCAATGGCGACCACCCTCACACTCCTGTGATTAGAACACATCGTAATGTATACTCCTGTAGAGGTATTGACCAGCACTGTTTCTGTGTATGTACAGTTCCACTTTACTCGACAGTGGCATCATAATGCTGACCTATAGCACCGTCATGACCATGCCCTGGCGCCTCTCCTATAAGACGTTATGCCAGCCTACAACAAAGGATCTCACTCTGCATGTTGCCCAGCTAGCTGAGTAGCCAACTAAATCTGTGCATGTTTCATGACAGTGTTACTCAATTTGCTATAAACTGTCATGAACCACCACGGTGGTATTGACAGATGTCATGTAGAGTTTATGATGCTGTTGTATTAGCTGTATGATGTCATTGTCCAGTCAGTACTGAGGCATGTGGAACTCAGCCATGCCCTATGCCCTTTAGAGTCTAACCCAGCCTTAATAATAATGACAGCTGATTTCACATGATCATAACATGCAGTCATGTGTGTACATATATATAAGTACAGTATCTGTGTATTTACTACCTCTAGATCTACTGATACAACTTATCAACTCATCATTATTCCAACATGTTGTTATATTAGTGAATTGTAAGGCAGTGAAGGGAGCTGTTATGTCCTGTCAACTGATTTGTTTGTACAAAGATTCCTCCTTAACATCATGAAGTAAGGTATGATGTTATTGATGAGATAGTCACATCTCTATTTTAAAATGGTGCCCCTTCTACCTGCTCTGTGTATTCTGTTATAGAGCACAACATCATGCCAACATTTCCCAACCCCTATAAAAAAAAAAACATTATTCAATATACCACAAAACACCTTCTGGACGTGTTTTTAAACTGCTTCCAACCAGCTGCCATCAGTATGGGGTTTGAAAACATTTTATTTGATTGTAACAGTGGCATGTTAGTAATGGCAGCTGACCAATGCGAACTTTACATGGTCCTGTGCTCTGCTGTGTTTTCTCAGTCAGAATCCTGATCAACCAATCGGGACAGAGAAAACCAGCAGCTGCTGGAGCTGTGATTGGGAGACCAAGGTCTTTTGACAAGTACTGTACAGTAGAGAGTTGGTTCACTAACTAGCCGGACTGTACAGTGTTGACTTCAGGTCTATCTAACAGACACTATGACCTACATTTTGGCCTACTAATGACTGAAACCTACAGCACCTCAGGATCTCTGATTGATAACAGTGTGTTGTGGGGCCAGGGCCACCTATATCTTTCAAATCTTTTTAGCAACATAATTGCTAATTACTGAAGGAAGTGATGAGATAAAGTAACAGTTTGAAAAACTCATTATCCCTTCCACTTGGATAAATTAAAGACTGAATTATTTCAAACCAGGCCTGCCCCCAACGATTATTTAGATTCCCATTTGAGGTCATTTTTGGATGTAACAAGTTTGAGAAATTGTACCAGATATTCAACTGTCTGACTTTAGCATATCTAAAATATGTGATAATATTGTTAATCTTGTAAGTATAACAGCATATCATTATGTAGTAAAATGAAAAAATTACACACATAATATTACTTTATTAGGGAATAATGTGTACTGTATGTATTTATATATTTCTGTAGGCCTATATGCTCATTATGTGATTCATTGTGCGACATGCATATTTTTGTATATACTCATTCAAATATGTGAATCATTATGTTGTAGTTGGCAGAAATAAACCCTTACAGAAATAAGTTAATTGAAGACAATCATGTCCAAAGAATCATTGTGTTGTGAAAACTTTTGGACTGTGTATTGTGTGAGCGAAGACTGTCCGAATGGTTACTGAGTGAGTGCACAATACAGGGCATTGACTTTTTCCACATTTTGTTACGTTACAGCCTTATTCTAAAATGGATTAAACTGTTTTTCTTCCTCATCAATCTACACACAATATTAGAAAATGTAGCAAATGTATAAAAATTAAATCAATTAAATATCACATTTACATAAGTATTCAGACCCTTTACTCATTACTTTGTTGAAACACCTTTGGCAGCGATTACAGCTTTGAGTCTTCTTGGGTATGACCCTACAAGCTTGACACACCTGTATTTGGGGAGTTTCTTCCATTCTTCTCTGCAGATCCTCTCAAGCTCTGTCAGGTTGGATGGGGAGTGTCGTTGCACAGCTATTTTCAGGTCTCTCCAGAGATGTTCGATCGGGTTCAAGTCCGGGTTCTGGCTGGGCCACTCAAGGACATTCAAAGACTTGTCCCGAAGCCACTCCTGTGGTGTCTTGGCTGTGTGCTTAGGGTCATTATCCTGTTGGAAGGTGAAACTTCACCCCAGTCTGAGGTCCTGAGTAAATAAGGTATTTCTGTTTTTTATTTGTAACATATTTCGCTTTGTCATTATGGGGTATTGTGTATAGATTGGGGAAAAAATGAATTTAATACATTTTAAAATAAGGCTGTAACGTAACAAAATGTGAAATAAGTCAAGGGGTCAATACTTTCCGAATGCACTGTATGCGCTGGGAATATACACTGAGTGTACAAAACATTAAAGACACCTTCCTAATATTTAGGTGCACCTTTGCCCTCAGAACAGCCTCAATTCATCAGGGCATGGACTCTACGAGGTGTCAAAAGTGTTCCACAGGGATGCTGGCCCATGTTGACTCAGTTGTGTCAAGTTGGCTGGATGTCCTTTGGTTGGTGGACCATTCTTGATACACACTTGATACACGCGCTGCAGTTCTTGACACAAACTGGTGCGCCTGGCACCTACTACCATACCCTGTTCAAAGGCATTTAAATCTTTTGTCTTGCCCATTCACCCTCTGAATGGCACACAATTGTCTCAAAGCTTAAAAATACGGTCCCTCTTTAAATGACGTTCAGCTTATAAAGCCTTCATATACACTACATAAATGTGTTACAAATCATCTATAACCTTATATCATTTTTAATAAAGGGTTCATAAATGTGGCATACTTGTGTGACATAACCACCAATGTCAAATGTGACATAACCCACTATGTCAAATATGACATAAACCTGTGCTTTATAAAGGGTGGCATAAGTACCGCTTAATAAAGGCCTTATGGATCATATTATATTGAGGCTTCACAAAGCATTTATAACCCTGTTATGTGTCTTGGTAGGGCATTGCAAGGCCAGGATATTGGGTTCAATTCCCGGGACCACCCATACGTAAAAATGTATTCCCACATGACTGTAAGTCGCGTTGGATAAAAGCATCTGCAAAATTGTATATATAATATTATATTTCGCTAAAACACTTCTAGGATGGCCCAACCTCTTTACCTCTTAGGTGCATAATCAATATTGGACCTGACCTCAACTTCCCCCAAAATGCTGTGCTGAAGGATGACACAAACTTTATAGTACAGCAATAAATGCTTACTTCTGTTTGATTTTAGATTTTTGAGTGTATTTTCCCATTAATTCAGTGAGCATGCCCTGCACTGTTGTTTGGTTAGCGGATTGTCTGTAGTGTGGTAAGCGCACATGTGATGTGATTCGGCAACCAATGGAATGGGTGGAGTAAAAGTCCAGCAACACTCCCTATTATTCAGAGACCCATGAAATGACACCATATTTACACTCTACAGACCCTACTCAGTATTCCCTACAATACGTACTGCTGTACCCAGAATAGTTCTTGATCTAACCCAATCTGTATTCTATATACAGTGATTCGCATAGGCAGCATTTATTTGACCTTGGAACATGTTTTAAAACCCAAATATAATGCAAATGTCACTTAAATATGAACAAATAGGAATCATTGTTAATGTTTAGACAATTCTTTTTTCATATCATCAATGGTTATTGACACTTTTCTACTATTATGTGGAGGTCTTCTATTTAGAACATTTCTGTAATTCCGTGACCCAGAAGTACTTTTTTGTGTGTTGCTGACGAGATACTTGTCATCGTCGTGTGTTTAGGTGGCAGGGATGTCAGGCGCAGGAGAAACCAACTTGGTATCACTGGAGATGTTTTAATAAAATAATAAACAAACAACGAACTCCAAAACCAAAATGTACATAAAATAACATGGGCAACAACCCGTAGCTCACTACTACAAAATACACGACACAAAATAACATACAAACAACTCGGACAAGGACATGAGGGGAAACAGAGGGTACAACAACTTCAATACACAACAGGTAATGAATGGGATTGGAACCAGGTGTGTGTGAAAACAAGACAAAACCAATTGATAATGAAACATGGATCAGTGATAGCTAGAAGACCGGTGGCGTCGACCGCCGAGCACCACTCGAACAAGGAGGGGCATCGACTTCGGCAGAAGTCGTGACAATACTGATCATGTGATGAATTCGCCAATCAAATGCCCCACTTGTGCTGCCACTGGACAGCGAAACAAGTTAAGCTTTATTTATTTTAATTCGTTTGTAGTAGTTACAGTTCAAGTCGGAAGTTTACATACACCTTAGCCAAATACATTTAAACTCAGTTTTTCACAATTCCTGACATTTAATCCTACTAAACATTCCCTGTCTTAGATCAGCTAGGATCACCATTTTATTTTAAGAATGTGAAATGTTAGAATAATAGTAGAGAGAATGATTTATTTCAGCTTTTATTTCTTTCATCACATTCCCAGCGGGTCAGAAGTTTACAAACACTCAATTAGTATTTGGTAGCATTGCCTTTAAATTTTTTAACTTGGGTCAAATGCTTCAGGTAGCCTTCCACAAGCTTCCCACAATAAGTTGGGTGAATTTTGGCCCATTCCGCCTGACAGAGCTGGTGTAACTGAGTCAGGTTTGTAGGCCTCCTTGCTCGCACACGCTTTTTCAGTTCTGCCCACAAATTCTCTATGGGATTGAGGTCAGGGCTTTGTGATGGCCACTCCAATACCTTGACTTTGTTGTTCTTAAGCCATATTGCCACAACTTTGGAAGTATGCTTGGGGTCATTGTCCATTTGGAAGACCCATTTGCGACCAAGCTTTAACCTCTCTGGGGTATGTGGGACGCCAGCGTCCCACCTGCGGGACACACTATTCAACAGCCAGTGAACTAGCAGGGCGGCAAATTCAAAACCACAAAAATCTCATAATTCAAATTTTTCAAACATACAACTATTATATCCCATTTTAAAGATGCACTTCTCGTTAATCCAACCACATTGTCCGATTTCAAAAAGGCTTTACGGCGAAAGCATAACATTAGATTATGTTAGGACAGCACCTAAACAAGAAAAACCACACAGCCATTTTCCAAGCAAGGAGAGGCATCACAAAAACCAGAAATACAGCTAAAATGAATCACTAACCTTTGATGATCTTCATCAGATGGCACTCATAGGACTTCATGTTACACAATACATGTATGTGTTGCTCGATAAAGTTCATATTTATATCCAAAAAACCCATTTTATATTGGCGTGTAATGTTCAGAAATGTTTTGCCTCCCAAAACTTCCGCTGAATGAGCACATCAATTTACAGAAATACTAATCATAAACGTTGATAAAATATTCAACAGTTATTTAAAGAATTATAGATACACTTCTCCTTAATGCAACCGCTGTGTCAGATTTCAAAAAATCTTTACAGCGAAAGCAAATTTTGCAATAATATGAGTACAGCGTTCAGACACGAAACCAAGCCCGCCATTTTGTGGAGTCAACAAAACTCAGAAATAATATTATAAATATTCACTTACCTTTGATGATCTTCATCAGAATGCGCTCCCAGGAATCCCAGGTCCACAATAAATGTTTGTTTTGTTCGATAAAGTCTATCATTTATGTCCAAATACCTCCTTTTGTTTGCGCGTTCAGTCCACTACTCCAAATGCAGGAAGCGCGTGCAAATGTCACGACGAAAAGTCAAAAAAAGTTATATTTACGTTCGTAGAAATATGTCAAACGATGAATAGCATCAATCTTTAGGACGTTTTTAACATAAATCTTCAGTAATATTCCAACCGGACAATTCCAATGTCTTCAGAAAAGAAAAAGAACACAGCTAACTCTCACGTGAGCGTCCGCCTCTGAGCTCATGTCATTTTCTCACTCATCAACTTCCAGGCCCTCTTGTTCACTCCATATTAACAGTAGAAGGATGAAACAACGTTCTAAAGACTGTTGACATCTAGTGGAAGCCTTAAGAAGTGCAAAATGAAACCTAAGTCACTGTATACTGGATAGGGAATCACTTGAAAAACTACAAGCCTCAGATTTCCAGATTTCTTGTTGGATTTTTCTCTGGGTTTTGCCTGCCATATGAGTTCTGTTATACTCACAGACATCATTCAAACAGTTTTAGAAACTTCAGAGTGTTTTCTATCCTGAGTAGCAGGCAGTTTAATTTGGGCACGCCTTTCATCCGGACGTCAAAATACTGCCCCCTACCCTAGAGAAGTTAACTTCCTGACTGATGTCTTGAGATGTTGCTCCAATATATCCACATAATTTTCCTTCTCATGATGCCATCTCCTTCCTGAGCGGTATGACGGCTGCGTGGTCCCATGGTGTTTATACTTGCGTACTATTGTTTGTACAGATGACCGTGGTACCTTCAGGCATTTGGAAATTGCTCCCAAGGATGAACCAGACTTGTGGAGGTCTACAATATTTTTTCTGAGGTCTTGGTTGATTTCTTTAGATTTTCCCATGATGTCAAGCAAAGAGACACTGAGTTTGAAGGTAGGCCTTGAAATACATCCACAGGTACACCTCCAATAGACTCAAATTATGTCAATTAGCCTATCAGAAGCTTCTAAAGCCATGACATCATTTTCTGGAATTTTCCAAGCTGTTTAAAGGCACAGTCAACTTAGTGTATGTAAACTTCTGACCCACTGGAATTGTGATACAGTGAATTATAAGTGAAATAATCTGTCTGTAAACAATTGTTGGAAAAATTACTTGTGTCATTCACAAACCGACTTGCCAAAACTATAGTTGGTTAACAAGAAATTTGTGGAGTGGTTGAAAAACAAGTTTTAATGACTCCAAACTAAGTGCATGTAAACTTCCAACTTCAACTGTAAGTGTTGAGTTAGATTACACAATGTAGTTACCTCAATCATTATTTCAAATAATTTTGGTGACTTCACAGCAATTGTGTGAAGATGAAATGTAGCTAGCTAGCAGGTTCTGCTAAATACAAATCCCCTAGATACAACCATGTCTCAGTCACATCATGAGATTTGTAAATGAAAGAGGAATATAATATTACGAATTGAATTGAGTTTTCCATCTTTCCATTTAGAGTTTATGGTGCAGTACAGAAACTCCCTTATCCAGATGGTGTGTCACGGTCGTCGTTGGTTAAGGAGGACCAAAACGCAGCAGGTATGTGTAAGCTCATCTCGACGTTTATTAACTCAGAATGAACGTACAAAAATAACAAACAAGAGAACGAACAACAAACAGTCTTACAAGGCTAAACACAGAACAATCTCCCACAAACACACAGACAAACACACCCAACTAATATAGGACTTCCAATCAAAGGCAACACCACACAGCTGCCTTCAATTGGAAGTCCACCCCAATTAACTCAACATAGAAACAGACTACCTAGACTAAACATAGAATACATGAATCTCAAACAGTGCCCAAAAACTCCCGGAATACTAAATCAAATGCCCTTACTACAAAACCACCACCCTGAACCACATAAAACAAATACCCTCTGCCACGTCCTGACCAAACTACAATAACAATTAACCCTTATACTGGCCAGGACGTGACATGGTGTAACAAAGGAATTTCCTAACAGACCTGCTAACTTTCTTTGATGTTACTTTTAAGGGTGGAACCAACATGCAGTACCTGCAGCAGGAAGAGAGGCAAGAACCAATTTCATTTCTGGACTTTTTGAAACTTCATGTATTTGTTTTAAAATGGACAGATAAAAGGAAATGTATGGTTTAAACATGTCTTTAATGTTTATTTGTTTAAGCTGTTAGTGATCATTCCCTAAGTGTTAATACATTAGTGTTTACATAATCCTTTATGTATGTGCTATGAATGACCAAAGGTGTCTGACTATATAGTAAGTACAGCATCATATGATACAAGGCATTTAGGTATAAGTTCTTTATGACCAAAGGGGTCTGACTTTAAATGAAGTACAGTGTCATGCAGTACAGTCTTTATGGATGTGTTATGAATGACTGAATGTGTCTCACTTCAAAGTAAGTATTACAGGACACTACATAAAGTTTCAGTAAATTGGTTATTAACGTTCTGATGATTTATGAAGGTTTTCTCATGATCCACAGTTTACTGTAGGGTGTGAGAGGTATTTAAATTAGTTAATGGAATTGCAAAGCTTGCATTTGTGTTAGTGTCTGTGTGTCAGAACCAAGATGATTTGGAGTAGTCCAAGCTGAGACTACAGCACCAGGTATTTCTCTTTTTTTCCCATGCTGGAGACCAGAGCTTGATTAAAACCTGTTACAATGGTGCCAACATTTTGTGGCTGATCTTTCAGCGGGGGAGTGGGTGAATGTATTAAAGACCTGACTGGGCCCAGCACCACGCGGTATGGATAGTTTTTGTAGCGTGCGTGTTTGTGTACTGAGGAACATGCAACTTAGTTCCAGATGAAAGACATTTTCAATTTCTTTAGGTTGGAGGCATTCATCAAGATAAGTATTTCTTGGTGTAACGTCGTCTCCAGGCTATTGCACACACATAACATACAGTATAAGCCTGGGATATCAACCATTCAAAGTCGGCCTTAGTGGGTGTGCCATAGAATTCTATAGGAGTGACCTTACTGAGTAGAATGTTTGTCATCGTCACTACGTAACACAGTCAAAAAGTCATAATTATTGCTAAACCCTGCCCATTTCCACAATTGATCTTCTTAAAATTGTATTTGAAACCTAACCCTAACTAATGAAGGCCAACTTTGATGCGTTGGTCCATCAGAAATACCGCGCACTTGGGGGAATGAGATTAGGTGTAATGTGACTAACATGACATCACTTTAGAGTGTATCCTTCCTTCAGCACAATATGTCGGCCTTTATAAAGCACACGTTTATATCATATTCGACATTGTGACTCATGTCACATTTGACATTGGTGATTATGTCACACAGTTATGCCACATTTATCAACCCTTTATAAAGCATGACATACGGTTATAGATGCTTTGTAACACATTTATTTAGTGCTTATGAAGGTATTATGAAGGCTTTATGAAGCCTTTATAAGCTGAACGTAGTTTAAAGCGAGACCAAAAATGATTCTTCACTCAAAAATGAAGGAAAACTAACATCCGGAGGACCTATCATCCTTTCACTCCCTCCTCTCTACCTTCTCTTCCTCTGTATCTGCTGCTAAAGCCACTTTCAACCGGTCTAAATTTCAAGCTTCGGCCTCTAACCCTAGGAAACTCTTTTCCACCTTCTCCTCCATTCTTAATCCTCCACCCCGTCCCCCTCCCTCCTCCCTCTCTGTGGACGACTTTGTCAACCACTTTGAAAAAAAGGTTGACAACATCCGCTACTCATTCACTCAGTCTATTGAGTAAACTGGTCTCACTCACACATAACTACCCTTCGCCTTGACCTCTTTCTCCCCTCTCTCTCCAGATGACATCCTGCGACTAGTGAGGTCTGGCCACCCGTCAACCTGCCAGCTCGACCCCATTCTCTCCACCCTTCTCCAGACCATCTCTGGAGACCTTCTCCCATTCCTCACTTCCCTCATCAACTCAGCCCTGACCTCTGGCTGCGTTCCCTCTGACTTCAAAATGGTTCGAGTTGCTCCCCTCCTCAAGAAACCAACTCTCGACTCATCTGACGTCAAAAACTATAGATCTGTATCCCTTCTTTCTTTTCTTTCCAAAACACTTGAACGTGCTTTCTCTGATCAACTTTATTGTTATCTCTCTCAGAACAATCTTCTTGACCCTAACCAGTCAAGAAGATTCAAGTGTGTTTTCACCACGTACTCTCACTACTGGTGTCCCCTAGGGGTCGGTTCCAGGCCATCTCCTCTTCTCTCTATACACCAAGTAATTTGGCTCTGTCATATCCTCACATGGTCTCTCCAATCATTGCTATGCGTATGACACTCAACTACTTTTCTCTTTCCCTCCTTCTGACACCCAGGTGGCGACACGCATCTCTGCGTGCCTGGCAAATATCTCCACTTGGATGTCGGCCCATCACCTCAAGCTCAACCTCGACAAGACGGAACTGCTCTTCCTCCCGGGGAAGGCCTGCCCACTCAAAGACCTCTCCGTCACGGTTGACAACTCCACAGTGTTGCCCTCCCAGAGTGCAAAGAACCTTGGTGTGACCTGAGACAACACCTAGTCGTTCTCTGTATACATCAAAGCAGTGACCCGCTCCTGCAGGTTCATGCTCTACAACATCCATAGAGTATGACCCTACCTCACACAGGAAGCGAAGCAGGTCCTAATCCAGGCACTTGTCCTCTCCTGTCTGGACTACTGCAACTCACTGTTGGCAGGGCTCCCTGCGAGTGACAATTAAACCCCTGCAACTTATCCAGAACGCTGCAGCCAACCTGGTTTTCAACCTTCCCAAGTTCTCTCATGTCACCCCGCTCCTCCGCACACTCCTCTGGCTTCCAGTCGAAGCTTACATCCACTGCAAGACCATGGTGCTTACCTACGGAGCAGCAAGAGGAACTACCCCTCCCTACCTTCAGGCTATGCTCAAACCCTACACCACAACCCAAGCACTGTTCTGCCACCTCAGGTCTCTTGGGGTGGGAGGGCAGCTCCCGCTCAGCCCAGTCCAAGCTTTTCTCTGTCCTGGCACCCCCAATGGTGGAACCAGCTTCCCCATGAAGCTAGAACAGCAGAGTCTGACTCTACTGACTCTACTTATAGCTACGTTATTGAGGAATCGTGTACTTTCTATGCCTCTGATATGTGCTTGTCCCACCTAGCTATCTTAAGATGAATGCACTAACTGTAAGTCGCTCTGGATAAATTACTTAAACGTAAATGTGTAGTGTGAGTGTACATACACCTTTTGTTGTGCAAAGGTATATGGTGGATATTGTGTGCGACTGTGAGTGAATTATTTGTTGTAGTCACTATGCTACTGCTGCTACAACTGCTCTACACGCAGTCTTCACCTGCTGGTGCGCAAACAGAAAAAAAGTGAATTCTCAGAACTGCTCTGGAAAGCCAGATACACTTCTAATAGGGTTTTCAGGAAGCAGCTAAAGACTCCTAGTAGGCTTCCGCATGTGTTAACATACTGTAGGAATCAACCCATGTCCAGTCCTGATACCAAAGCAAACAAAGAGGGAAAGTCTTATGGAAGGGGAGAGGAAACCCCTCTCATCAAGGTTTTTTAAATGATGTGGCTATGTGAATGGATTCACTGGACGCCTCTTCCCGACAGCTCAACAACTGTACCTTCTGCGCATGTGCTTGTTCAGCTGTCCTGTGACGCCACTGAAAACTACAGTGTGGGAGTAAATGAGGCATGGAGCATGGGGCTGGAGTGAAAGTATTATTTATTGGATGACGTTTGAGTATGTGACAGACTGGATCCCTTCAGTAGATCATCTCCCATCTCCCTATGCATCAACACATCTCCTCTAGCAAGCATGCAGCTATCCCCCACTCATCCTGAGACAGAGAAGAGATGAGAACACACTCAATAACTCAAACTTTAGTTTAGCTTGTCTTTAGACATTTGTGCTGGGTGCACTACACACAGAGGACAGAAGTCAGTTTCCTGTGCCTTGCTCTCTTAACATCCAATATCCCTGTAATAAAACACAGAGGTTGATTTGGCCCTCTGGGACTCAATAAGTGCAGTGGCTTATCCCGTTCACCAGTGATGGAAAAAAAGTACCCAATTGTCATACTTGAGGAAAAGTAAAGATACCTTAATAGAAAATGACTCAAGTAAAAGTGAAATTCCTCCAGTAAAATACTACTTGAGTAAAAAGTCTAAAAGTATTTGGTTTTAAATATACTTAAGTATCAAAAATAAATGTAATTGCTAAAATAAAACTAGTATCAAAGTATCAAAAGTAAAAGTATAAATATTTTTCACATTTCTTATATTACGCAAATGGCACCATTTTCTGGATATTTTAATGTACAGATAGCCGGTGGCACATCCCAACACTCCAACATAATTTACAAACAAACCATGTGTGTTTAGTGAGTCTGCCAGATCAGAGGCAGTAGGAAGACCAGGTATGTTCTCTTGATAAGTGCGTGAATTAGACCATTTTCCTGTCCTGCTAAGCATTCAAAATGCAACGAGTACTTTTGGGTGTTAGGGAAAATGTATGGAGTAAAAAGTACATTATTTTCTTTAGGAATGTAGTGAAAAAAAATTCAAGTTGTCAAAAATAGAAATAGTAAAGTACAGATACCCCGAAAAACTACTTTAAGTACATAGTACTTTAAAGTATTTTTTACTTAATTACTTTACACCACTGCAGTTCACACATCACAAACCAATGAAAATTTAGAACTGAAACTCAATATCACAAGCAGTCTATACCTTTCACCAGGGGGAAGGACATAATCCTAAAATACTAAGATCTTGCCTTGAATTGTCCAAACAAGCTCCTATCCATTGATACCAGTTGATGCAGTGTGTGAGGCCTTACCTGCCCTGTGCAGAGCGCAGTGCAGTGGCTCGGCTATGGTTGACGTTCATCTCCATCAGCAGAGGGATGGAGGAGAGGTTGCAGGGGGGAGAGGCCATCTTCCTGGCCAGCTGCATGTTGTTCATGGTCAGATTACAATGCCACAGTGTGGGTAGCTGGCCCCTCAACAGCTCCCTGAGAGAGACAAAGCACTGAGTTACTGTATCTGTACCAATTAGGAACGGAAGGGAGAGCTGAGGGTGAACATTGCAGTATGGTTACATGACTGCAGTATCTTAATAATAATTTACTGCAGCAACATAAAGGCCATTTAATGAGTTCACAATACTGGGGTTTGACAGTGGGAGTCCCTGTACCTATATAGAACAAGAAGGCCCGCACACTGTTAAAGCTCCCAATTCACCGCTTTATTGATAACGTTTCGATCCAAAATGGATCTTCGTCAGGTCAAACACACTGAGTGTTCACATCCCAAAATATACACATTTCACCTCACATGACCATGTGACGCATGATGGGTGCAAAAAAACATGTGTATATCTCTAATAATTAAATAACAATGAGATGGGTACATGTAATGGTTCCAGAAAATAATATATATTTGCAAAATAACCAAGTGGGTAACCTGGAAGGCAAGACAAATCAAAGTAAAGTGACATATTCAGGTAACAAATGGTCTGATATCAAACTCTTGATTCAGACCTCTAGGAAACAAGGTACACAAATGGTAAATCCAATAGAATTCTCTTCTCAATAATAGATTATCAGTATCTCCGCCCCTCCTAGGAGTCTTAACATGTTCGATGCCAAAGAGCTAATGTTGTCATGAGTCCTGATATTACTCCTGTGTTCTGCTATCCTTGTTTTCAGAGCTTGTTTTGTTTTTCCTACATAGCATAGACCACAAATACACTTGATCAGCTATATCACATTGTTTGGGGAACATGTAATGATGCCCTTAACCTTAATGGCCTTGCCCGTACCTGACTCCGCTCAGGGGTCCGGCCGTTGGAGCGGGCATCACCAGGTGGGGGGCCTGGGCTGGAGTGGGCAGTTGGCGGCGCTGGCAACCAGGGTTCAGGGCCCACGTCAGCTTGTGGGACTTGATGGCCAGATGTTGACGGGAGTGGCTGGGGCACGGGAACGGGGTGAGCAGGTGCACATTGTAGTCTTGTCTTATCTGAGGAAATTGTAGGAATTGTGGTTGATTTATTTATTTATTTTAAAGGCGCTATGCGGTAAGTCTTTTGTATCATCGTTTACTAATCTAGCCATCTACATTTCAAAGTATAATATGAAGTATGGTTGTACAGTCCAAACAATACGCTGTGAAATACCTTCTGAACAGCCATTACTCTTGTATATTTTCTGTTGAAATACCCAACAAATACCCGACGGAGCAAACAAAAGTCGGAAAACTGTACCGCCTACTGCCAGAAGCAGGATCGCATCACATAGAACGGATATAGATCAACAGAGTTTGCTTTCCATGGGAATGACCATTCTAAAACGTATGTGTTTGAGAAAAGGCTCTGAACCCATTGGGTTTCAAATGTTCCATTGAACAGTTTTAACATTTTAAATGACCACAACATTATTATAGATAACCAACGATAAAGCCACATGAAAAGCCATACCTTTTCAAAAGCACTGAAATGAAAGTGAATGTAGCAACCATGTAGCACCACTATTCTTCCTCACCTCACTGAAAAGATATAGCATGCGAGCAAGGCAGGTCTTGCGGTTGTGTTCAATAGCAGCTTGTTTAGCACTCCACCGACGTAACGTCCGTTTCTGGTACACATCCAGTTTCGTCAGGAAGGAGTATATTTCTTTTACCGACTGCCCATCCTTTAGCTCCCGAGCAGCAAGTAACTGCATATTCAGATTGTAACTGAAAAGAAAAAATAGAGGTTGAAAAATAAGTTGAATTCCAAAAATACAAGTTCTGATCAATAAATGGTCACGTGAATCATATGAACAAAACAATTCTACCAAAAAAGAGTATGAGCATAAATTCTTATCATACCTGACTTGCTGCACTGATCTGTAGGCCATGAACTTGCGGAACAGGCAGGCCAGTCTCATCTCATCCATGCCCAGAATGTATGTGATGAGGTCCTTGGCCATGCTGTACAGCTCAGTGGAGATCTCCCCGCTGATCGCCGCCTGCCTCAGGAGATTCAGGTTGGTCCTCTGAGACACCACGTTCACCTGGTAGGTCGCCCCCACCATCACCGTTTTCTCTATCTTCCTCCCCTCCGCCTCAATCTCCATCTTATACCGCTCCATGTCCCCCTGGTTGGCTGTCTCTATAAGTCTGGGTTTCAGTACTTGCCTCATTGTCTGATGTGGAGTATGTCTCCTCTTGATTCGCTTCTCTCCCGGTACTTTGACAGTTTTCTCAATGTGGTGGTGGCGTTTCTTCTCCACTCTGATCCCCTCTTCCTCTACAAAGCTGTCAGAGGACGAGATGGAGAAATGGCTGGTGGATGGCTGTTCCTCCTCAGTCTTGGGCTCCTTATCCAACTTGTTGTTCATGTCTATGAGGTTCTCCAGGGCCAGGCGCATCTTACAGGCCTGCTGCTTGCTCATGTTGTTGATGTTCTTCAACTGGATCAGGACCTCAGACACAGAGTGATGGCATTCTTGGTGGGGTCCTTTCTTGGAAGCCGACTTGGCGTTCTTGTCTTCTTCGTTCATGAGCATGTGCACATTGGCGCCCAAACTCTCAATGTTCTGGTCATGCCTGACGAACATAGAGTTGATCTCTTTGAGCATGTCCCCTGGTGACTTGGTGGTGTCGTCCCAGAACCCCTCCCGGGCCACTTTGTCCTCCTCAAACGGCATGCCCAGGATGCTGTCTGTAAATTTCCCATGGAGTTTGGAGGTGATGTTGTTGAAGGAGTCTCGGATGGTTTTCTGAAGGATGATGTAGAGTTTGATGGCGTCGTTGGCCTTGTCTGCCTCTAGGCCTATACCCTTAACACTGAGGGACTTTTCAATTATGTTGAACACAGATGACTGGAAGCCATCCAAGAGGCGGGTGCTGTTCTTCTCCATGGCCTCAAAGAGGTCCAATTCATCAGGTGATGGCTCGGGCTTGATGTCCTCTTCAGACACAGGGGAAGGTATCTCCTCTTCGTACGTCTCCTCTTCGACATACTCCTCCTCAATGGGCTCTGGCTCCGTCCCAGCCGCAGTCTTGGGTGGGCTCTTGGGTAGCTGTGGTTCCACCACTGATGGGGCTATCTTTGGCTTCTGCTCCTTCTTAGACGGAGGGGGCCGTCTGGGATATTTCGGCTTGAATGAGGCTGAGGTGCTCTCTGGCTGGGTTTGGCTCTGAGTCATGGGGAATTCCATCACCGGCTCAATCACTTTAATCACAGGACCCTGTTGACCTGACCTGACCATCCCATCCAGCTTGTGGATCTGGAACTTGTGCGCTGCGATCTCCTCCTGAAGGTTATAGTTATCTCCCTCCAGTTTGGTGATCCTTGTCTTGCCCCCTTCCAGCTCTGCTCTGGCACGGGCCAGGTTAGCACGGCAGTCATCAGCCTTCATCTCATCCAGTTGGGCCTGGGCTTTGTGGGCCTCACCAGTGCGCTCCTGCAGAGCCTCGTTTAGGTTGTGGAGCCCCGTCTGAATGAACTTAAAGGCCATGCTCATGGCCTTGTTGCAGGACATGGACTTGGCGATGTCGCCCAGCATGAAGGACAGATCTGTGGAAGACTTGGTGGCCAGGCTGGGGTCCGCCATCATGCGGTCCACTGTGGGCGGCTGCAGCTCCTGGATCTTCAGTATCGTCCTGGCATCGACTTTTGACTCCAGCCACCAGTGCCACACACCTCCCTTCTTATGTTCTGCTTCTTTCTTTTTGGTTCTCCTGGTGTCGAGTTCAAAGAGGAATCCACAAAGCTCATGAAGACGTACAATGCAAGCTTGGATGTCCGACATGAACCTCTGGATCTTGTCTTGCATCTCCTCAACCCACTCCTCAGTGATGCCATCCACCTCCCGGAAGTCCTCGTCCTCCTCAACCTCCCCCAGCTCCTGGTCTACAGCAACCAATCAATTAATACAATTGTATTAATAAAGCCCTAACAAATGTCACAATGTTTTTTACAGTATCCTAACTTAAACTCCTGAAGAGCAAGCAGTGTATAAAAATAGATTGTACAGAACATATATTACAACCATGGTATGAGCATTAATTGCTGAAGCACTTTGGTCCAATTCTAAAGCACTTTGAACCGCTTTTTGCACTGTGCCACTCACTCATGTTTCTGAGCCACTGGAGGACCACGCTGAGCTCATTTTCCTTGTCCAGGCTGGACTGTAGGAATGCTTGGATAGTGACGAGCTGCTGGCCACGCCTACGCTTCTCCTCCAGATGCTGCGATTGTGTTATCAGGTCATCATCCTCCTCCTCTACAGCCGAGGCCAAGCGCATGCGGTACAGCGCCTTGTTCACACTGTTCAGGATCACGTGCAGTCTCCCTGCCATGTCCTGTAGGTATTTGTATTTATTAAGGATTCCTATTAGCTGCTGCCAAGGCCGCAGCTAATACTACTAATAATACTAATAATACTACTACTACCACATATCTACAATACAAAATCCATGTGTACGTGTGTGTAGAGTGCGTGTCTTATCATCTGCATGTGTAAGCGTGTGTCTGTGCCTCTGTGTGTGTTTCTTCAGGATGGTTTGTATGAGGCTAGGAGATACTGGATAGGCCTACATGGAATACTACTACAAAGACTATTATGTAACGATGGAAGGGGAACAGCAGTAGAGAGACTTGAACCTGACTCTGAGGTTACAGTGGGGCGAGTGCACTACCACCTGTGCTGTAAAAACATGAATGCCACACTACTATGAAGTGATTAGATGAAGAAGTAGAACACGTGGCATCATGAAAAAGTGCTTCTCTGCCATATGACCTACAGGTAGTGAGGGGAAATTGGTAACTATGCTCATATCTCATTCCAGCTAACACATATGTTTCTTAGGGCTTGGTGAGATCGTGGTTGTCCTATGGTTATTTTGCAAACAACTTTCAGGGAATGTTGCAGGATAGTTGCTTGGCTTTGGAACATTCTCAGCCCATTTAAGGAATTTGACAAAAAAAAACATACTTTACTTATGTGCTTGTTTTAATAATAATTTTTAATAATCTTATGTTTCACTATTCTGCCATAATACCTATCAGACATGCTGCGCAGTAATATCGTAATATGAACCCTAAACCATGTATACCAGCCAAAGTTACGCCAAATTAAGCTAGCGGTGTTATTAAAATTGTTAAGGACACATTCAGGAAGTTTTAACAAAGTTATTCAAAAACCTCCAAATAACATAATTTCTGTTCTCAGAGCATTAATAAAACCTCCCAGGAAAACTTTCAAGGATCCAGAGTAAAATGTTCTCTGAACCCAGCACAGGCGAAATTTTGACTTCTGTTCTGAGAACGTTTAAAAAACGTTCAGTTTTATCGGCCAGGAAACTTATAGCTTCATTCCAACAACCAATGTAAAACCAAAAACATATGTTCCCACAACTTCCAGGGAACCAAATATGCTAGCTGGGCTCATATGCTCTTCTTAAAATGCATATTTTTTATGACAATTCTTCACAGCAATAATTGCATATGGGCATGGGCGTTACAAATGGAACCCTTTTTGGAATGTGACTCACTCGTTTAGCTCGACCCATTTCAGCAAATTCCAATTTCCTCAGTACCACCTCAACGGAATGTGGTACTTCTTGAGGTGTAGAAAGGATCTTGTCCAAATCGATATCACTTATAGTTGGTTTCTCCTCCATTTTCCCCTTAGATAAATAACTATTTCTCTGAAAATATAAATACAAATAGATATACTTTTGAAAGAAAAATAGATATGATATAATCTGCTATTTATCTCATGGGCTCTTTAAATAAATACACATTAAGTACCAAAAAATAAACATTTTTGATGAAGCCGAGGCAAAGTCTCATTCGTTCAGAACTGAGAACTTTGAAACACACTAACAAAATAATAATAAATTACGTCATATACTTTGTTACATCATAGACTCCTTTCAGTTTTGGGGAGGAAATTCGATTTTACAAGGGAAACCTAGAATTATTGTAGGCCTATGTGGATTTCTCCATCACCATTCTGAATAATAGCTTTTGCCCAGACATACTCTGCTATTTTCCCAGGAATGAGCTAACACTGCATGGCCATCTGGTCAAATTACTCTCACATCAGTGGCTTTGCCTCTATTATACTCCCTGCTATCTTTTAACACAGATACAAGACCATTATACTGTCAATTTACAATAAAAGACTAACAAATACATGTTATTCAATAAAAATAAAACAGATTGCTTAGCTAGCTACATGCGTTTGTCTTGTTGTTCATATGGCCGCCATAGAGTAAGCACAGCCAAAATAAACGTTTTTATATTTTTCTCAAATAAAACAAAATATTTATTTACCATCATCAATATGTGTGGTTTGTAAATGGGGATAAAATGGTGACGACGGCCAGTGTTTTTAATGGGTGGGGTTAACTCGTTGGGGAGGATCGGGTTAAAGTTGAAAGTTGAACAATTTTCCTTTTGTTGTCTTTTGTGTTAAGCAGAAGATTGGAACCCGATCGAGCAGCAGCGTCTCTTCCCTTTTCCCCGAATCCTTTTAAAATTCCCTCCCGAACCTCTTCCCTTAATACCCTACCCTCCCCCTGAACACATCTCACAGTACGGTTCAGGTAAGGCTGCCCTAACTACTGCATTTTCTTTGGAGTGAAGGACAGGGTTAACGGCGCCTGAACGAGTCTCAGGACCTAGGCCGCAACATTCAAAAGTGCGGAGTATCGTTACACATGCTAGTTTGCTAACATTGTGATCATTCTGATTTGATTAACGTTAGTTAGCCAGTTAACGTTTGATATTTTCCTTTTTAAACTAGTTAGTTAATGGTTTTAAAAACAACCTAACGAGAAAACATGCAGCTTGCACAATATTGATGTATCCACACTACTGTACCCAAGGTATGGATAGTTTCTCATTAATTGATTCATTTAGGTTTTTCAACTCTAACTAGTTTAGCTAGCTAGCCAATGTCACTGCTAGCCATACTGCTAGCTAGCTAACTCGTTGTCATTTCAAGTATGCACGTGAAGCTTTGGCATTTTATTTCCACTATAGCAAGCATTCTGATTTATATCCATAAAAACAATGCTAGCTAGCAAACGTTACTACTAGCTAGCTACTACAGTAACTTTGTTTTAAAGTGTTTTGTATTTTCCAAGGTGTAAATAAACGTAGGTAGCTAATGTTAGCAACTAAGTCTAGTTAGCGTCGCTACACAGGGCTGTTTCTTTCAGAGTTGTTTTACGTTAGCTAATTAATAGGCCGTTAACTAGCTAGCTACTATTATTATCTGAACCGGTACACTGCAATGTGAACGGAGTCAGTGAATCTTGGGTGTAGTTAATTAATCAAGTTAATCGACGTGATTCACTTACGAGATGGCATCATCAGACTGGTACTATATCCATCTCATCTGGTCAGCACATTCAGCTGCTAGTTTCTCTTTTCAGCTTAACACTCTATATAGAACAGTAGCTAGTTCTGGTTGTTGGTTGTCCTCTAACTTAACACTTGGCCATTTATCTCTCTGGTCCCTCTTGTCTTGCAGACCTGATACTTTTGACCAGAGACTCGACTTCTTGGCCAGTCTAGACTAAAGACACTACAGCAGCTATGGACACCAGTGTGGTTGAAGGAGGGCTCAATGTCACCCTTACCATTAGACTACTTATGCACGGAAAGGTGAGTGTGAACAGGAGATGGGTGATAGTGTTATGACCATTACACCATGGTTGTTCAATTCACAAAACTCATTCATTACTGTGAATAGTCAGCATAAACCTAATCTCTTGCCACTGTCTTTAGTCAGGCACCAGAGACTAGCATAAACCTTGCACACTACATTGGATAACTTGGATATAATGGGCAAAACTAATACAGACAGGTTTCTTTCAATCTTGAGTAAAGCTATTAAGTGAATATGAAAAACGGATGGATTAGTGACTGTTATTGCTTTTCTTGTCTGCAGGAGGTTGGAAGCATTATTGGCAAGGTGAGTGTGCCTTTTTCCTGATGTTTCTCACTGTGTTCGGCTTTGCGCTGATCAATCATGGCTGTGACTGTTGTGTAAACATCTAGCTGCGTTTAGCAGTGTAGGTATATTTACATACACTAGTGTTGCTCCCCATTGTATGGGTTGCACAAAAACACTCCATGGGAAGATAGAACTTAAATAATATCCATTTCAACTTACTGTGCTGGTGGGCACAGTTGGTCATTATGAGAGGGGGGATTTCAGACAAAATATTGAAAGTGATGTATTATTAAAAACACTTTCCAAACATGGGTCTGTTGTAGACTCACTTCCTCTCTGCTTACCTCGTGTCAAAATAAAAGTCCTGCACATGCGCCATATGTGGACAAAAAGTAATAACTTGCGGGGGACTTTTACTTTTATTGGGTCTACAACTGACCCAAGTTTGGAAAGTCGGTTTAATAATGCATTCTTTTAGATATTTTCTCAAATTCCCCCCGTCATAATCACCAACCGTCCTGCCCACCGGCCCAGTAAATTTGACTGTTTTTGTGCAACCCAATACAATCTGGAGAAACGGTAGTGAATGTAAATGCACCTGCCTTGCTAAAAGCAGCTAGTAAATATTGTGGTTCCTGTAATTTATCTGCAGAAAGGAGAGTCTGTGAAGAAGATGAGAGAGGAGGTGAGTTGTCTGTCATTGCATTGAGGCTGTATAGAAGTGTTGAAAGGAGTTTGAGAGAAGTAAACAATTCTATACATTTTCCATGTCTGATTCTGACTCGTGCTTCAGGGTTGACAGATTGCAATTTTAGAACCAAAATCAGTCTGGCACTGACAGCTTTAATGACTGAATTCCTAAATGCAATGAAATATATGGAGTCTTAATATTTTAGTATTGTAATAAAGAAACAAGTGACTTTGTCTTGTGCAGAGTGGTGCTCGTATCAACATCTCAGAGGGGAACTGCCCAGAGAGGATCATCACCCTGGCAGGCCCCACCACCGCCATCTTTAAAGCCTTCTCCATGATCATCGAGAAGCTGGAGGAGGTTTGAATGACTCCTAACTACAGATTTCAAACAGGCCATGTATAACTCCCGAGTGGTGCAGCAGTCTAAGGCACTGCATCTCAGTGCAAGAGGTGTCACTACAGACCCTGGTTTGAATCCAGGCTGTCTCGCATCTGGCTGTGTTTGGGAGTCCCATAGGGCGGCGCACAATTGGCCCAGCGTCGTCCGGGTTTGGCCCGGGGTAGGCCGTCATTGTAAATAAGAATTTGTTCTTAACTGGCTTGCCTAGCTAAATATTTTTTTTTTTTTTAAAATCTGACTGGAATTGTATTACAATGAAATTGTAAAGAAAATAGTTTTTATGCACCCATAACCACACAATTTTACAGTAAAAATACTAGTAGCAATTTCTGATTTTTCATAGTAAAGATCCTAAAACATCTATACGACCTAGATTCTAGGTCTTTGGACTGACGTCATCCTGACCAGTGTCTCCTGTTCTATTCCCCACAGGACATCAGCAGCTCAATGACTAACAGCACAGCCACCAGTAAACCGCCAGTTACCCTGCGCATCGTTGTGCCTGCCAGCCAGTGTGGCTCGCTCATCGGCAAGGGTGGCTGCAAGATCAAGGAAATCAGAGAGGTAAGTACAGTACAGCCACACAGGAGGCAGTCATCATCACAGCTGGGGGTTTCATGAGATATATTCTAAAGAGAAGTATTGACAATAGAAATTCATCCAAAAACCATTTTTGACCATTTGGCCAGTCAAGTTATGAATGGAAGATTATTGCCCAACACCTGTTGTTGAATACTATGATCCAACCTTTACTGACACCAGGGTTCTTTTCGCCTAAGAATAATGCATCTTTGGCACTGGGTCACCACATGAAATGTTAATGTTTATTCAAAGAACTAGCTATATTATTATTATTATGTAGTAGTATTATAATTGTCTGAAGATATTTTAAAGAGAACTGTATCTCTGTAGTCGACAGGAGCTCAGGTGCAGGTGGCAGGGGACATGCTGCCTAACTCCACGGAGCGTGCCATCACCATTGCAGGGACCCCCCAGCCCATCATCGAGTGTGTCAAGCAGATCTGTGTCGTCATGCTTGAGGTAGTAGTATGGGAACAATGGCGCACTACCCCTTATTTGTCTTAGATTGTCAGGAATGTTACTTAGCTTCCTGATTTGATAACCATTGTTTTTCTACATTTGAAGTGCCTGCAAAATAACTACTGTGTATGTTAGAGGTCGACCGATTATGATTTTTCAACGCCGATACCGATTATTGGAGGCCCAGAAAACGCCGATGCCGATTATTATTTTTATATCTTTTTATTATTATTATTATTATATATCTTATTTAATTTAAAAATATATATATATTTTTTATAATAATGACAATTACAAAAATACTGAAAGAACACTTATTTTACCTTAATATAATACATCAATAAAATCAATTTAGCCTCAAATAAATAATGAAACATGTTCAATTTGGTTTAAATAATGCAATAACAAAATGTTGGAGAAGAAAGTAAAAGTGCAATATGTGCCATGTAAAAAAGCTAACGTTTAAGTTCCTTGCTCAGAACATGAGAACATATGAAAGCTGGTGGTTCCAGCTTCAATATTCCCAGGTAAAAAGTTTTAGGTTGTAGTTATTATAGGAATTATAGGACTATTTCTCTCTATACGATTTGTATTTCATATACCTTTGACTATTGGATGTTCTTATAGGCACTTTAGTATAGGCACTTTAGTATTGCCAGTGTAACAGTATAGCTTCCGTCCCTCTTCTCACTCCTACCTGGGCTCGAACCAGGAACACATCGACAACAGCCACCCTCGAAGCAGCGTTACCCATGTAGAGGAAGGGGGAAAAACTACTCCAAGTCTCAGAGCGAGTGACGTTTGAAACGCTATTAGCGCGCACCCGGCTAACTAGCTAGCCATTTCACATCGGTTACACCAGCCTAATCTTGGGAGTTGACAGGCTTGAAGTCATAAACAGCGCAATGCATTGCGAAGGGCTGCTGGCAAACACACGAAGGTGCTGTTTGAATGAATGCTTACGAGCCTGCTGCTGCCTACCATTGCTCAGTCAGACTGCTCTATCAAATCATAGACTTAACATAATAACACACAGACATACGAGCCTTAGGTCATTTAATATGGTCGAATCCGGAAACTATCATCTCGAAAACAAAACGTTTTTCCTGTCAGTAAAATACGGAACCGTTCCGTATTTTATCTAACGGGTGGCATCCCTAAGTCTAAATATTCCTGTTACGTTGCACAACCTTCAATGTTATGTAATAATTCCGTAAAATTCTGGCAAATTAGTTTGCAACGAGCCAGGCGGCCCAAACTGTTGCATATACCCTGAGACTGCGTGCAATGAACGCAAAATGACACAATTTCACCTGGTTAATATTGCCTGCTAACCTGGATTTCTTTTAGCTAAATATGCAGTTTAAAAAATATATACTTCTGTGTATTGATTTTAAGAAAGGCATTGATGTTTATGGTTAGGTACAGTCGTGCAATGATTATGCTTTTTTCGCAAATGCGCTTTTGCTAAATCATCCCCCGTTTGGCGAAGTCGGCTGTCTTTGTTAGGAAGAAATAGTCTTCACAGTTCGTAACGAGCCAGGCGGCCCAAACTGTTGCATATACCCTGACTCTGCGTGCAATGAACGCAAAATGACACAATTTCACCTGGTTAATATTGCCTGCTAACCTGGATTTCTTTTAGCTAAATATGCAGTTTAAAAAATATATACTTCTGTGTATTGATTTTAAGAAAGGCATTGATGTTTATGGTTAGGTACAGTCGTGCAATGATTATGCTTTTTTCGCAAATGCGCTTTTGCTAAATCATCCCCCGTTTGGCGAAGTCGGCTGTCTTTGTTAGGAAGAAATAGTCTTCACAGTTCGTAACGAGCCAGGCGGCCCAAACTGCTGCATATACCCTGACTCTGTTTGCAAGAGAGGTGCCACAATTTCCCTAGTTAAAAGAAATTCATGTTAGCAGGCTATATTAACTAAATATGCAGGTTTAAAAATATATACTTGTGTATTGATTTTAAGAAAGGCATTGATGTTTATGGTTGGAGCAACGTGTACCTAAGCGATTATATGCAACGCAGGACAGGCTAGATAAACTAGTAATATCATCAACCATGTGCAGTTAACTAGTGATTATGATTGATAGTTTTTTTTATAAGATAAGTTTAATGCTAGCTAGCAACTTACCTTGGCTTCTTACTGCATTCGCGTAACAGGCAGACTCCTCGTGGAGTGCAATGTAAAGCAGGTGGTTAGAGCTTCTTTTTTTTTTAAATCTGCCAAATCGGCGTCTAAAAATAGATTTCCGATTGTTATGAAAACTTGAAATCGGCCCTAATTAATCGTCCGTTCCGATTAATCGGTCAACCTCTAGTGTATGTATAGTTTCCAGTTCCTAATAGTTGATTTGTTTCTCTCTCTCTTCAGTCTCCGCCTAAGGGTGTAACCATCCCTTACAGGCCCAAACCCTCAGGCTCTCCCGTTATCTTTGCAGGTGGTCAGGTAAATAAACCAACCTAATTAATCAACTAATTAGTCTGTAATTCATGTCAGTTGTTTGTTAATTAAGTTTTCCTTCTAAAGTGATAGCATTGTCATTTGTTTTAGGGAAGTTGAATACCACTGTATCTTTAGGTCTGTGTTACTACATTTAAGTAGCATTATTCTGCACTGTGCAGATGTCAGCACCATTGCCGATTGGCCAGCGTTTCAATGTTAGAAATCCCCTCCAGTAATTGTAGAGTAGCTGAGCTGACAGATGGGTTGAACGCCAGCTGGAGGGTGCATATGCGTGACCATATCATTGTTTTGTGTGTAATGTGTTCTTTGTGTGTGTATATACACAGTGCCTGTCTTAAGTATTCACCCCCTTTTGGATTCATTCACATTTTATTGTTACAAACTGGGATTAAAATTGATTTCATTGTCATGTTTTGTCAACGATCTACACAAAATACTCTGTCAAATGGAAGAAAAATGTATTTATTTGATTAATGAAAAATAAGACCCTAATAAACCATGATTAGATTAGTATTCACCCCCCTGAGTCAACAATGCATGTTAGAAACACTTTTGGCAGCAATTACAGCTGACTCTTCTTGAGTAAATACTTTGCACACCTGGATTTTGCAATATTTGCCTATTATTCTTTTCAAAAGTTGTCATTGTTGGGGATCATGGCTGGACAGCAATTTTCAAGTCTAGTCATATATTTTCAAGTAGATTTAAGTCAACTTGGCCACTCAAGAACATTTGCGGACTTCTTGATAAGCAACTCTAGTGTAGATTTGACCTTGTGTTGTAGGTTATTGTCCTGCTGAAAGGGGAGTTATTTTCCCAGTGTCTGGTGTAATGCAGACTGAACCATGTTTTCCTCTAGGATTTTGGCTGCGCTTAGCTCCTTCCCGGTTCTTTTTATCCTGAAACTCCCCAGTCTTTGCTGATGTCAAGCATACCCACAACACTGCAGTGACGTGTTGGATTTGGGCGGCAGGTAGGCTAGCGGTTAGTGTTGGGCTAGTAACGGAAAGATCGCCGACAAAAATGTGTGCCCTTGAGCAAGTTACTTAAGCCTAATTGATGTGTAATGATCATGCTGTTTAATCAGCTTCTTGATATGCCACACTCCAAGCAGGCTGTCATGTGCCTTTTACTGAGGAGTGGCTTCCGTCTGGCCACTCTACCATAAAGGCCTGATTGGTGGAGTGCTGCAGAGTTCTCTTTCTGGAAGGTTCCCCCGTCTCCACAGTGGCGCTCTGTCAGAGTGACCATTGGGTTCTTGGTAACTTCCCTGACCAAGGCCCTTCTCCCCTGATTTCTCATTTTTGCCGGGTGGCCAGCTCTAGGAAGAGTATTGGTGGTTCCAATCTTCTTCTGTTTAATAATGATGGAGGCAACTGTGTTCTTGAGGACCATCAATACTGCAGAAATGTTTTGGTGCCCTTCACCAGATCTGTGCCTTGACACAATCCTCTCTCTGAGCTCCACGGACAGTTCCTTCGACTTCATGGCTTGATTTTTTTCTCTGACATGCACTGTCAACTGTGGAACCTTATATAGACATGTCCAGTACATTTAATTTACCACAGGTGGACACCAATGGTTGTAGAAACATCTCAAGGCTGATCAATGGAAACAGGATGCACCTGAGCTCAATTTTGAATCTCATAGCAAAGGGTCAGAATACTGATGTAAATAAGGTATTAAAAAAGATATATATATATATTCTAAAACCCTGTTTTTGCTTTTTCATTATGTAGATTGCTGAGGGGGAAAAATATTATTTAATAAATTTTAAAATAAAGCTGTAACAATGTTGAAAAAGTCAAGGGGTCTGAATACTTTCCATATTTCACACAGGGTGAGTCCATGTAACTTATGTGATATGTTAAGCCAAATTGTACTCTTAAACTATACTGAAGAAAGATATAAATGCAACAATTTCATTTTTTATTTTTTACTGTGTTACAGTTCATGTAAGGAAATCAGTCAATTGAAATGAATGAATTGGGCCCTAATCTATGGATTTCTCATGACTGGGAATACAGATATGCATCTGTTAGTCACAGATGCCATAATAAAAAGGTAGGGGTGTGGATCAGAAACCAGCCAGTATCTTGTGACCACCATTTGCCTTATGCAGCTCAACACATCTCCTTCGCATAAAGTTGATACTTGCGACATGGGGCCGTGCATTATAATGCTGAAACGTGAGGTGATGGTTGCGGATGAATGGCATGACAATGCACCTCAGGATCTAGGCACGGTATCTGTGTGCCATCAATAAAATGCGGTTGTTGGTTGTCCGTAGCTTATGCCTGCCCATACCATAACCCCACTGCCACCATGGGGCACTCTGTTCACAACGATGACCTCAGCAAACCGCTCGCCCACAAGACGGCATACATGTGGTCTGCGGTTATGAGGCTGGTTGGACGTACTGCCAAATTCTCTAAATCGGCAGAGGCGGTAGAGAAATGAACAGTCAATTCTCTGGCAGCAGCTCTGGTGGACATTCATGCACTTAGCATGCCAATTGCACGGTCCCTCAGAACTTGCGACATCTGTGCTGTTGTGTGACAACTATACATTTTAGTGGCCTTTTATTGACTTCAGCACAAGGTGCATCTGTGTAATTATTGTGCCTTTTAATCAGTTTCTTGATTTGCCACACCTGTCAGGTTGATGGATAATCTTGGCAATGGAGAAATGCTCACTAACAAGAATGTAAAGAAATTTGTGAGCACCATTTGCAAGAAATAATATTTTTGTGTGAATGGAAAGTTTCTGGGATCTTTCATTCTTATGAAACATGGGATCAACACTACATGTTTCGTAGATATTTTAGTTCACTATCATTTAGAAATACCTAAATTACTATTTTAGTTATTCCATTTTTATTGAGAGAAAAAAAAAGGAATTCTTTTCACTTTAACATTATGGAATACTTTATGCAGATCAATGACTAATTACAATAAAACATTTTAAAGAAAATAAATCCATTGGGGTGACTACTTATGATGCGTGTTGATGTATGAATTACCCCATAGCATTTTTCTCATTCCAGACATCCAAGGTCATAGGTCCCCAGTGTACTATAGCCTGTGTATTTGCGTGTTTGTCTATACATTCACTTGGTGTGTATGCATGTGCATGCACTTTGTTTCTGTTTCCCTTGCGCCCTCCTAAGTGCTGTTCTCTCATTGCAGGCATATGCTGTCCAAGGACAGCACGCCATTCCACAGCCTGACGTAAGTGAAGGTCATTCTGTAAGTGAGCCCATATATCTACACATACAGTCAACCCTCCTGGGTAGCCATGGCATCCACCCTCTATTACATGCTGTACTTTTTGTCCCTCCCCCCAAAGCACCCAAGTTCCATTTTGTGTTTCAATTCATGCACTGCAATGACGCAATGCTAAGGCCTACTTGTAGTTCTAAACACAGTTGGTTGTTTCAATGACTATTTGTTGCCGTGTGTATTGTTTAGTTTCTCTGCACACCAATTATGTTTGATCTGAATTTAGGCTTTGACTCATTGGCTTGATTGTTTGTGATCCTATGCTAGTCTTCTACTGTCAATCAATCCATTGTGTTGAGTTGCTGCATGTATGGTAATTAGAAAAAAATTGACAGCACATAGTACTGTAAAGTAATTGCTCAGAAGCCCCGCATTCCGGCCTCCTGAATGGCGCAGTGGTTTAAGGCACTGCATCGCAGTGCTTGAGGTGTCACTACAGAACCGGGTTCGTTCACTGGCTGTGACCAGGAGTCCAATAGGGCGGTGCACAATTGGCCCAGTGTCGCCCGGGTTAGGGGAGGGTTTGGCCAGGGGGACTTTACTTGGTTCATCGCGTTCTAGCGACTCCTTGTAGTGACTCCTTGTGTACAGCTGGCTTTTCCAGGTTAAGCGGGTGGGTGTTAATGAGCGCGGTTTGGCAGGTCATGTTTCGGAGCACGCATGACTCGCCCTTCGATAATTGGATCACAATTGGGGAGAAAATAAAATAACCCCCCCATTCTCTGATATGTAGGATGCATGCTATTTCAGCCTATGGTATCGGCTGCCAATTGCCTAAATCGTTCCAGTATCAGACGATAATTTCATAGCCAATGTTTTCTGCAGATATTTCGTAGTGTTAAATCTTCGCCAATCATTTATCGGTGTTGACAGAATTTTCATTTTATTTTATTAGGGTCCCCATTAGCTGTTGCAAAAGCATCAGCTACTCTTCCTTTTGTCCACACAAAACATGATATAAATCAGAACGTTAATAGACAAGAACGGCATCAATTTAGAAAAGGCACATGTAGCCTACATTTTTTTTTTTTAATATTTTTTTATTTTACCTTTTTATTTAACTAGGTAAGTCAGTTAAGAACAAATTCTTATTTACAATGACGGCCCAGACAATGCTGGGCCAATTGTGCGCCGCCCCATGGGACTCCCAATCACGGCCGGATGTTATACAGCCTAGATTCGAACCAGGGACTAGTGACGCCTCTTGCACTGAGATGCAGTGCCTTAGACCGTGCGTGTGTGTGTAACTATTTACCTGTACTAGAATGCTTAAAAGGCTGCTAAAATTTGAAGTATCAGGGTTTTTTTGGCAAGGAAAATATCGGATATCGGCCAAAAAATTTCATATCGGTGCATCACTAACAGAAACCCAGCCTAAAACCCCAAACAGCAAACAAAGCAGATGTAGAAGCATGGTGGCTAGGAAAAGCACCCCTAAAAAGGCAGGAACCTAGGAAGGAACCTAGAGGAACCAGTCTCTGATGGGTGGGAAGTCCTCTTCTAGCTGTGCCGGGTAGAGATTAGAACAGTACATGGCCAAGATGTTCAAATGTTCATAGATGACCAGCAGGGTCAAATAATAACAATCACAGTAGTTGTGGAGCGTGCAACAGGTCAGCACCTCCGGAGTAAATGTCAGTTGGCTTTTCAAAGCCGATCATTGAGTTAGAGACAGCAGGTGTGGTAAAGAGAGAGAGAGTCGAAAACAGCAGGTCCGGGACAAGGTAGCACGTCCGGTGAACAGGTCAGGGTTCCATAGCCGCAGGCAGAACAGTTGAGACTGGAGCAGCAGTACGACCAGGTGGACTGCGGCATGGTCCTAGGGCTTAGGTCCTCTGAGAGAAGATTGAGAATTAGAGGGAACATACTTAAATTCACACAGGACACTGGATAAGACAGGAGAAATACTCCAGATATAACAGACTGACCCTAGCCTCCCGACACAAACTATTGCAGCATAATTACTGGAGACTGAGACCGGAGGGGTCGGGAGACACTGTGGCCCCGTCCGACTATACCCCCGGACAGGGCCAACCAGGCAGGATATAACCCCACCCACTTTGCCAAAGCACAGCCTCCACCACTAGAGGGATATCTTCAACCACCAACTTACTACCCTGAGACAAGGCAGAGTATAGCCCACGAAGATCTCCCCCACGGCACAAACCCGAGGGGGGCGCCAACCCTGACAGGAAGATCACGTCAGTGACTCAACCCACTCAAGTGATGCACCCCTCCTAGGGACAGCATGGATGAGCACCAGTAAGCCAGTGACTCAGCCCCCGTAATAGGGTTAGTGGCAGAGAATCCCAGTGGAGAGAGGGGAACTGGCCAGACAGCAAGGGTGGTTCGTCGCGCCAGTGCCTTTCTGTTCACCTTCACACCTCTGGGTCAGGCTACACTCAATCATAGGATCCTGAAGAGATGAGTCTTCAATAAAGAGCTCTATAGGAGAAAGCCCTGCCTCCAGCTGTTTGCTTAGAAATTCTAGGGACAATAAGGAGGCCTGCATCTTGTGACCGTAGGGGTAGGTATGTACGGCAAGACCAAATCGGAAAGATGGATAGGAGCAAGCCCATGTAATGCTTTGTAGGTTAGCAGTAAAATCTTGAAATCAGCCCTAGCCTTAACAGGAAGCCAGTGTAGAGAGGCTAGCACTGGAGTAATATGATCACATTTTTTGCTTCTACTCAATTTAATTTAGTGCTTTATCCGGGTAGCCGGAAAGTAGAGCGTTGCAGTAGTCTAATTTAGAAGTGACAAAAGCATGGATTCATTTTTCTGCATATTTTTTGGACAGAAAGTTTCTGATTTTTGCAATGTTACGTAGATGGAAAAAAGCTGTCCTTGATATGTTCATCAAAAGCAAGATCAGGGTCCCGACTAATGCCGAGGTCCTTTACAGTTTTGTTTGTGAGGACTGTACAACCATCAAGATTGTCAGATCCAACAGAAGATTTCTTTGTTTCTTGGGACATAGAACTAGCATCTCTGTTTTGTCTGAGTTTAAAAGTAAAACATTTGCTGCCTTCCACTTCCTTATGTCTGAAACACAGGATACCAGGGAGGGCAATTTTGGGGCTTCACCATGTTTCATCGAAATGTGCAGCTGTGTCGTCCTCATAGTAGTGAAAGTTAACATTGTTTCTGAATGACACCACCAAGAGGTAAAATATATATACACTGCTCAAAAAAATAAAGGGAATACTAAAATGACACATCCTAGATCTGAATGAATGAAATAATCTTATTAAATACTTTTTTCTTTACATAGTTGAATGTGCTGACAACAAAATCACACACAAATAATCAATGGAAATCCAATTGATCAACCCATGGAGGTCTGGATTTGGAGTCGCACTCAAAATTAAAGTGGAAAACCACACTACAGACTGATCCAACTTTGATGTAATGTCCTTAAAACAAGTCAAAATGAGGCTCAGTAGTGTGTGTGGCCTCCACGCGCCTGTATGACCTCCCTACAACGCCTGGGCATGCTCCTGATGAGGTGGCGGATGGTCTCCTGAGGGATCTCCTCCCAGACCTGGACTAAAGCATCCGCCAACTCCTGGACAGTCTGTGATGCAACGTGGCATTGGTGGATGGAGCGAGACATGATGTCTCAGATGTGCTCAATTGGATTCAGGTCTGGGGAACGGGCGGGCCAGTCCATAGCATCAATGCCTTCCTCTTGCAGGAACTGCTGACACACTCCAGCCACATGAGGTCTAGCATTGTCTTGCATTAGGAGGAACCCAGGGCCAACCGCACCAGCATATGGTCTCACAAGGGGTCTGAGGATCTCATCTCGGTACTAATGGCAGTCAGGCTACCTCTGGCGAGCACATGGAGGGCTGTGCGGCCCCCCAAAGAAATGCCACCCCACACCATGACTGACCCACCGCCAAACCGGTCATGCTGGAGGATGTTGCAGGCAGCAGAACGTTCTCCACGGCGTCTCCAGACTCTGTCACGTCTGTCAAATGTGGTCAGTGTGAACCTGCTTTCATCTGTGAAGAGCACAGGGCGCCAGTGGCGAATTTGCCAATCTTGGTGTTCTCTGGCAAATGCCAAATGTCCTGCACGGTGTTGGGCTGTAAGCACAACCCCAACCTGTGGACGTCGGGCCCTCATACCACCCTCATGGAGTCTGTTTCTGACCGTTTGAGCAGACACATGCACATTTGTGGCCTGCTGGAGGTCATTTTGCAGGGCTCTGGCAGTGCTCCTCCTGCTCCTCCTTGCATAAAGGCGGAGGTAGCGGTCCTGCTGCTGGGTTGTTGCCCTCCTACGGCCTCCTCCGCGTCTCCTGATGTACTGGCCTGTCTCCTGGTAGCGCCTCCATGCTCTGGACACTACGCTGACAGACACAGCAAACCTTCTTGCCACAGCTCGCATTGATGTGCCATCCTGGATGAGCTGCACTACCTGAGCCACTTGTGTGGGTTGTAGACTCCGTCTCAAGCTACCACTAGAGTGAAAGCACCGCCAGCATTCAAAAGTGACCAAAACATCAGCCAGGAAGCATAGGAACTGAGAAGTGGTTTGTGGTCCCCACCTGCAGAACTACTCTTTTATTGGGGGTGTCTTGCTAATTGCCTATTTCCACCTGTTGTCTATTCCATTTGCACAATAGCATGTGAAATTTATTGTCAATCAGTGTTGCTTCCTAAGTGGACAGTTTGATTTCACAGAAGTGTGATTGACTTGGAGTTACATTGTGTTGTTTAAGTGTTCCCTTTATTTTTTTTGAGCAGTGTATGTAGTGAAAACAAGAGGTCCTAAAATGGAACCTTGAGGAACACTGACATTTTACAGTTGATTTGTCAGAGGACAAACCATCCACAGAGACAAACTGATATCTTTCCGACAGATAAAATCTAAACCAGGCCAGATCTTGTCCTTGTAGAACAATATCCAAAAGATTGCACTTGCTTTTGATACTGTCTCAGTACTATGATGGGGTCTAAAACCAGACTGAAGTGTTTCGTATACATTCTTAGTCTTGAGAGCAATGGGAGATTTGAAATAAGCTGACATTTTTGTACATTTTCTTTTTAGTCTTAAGTTTTTTTAGTTTTTTTTTCTGGATCAAGGTTTGGCTTTTTCAAGAGGTTTTATTACTGCCACTTTTAGTGAGTTTGGTACACATCCGGTGGATAGGGAGCTGTTTTATGTTCAACATATGAGGGCCAAGAACAGGGAGCAGCTATTTCATTAGTTTAGTTGGAATAGGGTCCGGTATGCAGCTTGAAGGTTTAGAGGCCATGACTATTTTCACCAATGTGTCAAGAGATATAGTATTAAGAAACTTGAGTGTCTCCCTTGATCCTCGGTCCTGGCAGTGTTGTGCAGACTCCGGACAACTGAGCTTTGGAGAAATATGCAGATTTGAAGAGGAATACGTAATTTGCTTTCAAATGATCATGAACTTTTTCGTCAAAGTTCATGAATTTATCACTGCTGAAGTGAAAGCCATCCTCTCTTGGGGAATGCTGCTTTTTAGTTAGCTTTGCAACAGTATCAAAAATAAATGTATGATTTCTTATTCTCCTAAATTAAGTTGGAAAAATAAGATGATCGAGCAGCAGTGAGGGCTCTTCGATACGGTGCTGTCTTTCCAATCTAATCGGAAGACTTACAGTTTGGTGTAGCGCCATTTCAGTTCCAATTTTCTGGAAGCTTGCTTCAGGGCTCGGGTATTTTCTGTATACCGGGGAGCTACTTTCTTATGACAAATGTTTTTAGGGGTGCTACTGCATCTAGAGTATTACGCAAGGTTAAATTAAGTTCCTCAGATGGTTAACCAATTGTTGTACTCTGACGTAGGTGGGGGGAGTCTGGAAGGTCATCTAGGAATCTTTGGGTTGTCCGAGATTTTATAGCACGGCTTTTGATGATCCTTGGTTGGGGTCTGAGCAGATTATTTGTTGTGATTGCAAACGTAATAAATTGGTGGTCCGATAGTCTAGGATTAGGAGGAAAAACATTTAGATCCACAACATTTATTCCACGGGACAAAACTAGGTCCAGAATATGACTGGCAGTGAGTACGTCCGGAGACATGTTGGACAAAACCCACGTAGTCGATGATGGCTCCGAAAGCCTTTTGGAGTGGGTCTGTGGACTTTTCCATGTGAATATTAATATTCACATTTTTGGTGAGTTTATCTGCCATGACTACAAGATCCGATAGGAACTCAGTGAGGAACGCTGTATACGGCCCAGGAGGCCTGTAAACTGTAGCTATAAAAAGTGATTGAGTAGGCTGCATAGATTTCATGACTAGAAGCTCAAAAGACCAAAACGTGGTCATTTTTTTGATGTTGTGTGAATTGAAATTTGGAATTGTAAATGTTAGCAACACCTCTGCCTTTGCGGGAGATATGGTCACTCGTGTAACCAGGAGAAGAGGCCTCATTTAACACAGTAAATTCATCAGGCTTAAGCCATGTTTCAGTCAGGCCAATCACATCAAGATTATGATCAGTGATTAGTTCATTGACTATATCTGCCTTGGAAGTGAGGGATCTAACATTATGTACCTTCCGAGTTCAACAGGAAGTGACGTCAATATGCGGGCTATATACAGTGCATTCAGAAAGTATTCAGACCCCTTCACTTTTTCCACATTTTATGTTACAGCCTTATTCCAAAATGGATTCAAGTTGTTTCCCCTCATCAATCTACACACTACCCCATGTATAAAAAAATAATTATGAAATACTACATTTACATAAGTATTCAGACCCTTTACTCAGTACTTTGTTGAAGCACCTTTTGGCAGTGATTACTGCCTCGAGTCTTGGGTATGACCCTACAAGCTTGGCACACCTGTATTTGGGGAGTTTCTCACATTATTCTCTGCAGATCCTCTAAAACTCTCAGGTTGGATGGGGAGCATCACTGCACAGCTTTTCAGGTCTCTCCATAGATGTTAGGTTGCGTCAAAGTCCGGGCTCTGGCTGGGCCACTCGAGGACATTGCGACTTATCCCGAAGCCACTCCTGCGTTGTCTTAGCTATGGTTGGGTTGTTTGTCCTGTTGGAAGGTGAACCTTTGCCCCAGTCTGATGTCCTGATCGCTCTGGAGCAGGTTTTCATCATGGATCGCTCTGTACTTTGCTCCGTTCATCTTTCTCTCGATCTTGACTGATCTCCCAGTCCCTGCTGCTGGAAAAACATCCCCACAGCATGATGCTGCCACCACCATGCTTCACCGTAGGGATGGTGCCAAGTTTCCTCCAGAGGTGACGCTTGGCATTCAGTTCAATCTTGGTTTCATCAGACCAGAGAATCTTGTTTCTCATGGTCGGAGACTCCTTTTGGCAAACTACAAGCGTGCTGTCATGCGCCTTTTACTGAGGAGTGGCTTCCGTCTGGCCACTCTACCATAAAGGGCTGCTTTGGTGGAGTGCTGTGGAGATGGTTGTCCTTCTGGAAGGTTCGCCCATCTCCACAGAGGAACTCTGTCAGTGACCACCGATTTCTCAGTTTGGCCGGGCGGCCCGCTCTAGGAAGAGTCTTGGCAGTTCCAAACTTATTCCATTTAAAAATGGAGTCCGCCGTGTTCTTGGACACATGCTGCAGACATTTTTTTGGTACCTTTCCCCAGATCTGTGCCTTGACACAATCCTGTCTCGGAACTCAACAGACAATTCCTTCGACCTCATGGCTTGGTTTTTGCTCTGACATGCACTGTCAACTGTGGGACCTCATTTAGACGTGTGTGTGTGTGTGTGTGTGTGCCTTTCCAAATCATGTCCAATCAATTTAAATTACCACAGGTGGACTCCAAGTTGTAGAAAACAGGATGCACCTGAGCTCAATTTCGAGTCTCATAGCAAAGGCTTCTGTTTTAAAATGTATAATTTTGCAAATATTTCTAAAAACCTGTTTTCACTTTGTCATTATGGGTTATTTAGAATAAGGCTGTAACGTAAGAAAATGTGGAGTCTGAATACTTTCTGAATGCACTGTATGTGTATCCCTGTGCGTGTGTTCTCACTCACAGGCCAGTCTATTTGGTACACACATCTAGTACCGGGTTGGACCCCCCCCCTTTGCCCTCAGAACAGCCTGAATTCTTTGGGGCATTCTAAAAGGTGTCAGACACGTTCCACAGGGATTTTGTATGTTCCAAGATGCTCCATTGGCTTGAGGTCTGGGGACTGTGCAGGCCACTTAAGTAAACTGAACTCACTTTCATATTCCAGGCAAAGTTTTTCCACTCCTCATTTGTCCAGTGTTGGTGATCGCGTGCCCACTGGAGCCGCTTCTTCTTGTTTTTAGCTGATAGGAGTGGAACCCGGTGTGATCGTCTGCTGCAACAGCCCGTCCGTGACATGGATAGACTAGTTATGCATTCCGAGATGCCGTTCTGCACACCACTTGTACTGCGCCGTTATTTGTCTGTTTGTGAGCCACCTGTTAGCTTGCAGAGTTCTTGCCATTCTCCTTCGACCCGTCTCATCAACAAGCTGTTTTCGCTCGGGGGACTGACGCTGACGGGATGTTTGTTTGTCACACCATTCTCGGTAAACCCTAGACACTGTCGTATGTGAAAAGACACGTGATTCATTCACTGTCTGTAGGTGCGATACATTTTTGTGAACTGGGTTGTGTGTGTGTGTGTGTGTGTGTGTGTACAGTACCAGTCAAGTTTGGACACGCCTACTCATTCAAGGGTTTTCTTTATTTTTACTTTTTTCTACATTGTAGAATAATTGTGAAGACATCAAAATGATTAAATAACAAATGGAACCATGTAGTAACCAAAAAAAGTGTTAAGCAAATCAAATTATATTTTAGATTCTTCGAAGTAGCCACCCTTTGCATTGATGACAGCTTTGCACACGCTTGGCATTCTCTCAAACTGCTTTTCCAACAGTCTTGAAGGAGCTCCCACATATACTGAGCACTTATTGGCTCCTTTCCCTTCACTCTGCGGTCCAACTTATCCCAGACCATCTCAATTGGGTTGAGGTCGGGTGATTGTGGAGGCCAGGTCATCGGATGCAGTACTCCATCACTCTCCTTGGTCAAATAGCCCTCACACAGCCTGGAGGTGTATTGGGTCATTTGTCCTGTTGAAAAACAAATGAAAGGCCAAACCAGATGGGATGGCATATTGTTGCAGAATGCTGTGGTAGCCATGCTGGTTAAGTGTGCCTTGAATTCTAAATAAATCAGACAGTGCTTTGCTGGTGACACTGGTGACACTATCACACCACCTCCATGCTTCAGTGGGAACCACACATGCGGAGATCATCCGTTCACCTACTCTGCATCTCAGAAAGACACGTCGGTTGGAACCAATAATCTCAGATTGCCACCGGTCTAATGTCCATTGCTTGTGTTTCTTGGCCCAAGCAAGTCTCTTATTCTTATTGGTGTCCTTTTTAGTAGTGGTTTCTTTGCAGTATATCGACCATGTCCTGGTTCACGCAGTCTCCTCTGAACAGTTGATGTATTTATTATGGATCCCCATTAACTAAGGCAGCAGTTACTCTTCCTGGGGTCTAGCAAAATTAAGGCAGTTAAATGTTGATGTCTGTTAATTGAACTGAGATTTATTTGGGCTACAATTTCTGAGGTGTAGATAACTCAAATGAACTTCCTCTGCAGCAGAGGTCACTGGGTCTTCCTTTCCTCTGGCAGTCCTCATGAGAGCCAGTTTCAGCATAGCGCTTGATGGTTTTTGCGACTGCACTTGAAGAAACTTTCAACGTTCCTGAAATTTTCCAGATTGACTGACCATGTCTTAATGTAATGATGGACTGTCGTTTCTCTTTGCTTATTTTGAGCTGTTCTTGCCATTATATGGACTTAGCCCTATTTGGTAAAATACATTTACATTACATTTTTGTCATTTAGCAGACGCTCTTATCCAGAGCGACTTACAGTAGTGAATGCATACATTTCATACATGGCCCCCCGTGGGAATCGAAACCACAACCCTGGCATTGCAAACACCATGCTCTACCAACTGAGCTACAGACCATCTTCTGTATACCACCCCTACCTTGTCATAACAACTGATTGGCTCAAACGCTTTAAGAAGGAATGAAATTCCACAAATTAGGTTTTAACAAGGCACACCTGTTAATTCAAATGCTTTCCAGGTGACCACCTCATGAAGCTGGTTGAGGGAATGTCAAGAGTGTGCAAAGCTGTCATCAATGCGGATACTTTGAAGAATCTAAAATATATATTTTGATTTAACACTTTTGGTTACTACATGATTCCATATGATATTTCATAGTTTTGATGTATTCACTATTATTCTACAATGTAGAAAATAGTACAAATAAAAACCTGTGTGTGTGTGTGTACAATCCTTTGACTGGTACTGTATATATAATTGTGTTGATCATAGCCCTCTGTCTCCTTTCATTTTCCCCTCTTCATCTCTTTCCATCTCTCGCTCTTCCTCTCCACCTTTCCATCTTTCTCCACAGCTTACCAAACTCCACCAGCTGGCCATGCAGCAGAGCCCTTTCCCCATCGCTCCCAACAACCAGGGTTTCCAAGGTAGGTCACAGAGGAAGGATGGAGACAGGAAGCATTTGATTGACATGTTATTTGTTTATACGGTGCAAAGTTTGCTTTGTAGGTACTGAGTGTTTTTCTCTCTAGCTGGGATGGATTCTTCTGCACAAACTAGTTCCCATGAGCTGACCATTCCAAACGATGTAAGTGTCCCAGTCCACCCTTGAATTCTCTCACCTGTTCTCGTTACTTCAGCTGAAGTTTCATGTAAATAATTCAGCCATTTGGTTAGTCTAATTGTCTAATATACTTGTCTGATCTGTGTTTTTAGCAGAAACATGTTTAAATCCAACTTCCATTTACAGTGCGTTCGGGAAGTAGTCAGACCCTTTTGACTTTTTCCATATTTTGTTACAGCCTTATTTTAAGATGGATTAAATAAAAAATTTTCCTCAATCTACACTCAATACCCCATAATGATGAAGAGAGAACCAGGTTTTTAGAAATGTTGGCAAATTCATTAAAAAGAAAAAACATACCATATTTACATAAGTATTCGGACCCATTGCTATGAGACTCGAAATTGAGCTCAGGTGCATCCTGTTCCATTGATCATCTTTGATGTTTCTACGACTTGATTGGAGTCCATCTGTGGCAAATTAAATTGATTGGACATGATTTGGAAAGGCACACACCTGTCTATATAATGTCCTACAGTTGACAGTGTATGTCAGAGCAAAAACCAAGCCATGAGGTCTAAGGAATTGTCCGTAGAGCTCTGAGACAGGATTGTGTCGAAGCACAGATCTGGGGAAAGGTACCAAAAAATGTCTGCAGCATTGAATGTCCCCAAGGACACAATGGCCTCCATCATTCTTAAATGGAAGAAGTTTGGAACCACCAAGAACCCGATGGTCACTCTGACAGAGCTCCAGAGTTCCTCTGTGGAGATGGGAGAACAGCCATCTCTGCAGCACTCCACCAATCAGGCCTTTTTATGTTTGAGTGGCCAGACAGAAGCCACACTTCAGTAAAAGGCACATGATGGCCTGCTTGGAGTTTGCCAAAAGGCACCTAAGGACTCTGACCATGAGAAACAAGATTCTCTGGTCTGATGAAATCAAGATTGAACTCTTTGGCCGACCTGCCAAGCGTCACTTCTGGAGGAAACCTAGCACCATTCCTATGGTGAAGCACGGTGGTGGCAGCATCATGCTGTGGGGATGTTTTTCACCGGCATGGACTAGGAGACTAGTCAGGATCGAAGCAAAGATGAATGATGCAAAGTACAGAGATCCTTGATGAAAACCTTCTCAGGACCTCAGACTGGGGCAAAGGTTCACCTTCCAACAGGACAACAACTCTAAGCACACAGCCAAGACAACGCAGGAATGGCTTCGGGACAAGTCTCTGAATGTCCTTAAGTGGTCCAGGCTTGAACCCGATCTAACATTTCTGGAGAGACCAGAAATGGGTGTGCAGTGACGCTCCCCATCCAACCTGACAGAGCTTGAGAGGATCTGCAGAGAAGAATGGGATAAACTCTGCAAATACAGGTGTGCCAAGCTTGAAGCGTTATACCCAAGAAGACTAGAGGCAGTAATTGCTGCCAAAGGTGGTTCAACAAAGTACTGAGTAAAGGGTCTGAATACCTATGTACATGTGATATTTCCGTGTTTTATTTAAAAAAAATACATTTGCAAGAATTTCTAAAAACCTGTTTTTTCTTGTGAGTGTGTGTGGATCGATGAGAAAATAGAATATGTTTTTAACATAACAAAATGTGGATAAGGTCAAGGGTTCTGAATACTTTCCGAATGCACTGCATCTCTTGAAGTGGTTGAAATGTCTTGTATTCTCTGACTCGTTCTCTCTTCCCTTCCTTGCCTCAGTTGATTGGCTGCATCATTGGCCGTCAGGGGGCTAAGATCAATGAGATCCGTCAGATGTCTGGGGCTCAGATCAAGATCGCCAACCAAGTGGAGGGCTCCTCTGACAGGCAGGTTACCATCACCGGCTCCCCTGCCGGCATCAGCCTGGCTGAGTACCTGATCAACGCCAGGTAAGGGACAACACACTGGAACTACTGATATGTCATGGTTCAGAATAAGAGGACTAGACTAGCATGACGGAAATCAAAGCAGTTTGTATACAAACGGTAGTTTGTTTTGATTCACCTCTTGTTTGTTGTGTTGCTGTAGGCTGTCCTCTGAAGCTACTGGACTGGCAGCCAACTGACACGGAGGATCTTCATCAGCACCTGACGTAACCCCCCCCCCTGCTTTTTTTACAGAGTCCCTCACTGAAGTTAATGCAAAAACCAAGTATTCTCAACTTACTGTTTTCTCTTTTCCTTTGGTTAAACACCTACATACTCAGTTGTAATTACATCAATGTATTTTATTTATTTATGTTTTTAAATTCCCTTTGCAAATAGTTATTTTGAAAGATATTTTGTTTTTGGTAATTTTTTTGGTGTTTTTCTGTTTTGAAATGGGAAAAATCTGAAAAGGCATATTTTGTCAGACTTTTCTTACAAAATGTTTTTTTTTTTAAAGACCCAATAATAACATACTAGATGGACTGTTTTTTTTTTCCTCCCTGCATTTGATTAATTTTTATCTGTATTTATTTTTTATTTAATACACACCAGTCCTCGTGTTAGAATTCACTGATATTTGACATTCTTTAAAGCTGAACTTCCAGAACGAGGCATTGTGGGCAATGGGTATACGTGGGGTGTAAATGATGTACTCTTTAAAAAAAAAAAATGTAATGAAAGACTGTCAGAAAATAATTGAAACGTCTCTCTAAAGTGGGACTATGAAGAGAATTTTAAACTGAATTCTGTGTCACCTCTTATTTGCTGTATAATTATTTTGTCATTCCTGTTTCCATCCTCTTTTTTTTTTTTTTTTTTATCTGGACATTTGAGTGTTGTTGTGTATTGGATTCTGATAGGGTTGGGTGGGTGGGGCATGGTAACCCGGAGACAACGGGCCAGAGGAATGGATTTCTTTTCTCAGAAATTACTAAAATAATAATGATAATAACATTGGAATATTTGTTTTAAATAGAGAAAATATTTTTTTTAACTGCTGGGGTGGGGGCTAGGGGCAAAACTCCCCAAAAGACTTGTGGGTCTTTATATGATCAGACTTGAGGTATTAATTTAAAACAACTAGATGGAAGATTATATAACTAACACTAGTTTCCTCCTTTGCCTGGGTCAGATTTTATTTTGTATTATTCTTTGCAGGATGAAGAAACATGTTTTTGTGCACGTTTTCAAACTATTGTAGATTTGGGTGCAACTGAATTGTTGAACTTAAATACAGAAATAAAAATATGTCAAACGCTTAAACTACCTCTGGCTGTAAGCAGTCTTTTTATTTTAAACTTTCCTGGGGTAAACATGAGTAACATTCCTACTACTAATGTAAAAATAAACTGCCTGAACTCAATGAATAGAAATGGTACAATGTAGTTGTTGCGCGTTTTGGTTTTATTTTTATTGGATTTTACTTGTCATACAGGGGTATCTCCTAGGGTTTTCAAGGCTACATGTTCCCAAATATAACACACCTGTCACACCTCGAAGATTTACCAATATTTTATTGTTCCTCATATTTGGATTTTGATATCATTCCTATTTTACAGTTACAATGTGTAAACCTCTATTGAAATTCAAAGGATGCTTACTATTCCACTACTTCTACCAGAGAGCAGTGTTCTCTCTGTTCTGGCTAATTCCTTTGTGATCTTAAAGGGATGTGTATTCAAAACTCAGTGGTAGGAGAGTTAAGATCAAAGTATGAATTTAACATTACCAGCAGAGGGACCTATCCATGAAAGAGAACATTTCGGTGAGATTTTCATTCCCCTTTGACATAACTATTTAAGTGCCGACATCAATAATAATAAAAAATATATGGAAATAATACAGGGTAAAAAAGTGTAAACCTTCTCACAAAATATAAAATGGATACATCCAAAACTTAAAATATAAGCATGTGTAGTCATGCATTTGTTCGTTGGGCTGCATACTGCTTTTTCTTACATCAGTTCTTGTCTTACACGTAAAATACATTTTGATTTTTGTCATGTGATATTCACATATCTACATTATTAATTTCCATGGGAGAAAAAAGCTAATTGGAAATTGGGCTCCTCCAAGAGCAGTGATGGTAAAGTACCAGATGGCAAGTTACCAAAGGGGACAGTTTGTATTTCTGAGTATTTTTTTCTTCCTGAACGGGAGCAGTGGCTGTTGGTACTTGTATTAACACTATCTAAAGTTTATTAAAAAAAAAAAAAATGAAATCTGAATAAGTCAGATATTACAAACTGTCATAACTGCTATCAGTTTATAACAAATCACCTGCGTTGTCTTATGAAGGCTTGCTAACGAACAAACCCATATTGCTTTATAAGACACTGGTAGATAACTTGTCATAGCCTGAGCTAAGTTGATGTGACCCCACATCACATTAATTCAAGTCCTGCTTTAGAGACTGGCCAATGTAGGCTCTTGTGATGGTTGTTTACTGTAAGGTAGCTGTAGTTCTATAGTGTCCAGTGTGTTGGCTCTATTTGGGCCCCTGTGGAGACCCTTGTTGGTGCCCAAAATGAGGTGCACAGGCCCCAGCACTGGGTGGACGACTGGGCTCCCCACTTCCTGACTGGTCAAGCTCAGCGCTGTCGCAGTCCGAGTCGTCGCACAGGGCCTGACTCTGAGGGGTAAAGATGGAGGAGAGAGAAACATTATGCTAGAGGTAGATCACAGAATCAACTGAAACCTCAGTTATGGGAACCGTTAATGTTCCTAGTCTGACGTCACTATCGAAGAAGAGATTGCGGTATGAGAAAAAAACTTCACACTAGAAGTTGTAGATTAGAAACTGGTGGTAATGAATGGATAAATGATAGGTACAAGTACAGTGCCTTCAGAAGTATTTATAACCCTTGACTTATTACACATTGTGTTGTGTTACAGCCTGAATTAAATACAGCTGTGAAGTTGGACCCATTCCAAAATGGACCTGGGGCTTTCCCACCTGGACTCGACATGCATAAATAAAACAATTTAAACACAGAGACCTGTTCCAATCGGACCCGAGGACAACTAGACCCGTTCCGTATAGACATGGTCGGATCCAAATCAGGTCCGATCCGAGTGAGGGTAGCAGCAGAAAATCATGTTTGATTAACCAGAGCTGGTAAAGCACGAGAGGGAGAGAGCGGTGCCGCTCTAGCAAGCGGGGTAGGGGACGTACTGTGTGAGCGAGTGACACGAGAAGCAGCGAGGGAGAGACAGCAACCAACCAAGCCGACTTGTGCAATAGCAGACGAATAGCTGCTATAGAGCCCCACAGTGGAGGTGTCATAATACCCATAAAACCTAACGGTCAAACAGCGAAATGGTTCCAATCGTTTTCCCACCATTCATTTTTCCCATAGGGGATTTTTGATACGATTAAATTAAGGGCTGTGTTTCATGTGGCGTGACATTTTGATAACCATGTAAATCTCTCTCGTACAAGGTGACTTTCATAAATATATTCTGCTCTATTTACTTATGTTCGAACATGCTACTTAATTAGTACAAATTTCAAAAAACATAATTCCACTTGACGTTATGCGGTATTGTTTGTAGGCCAGTGACACAAAATTGCAATTTAATCAATTTTAAATTCAGGCTGTAACACAAAATGTGGAAAAGGTCACAGCTTCAATTCTTGTTAATCTAACTGCACTGTCCAATATACAGTAGCTATTACAGTGAAAGAATACCATGCTATTGTTTGAGGAGAGTGCACAATTATGAACTTGAAAATGTATTAATAAACCAATTAGGCACATTTGGGCAGTCTTGATACAACATTTGGAACAGATATGCAATGGTTCATTGGATCAGTCTAAAACTTTGCACATAAACTGCTGCCATCTAGCGGCCAAAATCTAATTTGCGTCTGGGCTGGAGTAATACATTATGGCCTTTCTCTTGCATTTCAAAGATGATGGTACAAATACCAGATCTAATGTGTTATATTATCCTAATTTCACATTTTCACAAACTTCAAAGTGTTTGTTAGATTTAGGTATGTCATTTTAGGCAAAAATTGTTAAGCATATGTCGGTATCAAGAAAATGCATATCTTTGCCTCAGGTCCTGAGCTACAGGCAGTTAGATTTGGGTGTCATTTTAGGAGAAAATTGTTAAGCAGAAATTGTTGCAGAACAGTAACCACGTTCCCATCCACAGTTTTTATGAGAGTCATCTTATTAAAAAAATATCACAACTGTGATGGAAACAGGAAGTGTAATTTTATAAACGGCGACAGATAATTTGTTCGTTCGACATGGTCGGATCTTTTTGTGTCGGTAAAATGTATTATGTTGGAAACGTCGATGGAAACGCCGTTATGCGCAAATATTGATCAAATAACCATAATTTCGAAGTAAATTTGGAGTCACGCGATGATATGGTGTGTAATTTGTAAGTCGCTCTGGATAAGAGCGTCTGCTAAATGACTTAAATGTAATGTAAATGTAAATGTGTGTGGTTCTCCCACTACGACTCAGGAAACCATGCAGTTTATAGGCTACTTATGAAATAAGTTATGATGAACTTCACAGGGTGTGGAAAGTACACGGTTATGAGCTTGATGCTGCTTTCCAATAAATATCGAGGGTCTTATTCTGGTAATATGATGATCGATGCTTGACTGCCGTTTAACAAATACAAATATTCTTGCTCTTATCCATAAGAATCTCATCATGTAGACTAGACAACCCGCACTGCCTACTCGCACTGTATCTGCAAGCTGTTGGCTAGAGCGCAGGCGCCAAGACCGATGTAGGCACTATTTGCTATTAAACGCAACACTTTTTGTGAAAAAACTATCGCGAAAAAGTACATTTTGTATATACTACGTCATCACGCACTCGTTTCCCCCCCAACAAGTCCATTTAGTGGAAACATACCACTGGTGGGAAAATGGGCATATTTTCTTTTTGGAGATTCTGGAGTATTCGCATGAAAATCTGTTTCCAATTGGATGGAAACCTAGCTAGTAATAAAAAACATAATTCAGAATATTGACAAAAATATATATTTTAAGGGGGTTAGCCATCAGCGACGGGTTGACAAGCCACTGACGTATTTGACAACAGATACTCAAAACAGACATATTTTTGCCTCAAAAATTAAAGTTCAATACAAACATTTGTAAAGTATGGAAAATGATTCATTTGAAAATCCCAAATAAAAACATAATCTTTCTATCAGATCTTTCAGTACTCTGATGGAGTTGAGTTGACATTAGACAAAAATCTGAAGGATTTGGTGTTTTACAGACATTTTCTTCAAGTGGTATACACAGGAGTTGACCACTGGAAACATCTTTCAGGAATTACAGTTTTGAGAAAAATATTCTTTAAAGTCACAGAGGGCTATTACAAGAAACTACATAAGATCATTTTTCAGCTAATATCCATTATTGCAACAAAAATTGTGATGCTTTGCTCCATACAACAGCATTTCCAAGCATAGAACTGACATGGACATTTATAATATTGAAAGTATTTCAAAAACAAAAACTTTTCCCTTATAAAATTCCCGTAAATCTACATTTTAAGCTCAAATAATGGAACTGAATAAAAAACATTTAACTATAAAAAAAGGGATTTATAAGCTAGGTCAAAGCTCGTGGACCCCCCATCTTGCAGGGGCTGCGGGGGGGTGCGCTACGCAAGTGCCAGTATCAGATTGTGTTACCTCATTAGGATTCTGTGCAGCATCTAGCAGGGCTTTGACCTGGCCCAGAGCACTTTTCCTCTCAGACAGCCCGTCAGAGGCCTGCACCAGGTCCGTGTTGTCTGCCGGGGACTCTGACCCCTGCGACAGGAGGTCATCGCTGCGGTCGTACAGACGGTCATCCGTGTTGGTGCTGACCACATCCGGCGTGGCGCTGTGGGAGTGGTCGGTGGTGTGACCTTCCTCGCCGTCTGACACAGAGAGGTTCTCTGAACTGAAGGTGGACCCCGACTGGCACTGGTTGATGCTGGTCGGACGTCTGGGGAGAATGAACAAGAGAGAAGAGGGAGATAAAAGAAAGGAAGAATCCACTTTTGTTTCAGTTTTGATTAATTCCATAATTAATAGTCATCATACTGCATGTCACTTGCAGATTCACTTATACTAGCAACACAAAACATCTCTGATTGGAATTACAAATGTCATTTTTATAATGGTGTCAAACCCTGTGACTCCTAAAATCATATCACAGATCATTGATGAGACAAAGGTAAATTACGGGCAGTTTTTTGGGTACTGGAGTACAGCAACATTCTCACCGTCTCCGTGGCAACTCCACTTCGCTGTCAACCTCCCCCTCCTCCTCCTCTGAAGACACGCCACGCCTCTGTGGGCACAGCCCATAGAACAGAGGGAGTTAGCTAAACACATTCACAGAGATGAAAGGAATACATACTAAACATGACTAGCTTTTCATTGGGACTGTACCTGTTTGCGTGTAATGGCTGCCCTGTACAGGATAGCTGAGGGGGTGAGGTGCCCTGACGCCACCCGAGGTAACCTCACACCACTCACTCCCTCCTCCTTATCGTCCCCATCGTGGGGCAGGCGTGAGGCACCCAGCACAGACCCCCTCCCGGCGGCCACCCCCCTCCCACATGGCGAGTCTGGGCTGCTAGAGAAGGGGAACGATGCTGCGTCCTCGCTGGGTGTGTTGCTACGCGGGGGCGTCTCCGTGAGGTCATCCAGACCTGCCGCGCCACGCTCGGACCCCCCCAGGCCCGCGGAGGCACTCAGGCTGCCACCCTTCTCCAGCCCCCCCATGGTGGTCTCTCCTTTCCCCTGGCCCTCAGCTGCCAGCGTGGTGCATACGAGGTCTGGGCTGGAGGAGGACAACTGCCTCTGTTGCTGCTCGTGGCCCAGGGCCCGCAAGACTGCGCTGGGGTCCAGGAGCTGCTTGGAGGGGTCCGTGCTGAAGCTGTTGGCCTGGGCAGGGTTGTCCCCGCCAGGGGAGGGTTGAGTGGCCTTCAGGCCAGCCAGGTCCCCGCTGCTGCCCTTGCCAGGCTTGCGGTGGCGAGTCTTGACTCTCCGTGAGCGGTTAGGAGACGTGGAGCCCCTGTTGGGGCAGGAGGGGATGGTGACCTGCATCACGGAGGAATCCATCTTGGGAATGATCACCTCTGACTTGAGGATGTCTGGCCTATGAGAACAGGATAGAATAGAAAACAATGGTTAGATACATTGTGATAAAATCTGATTACACATTTATTTAAAGTGCTTTCAATTGGGTTACATGAGTAAGTTAATTCTGCATTGGGTTCACATTAGAACTACCCTTGCCTCCTATGCTTTTGGCTCTCGGAAATAACTCTCACCTCTTTCCAGAGGGCAGTTTCTGTGGGACGTTTCTCTTCTTGATGAGTTTGTCCATGGAGTTGGAGGAGCTAGTCTGTCTGGAGCTGTGGTGCTTGAACAGTCCTGGAAACTTCTTATCTAAAGACTGCTCTCTCCTAGGCACACATCAACACGATTAAAGTTGATTGCATGCGAAATCCAGTAACTACTCTGTTCTACATATTCTATTTCTATGACTTGTATCTTCTATAACCCTAATTACCAAATACTTATTATCCACTTATTTTCAAACACTGCATGTCCAGTATGTCTATATACCATACTAGCTGATATGATTGATGTGCTAAATTAGAATTTTCTTTATACAAAGGATCTGAGAATTTGCTGAACAACTCCACATGCATTGAAGTGCTCTGCCTGACGGATCCACCTACTTCTGTAGCTCTTTCTCTTTGAGCTCCAGCTGCAGCATGACAGCATTGAGCTCCATGTAGAGGTTGTTGGCCCTCTCCAGCTTCCTCTCATAGTGCTCACGGATGTCCAGAGCGTGCCTGAATAAAAAACAGTGCACAAGAAGTGACATCATGTTTACGCTTGAAATAATCCAAATGCTGTGTAACAGAAACGCGCCCTGAGCCTATTTATTTAATTTTTTCCCTCCATCTCTTTCTTTCTTTTTTATATCTCCAAAGGTAGATAAAGGAAGAGCAAAGGAACTAGAGCCATTTGATGTTAGTGAAACTGCCTGTCTACATGACCCTGGACTGCTGTACTGTAGTTACACAGCTCATAACAACAAGGCACTGGTGGCTTTCTGTTATACAATACTGGCATTGCATCACTTCCAGCAGGTAAAAGAGAAGAGTAACTGTCTGTCAGAGTGTTGTGGTACAGACCTGAGCTCCTCTCTGCGTCGGTTGATCAGTTCCTCGTCCAGTCGGTGCAGACAGGTCCCATCAGACTTAATCTTCTCAAAGTGCTGCTTCACCTCCTCCCGCCACTCAGCCTGCTCAACACACACACAAACTTAGACACTCTCTCTCTGTGTGTGTGTGTGTGTGTGTGTGTGTGTGTGTGTGTGTGTGTGTGTGTGTGTGTGTGTGTGTGTGTGTGTGTGTGTGTGCATTTGTGTGTGTGTGAATGTGTTTGTTTGTGTATACATTCATTATGTTGTGTGTGTGTGGCATAGTGTACAGTAGGCTACCTGAGACTTGAAGTATGTCTCCTGTGGGGTGGAGAGTACATCAGCTGAGGCTATATCCAGATGGAGGAGGATCTGACGGAAAGAGGGTCTATTTCTGGGTTTACAGTTCCTGCAAAACCAAGTCAGAGACAAGTTTGGTATATCTACTGTATAATCATTATGCATCTACATGGGCCAAGTCTACCTAGGAAAGATTTCAAAGGGAAGAATTTCCCTCTATCTATTTCCACTACCTCCTCTCTCCTCTCTCTCCTCTTTTCCACCATCCCTCTCTTTCTCCCCCTCCTTCTCTCCCTCCCACCATCCCTTCCTCCATCTCCACTCACCAGCACTGCCTCAGGAGGATTTTGAAGCCATCGGGGCAGCTCTTGGGGATAGGGAGGTTCAGGCTGTTGTTGCCCACCCCCCAGATGATGGCGGAGGAGTCCACATCCTTATAGGGGACCTCCCCGGTCAGCATTTCCCACAACACCACCCCAAACGACCTGCAGTTCACAACACTCTTTATATTAGTGATCACTGATCAGAGATGGAATTGCATTGGTCCTCTTTTCTATGGTCAATAAGTTGAATTCCTTCACTTACCAGATGTCCACCTTCTCTGATACGGGTTCATTCCGAATGACCTCTGGGGCCATCCAGGCCACCGTACCAGCAAAAGACATCTTCATGCTCTTATCAAAGAGCTCCTTGGAGGTGCCAAAGTCAGAGATCTTCACCAAGTCATCATGTGTAATCAGCATACTGCCATGGATAGAGCAAAAAAATATATTTTTTAGATGTTCTTAAGCCAGAAAATACATTTTTTAAAGAAAGAGCTAATTTATTTACTTTGGGGCCTTCTGGTCTATAGGCGGATGGTTTTGATAATACCCAGCACAGTGACTCACTTGGGGGACTTGAGGTCTCTGTGGATGATCTTGTGGAGGTGTAGGTAGTTCATGCCCCCGGCAATGCCCATGGCCCAGTCGATGAGTAGGGAGGGGGTGATGTTCCTGCCCGCCCTTAGCACCTCATACAGCTGGCCCTGCGCACAGTACTCCATCAGGATACAATAGCAGGGAGCCTGGGTGCAGATACCCCTGGGGGAGTAAGAGAGGGGGTAGGAGGAATGGGGAGAGGGAGGGAGGAGGCAGAGGGACAAGTATAAAGAAGAGAACATTTGAAAAAGTCAGTGTCTGATGATGTCATAGTCTTGATGGAGTGCTAGTTACTGCTGGTCAAGGCTACAATAGCTCGGACGAACAGTTGATATGTTCATATACATCTATTCTGTTTTCTTGGGGTCTGGGTCAGGGAGTTTTCCTCACTTGAAGGTGATTATGTTGGGATGCTTGAGTTTGCGTAGGTGCTTGATCTCCGTCTCCTTGATGTCCCGGACTTTCTTGACAGCCACGTCCTCTCCATGGAACTTCCCCAAGAAGACGGCACCCTGGGCCCCACTGCCCACCCACTGCAGGTCTGAGATCTCCTCAAACGGAACTTCCCAGGATTCTAAAAGCACAACATCAAAACAAGGAAAGAATCAGTCACAGGCCATGAGTGGCAGATGGAGAGGACTCCAGGCCAGTAAGCAGACCAGCTGAGATGTATCATATACAGTGAGGGAAAAAAGTATTTGATCCCATGCTGATTTTGTATGTTTTCCCACTGACAAAGAAATGATCAGTCTATAACTTTAATGGTAGGTTTATTTGAACAGTGAGAGACAGAATAAACCAAAAAATCCAGAAAAACACATGTCAAAAATGTTATAAACTGATTTGCATTTTAATGAGGGAAATAAGTATTTAACCCTTCTGCAAAACATGACTTAGTACTTGGTGGCAAAACCCTTTTTGGCAATCACAGAGGTCAGACGTTTCTTGTAGTTGGCCACCAGGTTTGCACACATCTCAGGAGGGATTTTGTCCCACTCCTCTTTGCAGATCTTCTCCAAGTCATTAAGGTTTCGAGGCTGACATTTGGCAACTCGAACCTTCAGCTCCCTCCACAGATTTTCTATGGGATTAAGGTCTGGAGACTGGCTAGGCCACTCCAGGACCTTAATGTGCTTCTTCTTGAGCCACTCCTTTGTTGCCTTGGCCGTGTGTTTTGGGTCATTGTCATGCTGGAATACCCATCCACGACCCATTTTCAATGCCCTGGCTGAGGGAAGGAGGTTCTCACCCAAGATTTGACGGTACATGGCCCCGTCCATCGTCCCTTTGATGCGGTGAAGTTGTCCTGTCCCCTTAGCAGAAAAACACCCCCAAAGCATAATGTTTCCACCTCCATGTTTGACGGTGGGGATGGTGATCTTGGGCTCATAGGCAGCATTCCTCCTCCTCCAAACACGGCAAGTTGAGTTGATGCCAAAGAGCTCCATTTTGGTCTCATCTGACCACAACACTTTCACCCAGTTGTCCTCTGAATCATTCAGATGTTCATTGGCAAACTTCAGACAGGCATGTATATGTGCTTTCTTGAGCAGGGGGACCTTGCGGGCGCTGAAGGATTTCAGTCCTTCACGGCGTAGTGTTACCAATTGTTTTCTTGGTGACTATGGTCCCAGCTGCCTTGAGATCATTGACAAGATCCTCCCGTGTAGTTCTGGGCTGATTCCTCACCGTTCTCATGATCATTGCAACTCCAGAGATCTTGCATGGAGATCTTGCATGGAGCCCCAGGCCGAGGGAGATTGACAGTTCTTTTGTGTTTCTTCCATTTGCGAATAATCGCACCAACTCTTGTTACCTTCTCACCAAGCTGCTTGGCGATGGTCTTGTAGCCCATTCCAGCCTTGTGTAGGTCTACAATCTTGTCCCTGACATCCTTGGAGAGCTCTTTGGTTTTGGCCATGGTGGAGAGTTTGGAATCTAATTGATGGATTGCTTCTGTGGACAGGTGTCTTTTATACAGGTAACAAACTAAGATTAGGAGCACTCCCTTTAAGAGTGTGCTCCTAATCTCAGCTCGTTACCTGTATAAAAGACATCTGGGAGCCAGAAATCTTTCTGATTGAGAGGGGGTCAAATACTTATTTCCCTCATTAAAATGCAAATCAATTCATAATATTTTTGACATGCGTTTTTCTGGATTTTTTTGTTGTTATTCTGTCTCTCACTGTTCAAATAAACCTACCATTAAAATTATAGATTGATCATTTCTGTGTCAGTGGGCAAACGTACAAAATCAGCAGGGGATCAAATACTTTTTTCCCTCACTGTAAACGACATCATCTGTTTATATTAGTCTACAGATAGGAAGCTTTTCTGTGAAAAAAGTACTTTACATCCACACATGAGTAGGTGTTATCCCCTTGTGGTACCATCATAGATACGATTCGATCAATATGCTCAGTGTACAGTATAGTACGATGGCAGTTGGGGAGAGATGTAGAGGCAAACAGCTGCACATCTCCCCAAATCTAATCGCTCCTCCCTCCATCACCTGTCATGAGAGTACATTAGATAGATGAATGACTGAGAATTTGGTCACTGTGAGGAAAGAGAAGCCAGTAGGCGGGATAAGAGAGACAAGCAGAATAATTCTTCATAAGAAGTGTTGTGGTCTCCAGGGACCTGCTGCTGTGGCGGCAGCTGCTCATGTCATCTGCAGCTAACTGTGAATAAGTCTAGTGCACAGGTAACGTCAGCAGCATTGTAGGGGGCGTGTAAAGAGAAAGTGGGGCATGGTGGCAGGAGTGAGAGATAAACAGAGAGGAAAATGGAAGCCATTTTAGTGATGTACCTGCATAATGAAATTAAGTCAAGTTGAACCTTTATATATAATGCATCACCATGGTTACGGATTTATGGATTTATCTCAACATCTTGACTATATAACATTTCTAGTGACAAGATTTGGTGTTGTGCATTACATATCCTGAAGTGTCTCTCACGTATTAGTTAGGTATTCAGTATCCTAAAAGTTTACAAACGTCTTTGTAAAACACAGGAGACCTTGTGCAAATAGTGAAGTGACATAGAATTGGCTGTTATACTCACTCCACGCACCTTCCTGGTTATGCTTGTGTTCGGTGGAGTAGGCTTTCCCGATCATGGTCCAGACGGGTTTCAGGCAGCCAAACAGCCCCTCCAGGAACCCTCCACTTCCTTGTTGCAGCCGGATGTTGTCTGATTGGCTGTGGATGGCCCCAGCCTCTGAGCTTAGCCCTGCCTCCTCCCCGCCCCCACACTGGCAGGCTTCATGCTCGTGCAACTTCAGCACGCTGTTGTCAAAGTGGGCCGGGGTCCCGTCGCTAGGGGTCGGGCTGCTGCCACAGGTGTGGGGGCACCCCTCACCTCCGCCTGACACAACTGGTGCCCCACCTGTGTCGATGCACAGCACGTTGCGGAGCACACACTGGGTGGGGGTCAGGTCGGTCTCTGGGGTGCAGGCGGGGGGGTCTGCATCCAGCCTGCGGAAGGTAGGTTCTGAGAGGGAGGGGGAGGGGGCGTGGGGCTCATGGAGGCAGGTCCCACTCATCAGGGGGTCCCACAACACAGTAACCAAGGATGTACGGGAGTAGAGAGGGAGAAGGGGAGGCCTGGATGGAGTGACACAAAGATGAAGAGGAGAGGAAAAATGCAATGAGTAACTATAAATCAGTATAATTCATTGATGCCTAGTCTTTTGGCTGTTTCAGAGCTGTCCATTGATCAGACAGATGGACCTTACTATGCAGGAGAGGGAGTGAAAAAAAAGAAATCTTACTCTGCCTTTCTTTAAAAAAAACTCCTGTGAGAGCAAGTCAACCATTACATCCAGTTTCTCCTCAATAAAGACAAAAGCCTCAATTATTCAGCAGACCACGTCTTAATATTTATGAATGGGATTGAGGCAGTCAAACGGTAGCCTCTCAAGCCGCCTGATCTTGCACGCTTACATGAATGTTCGCAACAGTGGTAATCAATCTGGTAATTACAAGGCTAGTCAATGGGGAATCGTTTTATGAATGAACCAAGGACATAGTACTGACTACAAAATAGACCTGACCTTTATCCCCAGGGTGATTCCTGTAGGAGTGTCACCATAGGTCAGGATAGCCTATATCTTGTTTTACACTGTGATGATATGGATGGTGCACTGCTGGAATCAATAAGGATGAGTACTATGCCTCTTCTGGTACTGTATGCATTGAATGACACTTATGGTCCAGATACATGCTGCAAACTATACATATACAATACTGTATGTGTTTCAGTCCTGACATGTTAGTTCTGCAGAATGTGACGAAATTGCAACCCTAACCACTGAGGTGTGTGTGTGTGTGTGTGTGTGTGTGTGTGAGGGAGAGAGAGAGAGCGGTGGAGGGAGAGAGAATTGCCACATGTACCCAATTCACATTACACGGTAGCCCAGTATGAGAACCGCATGAGAACCACTACTCTCGAGCGAATGGGGAACTTGAAATGGGAAAAACACTGGGCCTGTGTGAAGGAGCACTTTCTCACACAAGCGCAGGAAGATCAATCTTTAAATAACCACGGATGTGATGATGACACTCACTAGCATCACAGTCGACGTACGTCAATTAATGCCCGAACCGTACGAGTCCATGCCAAGTCTAACTGCCGCAGCGTCTGTAGATTCACTGAATTTTGGCACCAACACAAAATATTTCGTAATAGACTATGATGCTGATGCAGAAATATGATTTTTCGCATTAATCGACGAGTATGCATTTTCTGCCATATTGACCTGGTGGTAGCCTATGCTAATGTGAACAGAGTACATTGCACAACATTGCATGAGGCAACGCACCTGAATATCTCATAATAATATTTGATCTAATATAATTGATAGAATGACATTCCATTACCTTTCTGCCTGGTTGCTGTCGCGTTCTCAAGTAAGGGGTGGGTTCAGCTTCCTACATGCAATAATGAAGAGCAATCGTCGTTTTTTCCTCTCCGGACTGTCTGTCGTTTTATTGCATGAAAGACCCTTCCCACGAGTTTACGTTATCAGAACGAATCCCAGCGGGCAAATTGTGTTATCAATAACCGGGGACCCATGGAACGTGAGGCGCGCAGGGTTGGGAGAGGGAGGGAGCTGTCTCCTTCCCAGTGCTGAATTGACGTCACGGAGTTGCAAACCCACAAGGGGGCGTGAATATCGCCCCACACAAAACTGTACAGTGGTTTCCATCTTTTCAGCAAAGTTTAATCAATTGTCTTCGTGTCATGTCGGTTCCACTGACTACTTAGTTCTGTCTTTGGAAATCTCTAAATAACACACACAATTAATGGTTCAAATGTGCTATAGCTAATCATTTTTCCACCAAGGTCTACACACCATGCATGCACTCATCAAAACGGCATTTGAATGGCAAACAACCAGCACGTTTTTACAGTTTGCTTATTTCATCCATGTTTTGAAACGAACAGCACCAATGTGAACTGAGAAACAGAAGTTGGATGTAATGCCACTATTTATCCGATAGATGACAGCAGCGTATTCACCTCTGGGCAAAGTATGTCCGCGTTGTGGAAATTCGCTGTATTGTATGCCTTCTACAGGCCTCCGTAGTTTATGAATCCAGCACGGCGGGATTTGCTAACTGGCCGATCTGTTTGAAGCTGCTGTAAACCTAGCTACATTTTACAGGAAAAGAAAGGTAACGTTAACAACAGTACATTGGCAATGTACCACTACGTGGATAACTGTGTAGTTGTATTTTGTAATTCTCGGTCTAACTAGCTTGCTAAGTAGCTAGCAAGTCTAAAGTGTCAATCCAATCTAGCTAGCCAAGTTTGATAGATAGCCAACGTTAACTAGTTAGCTAACGTTAGTGACTAGCTAGCTGATTTAGCTAGCATCTGCATGTGATAACTGAATGCTGAGCTACTAAATGTGATGTCTTTTTCAGGAGTAATGTGGTTATGATGTGTTCCTTGTGTAACCGATGTGAAATGGCTAGTTAGTTAGCGGTGGTGCGCGCTAATAGCGTTTCAATCGGTGACGTCACTCGCTCTGAGACTTGAAGTAGGGTTTCCCCTTGCAACGTTGCAAGGGCCGCGGCTTTTGTGGCGCGATGGGTAACGTTGCTTCGTGGGGTGTCAGTTGTTGATGTGTGCAAGGGTCCCTGGTTCGAGCCCGGGTTGGGGCGAAGAGAGGGACGGAACCTACACTGTTACATTGGTGCCGTGACCCGGATCATTGGTTGCTGCGGAAAAGGAGGAGGTCAAAGGGGGGGTGAGTGTAACCGATGTGAAATGGCTAGTTAGTTAGCGGTGGTGCGCGCTAATAGCGTTTCAATCGGTGACGTCACTCGCTCTGAGACTTGAAGTAGGGTTTCCCCTTGCGTTGCAAGGGTCGCGGCTTTTGTGGCGCGATGGGTAACCTCTTTAATGGCTGTGCGAAGTTGCTGGATATTGTTGGGAACTGGAACACACTGTCGTACATGTTGATCCAGAGCCTCCCAAACATGCTCAATCAGTGGCATGTCTGGTGAGTATGCAGGCCATGGAAGAACTGGGACATTTTCAGCTTCCAGAAATTGTCTACAGGTCCTTGCGACATGGGCCATGCATTATCATGCTGAAACATGAGGTGATGGCGGCAGATGAATGGCACGACAATAGGCCTCAAGATCTCGTCACGGTATCTCTGCATTCAAATTGCCATCGATAAAATGCAGTTGTGTTCGTTGTCCGTAGCTTATGCCTGCCCATACCATAACCCCAACGCCACTATGGGGCAGTCTGTTCCCAACGTTGACATCCGCAAACTGCTTGCCCATATGCGTGGTCTGCAGTTGTGAGGCTGGTTGAACGTACTGACAAATTCTGTAAAACGATGTTGGAGTTGGCTTATGGTAAAGAAATGAACATTCAATTCTCTGGCAACAGCTCTTGTGGACATTCCTGCAGTCAGCATGCCAATTGCACGCTCCCTCAACTTGAGACATCTGTGGCATTGTGTTGGGTGACAAAACTGTACATTTAAGAGTGGCCTTTTATTGCACAAATTGCACCTAGGTAATGATCATGCCTTTTAATCAGCTTCTTGATATGCTACACCTGTCAGGTGGATGGATTATCTTGGAAATGGAGAAATGTTCACTAACAGAGATGTAAACTCATTAGTTCACAACATTTGAGCGAAATAAGCTTTTTGTGCATATGGAACATTTCTGTAATATTTTTCAGCTCATGAAACATGGGACCAACACAATGTAAAGACATGTTGTGTTTTTATTTTTGATCAGTGTAATTAATTAAATGTATATCACTAAGTGTTTTATTAGGTCCCACTGCTTTAGTAAGATAGCTTCTTGCTTGTAAATAATTGTAAAATAGAGTTCTGGAGGTCGTACTTTATTGATAGATTCTCAAGTGTATCTATCCCCTTGTCTGTAAACATCTGATAATACTTGGTCAGTCCATTTTAAGCCCATCATTTAAATATATCATCAATCATACTTGGCTTAAAGTTGCCTTCCATTACAATTTCTCGCAGGTAGATCAGGTCTGTTTGGATGCATCAATTACAAATTCACTCTAATTTGTACACTTAGTGTACAAAACATTAGGAACACCTTCCTAACATTGAGTTGCACCCCCTTTTGCCCTCCGAACAGCCTCAATTGTCGAAAGCGTTCCACAGGGATGCTGGCCCATATTGACTGCAATGTTTCCCACAGTTGTGTCAAGTTGGCTGGATGTCCTTTGCGTGGTGGACCATTCTTGATACACACCGGAAACTGTTGAGCGTGAAAAACCCAGCAGCGTTGCAGTTGTTGTCACAGTCAAACCGATGCACTTGGCACCTACTACCATACCCCGTTCAAAGGCACTTAAATATTTTGTCTGGCCCATTCACCCTCTGAATGGCACACATACACAATCCATGTCTCAATTGTCTCGAGGCTTAAAAATCCTTTAACTGGTCTCCTCCCCTTCATCTGCACTGATTGAAGTGTATTTAACAAGTGACATCAATAAGGGATCATAGCGTTCACCTGGTCAGTCTGTTATGGAAAGAGCAGGTGTTCCTAATGTTTTGTACACTGAGTGTATAATGGCACAATTTTTATTTTAATAATTTTTTTTTCTTCCGGTTTGGGCTCATATATAGGCTAGAGGTCGACCGATTATGATTTTTCAACGCCAATATCGATTATTGGAGGACCAAAAAAGTTGATTAATTGGCCTGTTTTAAAAATAAATAAAAAATGTTTAAAAATTATTTGTAATAATGATAATTACAACAATACTGAATGAACACTTATTTTAACTTAATATAATACATCAATAAAATCAATTTAGCCTCAAATAAATAATGAAACATGTTCAATTTGGTTTAAATAATGCAAAAACAAAGTGTTGGAGAAGAAAGTAAAAGTGCAATATGTGCCATGTAAAAAAGCTCATGTTTAAGTTCCTTGCTCAGAACATGAGAACATATGAAAGCTGGTGGTTCCTTTTAACATGAGTCTTCAATATTCCCAGGTAAGAAGTTTTAGGTTGTAGTTATTATAGGAATTATAGGACTATTTCTCTCTATACGATTTGTATTTCATATACCTTTGACTATTGGATGTTCTTATAGGCACTTTAGTATTGCCAGTGTAACAGTATAGCTTCCGTCCCTCTCCTCGCTCCTACCTGGGCTCGAACCAGGAACCCATCGACAACAGCCACCCTCGAAGCAGCGTTACCCATGCAGAGCAAGGGGAACAACTACTCCAAGTCTCAGAGTGAGTGACGTTTGAAACGCTATTAGCGCGCACCCCGCTAACTAGCTAGCCATTTCACATCGGTTACACCAGACTAATCTCGGGAGTTGATAGGCTTGAAGTCATAAACAACACAATGCTTGAAGCATTGCGAAGAGCTGCTGGCAAACGCACAAAGGTGCTGTTTGAATGAATGCTTACGAGCCTGCTGGTGCCTACCATCGCTCAGTCAGACTGCTCTATCAAATCATAGACTTAATTATAACATAACACACAGAAATACGAGCCTTAGGTCATTAAAATGGTCAAATCCGGAAACTATCATTTCGAAAACAAAAAGTTTATTCTTTCAGTGAAATACGGAACCGCTCCGTATTTTATCTAATGGATGGCATCCCTAAGTCTAAATATTTCTGTTACATTATACAACCTTCAATGTTATGTCATAATTAATTACGGCCTTTGTTAGGAATAAATGGACTTCACACAGTTCGCAATGAGCCATGCGGCCCAAACTGCTGCATATACCCTGACTTCATGCACGGAACGCAAGAGAAGTGACACAATTTCCCTAGTTATAAGAAATTCATGTTAGCAGGCAATATTAACTAAATATGCAGGTTTAAAAATATATATTTGTGTATTCATTTTAAAGAAAGGCATTGATGTTTATGATTAGGTACATTGGTGCAACGACAGTGCTTTTTTCGCAAATGCGCTTGTTAAATCATCACTCCTTTGTCGAAGTAGGCTGTGATTAGATGAGAAATTAACAGGCACCGCATCGATTATATGCAACGCAGGACCAGCTAGATAAACTAGTAATATCATCAACCATGTGTAGTTAACTAGTGATTATGTTAAGATTGCTAGTTTTTTATAAGATAAGTTTAATGCTAGCTAGCAACTTACCTTGGCTTCTTGCTGCCCTCGCGTAACAGGTAGTCAGCCTGCCATGCAGGCTCCTCGTGGAGTGCAATGTAAGGCAGGTGGTTAGAGCGTTGGACTAGTAACCGGAAGGTTGCAAAAACGAATCCCCGAGCTGACATGGTAAAAATCTGTTGTTTTGCCCCTGAACAAGGCAGTTAACCCACTGTTCCTAGGCCGTCATTGAAAATAAGAATGTGTTCTTAACTGACTTGCCTAGTTAAATAAAGGTGTATAAAATAAAAATAAAAATTATTTAAAAAAAATTATCGCCAAATCGGTGTCCAAAAATACAGATTGTTAGGAAATCTTGAAATCGGCCCTAATTAATCGGCCATTCCAATTAATCGGTCAACCTCTAATATAGGCCTATATGTATGCATAAGCTATAATATGCATATGGGTGTTTTGAATTAATCATCACCTTAGAAAGCACTGTCCATTTTCGTGTTTGACTTTGAAACAACATCCACAACGACCATGTTTTCCACTCAGTTTCAACCTTTTGTTGAACTTTCTTCAAATTGATCGAACACTGTGAAGTACGTTTTAAAAGCATGATACTGTTTTGATGATAAGTATTTGATGTGATTTTCAACTGCAACTGCACTGACAATAGAGCCCTCAGTACCAGGCCATTAATGACCTGATGGTCGTTAGGGAGTTGGGTACAACCAACGCATGTCCAGAGTGCATAGAAGGAGATTTCCGTGGCTTAATGTTCACGTGGAATATGACCGCTGGTGTGGCAGTAATACGGTCACCGCAACAGCCCTATTAAAGATCAATGTTTTTTAAGCCCTACTGGTGCAACTAGACCCTATTGTTGCTCCCTGTGTTTCAGGTCGGACTGTGCAGTGTGGAGCTTCGCCTGGCACCCACACACCCAGAAGTGTGCTGTTTCCCGTTAAGACGACTCCATCCAGATCTACAACCCCAAGAGGTAAGTAGCAGACTCATGACCCCACTGTCGATCTATTGCAATGGTGCTGTGTCATTGACTATTAAACTCTATGGAAGTTTCTCAACTCCTCCGTCCTGTTCTCCGGGGCCTGAAAATTGATGTGGTCGAGGAGAATGCCAATTCGTTAGTAGGTGAACGGAGGAGTATGCTCACCTCCTCGATTACATCCTTCGGCAGAGTATCCTACGGTCGGTTCACAAGAGTATCCTACGGTCGGCTATCGCGGAAGAGTTTTGAAACCAGTCACACCCCCTTTGAAACAGCTGTTGTGTTCTCTGAGGAGAAAAGAATGCACATATTTGAAAACAAAACTTATCTTTAATCTATAAAATGTCTAGCACAACTATCTAATTACATTTTTACTGAAGATATTTATTTTGGGATTCCTAAACGTGATTTACATGATGACGCGCAAGTGGAGAAGGAGAGTCATTTCATATAAGCGAAATTGTTTCCTCTCGTCGCCTCTTGATTATTTTTTACCTTTCCAAAAGGCGAGAAGAGGACGTGAGGAGCCGAGCAAAACCAGTTGAGAATCCTCGTATGGGTCGGTTTCCTGGATTCAGATGAAACCTATGTCCTCAAAATCATATTCAGTCAGACCAACCTAGTGTGGTGTTAAACTTGTTCTGTCTCGCTCTCTCTCTTTCTCTGTCTCTCTCTCAAACACTGTCTCTCTCCCTCAGTGCTACTACTCCCACCCTAAAGCACCGTCTGCAGCGCAGTGTGGCAGCCCTGCAGCGGAAGCCTCTGTGTGCGTCTGCCCTGGCCGTGGCCTGTCACAACTGCCTGCTGGTCTGGCATGTGGACCCCACCTCGTTCTCTACCAGGTATACATGCTCATTATTATACTCTTCAACTTTCTTTTTGTCCGTTCTCCCTATTTCTCAATTCAATGTCTTTCTATCTCTCCCTCCCTCCCACAGACCCTCTTCTGGCTGTGCCCAGGTCCTGTCCCACCCAGGCCACTCCCCTGTCACTTCCATGGCATGGTCACCTAACGGATCTCTCCTGGTGTCGGCCTCTCCCAGGGACACTGCCATGCTGGTAGGAACCAGCAGTCTCAACCTCTACTCAACTGTGAAAGTATTTTACTGTGATGCTGGAACATCCTTGTGACTCTGTATTTCTCTCGCTTTCGCTCTCTCTTTCTCTCTGTCTCTGTTTCTATCTCTGTCAGGTGTGGGATGTAGCTGTTGAGAGCTGTGTGCCTCTACCGTGTGGGAGGGGGAGGAGTCACGTACCTGTCCTGGTCCCCTGATGTCAGTCGCGTGCTGGCAGCTACCCCCTCCTCCCTCTTCAGGTCAGAGACAATAGTGCAGGAGAGCTTTATGTCCCATTATCAGCAACCAACTCACTCCTGTGTTCCAATGGCACATTGTGTTAGCTAATCCAAGTTTATCATTTTAAAAGTCTAATTGATCACTACCAAACCCTTTTGCAAGTATGTTAGCACAGCTGAAAACTGTTGTTCTGATTAAAGAAGCAATTAAACTGGTCTCCATTGGAACACAGGAGTGATGGTTGCTGATTATGGGCTTATGTAGATATTCCCTTCAAAATCATCCTTTTCCAGCTAGAATAGTCATTTACAACATTAACAATGTCTACACTGTATTTCTGATTAATTTGATGTTATATTAATGGACAAAATATGTGCTTTTCTTTCAAAAACAAGGACATTTCTATGTGAACCCAAACTTTAGAACAGTAGTGTATGTATTGTGTGTGTTGCTGCAGGGTTTGGGAAACCAGGATGTGGACTTGCGAGCGGTGGCCTTGTCTGAAGGGACGCTGTCAGGTGAGACACCTGGTCTGTGTGATTGTTTGTGTGTTTGGCTAACTGTCTCTCTGTAACTGTCTAGTCTGGCAGTTGGAGTCTCGATGGGAGTCGGCTGCTCTTCAGTGTGCAAGGAGAGACTGTCATCTATGCCCTAACTTTCACTGACACCCCAGGTACACACACAAACACAATACCATGTATGATATGAAGCACACCAACCTCTTACAGTTGTTTTACACTGTGTGCTGTGTGCTTGCGTTGTTTGTTTTGATGTAAGTCCTCCTCTTTGTCCACTAGGGATGCCCTTAGGGATGTCAGGGGGGCCGAAGGCAGCAACAGTGGTGGCCGACCTGTCTAAGACAACCTTAAATACACCAGATGGAGATATGGCGTAAGGAAAGGCCTGGGTTAACTAGTCATTCACTAAACTAGTTATTGATTAACCTTATAGATTAGCTTATTGTGTATGCGTGTTTTTCAGGGTCGGAGGAGAGATCCAGTCGCTAGCGTGGGACCCGACAGGAGAGAGACTAGCCGTGCTTCTCAAAAGTCAGGCTCCTTCCCTCCTCTCCTCTTTCTCCAAGTTGGAAAGTGTTTTTTTTTTCATCTTCTCTCCTCCACTCACTTCCTCCCTCTTACCTGTTCCATCAGGAGATGCTGAAGCAGGCCACCCTGCCATGATCGCAGTGTTCAAGACTCAAATCAACCCCGCTTTTAAGCTTCTGCCATGGTAAGTGCTCTAGTATGTTATATATCCAGGAGGGTGTCTCAGTGTTGTGTATCTCTGTATGTCAGTGGTAATAACTGTCTATGTGAGTCAGTGGTTTTGTTCAGGGGGAGGCCGGGACAGAGCCCAGACTGATGCAGTTCAACCCCAGTTACCAGCATGGAGCCCAGCTCACTGTGGTCAGTCTCTACAAACGCTGTTCTTTACATGTAGGAGACCACCAGGCATTTAGATGTTTCCCCACAGTGCTGCTTAAACTGATATTAAAGCTATATTTTACTTTCAATTTTACTTTTTTAAAATTTTTTTACTCAAAAGTAGTTTATGCATTAATGTAATTTGAATGGGAAAGATGGGCAATGAGACTTCAACTAGAAATTGTACATGGTCTACACACTGATCATTCCATTTGACATGGCTGTTGACGTGCTGCAGTGAATAGAGCACGAGGTCTAGCTAGGTGGCACTAAACTCATCTCAGTGACTAGTGATGTTGTCTCTCCACAGTGTTGGTCTAATGGAAAGATTACCCATATGCCTTTTTGCTTTATGAGTGCTGGGAATCCCCAGCCCGGCCTGGGAGGCAGCCCCTCTCTCCCCCTGTCCCATGGCAGGCCAGCAGACTACGCCAACCAGACACTCTACACAGAACTCATCTCCTAACCACACACACACATGCAAACTAACACAGAAACCATATTTCAAGTCATGTTTGTAAGTACAATTTATAATTTTTGGAACACTTGTTAAATAAACGTGTACAAAGTGTTATGCAAATGGATATTTATTGTGTCTTTTTTTTTATGCCGAGTCCAAGACATGGCAAGGGGGTTGGTGGGATGAGGTAAAGGTCAAGCCATCGCCGGTTTGTTCTTGCAAAAGAGTTGAATGAGTTGATTGGGAGGCTTCAGTGTGTCTTTAATGATGTTTCTTAAATCATCTCCATGTTCTAAGGTAAAAGAGTATACTGTATCGTCCCTTATTCTATACTTGGCAATAATAAGTATTCAATCTTAGAACAATCTGGCATTAATAGGATAGTTTGGTGTTTTACCTTCCTGATTTGCCCTTCACTTTCGGTCAAGAATAATCAGAAGGATTTAAGTAAACTATAATGTGACATTAGGGATAATGTCAATGTAGGTTTGTGATAACAAGAATATTTTCCCTTTACAGAAGATTATATCACTGTTTAGTCTTTTCAGTCTAATTTTTATTGCTCAGAAGAAAGATATGGAGAGGTACAGAGAGGAGAACGGAAGTGTAGAGGATAAGGGAAGCAGACAAGCGGGTCACCAAACGCTGACAAACACCTACGTGGTCATGTCTTGAAGCATCATTAAAACATTACTGTTAATGTACAAAATACTTCAATTCCATTCAGCACATTATTTTCTCTACTTTATTTATCTCTATTAGTTGAAACAAAAAGAAGTCAACCATGCCTGACCCCACCCTGAAAACCGGTGAATGAATACAGTACTTTCATTCCTGTGTTATGACATTCTCTCATAGGAAAACACACTCACACATGCATACTTACACACACATGCCATGCACTCACAAACATTCAAAAAGGGTAACTGACCTCTCAACAACTACAACAAAAACAAAGTACACAGGCCTTGGGTTCAGTTAACAGAAAAGGTTATTTAACCCCTATGCCTTTTCTGTACTTATTTCAAAGAAACTCAGTTAAAAGTCAACTTAATTGTTACTTGGTATTTCCTTTTTATTTCCAATTTACATCAATTAAAAGTGTAACAAAATAAACAAAAACCAAAAAAAATGATCATGATCATAATAAAATTTAATAATAACAAAAAAATATACACACCCTCACACACACACAGAGACAACCCACCCTGGTTGTTTTGGGCGGCTCTCCTTGGAGTCCCGTGATTCTATTTGTGGGGCATGAACTCCATAGGGTACTACCCAAAGTCCCTTGGTTCTCTGCCTTGCCTGGCTGCACTTGTCCTCCAGGGTGGGGTGTGTGTGTGTGGTGTGAGGCTAGTGGGAATTGGGGGGGGGGGGACAATGGCAGAGACTGAATGCTAGAACTCATAGCACCTTCTGAAGACGGAGCAACCCAAAGCAAAGATGGCCGTTCAGCCCCAGTTCCACCCAAAAGCAAATTTTGGTCAGCTCAAGATTTAAGGTCAACGTTTTCACTTTGTTTTTCAGCGTGAGGTAGCTTTAAACAATCAGGATGACTACAACTTTCACCAATTTTATTAGAAAATGTAGGTTGTTTGTGAACTGAGTAAGATATTTTCCTCTAATGGACAGTGAAGGGGTAAAAGACAATGGAAAAATACATCCCAAATGAATCCTCATTTTCCAAAAAGTGTTGGTGTGCATATATCTAGACACATGTACACACACAATGTGGAAATATATATAAAACCATCTGGCTGTTTATAAACACACAATTTTACAACATAGAACCAAAGATTTATAATGCACAGTCAAAGTTTCGCTCCTCGTCTTGATGGTAAAAAAACATTTGGAGCACTTGGACTTGTTTATAATAACTGAAAATATGTTTTGGTCTACATTGATTCAAAATGGCATATTTGTAGCTAGGTCGGGGAGGAGACGGGGGAGGGAGGTGGAGTAGAAGTGGGAGGTTCTAGGTATTCTGTGGTAGGATGGGCTTGTGTTGCTCTTATGGTGAAGCTCCCTAGTCCTACTGTACCTCACCTCTGCCCATGTGAGGTTTAGACAATAAATAAGTGACATCGAGTCATGTTCCTGTTTCTTCATCACTCGTCTCTTGGCTTGGTCCCTCTTCCTCCTGGCTCATTCCCGTCAACTGTGGGCCATGGGAAACATGACTGGATCTCAGGAAGTGGGTTGACAGGGAATGCTGGAACGCCGGTGCCCTTCAGTGCTAACATCCATGGAGTACAACTTGGAGAGCACTTTGCCAGAGAAAAAGTGTCCTTTTTTTTAAGTTAGTCTTCTTTTTTTGTAGAGTGTGTGTGTGTATTGTTTCATAGTTGAATTATTTCTTTCATGTTTCAGTTTTTTTGCCGTTGTGCTTATTTCACTTTACAAAAAGCAGACTGCACCCACATCCAGACCGAACTCCTGGTCTGCTCCTCCAATGTCCATGGGAGCAATGTCCACGATGGGCAGACGGGAGGTCTTCTGTGTTCTGTACTCGAAGACAGTCTTTCCCCACTGGCCTGTGTGTTTCTGTGGGACGACAACAGAGACGTGTTGAAGCACAGTAACCCACTATATATTCCCATAGACTACAATAACAGAAAAACTGCTGCTTTTTTTACGGTGACTGCACTGTGCCTTCCCCCATGGTCCTACTTAACTATGTCCATCCTTTCCCTGACCTAACTTGACAGTGCCTATCCCTCTCACCTTGCAGCCATCCTCCACAACGCTGTAGGTGAAGCGGCTGTTTCCCTCAGCTCTGATCTCCACGTCGTTGGAGCCCTGGAGCAGCAGACCCTTCTTCAGGTTGCCGGTGGATGCGTCCATGTAGGCCACACTGTTCTTGCAGTGGTAGGTGAGGTTCTGAGATGCTTCCGTGGACAGCAGCCTTAGGAAGGTCAGCTGGATACTGGCAGCGTTGGTACCGTCCTCAGCGTAGCTGAACTATACAGGGAGAGGGAGGGTTAAGTGTGACATGGAAAGGACGAGTGCAGTCACAAAAATGGAGGTCATATGGAGGTCATAGGTTTATGGATGGTAGGATTTGGTGATGTCTACCAATTATCTGCGAGGCTGAAATATAGGTTGTCTAATTGATAAAAGGAAACACTGAGGAAGGGTTTGACTGATGATCAGGATATCCCTTGAAATGAAGTTCTACTAAAGGAGCAGCTATGTTTCATTCCAAGGTGTCAGTGACATTATTATTCATAGAAAGAAGAGACTCACGTGGAATCCTCCATTCATAGTCTCTCCGAACCAGACGTGTTTGCGGTCCTTGCTCTTGCTTGTCCACCAGTTCTTTTGAGGCACGTTGGCTATGCTGGGGTACACACAGGTCTCGCCAGTCTCCATGTTGCAGAAGACCTTGATGGCATCAGCTGTGCTACCAATGTTAGGATCCACCCAGTAGTCACCTGAAGAACGAGAGGAGCAGAGGAAGAATTGTTCAAACCCTAGCACTGTTTGGACTGATCATGTTATACACGTGCTCTTTCCTTTCTACACTGTATATTTTTGGGGAATCTTCCTTGATGAATAAAAAACACAATTCCATAAATCCATTTCTCTCTTTTCTTTCCATTCACTCTATCTTCTCCCTCTCCTCTGCCCGTTCCCCCACTCACCGCTCTTCCACTCTGGGTGGCACAGTCTGAGGTCTCTGCAGGTGCGGGCAGGGTTCTTCTGGCTACCATCAGGGCTGCGCAGGTTCTCGATCTGGTTGTTGAGAGACTTGAGTGTGGAGTCCACCTCCACGTCGTGCTGCCTCAGGGAGCTGGACGGCTCATCAGCCCTCATGTACCTCAGGGGATCCGGAGACTTCTCAGGCTGAGACAGGCCAGCAAAGGCAGACATGTCGATGCCAGGGCCGGGAGGACCAGGTGGACCAGGGGGTCCGGGGTTACCAGGTGGACCCTGAAGGAGGAGAGGAGATGACATTTAAAATATGAAGAATTTAAGACTTTTGCTGCTACGTGTACAGTATATATAGTATATTCAGGTAAGTCTAAGGTTGACAAGCGTTACTCACAGCAGAGCCAGTTTCTCCAGAACGACCACGAGGTCCAGGGGGTCCGAGGGGTCCAGGCTGACCGTTAGATCCATCCTTACCAGCGGGGCCGACTGGGCCAGGGGGTCCCTGAGGAGATGGATAGGGTGGGTCAGTCATGGCTCATACATATGGATGCTAGCATAGCATGAATACATGTAAGGCTCCCTTTAGTGTTTGGTTTCACATTGTTTTAAACTTTTACCTGATATATCGTTTTTGTTCAATTGTTGTTGATTATGTGTGAGAGTACTCTCTCTTTAATTCAAGAACAAACTGCTTATCGGACATTACAAATTTAGCATTTATCTCACTTTGGGTAAAAATGATTCACGTTGTAGTGGCCAGCCCTTTCCTCTTTATCATGTAATTCGTCTTAATGGATTATTTTAAAAGTAGTAACCTCTCCTGTCTGTCTTCTACTCTTCCATAGCATGTTGTAATCATAAAAGCATTAGCCTTCCTTGTTATCATAGAATAGGCTAATTAAAAACACAGTGGCTATTTCCGTCCTCCACTTTATCATGGTGTTGGAGGATTATAACTACATTATAATTGGTGTTGGTGGATTATGACTAGCCTGTGCCCCTCATTATCATAGCATGGGATAACTACTGTATAGGAGTAGTCTTTATTTGTCTCATCAGAGTATGGAGGGATTAGAGAAGTGTTCTGTCCTCTCCACCTCTTCTTCTCTTTCTTCTGGACTCACCTTAGCGCCACTAGGTCCGGCAGGTCCAGCAGCTCCCTGGTCTCCAGCGGAGCCCTGTTAAGATAATGACAACAGGAAGTCAGGGAACAGAACTTTTTCCACATTGAAAGTCAGGCATTCTACTTCTATGCAGATAGTGAGGTATAATAACTGGTGCAGTGTGGCCAGAGGATTTGGGTGACTTACTGGAGGTCCGGGAAGACCCTGCAGACCGGTGAAGCCACGGTGTCCCTTCTGTCCCCTCTCTCCTGTCTCGCCAGCCTCTCCCTTGTCTCCACGGGGTCCTTGGGGTCCCTGATGTAGAGAGGCAGAGAGTGTCAATCAACTCAGTGTGCCAATGCAGGTACAGCTACAGTAGGTATAGTTTATTAGAGAATGGTATGTGTGTTTCACAATGAGGAACATTGACACTCACAGCCATTCCTCTAGCGCCAGCTGGTCCAGCGGGTCCGGCAGGTCCTTGAGCACCCTAAAAACAAGTGTGAGGTTCTTCCATTAGACAGGCTAACAACAACCTAAGTACTATCAATTACAAAACACCAGCATTTCTCTCATTCATATTGTGTGTAGTTTTGTAGGGGTACTCACTCCCTCTCCTCTGTCTCCCTGCTTGCCCAGGGGGCCAACAGGGCCGGGGGCACCTGGAGCACCAGGGGCACCAGGTGCACCTGCAGGACCAGTGTTACCACGCTCACCCTACAGGTGGAGAGAAGATCATAGGATATAAGGACATTTCAAGAACATTTGATATCTTATCCACCAATTGGACTGATTGGTTTGATTGGTGTATAATGCAGGTAAGTAAGCATCTCAGCAAACCAAAATTGGTTCTGTGAAAGTTCCTGAAACATTTGTTCGGATGTGGCAAATATTCTCATAACACAAAAACGGTCCAGTTGGGCTGATGATTATACGATGTTTGTATAAAACATTTGCCTGATGTTGCAAGAACGTTCCCAGAACACATTTCATTCTTTACTGGTACATTGTGTTGTTACATTACCTGGAAATCTAATGAGAACGTTTGGAGAATGTTCTGTGGTGGTTGTTACAGATGTTATGCACAACATTTTTGTGAATGTTAGAATATTTCATTTAAAACATTAAAAAAAAAAAACATTTTGTGATCAAAAACATTATTTGAACGTTTTTGTGATTATCATCCTAATGTTAGATAAACCCTAACTAGAGCTTAATGGGAATCTTAGCACTTTGCTGGATTTCACTCCAAGGTCTACTACACAGTGTTTTATTTGTCACATGCACCGAATACAGCAGTTGTAGTCTATACCTGCTGTATTTGGTGCATGTGACAAATAACATTTTATAGAATAAAATACAATTTGATTTGGAGTGTCTCACCTTGACTCCGGTGGATCCATCTCTACCAGGGGGCCCATCAGATCCAGCGTTGCCCTGTGAGGTAGAGACAGAGATTTAATCAATACATGAAATGTATTGGCTTCCAGTCGTGAAGTAGCTGCCACAGCAAACGTTTGGGATCCATGGGTTAATGGTGCTGTAGAAATACAGATGACTGTGGTTGCTGTTGGCGTTTGCGATTGACTATGGTTGTGTTTTTTGGTTTTCTGTTGTGTCATTGTTTGTTTTGGTTGTTATTGTTACTGTTGTGGTCATTATTTACATTTTTGTTTTGTGGTTTTTGTATGTGTGTGTGGAGGGGTGTTCTTGTTTTGGAAAGTTGCTGTTGTTGTTATGGTGATTATTGATGTATTTTTATGTTGTTGTTGTGGGTGTTGTTGTTGTTTATGTTGCTGTTGTCGTTCCTATGGTTCTTGCAGTAGCTCAACCCAGAGGTGTAATTATATTGGCCAGCTGGTGGCACTATAGTGCAGCTATGGCCTTTATCCCAGTGATTGCTGCGTGCAGCTACAGTGGCCTATATTTGTTGTTGTTGTGGTTTATATTGTTGTTGTGGCTTGTGTTGTCATGGTTTAGTTCTGACCTCTCTTCCGGGCTCGCCAGAAGGTCCCGACAGTCCAGGAGGCCCCACAGGCCCAGGGGGTCCACGGTCACCACCAGCACCAGGCGCTCCCTGCTTACCGGGCTCTCCCTGGGACACATAGAACAGTGAGTAAGTGTCAGACGTCATCACTATAACCACAAGGACGTAACATTTGACTAGTTAATGGACTTAACTATTGATTTGCATGCAAAGTAGGACTTCAGCAACTGGCTGAAAGCCCCTATGTGGGGAAAAAGCAGCAAAACTCCAATAGAAAGTCTGTCGTAGGACGTAGTATGATGGAAATTAAAGTTCTGAATGCATCTCCCTTACAGCCAATTAGTCACTGAGTGATTGACTTCTTTGTGACAGTTTTAAGGAGGAAGAAGTCTGGATGTAGATCTGTCATATTGAACGTATGTGGATATCAGGACTCCATGATATAACAGTCGATCACTCCAGGCATCCCAGATATGATATTCTGGTAAATATGTTGCTTAGTTACCACTCAATGGTGCAGGACTAGTGGGAGTTATATGAACCTGGATTTAAAGAGAGCTTAACATACAACTGGACCAGTAAGAGCAATGGTTCCATAACAATGACCTGGCTTTCAAGTTCATAGCCTACTGCAAGTGTGGTAGTACTATCGGTGGTGAGATACTCACAGAAGGACCAGGAAGGCCAGGGAAGCCCCTCTCTCCACGCTGCCCAGGCAGACCAACAATACCACGTGACCCACCCAGACCCTGGGGACCTGAAGGACCATCAAGACCCTAGAGATAGAGAAGACGATAGGTCAGTTTAATACATTGACTTCACAACTTCAGTTCTAGCTCATTGACTTCACAACTCCAGTTCTAACTCATTGACTTCACAACTCAAGTTCTAGCTCATTGATTTCACAACTCCAGCTCTAGCTCATTGACTTCACAACTCCAGTTCTAGCTCATTGACTTCACAAATCCAGTTCTAGCTCATTGACTTCACAACTCCAGCTCTAGCACATTGACTTCACAACTCCAACTCTAGCTCATTGACTTCACAACTCCAGATCTAGCTCATTGACTTCACAAATCCAGCTCTAGCTCATTGACTTCACAACTCCAGCTCATTGACTTCACAACTCCAGTTCTAGCTCATTGACTTCACAACTTCAGTTCTAGCTCATTGACTTCACAACTCCAGTTCTAACTCATTGACTTCACAACTCCAGTTCTAGCTCATTGACTTCACAACTCCAGTTCTAACTCATTGACTTCACAACTCCAGCTCTAGCTCATTGACTTCACAACTCTAGCTCATTGACTTCACAACTCCAGTTCTAGCTCATTGACTTCACAACTCCAGTTCTAGCTCATTGACTTCACAACTCCAGTTCTAGCTCATTGACTTCACAACTCTAGCTCATTGACTTCACAACTTCAGTTCTAGCTCATTGACTTCACAACTCTAGCTCATTGACTTCACAACTCTAGCTCATTGACTTCACAACTTCAGTTCTAGCTCATTGACTTCACAACTCCAATTCTAGCTCATTGACTTCACAACTCTAGCTCATTGACTTCACAACTTCAGTTCTAGCTCCATTGACTTCACAACTCCAATTCTAGCTCATTGACTTCACAACTCCAACTCTAGCTCATTGACTTCACAACTCTAGCTCATTGACTTCACAACTCTAGCTCATTGACTTCACAACTCCAGTTCTAACTCATTGACTTCACAACTCTAGCTCATTGACTTCACAACTTCAGTTCTAGCACATTGACTTCACAACTCCAGTTCTAGCTCATTGACTTCACAACTCTAGCTCATTGACTTCACAACTCCAGTTCTAACTCATTGACTTCACAAATCTAGCTCATTGACTTCACAGCTTCAGTTCTAGCTCATTGACTTCACAACTTCAGTTCTAGCTCATTGACTTCACAACTCCAGTTCTAGCTCATTGACTTCACAACTCCAGTTCTAGCTCATTGACTTCACAACTCCAGTTCTAGCTCATTGACATCACAACTCCAACTCTAGCTCATTGACTTCACAACTTCAGTTCTAGCTCATTGACTTCACAACTCCAGTTCTAACTCATTGACTTCGCAACTCCAACTCTAGCTCATTGACTTCACAACTTCAGTTCTAGCTCATTGACTTCACAACTCCAGTTCTAGCTCATTGACTTCACAACTCCAGTTCTAACTCATTGACTTCACAACTCCAGCTCTAGCTCATTGACTTCACAACTCTAGCTCATTGACTTCACAACTCCAGTTCTAGCTCATTGACTTCACAACTCCAGCTCTAGCTCATTGACTTCACAACTCTAGCTCATTGACTTCACAACTTCAGTTCTAGCTCATTGACTTCACAACTCCAGTTCTAGCTCATTGACTTCACAACTCCAGTTCTAGCTCATTGACTTCACAACTCTAGCTCATTTTCTTCACAACTTCAGTTCTAGCTCATTGACTTCACAACTCTAGCTCATTAACTTCACAACTCTAGCTCATTGACTTCACAACTTCAGTTCTAGCTCATTGACTTCACAACTCCAATTCTAGCTCATTGACTTCACAACTCTAGCACATTGACTTCACAACTTCAGTTCTAGCTCCATTGACTTCACAACTCCAATTCTAGCTCATTGACTTCACAACTCCAACTCTAGCTCATTGACTTCACAACTTCAGTTCTAGCTCATTGACTTCACAACTCCAGTTCTAACTCATTGACTTCACAACTCTAGCTCATTGACTTCACAACTTCAGTTCTAGCTCATTGACTTCACAACTCTAGCTCATTGACTTCACAACTCTAGCTCATTGACTTCACAACTCTAGCTCATTGACTTCACAACTCCAGTTCTAACTCATTGACTTCACAACTCTAGCTCATTGACTTCACAACTTCAGTTCTAGCTCATTGACTTCACAACTCTAGCACATTGACTTCACAACTTCAGTTCTAGCTTCATTGACTTCACAACTCCAATTCTAGCTCATTGACTTCACAACTCCAACTCTAGCTCATTGACTTCACAACTTCAGTTCTAGCTCATTGACTTCACAACTCCAGTTCTAACTCATTGACTTCACAACTCTAGCTCATTGACTTCACAACTTCAGTTCTAGCTCATTGACTTCACAACTCTAGCTCATTGACTTCACAACTCTAGCTCATTGACTTCACAACTCTAGCTCATTGACTTCACAACTCCAGTTCTAACTCATTGACTTCACAACTCTAGCTCATTGACTTCACAACTTCAGTTCTAGCTCATTGACTTCACAACTCCAGTTCTAGCTCATTGACTTCACAACTCTAGCTCATTGACTTCACAACTCCAGTTCTAACTCATTGACTTCACAACTCTAGCTCATTGACTTCACAGCTTCAGTTCTAGCTCATTGACTTCACAACTCCAGTTCTAGCTCATTGACATCACAACTCCAACTCTAGCTCATTGACTTCACAACTTCAGTTCTAGCTCATTGACTTCACAACTCCAGTTCTAACTCATTGACTTCGCAACTTCAACTCTAGCTCATTGACTTCACAACTTCAGTTCTAGCTCATTGACTTCACAACTCCAGTTCTAACTCATTGACTTCACAACTCCTACTCTAGCTCATTGACTTCACAACTTCAGTTCTAGCTCATTGACTTCACAACTCCAGTTCTAGCTCATTGACGTCACAACTCCAACTCTAGCTCATTGACTTCACAACTTCAGTTCTAGCTCATTGACTTCACAACTCCAGTTCTAACTCATTGACTTCGCAACTCCAACTCTAGCTCATTGACTTCACAACTTCAGTTCTAGCTCATTGACTTCACAACTCCAGTTCTAACTCATTGACTTCACAACTCCAACTCTAGCTCATTGACTTCACAACTTCAGTTCTAGCTCATTGACTTCACAACTCGTTCTAACTCATTGACTTCACAACTCCAGCTCTAGCACATTGAAATGAAGTGATAGACAATCAAGGTGGCTGAGTTGGTGTTACTAAGCCTACAAGGGGTAAAAGGCTGGGTGGCGTTTCCTCCATGAGATATCATATAAGAGTGGAGGGGGAAGACTTACAGGGAGACCATCCACTCCAGCATCTCCCTTCTCGCCAGGGGCTCCAGCAACTCCACGCAGCCCAGCGTCTCCCTGTCTTCCTGGGGTTCCAGCATCACCACGAACTCCCTTAGGACCGTCTTTACCAGCAGGACCAGCGGGGCCAGCAGCACCAGGGTTACCCTGAGAGAGGGAAACAGAGAGATGCAGCATATTTCAGTCACACAGATATATACAGGTAATCTGAATGAAAAGGTGACTTTCTATTGTCTATGGATACTTATGATGATGTGATACTCACGTTAGGCCCGGGAGAGCCAACTCTTCCAGCAGCACCAGGGAAACCAGTAGCACCCTACCAACATGAGAGAGGGACAACACAATATTTCAGTAAAAGCAATTACAGAACATAGCATTTTATATTGTCACTTACTATTGGGTAATAATCTCTTATCATTGGAACTGTTGACTTACAGAAGCCCCCTGGGCACCACGAGCTCCTTTAGGTCCAGAAACACCAGTGGGACCCTGGAATAAAAAGCAACCAGAAACACAATTAAACAAAGAAACAAGAACAAAGAAACAAGAAGTGCATCAATTATGTTCTCAAATACTCTCCATTTTATTATAGATTATAGAATGGTAATGTCTTGGGCAATAAGACATCTGTCTCTGGGACATACAGCTATTTCATATCTCAAAGTTAATTTTGAGGGGTACCTACCACAGGTCCAGGGGCCCCAGAGGGTCCTTGAGGTCCATGGGCACCACCATCTCCCTTCTGTCCAGCCTCGCCTAACTCTCCCTTGGCTCCAGGCTGACCATCTGCACCCTGGAGGATGGAAGATGCAGGTCAATAAAGATCCAATGTTTTATATGGATTAGATTATTGTTTGCATTGAAACTGATGTGCTTAAAACCTGTTAGGGATAGGGGGCAGTATTTACACGGCCGGATAAAAAACGTACCCGATTTAATCTGGTTATTACTACTGCCCAGAAACTAGAATATGCATATATTATTGGCTTTGGATAGAAAACACCCTAAAGTTTCTAAAACTGTTTGAATGGTGTCTGTGAGTATAACAGAACTCATATGGCAGGCAAAAACCTGAGAAGATTCCTTACAGGAAGTGGCCTGTCTGACAATTACTTGGGCTTCTTCACTCTCTTTATTGAAAACTTAGGATCTTTGCTGTAACGTGACACTTCCTACGGCTCCCATAGGCTCTCAGAAGGCGGGAAAAAGCTGAATGATGTCTTTGCAGCCCCTGGCTGAAAAACATTAGCGCCTTTGGTAAGTGGTCGATCAGAGTACAATGAGACTGAGGCGCGTGCACGAGGCGACCCCATGTCTTTGAACTAAAACAGGGTTTCCCGGTCGGAATATTATCGCTTTTTTACGAGAAAAATGGCATAAAAATTGATTTTAAACAGCGGTTGACATGCTTCGAAGTACGGTAATGGAATATTTAGAAATGTTTTGTCACGAAACGCGTCGGGCGCATCACCCTTCTTTACCCTTCGGATAGTGTCTTGAACGCACGAACAAAACAGAGGATATTTGAACATAACTATGGATTATTTTGAACCAAACCAACATTTGTTATTGAAGTAGAAGTCCTGGGAGTGCATTCTGACGAAGAACAGCAAAGGTAATCCAATTTTTCTTATAGTAAATCTGACTTTGGTGAGGGCTAAACTTGGTGGGTGTCTAAATTGCTAGCCCGTGATGGCTGGGCTATCTACTCAGAATATTGCAAAATGTGCTTTCACCGAAAAGCTATTTTAAAATCGGACATAGCGATTGCATAAAGGAGTTCGGTATCTATAATTCTTAAAATAATTGTTATGTTTTTTGTGAACGTTTATCGTGAGTAATTTAGTAAATTCCCCGGAAGTGTGCGGTGGGTATGCTAGTTCTGAACGTCACATGCTAATGTAAAAAGCTGTTTTTTGATATAAATATGAACGTGATTGAACAAAACATGCATGTATTGTATAACATAATGTCCTAGGATTGTCATCTGATGAAGATCATCAAAGGTTAGTGCTGCATTTAGCTGTGGTTTGGGTTTATGTGACATTATATGCTAGCTTGAAAAATGGGTGTCTGATTATTTCTGGCTGGGTACTCTGCTGACATAATCTAATGTTTTGCTTTCGTTGTAAAGCCTTTTTGAAATCGGACAGTGTGGTTAGATTAACTAGAGTCTTGTCTTTAAAATGGTGTAAAATAGTCATATGTTTGAGAAATTGAAGTAATAGCATTTCTAAGGTATTTGAATAACGCGCCACGGGATTCCACTGGCTGTTGAGTAGGTGGGACGATTTCGTCCCACCTACCCTAGAGAGGTTAATGTGGTTCTACTCACAGGTGGCCCAGCGAAGCCAGCAGGCCCGGGAGGACCACCCTCACCACGGTCACCCTACAGGAAGAGAGAATAGAGAAGGGCTCAAAACAGATACCACAGAGGAAGACATTCTAACTGTACATGTATGTGTCTCTGTCCATCAAGTTGCAGGTGCAGTGATTTAATGTGAAGGATGCTACAGTATACTCAAGAAGTTAAACATTTTGGGATGAAATTCATTCTGAGGGATTCAAGATGGTGTACTTGGAAATTCCTTTACTATTCATAACTGTATATGCTGGGAAACTTGGATAGTGAGTGGTCTTTGAATCAATATGAACGGTATCTTCAGATCAAAATGTCTGGAGACTTTGACTAAATATTTGGATCTGTAGAGTTCTATATTGTTTCATGGCAGGGTCTGGTTCTCTAGTTTCTTCCTGCTCTCTGTGCTGTAGTGAAGGTAGTTTGCACTTTGTACATTTCAAACCTGGGCATGTTGACAACATGATTGATTTAGTACAAATCAAAAAACGGACCATATGAAACTGGAGGCGGAGAGATATAACTTACAGGAGCACCACGGGCACCAGCAGCACCAGTTGAGCCAGAAGGTCCACCCTCACCCTGAGAGGGAAGGAGAGAGGAATGACAAACCCATACTGTACACATACAATACATTACAATCATCTGTCAAATAAATATTAGACCATATACCTAATAGGTGAATTTTGTCATTCTTATGGTAATTCTCACCTTTATGCCGTTGGGACCAGCTGGGCCAGGAGGACCAATGGGACCAGTCAAACCCTGAGGGAGAGGAGAGGAGAAAGATGGAGAGGAGAGAGATGGAGTTATTATCGACCTCACTTGGGGTCATTGGATCATTGTATTTTAATATGCTGACAGAGTTGGCACAGAAGAGTGTGGCTATGTTCCCTGTTTCTGCTGAGTACTCACTCTAGAACCGTCTTTTCCAGAAGCGCCCTCAGGTCCTTTCTCTCCATTGTCACCCTGTAAGACACAGAAAACCATGGTATGTATCTAGCAGACATCATGATATAACCTTGCAATCCACCGTCTAGTTTTCTACGACTATGATTAGAGTATATTTTTTAGGGTTGTTACTCACTCTGTCACCCTTGGCACCGGAGATTCCACCAGCTCCCCTCTCTCCTGGCATACCCTGCAGACCTGGGGGTCCCTGAGCTCCAGCACCACCAGCTGGCCCAATGGCTCCCTGTCAGAGAGGAGGAACATGGATTTAGAAGTTGGCTGATCACACTTTCTGATGTTTCTCTCTTCAGTAGTGGCATTGTGATTGCCAGACTATAGGGACTGAGAAGTTCTCCAAGTGCCCAATAAAAGCAGAAACTCTTATTGAAGATGAGGTTGGTCGAAGGGAGTGGCTCTTAACCTTCGGTCCATCACTTCCAGGAGTTCCAGGAAGTCCACGAGGTCCCTGCAGACCCTGAGGTCCACCACCGCCTCTCTCACCAGGGAAACCACGCTCGCCCTATAAGGGAACAGAGAGACTGGAAGTGTGAGGCAGAAACAGGGAGGACTACAGATGTAAAGGTTTGACAAGTAGATGGCGGTGGCTATGTAGATGATTATGGCAGTAAGAGAGAAAAACATCTATATCAGACTTATTGTAGAAATGAAAACTCACTCTAGGTCCAGTGGCACCAGCAGCACCAGCCTCTCCAGGAACACCCTACAGAGTTAGGAGAGAGACATTGTAGCTGCATATTTTTACAGTAGATAAATAATTACTTTTAGAATACAGCATGTGCTTGTGTTTGCTAGTATAACTTGATCAGGATAAAATGCTGAGGTGTGTGATAACAAATGGACATGAGTAACATGGTTAGATGTTCCTAATGTGTTCAATCAATCAGGGACCTGGACAGGCCTGGTGGGTTGCTGTGGCAGTGTGGACGCTCACCGCATCACCAGGCTTGCCTCCCTCTCCTGGGGGGCCAGCAGGTCCGGGCAGACCCTGCACAACAACACAAGACAGTCAGTGACTTCCTATGACATCATAAAAAATGGACATCAAGTTATTCCGAATAGAATCATTTATGTTCTAGCCAATCCAGAAAAGTAAGGTGAACTCACCTGGAAGCCTGAAGGTCCAGCAGCTCCTTGCTCTCCTCTCTCTCCAGCAGGTCCCTAGGATGGAAGCACCTCAGATGATCAAAAAAGGTGATCAAGTGACTGACACAGCATTAGCACCCTGTGGAGCTGTGTGTAAGTTTGGGAATGCCATTGCATTCTCATGCTCAAAGACAGATGCTAGCTATTACAGATACTATGGCTACACTTATATTATGGGTGCACCAAATAAACTGATTATATTACTATGGGGTGCAGTTGTCATGTCTAAAATAGATGTCTCCTTAAGAACTGTCTAAAATACTTTATATTGCTTTGTTGTAATTTACAATATGTCTGTCAGAGGTTGAACACTTACAGGAGGGCCGAGAGGTCCAGCAGCACCAGTCTCACCATCTTTACCAGCCAGACCCTGTTCAGAGAGAGAAAATGTATCAGTTCTTCATGAACCACCACAGCAAAGGAAAGGATCGGTGTCAGATCCTCCACTGTTTTATTTCTTGAAACTTTGTGGGGGTTAAACACCAAAATTGCACAGATGTTAATAACTCAACTTCGCTAAGACCAAGGGATACAGGAAGGTCATCTAAAAGGTTAATCTACTTACTATCAGACCTTGACGACCCACAAGACCCTTCTCTCCTGCCTTGCCAGGCTCACCCTGTTGAAAGAAAAACACACTGGTCAGTCACAGAGAAGAAGCATGGACATCAAGTGCAAGGGGAATTAATGGGGACATTTACATAGTTATTTTCCTGTACTGTCAGATACTGTCTGTATCTGGTGCTGGAGGCAAATCTACAGGCAATTTCTTTCCTCTGGGTATCAAAACATTATTGGAAACCCCTGTGGCACTTACATTGGCTCCCTTTGGTCCAGGGAATCCCATCACACCAGGCTGGCCACGGGCTCCCTGAGGACCAGGTGGGCCGGGGCGACCGTCCTCACCAGCAGCACCCTACAGTACCACACACCGAGAAGAGAGGAGCAAGTCAACATCACTCGAGATTTCGTTTTTTTGTATTTTACCCCCCTTTTCTCCCCAATTTCGATTTTGTCTCATCGCTGCAACTCCCCAACGGGCTCGGGAGGCGAAGGTCGAGTGATGCAGGCTCCGAAACATGACCCTCCTAACCGCGCTTCTTAACACCGCCCACTTAACCCGGAAACCAGCAGCACCAATCTGTCAGAGGAAACACCGTTCACCTGACGACCGAGGTCAGCCTGCAGGCACCTGGCCCGCCACAAGGAGTCACTAGAGCGAGATGAGCCAAGTAAAGCCCACCCAGCCAAACCCTCCCCTAACCCGGACGATGCTGGGCCAATTATGCACCGCCTATGGGACTCCCGATCACAGACGGTTGTGATACAGCCCGGGATCGAATCCGGGTCTGTAGTGACGCCTCTACCACTGTGATGCAGTGCCTTAGACCGCTGCGCCACTCGGGTGGTCCCTCCAGTGAGATCTTGTACATCTTATACATCTCATGGGTTTAGAAAGGAAAACTCTGTATTACTGCACCAAATCTTGGTTAATTGTATGGCAAAATGTTTGAGTGGAATACAGTATGTGGTCTAGACGGGGAAAGAGGCATACTTACACCAGGACCAACTTTGCCTTGAGGACCAGCATCTCCAGGGCGACCAGTAAGACCCTGTGAGCATCACAAACAATGAGAGAGTGTCAACCCAATACATGAAGGCTGACATGCTGAGCCACAGCTCTTGTTCTGGCTGGTTGTGATGATGGATGTGGTGGGGACCTGAGGTACTACTACTCACTCTGGCTCCAGGAAGACCAGGCTCTCCTGTGCGGCCGGGGTCACCAGTGCCTCCCTTAGGCCCACCCACGCCGGGAACACCACGGTCACCAGGGGCTCCCTGTGGAGGAAGAGTGGAGAGAAAGAGAGGTATTAGTGTTTTATGCATTCATCACTCAAGCTTAAACAACATTGTTTATAAACTGTGACTGGCTATTGTATTATATAGCTGCTACAACAGGATACCAGCAGTACAATATAACAGGTTTGGTTGTTTTGAAACTACTCAGCGGTCTACAACAACATCTTACAGTTAGGGACTCATTAAGTAGAATTTGTTATTGTGATTTTGCAACTACTTCTGTCCATTCCTGGATGTCAGGTGAGATGGGGCATTGAGAACTGTAAAAGTGTCAAGACCCACCTTAGAACCAGCAAGACCATCCTGACCTGGGAAACCACGGTTACCAGGAGCTCCCTAGAAACAAGGACAGAGAGAAGAGAGAAGATTTCCATGATGAGGAATAGGATATGGGAAGAACTGATATGACCCTAAAAATCTGTGGTGAGATCTGTGATGATTCAGATCCTTACTCTCTCGCCAGGAGGTCCAAGTGGTCCAGCAGCACCGGGCTCTCCTCTTGCTCCTCTCTTGCCCTCCTCGCCAGCGGGACCAGGGGCGCCTTGGGGACCAGCAGGGCCCTACAGGGGGTGACCAAGAAGATAGCAGATTAATTTCAAACATACTTCCAGGTCCATCTCAGTAGAATGAAAAAGTGCAGATTTGATATGAATGATATATCTTCCATCAAAACAGAACTCACAAGCTCTCCCTTGGGACCAGCCTCTCCTTTGAAGCCAGGAATACCGGGGTCTCCCTACAACATAAACAGGTGCAAAGTCAAAAACATCTGAAATAGGAGCAATGTTATCCACAGCACATTATCTGTCATGACCCCACCTCCTTATACACCCTCCAAGACCTACCAATGTAAACCAACCTACAGCACCACCAACATATGTGTGTCCAGGTTTTGGGGTGAATATAGGGGACTTACAGACTGTCCCTTGGGTCCAAGAGGTCCTGTTGCTCCCTGAGGTCCGGGGGGGCCACGGGGCCCGGGAAAACCAGGTGCACCAGCAATTCCAGAAGCTCCCTACAGAAAGAGAGATACAGTAATTGAATATTACTGACTGAGCAGTAGACTGATAATGAACTAAGATCAGTGTTTATTTCATGCTGAGTATATAAAGAGTGTAGAGGGTACATTCTAAACCCATATAGTGTAAGAATATGCTTACAGCAGATCCTTTAGCTCCAGGGATACCATCAGTACCAGGGTTGCCCTAAAGGAACAAAGGAGCAGAGACAAGGTGAAGAGATGAAAATAATGCATCAGTTAATTGATGAGAGATGATCAGTGTGAGATAATGCACTTCAGACTTTATCACAGATTGCCTGGATGTTACGTACAGAGGCACCAGCGGGTCCAGGAGATCCGGGTGTACCAGCCTCTCCACGGGGTCCCTGTGCGCCCTCAGTTCCACGTGCACCAGTGGGGCCAGCTTCTCCCTGTGGGATGGAAGAGATTCAGAGGACCATTAGGACTGTTGTTGCTTCTCTGTGTAACGGTTATTCAAACTGTACTCAGTGATGAAGTAAAATGGTATGGTGATTGGAGCTCATTGTCTCCCAGAGACGTGATCGACAGATCTACAGTGACTGTTCAATGTGTCCTTGAGGTAGAGTGACTCTGAGAATCTCATCTCATTGCAGCTTATCATTATTGATCATCTTATTAGAGCTGTTCACTAGTGTTGAGCTGTTCACTAGTGTTGAGCTGTTCACTAGTGTTGTAGTGAAATGAAGTGTCTCACCTGATGATTGGGAATTCATCAGACACACCGTTTGTCACATCAATAGGCTTCCATTGGATTCAATCAGGTTAGGACTGACATGATGCATGATAGAAACATAATTGCAAATAGTACAAACCTTGGCTCCTGGGGATCCAGGGAAACCGGGTGCTCCAGCAGGCCCAACAGGCCCCTGTAGGGATCAGAGGTCAGTTAAACAAACGTACAAATTCCTGATTTTGCTATTATTGCACAAAAATACAACATTGACTAGAAGAAACAGTCAAGCAATTGTAAATCTATTCAAAAGTATTTGAAAATGTGTACAATTGTGATTGTGTTGTAATACATGAAGTGCATAATTGATTTCTGCATTGCATTGATGGTATCTTGTACAGCAGTGGTTCCCAACCTTTTTCGGCTACTGTACCACCAACTGAATTTTGCTTTGCCTGGAGTGCCCCTGAAGTACCTCCTCATGCATTTTACCAGTAGGCCTACGTTCTCATGAGTCTTCTCAAGTACCCCCTGTGGATAGGTCAACTACACCCAGGGGCCCTAGTCCCCCTGGTTTGAAACCACTTTTGTACAATAATAATAAAAGCTATATGTCTTTGAGACAGTGAGGAAGCAACACGAAGAGTGCAATACGTACGGGAGGACCAGCAGGGCCAGGCAAGCCATCATTACCTCGGGCACCCTGAGGAGAGAGCAGACATGGGAAACATTATGATGGTACAGTACTCTGGGTGTTTATCGATGGACACATTTTCACCATTGAGAAGGTTAACCTAAACATAATTGTAATTTTGACTAATTGATTTGCTACACAGCACATATTGAGTAGGTCTTCATCAGGTGTCCACATTAACCAAAGAGACAGTCCTAAACACTGGGCTGGGATTGTCTGGTAGGCTAGTGTACAGAATATCACTGGGTCTGGTTAGGATTGATTGGGATTGGGCACATAAATCCTCAAAAATATTATGCATATCATTCAGGGCTTTGGATCATTTGGTGTGTAATTACCTGAATTGTTGAGTTCATGTATTATTCAAGAGTGCATTTATATCAGAGAGAGTTAAAGGCACATGTCTGTGTTACTCACAGCAGTTCCAGAAGGTCCGGGACGGCCTCTCTCGCCAGGCAGACCACGTGGTCCCTACAGGAGACAGAGACACAAGATGAACACTTAGCTTGGTCACGTTAAGCAAAACAGTAGGTGAATAAGAGCTTTTTACTCATATTATTCAAGTAATACACAGGTGTACTGCTCTCTTACCATTGGTCCAGACGCGCCGTTCTCTCCGGGAGCACCACCCTCACCCTATAGAGACAACACAGTCAGTCTGTCAGCCAATCAGACTGCTAATCAGACAGTCAGTCAGATAGTCAGACACAGGAATAGAAATGAAAAAATTTGATGAGTTGAAGATCTAGTTGGCAGTCTTACCTTGGCTCCAGCAGCACCGCCTTCTCCCTTAGCTCCATCCAGACCAGGATGACCCTACACACAGACAGGCAGACAGACAGACACAGAGAGACACTTAATCTACATCCGTCTCATTAGACTGATCAATTAACACTAATTAGCTCATCTATTGTCTTGCTAATCATGTTGAACGTGTAACATCATAATATCCTTGCTGATGGAGTTGTGATTATAAATGACGCATGATGAAGCTCCCACCCTGTGTCCTTTGATTCCAGGAAGACCAGGAGTTCCGGGGAATCCACGAGCTCCCTGAAATAAAGAGATAAATTAGATATTAAAAGATTCTGTGTGGGATTCATCTGTTAAAGGAACTTCTATCTTAAGATATTGAATGTTTAATTTAATTGATCAGGAAATATTAAGATGTAACAAAGGCAATTGATGATAAAAACTGGAGAGCGATGATCCATGGCAATGTGCTCTAATGTTTTGAACATGGTTTTGTATACTTTTTGGGACTATCCTCTATGTCTCTCTGTTTACCTGAGGTCCTGCAGGTCCACGCTCACCAGCCTTTCCAGGTTTGCCAGCCTCACCCTAGAAATAAAGAGAGGGAAGAATGATTGATTATGATTATAGGTATGATTATCAGGAGTGTATCAACTGCATAATAAATGTCCAAGAGAACTTTTCACATTTTATATTTCAAGCAGATGAATTCAGCTCAGGAAGAGAATGCCCCCTGGTGGAGATATTTGTGAACATGATGGGGGGTTGGGGGGAGGTAAATATGGGACTGCAGATTGTGGACATAGAGCTGAAGATTATTTGCACTATAGATATTCAATGAGGGACAATGGTAGGCAAGTGTGTTGCTTTGTAGACTGCTTCGTGATACTGTGTCAAAGAGAATCATGCTTGTGGTTTTAAACAGTGGGGGAAAAACAAGGTCCACTCTTCATGATGGAACAAGGGGCACTGGAGTATGGCCTGGTCCCAGATCTGTTTGTCCTTTTGCCTACTCCATTCTCATTGTCAAGCATGACAATATCATAAGAAGTTTGCAGGAGAGCAGAAACAGACTGTCACTCAGGCTACTGGAGTATGGCAAGTCAATGGGTGAATGATAGTTTGGGCAGGCGGTGAGAACTTTGTTAATGCGCTCTATGTACATAACACAATTGAAGTAACACAGCATATTTAGAGCTCTACATGTGATAGTGAAGCCTTTTGTCCTCGTTGTCCTCAGAGTGAAAATAACATGGTGTGTGCTTGTGCTCTACTTGAGCATGGCTTTGACAACAGAACTCAGACCTGAGCCGTGGATCTGGTTTTGTTGATGAAGATGACAATACTTACATCACTTCCTGGTTTGCCAGAAGGTCCGGGTGGTCCGTGTGGTCCCAGTGGGCCCTGTTATAGGGAGAGAGAGAGAGGTGTTTGTTATTGTTTAGGCTGGAGGTTGTAGGCTTAATTGTTGTGACTAAGAACAAACTAGTGTAAGAAGCTACCTTCCCATAGTTAACTAAAATGAAACAACGCCATTCCACATTTACATCATAACTTTAGTGCCTTCAACCTTGTCTTCGAAGTCTCATTGCCAACTGTAATGAAACTGTTATGTAGCAGACAGTTATGTTAAAAAGGAAACCCTGTCTATTTTTATTTTCCTGTTGCTAGTGGTTTGATTTTAATGAAGGGTAATGATGTTGGTGAGTTTCACTTGAACTCTGTGGGGGATGGAGGTCCATGTGATCCTCACATAGGCAGACATTCCATCCACTTCTACAGGTCAGGAATTCTAGGTCAACCTGGGTTGCATAAGGTCTTTTTATAGAAACAAAATGCTTAAAACAACTATCAGTGCTGAGGATGAGAATGTATGAATTATATTGCCCATCTGAGTGGGTTTATTAGACACTTTCACTATAACCCTAATTTCTCTGTTTCATGTGGTAAGTAGGTATGCAATCATATAGCGTACAATGGAAAATGACTCCCTAGATAGCTAATACTAGAATGCGCCGGTGTTGCTGCCAAGGTCTACGCATTCTAATTCTATGTTGTTATCGTGACACCGAGATTTGCGGTGCACCCTAGGATAGTTTTGGATACTCACAGCTGGGCCTGGCTCTCCAGTCTCTCCGGGGTTACCTTGGAAACCTTGTGGGCCCTGGAATTGATTAGAAGGAACATTTAGTCAAAGACATCCTGATAGTCTGCATATTGCTATTGGCCTAGGGTGTCCACAATACGGATCCATACCGCATATTAGGATACAGATAAGCCATAAAATAATGTCTTAACCATCCAATACTACAGGACTGAGTCATATGTACATAGACATCTAACACAATGTCAGTAGCTATTAAATTACAGTAGCAATTACACAACATTCTCCTTCTGTTGTGGTTATTACTAAGGCTTAGAGAGGTGTCCAGCCCGCAGTAATGAAGGTGTGTATACTTACAGGTGCTCCAGAAGGGCCAGGTGGACCACGGGGACCCATAGGGCCCTACAGAGGGAGAGGAAATACATAATATTTATAACAATTTATAGCTCAAAAACTGTTGGGATACTTGATAATTAGTCATGTCTTAAGACAAAACCCTTTGAATTGTCAGGCAAGCCATTGTATCCAAATAGCATGGTCGATGTGTCTTATGATGTTGCACAATTAGTTAGTTCTCAGCCTGTAGTTGTATGGTGGTATGAGAACAAAGAAGGAAAATAAATACAGTACATGTCAATGGGTTGACGGATAGCATACAGTGGTTCATTTTCACCACAAGGTGGCAGTCTGGCTTCAAGTCTGTAATACAGCATGCTACTACCACCCTACAGTCACCATATACCTACCTATCTATTTAGAATAAAACTATGATTTTATGTTTTTCATTCATTCATTTTGAAATATTTTTAACCCCTCTGGATTCTGTTAAGTTCATGTACAGTAACGTCTCCTGTCCCCTTACCATAGGTCCTTGCATCACTCCCATCTGTGCACCTCCAGCCTTCTCGTCGAATCCACCAGCCATCTGAGCAGCAAAGTTCTGCAGAAAGGTAAGGGGACATTGTTACTGAATTGACAGCGTCTACAGTAGATTCACTGCCCCTTGGTGTCTACCAAAGCTTTCACAGGCTGTATTTCTGCCTCACCACTGCTCTGGCGCAACAAAAAATATGGTAGCACATTTACTTAGTAGTTGTCAGGAGGGATAATAATGGTGAGATTGACTGTGGTACAGTAGCTTAGCAATGTGTCATCCATCGTTCTTTCTCGATCCTTATTCTACTAACACATAGAGCAGCACATAGGCTTATAGCTTAGTCTCTTTCTCTCTCACACAGACACACACACACACACACACACACACACACACACACACACACACACACACACACACACACTTCTGACAATTAGAGTATTCCCGATGCTCTACTGCCACAGTCTGTCAACAGGAAGTGCAGAGTGCTTCTCTGCACCACACAGACAAAGACACAGAGTTTTGCAGTGGTGACGTCATCCCCCACTGATCTACTGTCCTGTCCTTTGTCTCATGCCACTTACCCCGCCAAGGCCTGGAGGTCCGTTAGGTCCGGGTGGGCCAGAGGGTCCGGGGTTCCCGGGGGTGCCAGGCTCGCCATCTCTGCCTCTGGGGCCAACATTTCCCTAGGGAAAATGAGAGAGGGACAAACGCATTCAACAATGAGTTCAATACCTAAGCATGTCCAGTATTATGACTGAATGTTATTCTGTTTGGAATCAATCAACAAATCAGTCAATCAATCAACCAATCAACCAGTCAATCAACTGTAATGCATCAATTAACCTTTCAATTTGCTGCATTACTAGCCTGGCCAATGGTGAATAATTGCAGAGAACATTTTGAGGTGCTTTAGGGATGCATGCCACTATGTTGTTTGAATCTTATTGTATTTTTTTGTCATTATAAAGGAGAATCTTCTCCATGTTGGGGAGGTTTTACAAAATAATGCAGCATATATATCTTACTATCGTGGAGCTAAATTCAAAGTCTCATACATAATAAACTATGCAGTGATCTCTCACAGCAATTACAGATGTTGAATGGTTAGCCTTGATTTCAGTCCACACCACAGACGGATTCCTAAAAGTTACAGGGATTCTGTGTCTTACCTTATCACCCTTAGCTCCGGCTGATCCACGAGGTCCCTGCTCGCCCGAGGGGCCCTGCGCAAACAAACGTATTAGGATGACCAATAGTACTTCATCAAGGATATTGTGCTGGGGCAGGATGCACATTACAACTCATGAAAGATATTCTGCAAGGCAAAATACAACACAAATAATATTTCATGGAATATATTCAAACAATCGTCATTATAATTCATAAAACAAATGAGCAAATAAATATATGAGAGTATGTTTACCATAGGGCCTGCTGGTCCATTTGCTCCTACAACCTGGACAATGGAACATAAAGGATAGCTTGCTCAGATATCAACACTTGTTGGGATAAAAGTAGTCTTGTGAAAGGCTTGATGTCTTTGATACAGTGTTGGGTTGCACTGATTTGAATAGCTAAGATGCTGGGAAAGAACATTCCAGGACACTGTGGCCATGGACAAACAGCACAAAATAGACTTCACCAGGAAGTCTGTTGACAGACAAGTTAGTTTAGCTGAAAACATCTTCTGCTTGTCAGGGTTCGTTTTCCAAGAATCCTTGCATACCAGTGAATAAAAACGTTACTAAATGGATGTATGGTGATTGGTTTGGATCCATTATTTCAGAGGAATGTAGGCTTCCTTCCATGTTGTCATTCAAGGCCCTAAAAAAAACACCAGGTTCAAAGCATGGTAGCCAATCACTTATCAACTGGAGGCTTTAGCTTTCTTGTAATTATATTATTCCCAAAAAGAAGAAGAACAATGTGCAAATTGGTAATCCGTAACACTCAATGGAATGTTGCCTGTCCATCCACAGTCCATCCAAGATGCTGAGGAGAGTCAACCCAGATACTGACTTGGATAGCTTTACAGCATGTATGTGAGTTTTAAGAGAGGCTATTGTAACAGTCACATAGTCTTGAAAAGCTTTATAGGCAGTTGTTCGCGAATGCTTGGCAATGGCATGCATGGGTACTTAAAAAGAACCTTCAGTGCCTTCACTTAAATTTGATGGACAAAATAACCTTCTGATGTCTTTCTGAGTAAGCATGAGCTATAGTGCAGCCCATAAGCTATCGTATACATGAACAATACTGAGAAGTAATCAGTGCGTGAGATAATACAAATCAAGAGATCCCCTGTGTCAAGAATAGCAGCTAAATAATTTGACTAAACTGTAAAGCTGAGGGTGCATACTTACATCTGCAATCTTGCCGGGTTCCCCCTTTTGGCCCTAATAGAGTAAATTAACAAGAAAGTCAGTGGTCATAATTGAAACGTATCTGTATTATGAAATACTCACATCATGTAAGTCTGAGTGTTGTTTAGTCTGAGTGTGTGGATGCAGCGTTTAGATGATCACGTAATATGATACCGTGTAAAATATGATACATTGTCTAAAATAACACATTGCTGATCCAACAACAGAAAATATCATTCAATTGTGATTTGTCCAGAACAGCTTTCAGTATAGCTGTCATGTCATCGTTGCCCATGGTCTCACCTTAGCACCAATCGCCACGTCTGTTGTTGCAGATGCGTGGGATGAGGAAGAGAGAGAAAATAACATTAAAAAGGGTGAACCTGAGACTGCAGGATTGCTGTGTGAATGGGCCAAACCTCCAGGGGTTGAAAACCCCAGACTAAAAGCCACTCCTGTGGAAACCAATGGAAATCAAAGACTGTACTCCAAACCCTAGAGTCTGAGAACCTTCCAGAGTGTGTTGGAGGGTAAGCTGTAGTTCCATGTTGAGGGAGATGGAGCAGAAGCAAGCAAAGCCAGGGGATGGGACAGATTTTTGGATCAAATCCTCAGTGTGTAGTGGATACCAAAAATATTTGTCTCTATAGCGTATTTTGGAGCCAACAACTGAGAACATTGACACAGCCTATGGAGTTCAAAGCATAAATGGCCTTAGGGAGGAAAGCATCCTGTTATGAAATGGCACACTACGATAGATTGATGATACATATCCTCAAGTACTTAAAGTCATTACAATTTAGTTTTTAAAGTCACTTCTAAATATTTCAAAATGCATGAAAATGATTGTTTCAGAAAAGAAAGACATAACACATAGACAATGACTGAAATGTGAAAGCAGCTTTGGTTTAGTTGTGTTGTTTGATGAGCAAATATGACTATTCTACATTGAAAGTGAACATATCTTAGAATCTTGATAGGATAATATTGAGTATTATAATATTTTACTATCTTTGCATCTCTTCTCTTTGCTAATGTTATATATTGTGTGTTGAGCCTGGGAGTAGGTTGGGTCAAGTCTGGTAAAGGGAAGGACAGTAATGACTCTCCCATGTGTGTCACTGGAAATAGGATCATATCCATACATGACAGGAGTAATACGTGATAGGTGTTTAAAAAGATGATGCTATAGAAAATGTGTCTTCAAAAAAAGGGCAAAGCAGTCCAAATGTTATGTATACACACTAGTGATGGAAGAAATTCAACTTCAGAACCCCAAAGTTGGTGGGACTATCATGTGTTGTCAAACATTGTCTTACTTCACCCAATAGGATCGCTTTGATGTGGTGGGAACGGAGCTTCCATTGGACAAAATGAGACAGTGATTGGCAGCTCAGGATAACACAGCCTCCCATAGGTTCTGAGGCTTCTTAGCCACCCGCCACTAAAATGAAAGCAAACTTAGAAGTGTCTCATTTTCATTGTTGACCCTTGTTGTTTCTGGTGGAAACCAGATGCCACGACTAAGGGATTAAACTTCTCATAAAGTGAACATCCATAGAGAGGGATATCCAGAGGATGTTGCAGGTTTAGTCTCCAACATAAAACAAGCAGGGGAAAAGGTAACACTTTTGAATAGGGAACATCACAGCTAGCTACTTGTAAATACCTTTAGTATCAGTTTATGAGCCACAAAATCTGTCCTGACTCCTGTCCAGACTTATGTCTGCACACCAAAGTCATGTACAGTACAATAAGCTACTGGGGACCTGTTAACCCCAGTTAACATCTAAACTGCCATTTACTTCCCCATTCAAAAGTGTTGGCATGTTAAGGGCGCAGTAATTTATTTATGAATGTGTGAATAAATAAATGACAACCAGTGGGGGCGCTGGCGTCCGCAGGGCAGATGGGGCAGCACTCTCCAGGTTGGATGATGGGGTTGGCACACTCTTTTATCTCCTCGCAGATGATCTCATCACACAACACTGACCCGCTGTCACACACACAGATACGACACGGCTCCGGCTTCCACACATCCTTATCATTATAACGATGGTCATCCTGGATGCAGGAGCCTGCCTCCTCTGTGGCCACCACCAGGGGGTGGTACAGAGGGCATGGGGCAGAGAAGGGGTGGAGGGTGGTGGTGGTGGGGTGGGGGGTTGGCAAAGAGGGCACGACAGTGATCATAGTAGTTAGGTGAGGGGAGGGAGCATGAGGGGGTGCCATGGGTAAAATAAAATGGCAGGATAGGTTAGAGGGCAAGCATGATGGGCATTGCGTGCAAGATGGTGGAGGAGAGGGGTGGGGGTCACAGAGAGACAGGGGTGGAGGTGAGTGGTGGCAGTTGGGAGGAAGAGGGAGAGGGAGAGAGACAAGTTATCAGCTTATCATGAGGCCTAATTTACACCCCATGCACAGCACACAGCATCACAACACCACATCATCACAACACCACAGCATCACAGCATCACAACACCACAGCACACAGCATCACAACACTCTCACTCACATGACTGCACACACAGCTTGGGAGAGTTATCAACCACATTAAAGACAGAAGCATATCAGCATAGTTAATCAAAAACGTATGGCATCAATATGTCCATTATATCCAGGTATTAGGCCTAATAGACTCATCTCAAAACTCTTCAACATGAATTGGCAGCATGAGCAGACAGGATCTGTCAAGGCATTGGTCTGGGTGGGTGCTGATTCGGGACATTGGTTTTACCTGGGGGCCTCAGTCTCACAAGCTCTAACCACCAGCCTGAGGTTTATTTTCATAAAACAGCACAGCTCAGGAAGCCTCACCCAGATTTATTTATCCTGCACGCAAACTGCTAGATTTATTAATTTAGAAGGAAGCCAAAGCACCAGAAACATCCATTCAGATTACAGTAATCATATGCAGAAAGCAGCTTCAATGCAGCCAACAAAGAGTACATTTAGCAGTGCCATTTAAAGGCAGTAGTAGGTATTTTTGTCCCAGTGGAGTGAGTATATTTAACCTGTAGGCCTGCTGCACTCTCTGGTGACCAATGGACCTGCATGAATGAGTCCCTCACATTGGGAGACTGTGCCCAATGACAAGCTGCTGCCCTAAGTAAACAGGGGGTCCTTCATAAATTCTCCATCTGGATCACATAGCTGTGTCAAGCACCAGTTCAGACACATTGGACAATTAAGAATGGGGAGCTTTCATGCATAGGGTCTCAGGTTTGGCTTGCTAAATATAATGAATTATAACTATTTGTTTTTCTTGCATTAGTGTAAAAGTGGTTCTTATCACATGCCTTCTACCAAAGTATACTATATAACATGAGTAGTCCATTTAAGCTTTCCCCACAGAAGGTGAGGTTGGTTGGTGACGTGTTGTTCCACAACTTTTCTTTGAGTTGTGGTGAGATATATATGGACACACGAACCCTAATTCATTACGAAAGGCTTAAACTACCACTACACTGAGCATGTGGCCCCTACATTCTCTTATTCGGGGTACTAAATGGATGACAAACGATAGCCTATGTAGCACAGGTCCATGAATATGTTGATTATAAAGCAGCACATTATATATTACACATTGCATGATGTAGTATAGCCCATCTCTCTAGCGACATACAGAGAGTATCCTGTTCCAAAGTTTGTTTATAAAGCACCTACTCCTCTCTCATTAAGTGACCAACTGCCATTCACTTCCTGCTACCCTTTGAGCCTGGTCGTCTGGGGTCAAGATGTGTCTGACCCTGTCTCTTTAAATGATGAACTATTTAATCTACAGTATTTCAGCCACCACCCAGAAACTCAAGCAATTTCAATCGCTCAATTCTAACAAATAGTAACCTTAAACAATATAACTATTCATTTGAAATCAGAACTGATAATGTTGTTTTCTCAGGAGGGTAAATGCCACTCTGAACAACGGTAAAACTTCTCTAAATTGCCTAAAAAGCTAAGGAACTGCCAAAGCATCTCAAGAGAGCCACTGTGTCTGTCTGATGTAAATAGATTAGTGCTGTTAAATACTGGCACTAGAGAGAGTGCTTGTGCAGCGACGGGATCCACAGTGAATATCCAGTAGTGAAACAAACGCACACTTGTTCACCTGGTCCTCCATCCCACACGGATGTGCCTTGATAGCCTCACCTATGTTCCCCCCAAAAAACAATTTCAATGCATAGGCCCTGTATATCTGCAAACACTTACAATGTAATTAACATGTTGTAATTAACTATGTCAATATCAAACCAGTATTAGGATATACTGTTCATTTCAATACCATTATTTAAATAGTCATTTCTTAATTTGACATCATGGACAGTATAACAGTCCAGATAAATCACATTTAATCTCTGAATTGTATCTGCAAGAATTGTAATTCATAATTGTGCAATTCCTCCAATGACTGACCAATACTTGTCTGAGTATGTGCCTTCCATCAATGTCAATGTTGATATATCTTGTATATCATATCTTGTTCGCAGCAATTTTACATTCAATACTCGGCCTATTCATTTTGCAGGCGAGAATTGCGCAGAAACTGCACACTTTAAATACCAAGGTAGTGCCACAGACATACAGAAAGAAAAAGATTAGTTGATAAAATGCGATCATCAGAAGAATCCAAAAGAAAATTCTACAGAAAGATGCAACTTACGGTCATCCTCTTGCTGACATCTGACAATGGATAGTAAAACAACTTGGGATGCTACAAGTAGCAGAACAGTCCGTGAATCCACAAAGCTGAACATGTCTAAATATTAGACATGCAGGACCTTGGGTGAGGAAAAAGATGGGACAGAGCAGACGCAGCTCTCTTTCAGTGGTGTGTAATGTGTGTTCCCAGAGACTGCAAGGGAACCATGCAGTCAAACTTCCAAAATCGAAGTGGAATCCAACGCGGGGCCCCAGCCGGCACTTTACACCCACCGCGTCAGAGCAAGAACCGTGGTTTTATGTCCACTGTGCCTTCTACGAATCTTCGTATATTCCAAAATACCAGTCCTCCCCCCGACCCCCAGTGGAGCTGAAACTCGACCCACATCTCCCTCCCCTCCACTCCTTCAGCGTCTATTCTGCCAGGGACCTCTCTCTCCCATTCCTCTCGTGACATGTGGAGATGATGTAGGCTACCTATAAATCACACTTTTTGGTTCTCTTTCAACCCCCCCATTACAATAGTGTATGGCCACTCACCTGCCAGACTCATATAGATAGACAACTTCACAATATAGAGATTAGAATATTTGAGGTAGGCCTAGACCTATTAAGAAAGTCATCAACAACAGAATTATGATTTTACCATTTGCAGGTGGCGAGGTGCATTGGGCCTTCACTGAATAAGAGTAGGCCTACACTCATTCATTGGCTTCATTTTATTGACATGGTAAATAGCCAAATCTCTTATGGGTGTATTAATACACATTTGCAACTCAATAACCTAATATGTGATCTGAATAACTTACTATTGATGTGGTAATGGTAGTGCAGCTCTGATTATTTCACATACAGTTGCAATTTATGTCAACCCCCTAGGACCCATACAGGTGAGAAACAGGGGTTTACAGATCAGCTCCTGTACTGAAGTTAGCTGGTTAAATCCCACACATCTCTGAAATAGTGCTTGAAAGTCCATGGATTCACCCAAGGGGAAGCTTAGAATCAGATCTCCTCACTTGGTTTGCCTAGCCGACTGTCAATCATGTCAATCACATCTGAAAGTGAATTAAACTGCTGAGCTGTCTGCTTATACAGGCCCTCACACTCAGCATTGGTTGTGCATGGGAAATGTTGTAGGCTTAAAATTTCAACATTTGAACAGAGAACTCTCTCTCGCTCTCTCTACCTCATTCTCTCAGAATTATTAGCAATTTTGTTCCACACCTTTTTTACCAAACATGGTGTTCATCCTCTCACTGGCCCTGATACTAACCTAATCTGTAAAAAAAAAAAGATATATAGTACCAGTCAAAAGTTTGGACACACCTACTCATTCAAGGGTTTTTTCCTTTATTTTTTGTTACATCTGCTCCTGCAACACCCTCTACTTCTCATCCTGTCTCTCCCTAACTGGCCGCCACTCCCCCAGTGCTCTCTCCTTCTCCCTCTCTGTGTGTGTGATTGTGTGGGCGGAGACAGGTGTGCTGGAGGCAGAGCAGATCCCCACCAGCTGTAATCTGTTCCATAATCAAGACCTCTACAAATACTCAGCCCTGCCACTTCCATGCTGCCAGATCATAACCTCTGCTCAGTCAGTCTGCGTTTTTTAGCCATTTGTTCCTGCTTAGATCCTGTTTTCGTGTTATGACTGTTTTCCCTTACCTGGCACTGTTTTCCTCTCTGTTACAGTTCTACCCGCTCTGACTTAGGCCCCTGTCTCCAGCCCCATGTCTCGTCAGTCCTGCTACTCTGTCCTGGACCCCCCCCCCCCCACTCCACAGCGTCCTTGGATTCCTCTCCGGACCTGCTTACCCAATCCCAACTCCCCTCGCTCCAGCCTCAGCCTCCGCATCTGGCTTCCTGCAAGCCGCTCAAACTTCCCCTGGCCTGCACCCCATCTTCCCCCTGTGTTTCAATAAATACCTTGGTTACCTCATCCCAGTCTCCTCGTCTGCGTCTGCTCTTGGGTTCATTTGTTCCGCTTCGCGTGACAGTACGATCTGGCCCAGATATGAACGCAGCAGGCTCAGATCCTCTCCATCAAACCCTCGCCAGCCAAGGCGCCCAGCTCGAGAAACATGACCAAGCCCTGAAAACCCGTCTGGAACACATCAAGGAGTTTTCACGGAGCCTTTCAGACCTGCAGGGCCGAACCTTTGCCCAGAGCTAACAACAAGCCCTGAGTCCCTCTCCTCTGCCAAGTGAGACGTTTTTCAGACCCCAGAGTGTTACAATAAGGCCTTTTGGGTACAACGTTCACTAGTACACGAGCAACAGCCCTACGCTTATGCTAGCGAACAGGCCAAGATTTCCTTCCTAATTGGCAGCCTCCATGGAGCAGCGCTTTCCTGGGCCACGGCGGTATGGGAGAGACAGTTTCCCATCTGCTCCTCCTACTCCAGCTTCACAGAGGAGATAAGGAGAGTCTTCAACCACCCTGTCTGCGGTAACAATGCCGCTAAACAACTCCTGTCCCTCCGTCAAGGCTCCTATAGTGTCACTGAGATGGCGATCGAGTTTTGCACCCTCGCCACTGAGAGCGGCTGGAATGAGGAGGCCCTTCAGGGAGCATTTCAGCAAGCTCTCACGGAGACCATCAAGGATGAGTTGGTGTCCAGGGATGAGCCGGATGGACTCAAGGAGCTCATCTCCCTTGCCATCCACATTGACAACCGTCTCCGTGAGCGTTGGAGGGAGAGGGCAGGTAGGGTTGCATGCCCCATCACTACATCTGCTTCTTTGCTTGGTCCTCCGACTGCCTCCCTTCCTAAGTCTCTTCCAGAACCTGAACCCATGTAGCTTGGCCCGTCTCTCACCTGAGGAGAGGCAGCGGCAAATCAGCACTAGGAGCTGCCTATACTGTGGCCAGGTTGGTCACTTCGTCTCCACTTGTTCCCTGCGGCCAGCTAAGGGAGGTGGCTTGGTAGTTGTGGGGGATATACTGTTGAGTATATCCCCCACAAAGGCGTTCAACACACCACTTGGACACTTTGAGTATTTGGTCATGCCTTTTGGTCTCACTAACACCCCTGCTGTTTTTCAGAGCCTAGTCAACGATGTACTGAGGGATGTGATTGGACGCTTCGTTTTTTGTCTATGTGGATGACATTAGGATTTTTCTTTTAACCAGGAACACGTTCACCAAGTTCTCCAACGGCTGTTGGAAAATAAGCTTTTGTTAAAGCTGAAAAATGTGAGTTCCATGCTTCCTCTGTATCTTTCCTGGGTTACATTATTGCACAGGGACGGTTACGCATGGATCCTGCCAAGGTCAGGGCAGTAACAGGCTGGCCTGCGCCCTCAAACCTGAAGCAGCTACAGCGTTTCCTGGGGTTTGCACATTTTTACAGACGATTCATCCGCCACTACAGCCGTCTGGCAGCACCTCTCACCACTCTCACCTCCACCTCCACTCCATTCCACTGGACCCTGAAGCAAAGGCAGCATTCCTGGAACTCAAGCGCCGCTTCACTTCCGCACAAGTCTTTACTCAGCCAGACCTAAAACTCCAGTTCATCGTGGAGGTGGATGCCTCCGACACCGGGGCAAGTGCTGTTCTGTCCCAACGTTCCCCCTCTGATCAGAAGCTCCATCCATGTGCATTCTTTTCCCGTAAGCCATTACCTGCCGAGAGACATTTTGACATCGGTAACCAGGAACTCCTGGCAGTGAAGCTTGCTCTTGAGGAATGGCGTCACTGGCTGGAGGGTTCTATTCTCCCCTTCATAGTGTGGACGGACCACAAAAACCTGTCCTACATCCAGACCGCCAAGTGTCTGAATTCCCGGCAAGCCAGGTGGGCATTGTTCTTCGGGAGATTTAACTTCATACTCACTTATCGCCCCGGTTCTAGGAATACCAAGCCTGACGCCCTCTCCTGCCAGTTCACCGTCGACAACACTGGTTCCGTGCCAGAAGCCATTGTGCCATCTACCTTCATTGGTTCCACCGTCTCCTGGGAGATCGAGTCCTGCATTCACCAGGCTCAGTAGAACCAGCCTGACCCCGGTAACGGTCATAGAAATGCTCTATTTGTTCCAGATTCAGTTCGCTCTGATGTTCTTCAGTGGACCCATTCTACTCACGTCGCCTGTCACCCGGGTATGAACCAGACCCTTGCCTGTCACCCGGGTATGAACCGGACCCTCGCCTTCCTCCGTCAGCGCTTTTGGTGGCCCACCATGGAGAGGGACGTCCGGGAGTGTCTCAGCCTGCTCGGTCTGTGTCCGGAATAAGACCTCCACTAAACCCACGTCCGGCCTGCTTCGCCCTCTTCCCATACCCAGTCACCCCTGGTCACAAATAGCTCTGGACTTTGTCACTGGCCTTGCCCTATCGAACGTTAACTCGGTCATCCTCACCATAATTGACAGATTTTCCAAAGCGGTTCACTTCAGTCCCCTCTCCAAGCTTCCGTCCTCCAGGGAGACTGCTGACCTGCTGGTGTCCCATGTGTTTCATCTACATGGCATTCCTACTGACATTGTTTCCGACAGGGGACCCCAGTTCACATCCCAGGTATGGAGATCCTTCTGTTCAGCACTGGGTATCAATGTCAGTCTTTCATTTGGAAATCACCCCCATACCAACGGCCAGACAGAATGGGCGAACCAGGAGATGGAGACTGCCCTACGCTGCGCAACTTCGGCTAACCCTTCCTCCTGGAGTGCTCAGCTACCCTGGGTGGAATATGCCCACAACACCCTCAACAACGCCTCGTCAGATATTTCACCCTTTGAGTATGCTCTGGTTATCAACCCCCCCTTATTCCCCACCCGAGAGGTCGAGGTGGCGGTACCCTCAGTCCATGACCATATGCACCTTTGTCATCGCACCTGGAGGAAGGCCCAGGCTGCCCTTCTACGTGCCTCCGCCAGGACCCAGTCCTAAGCCAATCATCCCCGTGCCTCAGCCCCAGTCTATACTCCAGGGCAAAAGGTATGGCTCTCATCGAAGGATCTGCCATTGAAGGTGGCTTTTAAGAAACTTTCCTCCCGATTCATTGGTCCATTTGACATTGATAGTATCATTAACCCCTCTGCTGTGGCCAGAAACTCCCAGCCTCTCTTAAGCTCCACCCTTCCTTCCACGTATCCCTGATCAAACCTGTCAGTTCCAGTTCCCTGTCTCCTGCAGCAGCTCCTCCACCCCCTCAGCTCATCGATGACCATCCTGCCTACACCATCTGGCAGCTTCTGGACATTCGCTTTCTGGGCCGCGGCTGGCAGTACCTGATGGACTGGGAGGGATACGGGCCTGAGGAGCGCTCCTGGGTTCCCTGCCATCATATTCTTTACCCCTCCCTCTTACGTGCATGCTATACCTCACACCCAGATAAGCCTTGTCTTGGCGCCCGTAAGGGGGGTACTGTTACATCTGCTCCCGCCACACCCTCTACATCTCATCCTGTCTCTCCCTAACCTGCTGCCACTCCCCCAGTGCTCTCTCCCTCTTCCTCTGTGTGTGTGTGTGTGTGTGTGTGTGTGTGTGTGTGTGTGTGTGTGTGTGTGTGTGTGTGTGTGTGTGTGTGTGTGTGTGTGTGTGTGTGTGTGTGTGTGTGTGTGTGTGTGTGTGTGTGTGTGTGTGATTGTAGGGGTGGAGACAGGTATGCTGGAGGCAGAGCAGATCCCCACCAGCTGCAACCTGTTCCATAATCAAGACCTCTACAAATACTCAGCAAAGCCACTTCCACGCTGCCAGATTGTAACCTCTGCTCAGTCAGTCTGCGTTTTTTAGCCATTTGTTCCTGCTTAGATCCTGTTATGCCTGCTTTCCCTTGCCTGACGCTGTTTTCCTCTCCGCTACAGTTCTGCCCACTCTGACTTTGGCCCCTGTCTCCAGTCCCATGTCTCGTCCGTCCTGCTACTCTGTCCTGGACCCCCCCCCCCCCCACTCCACAGCGTCCTTGGATTCCTCTCCGGACCTGCTTACCCAATCCCAACTCCCCTCGCTCCAGCCTCAGCCTCCGCACCTTGCTTCCTGCAACCAGCCCGAGCTTCCCCTGGCCTGCACCCCATCTTCCCCCTGTGTTTCAATAAATACCTTGGTTACCTCATCCCAGTCTCCTCATCTGATTCTGCTCTTGGGTTCACCTGTTCCGCTCCGCGTGACATTTTTACTATTTTCTACATTGTATAATTAATAGTGAAGACATCAAAACTATGAAATAACACATATGGAATCATGTAATAATCAAAGTGTTAAACAAATAAAAATATATTTAATATTTTAGGTTCTTCAAAGTAGCCACCCTTTGCCTTGATGACAGCTTTCCAGCTTTGGACTGTCATTTCTCTTTGCTTATTTGAGCTGTTCTTGCCATAATATGGACTTGGTATTTTACCAAATAGGGCTATCTTCTGTATACCACCCCTACCTTGTCACAACACAACTGATTGGCTCAAGCGCATTAAGAAGGAAAGAAATTCCACAAATTTACTTTGACTAGGCACACTTGTTAATTGAAATGCATTCCAGTTGACTACCTCATGAAGCTGGTTGAGAGAATGCCAAGAGTGTGCAAAGCTGTCATCAAGGCAAAGGGTGGCTACTTTGAAGAATCTGAAATAGTACACAGCATTTTATGAGATCTTCAGTTTCTTGGCAATTTCTCGCATGGAATAGCCTTCATTTCTCAGAACAAGAATAGACTGATGAGTTTCAGAAGAAATAAAAAACATTCTGGCCATTTTGAGCCTGTAATCGAACCCACAAATCAAATCAAATCAAATTTATTTATATAGCCCTTCGTACATCAGCTGATATCTCAAAGTGCTGTACAGAAACCCAGCCTAAAACCCCAAACAGCAAGCAATGCATGTGAAAGAAGCACGGTGGCTAGGAAAAACTCCCTAGGAAAAAATCCCTAGAAAGGCCAAAAACCTAGGAAGAAACCTAGAGAGGAACCAGGCTATGAGGGGTGGCCAGTCCTCTTCTGGCTGTGCTGGGTGGATATTATAACAGAACATGGTCAAGATGTTAAAATGTTCATAAATGACCAGCATGGTCAAATAATAATAATCATAGTAGTTGTCGAGGGTGCAACAAGCACGTCCGGTGAACAGGTCAGGGTTCCATAGCCGCAGGCAGAACAGTTGAAACTGGAGCAGCAGCACGGTCAGGTGGACTGGGAACAGCAAGGAGTCATCATGCTAGGTAGTCCTGAGGCATGGTCCTAGGGCTCAGGTCCTCCGAGAGAAAGAAAGAAAGAGAGAAAGAGAGAGAGAATTAGAGAGAGCATATTTAAATTCACACAGGACACCGGATAAGACAAGAGAAATACTCCAGATGTAACAGACTGACCCTAGCCCCCCGACACATAAACTACTGCAGCATAAATACTGGAGGCTGAGACAGGAGGGATCAGAAGACACTGTGGCCCCATCCGATGATACCCCCGGACAGGGCCAAACAGGCAGGATATAACCCCACCCACTTTGCCAAAGCACAGCCCCCACACCACTAGAGGGATGTCTCCAACCACCAACTTACCGTCCTAAGACAAGGCCGAGTATAGCCCACAAATACTGATGCTCCAGATACTCAACTAGTCTAAAGAATGCCAGTTTTATTGCTTCTTTAATCAGAACAACAGTTTTTAACTGTGCTAACATAATTGCAAAAGAGTTTTCTAATGATCAATTAGCCTTTTAAAATGATAAACTTGGATTAACTAACACAACGTACCATTGAAACATAGGAGTGATGGTAGCTGATAATGGGCCTCTGTACGCCTATGTAGATATTCCATAAAAAATCTGCCATTTCCAGCTACAATGGTCATTTACAACATTAACAATGTCTACACTGTATTTTTGATCAATTTTATGTTATTTTAATGGACCAAAATGTAGCTTTTCTTTAAAAAACAAGGACATTTCTAAGTGACCCCAAACATTTGAATGGTAGTATATATATATATATATATATATAAATATATATATATATATATATGAGGCATATCCGCTTTGCTAACAATAGGAGTTGAGGGTAGGTGAAGTGGACCATGATGTAAACTACTGTAGGGAGCGCTGAGGGCATGAGAACTGGCCAGTGTGTCTCTGAGGATTAACTACATCTAACCTGTCAGATTCTAGAAAGATTCTTGGATTATGGCTTTATGGGTATCTAATTATTGCAGGTCCTGAAGCAACCTCTGGGTGTGAAGAGCACTCCAGTCAATGACTGTGTACTAAGGGTCAGTCAGAGTTTTGACAAGAGGCCTCTGGGCAAAGACCAGTTAACATGAGGCTGTGAGAACCAGTTAGAAGAAGATGTCTGCCACCACTGTTTGCAATGGATATTAACGGCTGGAAACTGTAGGCGTGTTGCTGGCATTTCCAGTAAATGTTGTGAATATCCAGTAATATTGTTGACTTGAATAAAATGAAACGGTGAACAAAATATACAAACCAACTGTAATGAGCTGTAGCTACTCATCAACAAGTGTTGGGGAATCTACTCTGAAAATACAGTTTGCCAAGCTACCAATTACCTCACACTGGAAGAAGGTAAGCTACACTAAAGCTACCCAATGAAAAATGGTTTACTTAACTAAAGTTACTTTGAAAAAATAGTTCACTACATCCAAACTACTTTGTGGAAAATTATTATAGGTACATTTGAAATGTCATAGACTATAAATTGCAAAAATAGATCACTTCGGGGTCTTATGTAAAACAGAATGTGTAATTTAGCCTATTAAACACAAAAAACAATGTTTCAAGTGATAATTAGGCAGGTCTGAAGCCGAGAAAAGGAAATGATTGTCTACTTCACCCATATTTTATTTTAGCAAAAAAAGTATTATGTAGATTTAAATGTATTTCAACGACCACCAAGCTACTGCAAAATGTACTTAAATTACTAGTTGAATTACATGTAGTTCACTACTCCCCAACCCTCTCATCAAGTACCATAAGTACTGTCTATTGTAAACCAAAAAAGTATCCCTTCACAGCCTGGCCTCAGAGCCATACGAAACACACTTTACGTATTTTTGAACACCCCCACGTTGTATGATAGCTACTAACGGTCTAGTTGCTTTAGACAGAAACAAAAGTAGGGAGGTTGTTAATCCGTGACCGTTTGCAACCTCTGGATTGCTATGTTTGAGTCGCGTTGGGGCAACTGTAGCATTGTAGCTAACCCTTCCTCGAAACCTTATTCTAAACTTAACCCAAATCACTTAACCTGCTGCGTAAATTCCGCAGATTAGCATTGTTCGTCATGAATCTTGTTCTGGAGGCAGCTCTGCAGAGTGGTCAATAGCTGGCACAGCCACAAAGTAATAAAATCTGATTTGAACCCTAACCTTAACCACACTGCTAACCCTAATGCCTATCCCTAACCTTAAATTAAAGCCAAAAAGCAAATTTATGTTTTCATGAAATTGTACAATTGTACTTTTCAGCTGGCGGAAATTGCTCAGTTTTGCCTCCAGGGCAATATTCATGAAAATAAAATTCAGCCTGCATAAATTCCCCTAACCTTTGTTATTTTAGTTCTCCTAACCTTTTACGTAAATTATCCTAACCTTGTCATAAGTTCCCCTAACTGCCAACATAAATTCTCCCCGTAATTCTCCTTTGTTGTTACAGCGCAACAAGCAACCTGTTCTCAGATAAGGACGTGTAATACTATACGTCCTCCAATATGTATGCTAAGTTACATCATCCAATTCGTATGCTATTGTACGACCGGGTAAGATGTATGACTATATGTCCTATAATTCGTATGATATTGTACGACCACAATTCCATTCATCATGTAACCTAACGTAACGTAACGGAATATATCATACTAAATGGGGTCACAGATTTACGTACAGAACAATAAGATTTGCCCTGAGACCACCGCTTCTTCTCCAGAACCTTAACATTCCTGATAGAGACAAGACAACACGTCAAACTCTCTTCATTGTGAAGCCCTGCAGTGGTGGATGGGGATAAAAGGGGATGAAATGTCTGTATGTATGATCTTTATCGTGTACCTCTCTGTGGCAGATAGGGCGGGCCAGGTGAGAAAGCCTGAATGCGGGTCTTTGTTGAGTGGAAAGGCACAGTCCTTCCAGGGTCATGACCTATTAGAGAGAGACCTCATTAATCATACAGGGAAGAAAGAGACTGAACCCTCCACCCATCTCACCCTGGGTCACTTTCTGATCTTACTGTAACAACTGATCCAGGGACAGCTTTATTGTTTAGTGAATATTGGTTAAGGTTAGGAATAGGGAACGGAGAGCTGATCGGAAATCAATTGTTATATAAGAGCATAGGAAGCATATTGTCCAATGCCTTCCTCATTTCTAACCATGCTTTTGTCTATTCTTGAAGCCACTATAGCGAGCAGCTAGCGCTGTATGTCTGTCAGAGAGACTAGCTGTTTTCTGAAAAGACCATCATGGATGCCCAATTTGCCGATGACCCCAGCAAAGTCTAGTTCACATAAACCTATCTGGAATTTTATCGCTCTTATCCAGAGCGACTTACAAATTGGTGCATTCACCTTATGATATCCAGTGGAACAACCACTTTACAATAGTGCATCTAAATCTTTTAGGGGGGGGGGGGTTAGAAGGATTACTTTATCCTATCCCAGGTATTCCTTAAAGAGGTGGGGTTTCAGGTGTCTCCGGAAGGTGGTGATTGACTCCGCTGTCCTGGCGTCGTGAGGGAGCTTGTTCCACCATTGGGGTGCCAGAGCAGCGAACAGTTTGGACTGGGCTGAGCGGGAACCGTGCTTCCTCAGAGGTAGGGGGGCCAGCAGGCCAGAGGTGGATGAACGCAGTGCTCTTGTTTGGGTGTAGGGCCTGATCAGAGCCTGAAGGTATGGATTTACTTGCAATATACTTGCAATATATCTCATTATACAAAATGATACATTAAATTGCTCTTATACCTTTGTAGTAATTCAGTAATTACTCTGGAAATTGTAGATAATTATAGTAAATTGATAATTATAGTAAATTGATAATTATAGTAAATTGTTAGGAAAACTGATAAGGTATGGAGGTAGTGATCATTTCTTACTTCATAGCAGGGTTTTATGATAAATGCAGCTGTTTTCAATCATATATACAGTTGAAGTCGGAAGTTTACATGCATCCAAGCCAAATACATTGTAACTCAGTTTTTAACAATTCCTGACATTTAATCCTAGTAAAAATTCCCTTTGGAGCAGTGGCTTCTTCCTTGCTGAGCGGCCTTTCAGGTTATGTTGATATAGGACTCGTTTTACTGTGGATATAAATACTTTTGTATCCGTTTCCTCCAGCATCTTCACATGGTCCTTTGCTGTTGTTCTGGGATTGATTTGCACTTTTCGCACCAAAGTACGTTCATCTCTAGGAGACAGAATGCGTCTCCTTTCTGAGCGGTATGACAGCTGCGTGGTCCCATGGTGTTTATACTTGCGTACTATTGTTTGTACAGATGAACGTGGTACCTTCAGGCATTTGGAAATTGCTCCCAAGGATGAATCAGACTTCTGGAGGTCTACAATTAGTTTTCTGAGGTCTTGGCTGATTTCTTTTGATGTTCTCATGATGTCAAGCAAAGAGGCACTGAGTTTGAAGGTAAGCCTTGAAATACATCCACAGGTACACCTACAATTGGCTCAAATTATGTCTATTAGCCTATCAGAATCTTCTAAAGCCATGACATCATTTTCTGGAATTTTCCAAGCTGTTTAAAGGCACAGTCAACTTAGTGTATGTAAACTTCTGACCCACTGGAATTGTGATACTGTGAATTATAAGTGAAATAATCTGTCTGTAAACAATTGTTGGAAAAATTACCTGTGTCATGCACAAAGTAGATGTCCTAACCGACTTGCCAAAACAATAGTTTGTTAACAACAAATTTGTGGAGTGGTTAAAAACAAGTTTTAATGACACCAACCTAAGTGTATGTAAACTTCCCACTTCACCTGTATGTGGTGGTCCACCTACTCTGAGATCCCTTGATCACTTAATATCCCATCAACGCTATTCATAGATTTTTCTTCCTCTCAGATTCCAACCCACATCCTCACATTACTATTAGCATAGCAGGAGGTTGATAAAGACTACAAAGTTGGTAACTCAGTTGACTGTGGCAGATTTCCAAGAGAAACATCGTAGGAGAAAATGAGAGATTGGGAATGAAAGAGAAGAGGGGGTCGAAGGGAATATGAAATTCCTGCCTCTGTCCACTGCATCTTAAAGGTGATCCTGGTGATGGGGAATCAGAAGTACCTAACATAGAACTGGAATATGTAGAACTGCAATCTGCACTGAAAGCATCATTCAACTGCTTGCCTACTAGACAACCATTTTGTGGACTTGGAATGTTCAGTTTTACTGATACACACCGCTGCATTTCTCAATGTAGGCCAACTATTCTATACCTTAAATTACAACAACGGGTCAATTCAACTGTGCCACCACACTGGTAGCCTAGGTCCATCCATAGAACTAAACCTGTGATAGAAAAGCCTGTCCATTCTAGACATTCTATTTATCTCTTTCTCTAACTGTACGCTGCCTCCATCTCCCTGAGCACACAATAGGCCTCTGTGTGTAGGGCCCACGGAATGCTGCGATGCAGGCTAGTGGGGATAGCTGCCTGGTGAGGATGGGGGGGTGGGGGTTGGGGAAGGTAGAAGGATGGAGGGGGTGGGGGTGGGGTTGGGGGGGTATGGGAAGAGGGGGTGGTGACGGAAGGAGAGGGAGGGGGGTTGATCTTTCAGGACTGTACAAGCTGCACAGAGGCTCCAGGGGTCTAGAGGGTGTCTAGGTTTAAGGCACAGTGACCGCTGTGGAGGGGTGGCTGTGGTTTACTGAATACACAGAGAGCATGGGAGGGATGTCTGGACAGGGCCTGTATGCAAGTACATTCCCTGTCTATAAAATATCTTAGTTATTGTATCCTTTCTATTATCATTTCATAAATGGTGCAGGAAGTAACATTTTGAAAGTTGGATAGGTTACCCAAATAATAGATTACCAGAGACCATGGGACCAGAAAGTTGATCCGATATAATCAAATACAGATACACAAACTATATATTTTTTCAACGCTGTACAATTGCACTGGGTTCAACTGGTGGAACTCTAACTTCTGCTGAGGAGAATGAGGAGAAACTCTGGAATACTTGGATGTCAGCGCATAGCTCTGGTGTGAAGATGTCTTGGTCAAGAAACTCCCTCTAGTGGAAGTCTGGTAGAACTGACTGACTACTCTAACTCCTGTGTGTGTGTGTGTGTGTGTGTGTGTGTGTGTGTGTGTGTGTGTGTGTGTGTGTGTGTGTGTGTGTGTGTGTGTGTGTGTGTGTGTGTGTGTGTGTGTGTGTGTGTGTGTGTGTGTGTGTGTGTGTGTGTGTGTGTGTGTGTGTGTGTGTGTGTAAGTCGCTCTGGTTAAGAGCATCTGCTAAAGGACTAAAATGTAAATGTGTGAGTGCACTGCTAGGCCTGTACGTCCGTGTGTGTGTGTGTGTGTTTCGCTATGAGAGAGTCAATTTGGCAAAGAGTGGGTATTCCATTCATGCTGAGTGGGAGATGGATTAATGGGCCATGTTCTTTAATTTGATCTACGAATTAAACGATTCATTAAATCTATACAAGTATTTAACGTTCTCTAATTAGAGAGTTTTGTTTTACCACTCACAATTCTAATTTTGCTCTCGCTATGATCAATATCAAATGAACGCCTTACAAGTAATCTAAAGTTGAAAGCGGGGGGATATGTTGAGATTGGAAAGGAACAATTCCCTTCAGAAAGGAAAAGCATAAAATAAAGGTGTCACAGACACTTTTTTCTTCACTGGCTTTTTTTCAACATCATTCTAACCTTCTGCAGTGCAAAGCAAGAAGAGCATACCTCTCTTGCCCAAGAGGATTTAGGGAGGGTCAGAAAAACAAACACCATCCCCTCTTCCTCAGAGAACGACAGTGTAATTGGAGAAATATGACTGACTGTGGGCAAAACACTCCTCTTTGATCTCTTCTTTAGCACTTCATGAAGTAGTTGTGTATTAGGGTCGTGTGCACTCTCTGAAATGTGCTTGTGTGAAATCGTCCAATGCTATTAGCCAAGTAGATACCACAATTTGAGATACCCTGAACTGCTAAAGGAATCCCAGACAAGCTTTGGACCCAACAGAAATCTAAAGCAGTTTCTCCTAAATCCAGGATATCATGAGTATGGGTCTTCACATTGTTTCCTCGTCATCTCAATCAAGGACCCTGTTTCGCTGGCCACTGTAGCCTTAGGCCCACTGCATGTTGTGTATAACACTTTCTGATAAAGAAAAAACATGGTGACGTTTGAGGTGAATCTGTTAACTACTATATTTCACCTGAATACTTTTTGACCCATATTCAAATCAAATCAAATGTATTTATAAAGTCCTTCTTACATCAGCTGATGTCACAAAGTGCTGTACAGAAACCCAGCCTAAAACCCCAAACAGCAAGCAATGCAGGTGTAGAAGCACGGTGGCTAGGAAAAACTCCATAGAAAGGCCAGAACCTAGGAAGAAATCTAGAGGAACCAGGCTCTGAGGGGTGACCAGTCCTCTTCTGGCTGTGCTGGGTGGAGATTATAACAGAACATGGCCAAGATGTTCAAATGTTCATAGATGACCAGCAGGGTCAAATAATAATAATCACAGTGGTTGTCGAGGGTGCAACAGGTCAGCACCTCAGGAGTAAATGTCAGTTGGCTTTTCATAGCCGATCATTCAGAGTATCTCGACCACTCCTGCTGTCTCTAGAGAGTTGAAAACAGCAGGTCTGGGACAGGTAGCACGTCCGGTGAACAGGTCAGGGTTCCATAGTCGCAGGCAGAATAGTTGAAACTGGAGCAGCAGCACAGCCAGGTGGACTGGGGACAGCAAGGAGTCATCCGGCCAGGTAGTCCTGAGGCATGGTCCTTGGGCTCAGGTCCTCCGAGAGAGAGAAAGAGAGAAAGAAAGAGAAAAAGAGAGAAAATTAGAGAGAGCATACTTAAATTCACACAGGACACCGGATAAGACAGGAGAAATATTCCAGATATAACAGACTGACCCTAACCCCCTGACACATAAACTATTACAGCATAAATACTTGACGCTGAGACAGGAGGAGTCAGGAGACACTGTTTGGCCCTGTCCGGGGTTATCGTCGGACGGGGCCAAACAGGCAGGATATAACCCCACCCACTTTGCCAAAGCACAGCCCCAACACCACTAGAGGGATATTTTCAACCACCAACCTACCATCCTGAGACAAGGCTGAGAATAGCCGACGAAGATCTCCGCCACGGCACAACCCAAGGGGGAGCGCCAACCCGGACAGGAAGATCACGTCAGTGACTTAACCCACTCAAGTGACGCACCCCTCCTAGGGACGGCATGGATGATCACCAGTAAGCCAGTGACTCAGCCCCCGTAATAGGGGTAGAGGCAGAGAATCCCAGTGGAGAGAGGAGAACCGGCCAGGCAGATACAGCAAGGGCGTTTCGTTGCTCCAGTGCCTCTCCGTTCACCTTCACACTTCTGGGCCAGACTAGACTCAATCAATGGACCTACTGAAGAGATGAGTCTTCAATAAAGACTTAAAGGTTAAAGACTCTTAGAGTCAATCTGGACTGGAAGTGGATACCATAGCATTCTAACCACTAGGAGGAGAGTGGCAGAGTCTGAATGGTTAATGGCAGTTCAGCCTATACAGTTTAAAACCCATGTAATATAATATGGATGTGTGCAGAAACTTTTCAACTACGAGGACGGTTGGTGGGGAGTCTAGGGACCATTGGGGGCCTTGACTGTCTGCATGACAACAATCATGTCTCCTGAAATAATGCAAATTGCCTGGAAGTGAGCTCCTCTTGTTAGAATCTTGGTAAATGTAATCCACCAATTTATGATGATCCTCTCCTTAACTAGGGTTTTCATATTGCATTAGACATAGATATCCAATAAGGTGCGCACTGTAAATGTTTAGAGAAAAAAGTTGAGAAAAAGTGTATAAATGCACCTGTGTAGGTTCCTATTATCTTATGTTTACTGTAGTAGCCCGTAATGTCTTACCCAGTCAAATCATTTCCCAAGAGAGGCTATTTTACAACAATGTGTTGATCATGCTGAAGAAAACGTCCGTTAGTGTGCTGTACACAAACACTGAGCGCATAAAGGATCAAAGTGGTACAGAGAGCCCACTGGGCAAAAACCGGTTGAATCAACAGTTTCCACGTCATTTTAGCCAAATATTCAACATGATGACGTTGAATCAACGTGGAAAACTGACTGGATTTCCAAAAAGTCATCAACATAAGGGAATTTGGCAATTTTTTCACTCAACTATTAATCTACATCCAATGACAGGGTGACATTTTTGGTTGATTTCACATTGAATTCACCTTAGTTGACAACTCAACCAAATGTAAATCAGAACTAGACATTGAACTGGCATCTGTGCCCAGTGGGAGCTGAGAAGTAATGCTTGGGCAGGCTGCCCAGACAGGCTGAAGTACAAGACAGGAAGCCAGTCCCCTCACTCAGAGGCTTGTGGGTAGGTAGCAACACTGTGTGTGTGTGTGTGTGTGTGTGTGTGTGTGTGTGTGTGTGTGTGTGTGTGTGTGTGTGTGTGTGTGTGTGTGTGTGTGTGTGTGTGTTGAAAGAGAGTAAGCTATAAGCCTATGTGCTGCTCTATGTGTTAGTAGAATAAGGATCGAGAAAGAACGATGGATGACACATTGCTATGCTACCGTACCAAAGAGCATGGGACCAGAAAGTTGATCCGATATAATCAAATACAGATACACAAACTATATTTTTTTTCAACGCTGTACAATTGCACTGGGTTCAACTGGTGGAACTCTAACGTCTGCTGAGGAGAATGAGGAGAAACTCTGGAATACTTGGATGTCAGCGCATAGCTCTGGTGTGAAGATGTCTTGGTCAAGAAACTCCCTCTAGTGGAAGTCTGGTAGAACTGACTGACTACTCTAGCTCCTGCCATCCATGGTCCTGTCACCATTTAGAAGAGCACTCGGTGCTGGTTTGACATGTAATTGTATCAGTTTGAGTTCCACTACTGGGAATATACTGCACGAATGTTTTATGATGAGGCATTTAGTTTTCACTCATCATGGTCTGGCACGGCACAACAAAGCTTCAGTATTTACATAGTTGCCATCCTGTTGTGTGTCCACAAGAATAGTAAACAAACAAGAATTTGACAAACTGGGGACTACAAGGTTGATGTAGGACTAGATTTAATTGAACAGGAAATATAAGGGAATCATTTGATAATTTGGTCCTACTTCATCACGTGTACCGAAACCCATACTTACATGGTAGCTACAGCGGTAGTTACAGTGTAGAGCCCTGCATTACCGCAGCACCCCAACAGAGAAGTGTGCGGTGCAGTCGGAACGGTTCCTGCTGCAGCGGGCAGCGGGCGACCAGAACCACAAATTCAGTATTCAAATATTATTTAATCCCGCAAATTATTTCATACTGGTTGTATCGCCGTGAGTTGTTAGAAAATCACTTATACAGTACCAGTCAAAGGTTTGGACACACCTACTCATTCCAGGGTTTTCCTTTATTTTTACTATTTTCTACATTGTAGTAATAGTGAAGACATGAAATAACACACATGGAATCATGTAGTAACCAAAAAAGTGCTAAACAAAGCAAAATATATTCTATATTTGAGATTCTTCAAAGTAGACACACTTTGCCTTGATGACAGCTTTGCACACTCTTGGCATTCTCACCAGTTTCATGAGGTAGTCAACTGGAATGCATTTCAATTAACAGGTGTGCCTTGTTAAAAGTTAATTTGGGGAATTTCTTTCCTTCTTAATTCATTTGAGTCAATCAGTTATGTTGTGACAAGGTAGGGATGGTATACAGAAGATAGCCCTATTTGTTAAAATCAATTTTTATGCGATTTTTCTCATAAAAAAGCGATAATATTCCGACTGGGAAACCCTGTTTTCGTTCAAAGACAGAGAAAGTAAAATGGACTCTTCTCGTGCACGCGCCCCCAGTCTCATTGTTCTCAGATCGACCACTATCCAAATGCGCTACTGTTTTTCAGCCATGGCCTGCAAAGTCATCATTCAATGTTCTGGCGCCTTCTGAGAGCCTATGGGAGCATTAGAAAATGTCACGTTACAGCAGAGATCCCCTGTTTTGGATAGAGATGATCAAGAAGGCCAAGAAATGGTCAGAGAGGGCGCTTCCTGTTTGGAATATTCTCAGGTTTTGGCCTGCCAAACGAGTTCTGTTATACTCACAGACACCATTCAAACAGTTTTAAAAACTTTGGAGTGTTTTCTATCAAAAGCTAATAATTATATGCATTTTCTAGTTTCTGGGCAGGAGTAATAATCAGATTAAATCGGGTACGTTTTTTATCCGGCCGTGAAAATACTGCCCCCTATCCATAACAAGTTAAAATACCAAGTCCATATTAAGGCAAGAACAGCTCCAATAAGCAAAGAGAAATGACAGTCCATCATTACTTTAAGAAATGAAGGTCAGTCAATCTGGAAAATTTCAAGAACTTTGAAAGTTTCTTCAAGTGCAATCGCAAAAAAACATCAAGAGCTATGATGAAACTGGCTCTCGTGAGGACTGCCGCAGGAAAGGAAGGCCCAGAGTTACCCCTGATGCAGAGGATAAGTTCATTAGAGTTACCAGCCTTAGAAGTCGCAGCCCAAATAAATGCTTCACAGAGTTCAAGTAACAGACACATCTCAACATCAACTGTTCAGAGGAAACTGTGTGAATCAGGCCTTCATCACTACACAGATGATAGGTTCATAGGGCCTATACTATGGCATAGTAGGCTACAAGCTAATAGTAGAATCTCAAATATATTTTGATTTGTTTAACACTTTTTTGGTTACTACATGATTCCATATGTGTTATTTCATTGTTTTGATGTCTTCACTATTATTATATAATGTAGAAAATAGTACAAAATAAAGAAAAACCCTTGAATGAGTAGGTGTGTCCAAACTTTTGACTGGTACTGTATATCACATAAAGCCCTCTGTCATTCTGTCTGCTAGTGTCTCTCCCCTCTCCCCTACTCTAACTGGGGCTCACGTTACAGAACCGGCTCGTGCGCCTGCTTCAAACAGTACTGGTGGCAAAAACAATTATCTGATGTGATTGAGTTCATGTGGTCACTTGTGATGAATTATAAAAGCAATTATAAAAGCAATTGTCAGCTTGCAGTTCTCACTGAAAAGTATGTTGTTAATCATTTACTAAAGGTAATAAAATAATGGCTATTATGATTGGTCACTAGTCAGCCTATCAATAGCATATTTGTTGCCTTTCCTTTATCTTACTGAGAGTTCGAGTTGAGATGATTTTGGAATCAGAAAGTTTACAATGTGAACTCGTTCCAATTTTTAAAAAAAATATTATGTCCCGCAGGGGCTTTTTGTCTGCTTCAAATAATTTCTTTTACACAGTTTATTTTAATAAAATTACTTTATTCCAAACAGCAAATATCTTATGAAACCATGCATTAATTGCACATTATAATGCATAAGATGGTGGTTTTGAAAATGTGTAATTTTGACGTTGCGGGACTGGGCCGGAGCTGGATGAGATCTGGTGGGAGCATGTGGGATGCCGGCCAAAAAAATCTGGAAGGCGGCAGGGTACTGTATGAAATCTCTTGAGAGCGGGCGGGCACGGTACCAAAAATCAGTCCTGCTCAGACCGCTATTACAGCGAAGTACACATTGTTACTTACAACTGTAGTAGCAAACCTCTTTGTGCTTTGTGTAAAGGGAAGTGTAATAATGTTCATATAAATGTAATAATACGATATGCAAACATAAAAAGTAAAAATATCCACTAATGTCATCACTACAGATTATAGATTCATAGGGCTTATACTATGGCATAGTAGGCTACAAGCTAATAGTAGGCCCACATGTAGTGTGATACACTACCATATGGTGTCGCTACACAAGATACAAATTACTAGAAAATTCCCAATGCCATCTCTGCGCCTTATTGGTAACCTTCATTTCACTATAGCCAATGTGGCTATCAAATTGTAAGCAATTGAATTCAAATAAGTTTAGATAATAGTATTATTTATATATTCACATTTATTTACAGGTTCACATATATTACCTTGTTCAACAGTTGTGAACAACAAACAAGATTACATAATATTACATCCTACACAGCAAGGCTTTTAAAGGTTTTGTTTCCATAGATGCATCTCAGAAAAGTAGCCTAAAATTAGATTTGTAATGTACCACTCAATCACGTCATTGAAATCATGCCTGTGCCATGGATCGTACATTTCTCACCCTCTTCCCGGTCTGGACTCAGCTGTCATTGGTCACTGGTCTATTTCATCTGTCAACCAACTTCTGCCAGTCACAACTCCACCCCCCCACGCGACAGTATCATGCGCTTGTGCTAGCATGCATAACAAATGATATAAAGCCTCCGAGGAACGACGCACTGGACACAGATCTGATGTCTCTACAGTTTTTATTCTATTTTAACTTTGTTAACCTAACCCAGCGCTATATTTCTTTTGGTTGCGAACCACCCTTCAACAATGCATTGTCTGAAACGTCTGCGGATTACTAATGCGGGAGTTTTACAACTGCTCAAACATGCTGTCAACTCCGCACTAGTTGGGAGTGACAGCAATGTATTTTCCAGGAGCCAGCAACCCTTTCAGCTGTTCTGCACGAGCGCAGCATTGCACCACAACAGTCAGCAACATCATCAAGCTGTCAATGATTTGGACCAAACAGAGTGCAGGTAAATACTTACTCAGTCACATTATCTACCAATAAGGGAATATGTACAGTATATACAGGTAACTGCCAGAATAATGGAAATACTTGAGTAAATGAGGGATACAAAGTATAATGAAAGCAGGTGCTTCCACAAAGATGTGGTCCCTGAGTTAATTAAGCAATTAACATCCCATAGTGCTTAGGGTCATGTATAAAAAGGCTGGGCAGGCCATTCTTTTGGCTACCATGGCTATGCCCACATAGAATGACAATGCCCCATCCACGGCACAGTGGTCACTAAATGGTTTGAGGAGCATGAAAACGATTTAAACCATATGCCATGGCCATCTCAGTCACCAGATCTCAACCCAATTGAACACTTATGGGAGATTCTGGAGTGGCGCCTGAGACCATTTTCCACCACCATCAACAAAAAACAGAATTGTGGAATTTGTCGTGGAAGAATGGTGTGGTAGACTACGTTTAAGAACTTGGAGCTGAGTAGTCAGTGGAATTGGTTTGAAAGCAGATATTAACTACACTAGGCCTACACTACACTACCCTACACACCCTACTACACTCTCCTTTTGGTGCTGGGGTGAAAAGAAAAACAGAACATTTGTTCATACACAGTTGTCAATGATTAAGTGCTCTTTTGCACATGTACAGAATGTCTTAAGGAAAGTTCTACAGATGAGTCAACACAATCAAAACACAGTGTAAAACGTGTATGCAGTGGTAATATTTAACAATGTCCATGTAAGACCTACACTAGTATTGTGACATGGTGCACTGTGTTGTCTGGTCTTCACAGGAACAGCTTGATCTCTGGGATGGACCTTCTTTTCTACACCATCACAGAGGGCAAAGAGATGATCTCAGTCTCTCAGTTCGTCTCTGTGAGTCTCCATCTCATCACATCCTCTCTCACTGTGTAACACCATGCAGAACCTAACCTACAGTTGAAGTCGGAAGTTTACGTACACTTAAGTTGGAGTCATTAAAACTCGTTTTTCAACCACTCCACAAATTTCTTGTTAACAAACTATAGTTTTGGCAAGTCGGTTAGGACATCTACTTTGTGCATGACACAAGTAATTTTTCCAACAATTGTTTACAGACAGATTATTTCACTTATAATTCACTGTATCACAAGTCCAGTGGGTCAGAAGTTTACATACACTAAGTTGACTGTGCCTTTAAACAGCTTGGAAAATTCCATAAAATGATGTCATGGCTTTAGAAGCTTCTGATGGGCTAATTGACATAAATTGAGTCAATTGGAGGTGTACCTGTGGATGTATTTCAAGGCTTACCTTCAAACTCAGTGCCTCTTTGCTTGACATCATGAGAAAATCTAAAGAAATCAGCCAAGACCTCAAACTAATTGTAGACCTCCACAAGTCTGGTTCATCCTTGGGAGCAATTTCCAAATGCATGAAGGTACCACGTTCATCTGTACAAACAATAGTATGCAAGTATAAACACCATGGGACCACGCAGCTGTCATGCCGCTCAGGAAGGAGACGAGTTCTGTCTCCTAGAGATGAACGTACTTTGGTGCGAAAAGTGCAAATCAATCCCAGAACAACAGCAAAGGACCGTGTGAAGATGCTGGAGGAAACGGGTACAAAAGTATTTATAACCACAGTAAAACGAGTCCGATATCGACATAACCTGAAAGGCCGCTCAGCAAGGAAGAAGCCACTGCTCCAAAACCTCCATAAAAAGCCAGACTACGGTTTGCAACTGCACATGGGGACAAAGATTGTACTTTTTGGAGAAATGTCCTCTGGTCTGATGAAACAAAAATAGAACTGTTTGCCCATAATGACCATCGTTATGTTTGGAGGAAAAAGGGGGAGGCTTGCAAGCCAAAGAACGCCATCCCAACCGTGAAGCACGGGGGTGGCAGCATCATGTTGTGGGGGTGCCTTGCAGCAGGAGGGACTGGTGCACTTCACAAAATAGATGGCATCATGAGGGAGGAAAATTATGTGGATATATTGAAGCAACATCTCAAGTTATCAGTCAGGAGGTTAAAGCTTGGTTGCAAATGGGTCTTCCAAATAGACAATGACCCCAAGCATTCTTCCAAAGTTGTGGCAAAATGGCTTAAGGACAACAAAGTCAAGGTATTGGAGTGGCCATCCCAAAGCCCTGACTTCAATCCAATAGAAAATGTGCGGGCAGAACTGAAAAGCGTGTGCGAGCAAGGAGGCCTACAAACCTGACTCGGTTACACCAGCTCTGTCAGGAGGAATGGGCTAACATTCACTCAACTTAATTACCAAGTACTAATTGAGTGTATGTAAACTTCTGACCCACTGGGAATGTGATGAAAGAAATAAAAGCTGAAATAAATAATTCTCTCTACTATTATTCTAACATTTCACATTCTTAAAATAAAGTGGGGATCCTTACTGACCTAAAACAGGGATTTATTTACTCTGATTAAATGTCAGCAATTGTGAAAAACTGAGTTTAAGGTATTTGGCTAAGGTGTATGTAAACTTCTTACTTCAACTGTATATACAGTAGAGGTTATTTAACCTTTTTTTTAAAATCTGGAATGCCCTTTTTATCTGATTGTATTGACAGTTGCCTTGACTTTCCTTGATATCCTTTTAAAGTTGACACAGTACTGCCTGTACAACAACACATTCTAGTTCCTGAAGAGACCTTTGGGCTTGCTGTTTTCACTTGAGCTAAATGCATACCGATCGAACCCCAGAGAGTGTAAGACGAGCCAGGCAGGAATCCATCACACCATGTCACCAGCCAAGTTCAGGCTCAGGTTTAAAAGTGTTGAGGAAACGCCATGTGTAACTTTATGACTAATAGACAGGTGTGGCCTCGTCGTTGAGGCTAGAAGTGAATCCTCTTAAACCCCAAAGGATTGGCGTCTTAATCAATGATAACTCAGTATAACCTGGTTAGAAAGGCGGTGGTTGAACTGCTCTGACATCACCTCACCAATGAAACCAAGTTCAAGCTAGGTGTTAACAAATGTATTTACCTCACCAATGACCACCAGCCATTCCCAGTAGCCTCTGGAATGTTGGGTACATGAGTCGAGAAGAACATCACAGAAGTTGTAGCTCAGTTGGTGAGAATGTCATAGAAGCACATAACCTCCAGTCATTTTACGATGCGTGAAGAGACTTTGTGTTCCCTCTCCGTGCTTTTACACCATCATTTAGAACACGTACAGAAGTCTCAGCTCAGTTGGTGAAAATATCATACAAGCACATTCGTCCATAGGCCCACGCACGCTGGACATATCATTTTACGATGTGTGAAGAAACTCTGTGTCCAGTGTCCACGACCACTCCCAGTGCTTTTACACCATAATTCACCATACTTGGGGTGATGGAGTTTGGTCCAGTGGACTACACATTGCCCCTGGAAACGGGGGTTCAAACCCCAGGTCTGCCAATCTCTCCACCACTGAGGATATACTGGGGTTGGGTAGATGCACTGGCATTTCTAGTGGTTAGTCAGAGGTAAAGAGCATATGATATGAAAAAGAACTACTTATCTGGGCACTGCATTCTCAAGCAGTTGAACAACATGAAGTTGTACCTCAACCAGAGCATTCAGAGTACAGTATGTATGCCCAGTTTTATTTCAGAATGATGCAATGCTTGATATTCTTACATCATTCTTACCTTTTAAAGAACTGTACATGTGCTACTACACGAATGCCATCTGCTTTGACCTTAGATTGATCTCAGTTTTGAGGAGGCAGATCTGTCACTTATTGTCATTCTATGCTGTATGTGTTTGGCATGACAGGGAACAGTGACACAAATGAGTTTGACTAAAACACATTGGAAGGACTGACTGAACAGTAGCTGTGGCTACAGAATACTGTCACAATAGGTGTCAGCTAATTAGGGCTTACATCTTTCCCAGACCTACCAGGAAACAGGATCCTTTCTTTGTGTGGTGAGCTTATATTCAGTTCTCATAGAGCAATTCTGTTACTTAACTAGTGTTATTGAAGTACTTCTCTCATTTGATAACTCAATGTCTCAAAAGCTCAAATTCTGTCATCTTTGCTTCTGTCAGGAATGGAAAAACACCCAGTACTGCCCCCAGTAAACATAGCTTTGAATGCTGCTGTCCAATACAGTATGTCTGAATATCACTTCAGGCTCTCATGAAAGCCACTATCCTATGTAACCTAGGACATAAAATAACTGAACACAACAGTCCAGTCAATCAATGTGTGTTGCTCATTAAAGTATTGCTCAGACACACAGGCTTGAAAATAGCTGTCTGAACCCTCCTATGAGGCAAGTCTGCTGTCAATGTACATGATACCCCAGAAATAGACACACGTTGCATATAGCTGTCGGCATGACTTGAAGTTGGCTTAGGGGAGGGATTTCAAAACACTACATGCGTACCTTCCTCCTTCAGGGCTGTTTACAGGACTGCTAGAACCCTCGTTGCTGCTCACATAATGGTAAAACAGGGTTTGTTAAGTTAAGTTTTTGTAATTTTAGCATACCATTTTTTTTTCTAAATGCAAAAATTCTATAAAATTCTATAAAATAAAATTCAAAATAAACTGAAAAAATCCAAAATACTGTACATAATATATAGTGCTAAAAACAACAATGCAATGTCAAAACAAGTTCACATTGAGGTAAAAGAAAGTATATTTGATTAATTTACCTGTTTTTTTGCTAACCATTACTTCGGACAAAATCAAGACGTTCTTGTTATGCTTATAAAAAAAATCTTAAATTACAGCTCAATCCTGCGATTAACTCGATTTAAATGCTTTAATCATTTGACAGCCCTAGTACTCTATTAGGACCAGCATCGGGACCAGCTTTCTTAGAGAGCTCAAATATCTATCACCCTTCCCTAGAGATGCTATCTCAGTTCTGTATCAGCTCTCCATGACTCCATGCCCATTTTTCCACTTTCCTCCCTCTCCCTTCTTTTTAATTTTCTCTAAAATAAATCTCTCACTCTTGTTTTCTAAATGTTCCTCTCTCCTTCCTCCAGGCGTTGAGGAGCACAGGTTTGTGGACATCTGATCCCAGGCTGAGGGACTGTATGCGTCATCTGCGCCGGTCCATGCAGGAATCTGCCGGAACAGTCATGGTGGACCAGAAACTCTTCAGGAAGTGAGCTATGCTCTATTTTCACTTTCATCTCGCCATATACATCCTCTAATGTTAGTAGGATGGTATAGAGAGAATATTGACTAACACTATGATTCGTTAATTCAGAAAATTAACATAATGTATTATGACTTTCTCTATCACACATACCGTATTCTCATTCTTCCGGCTGAATGGCAAAACACCACACACACTATCCCATTTTTACATGGCAATTTTATGAAAGTGACATTTTATATGGTATTTCAATGTGCGAATTAACTATCTTTGCTAATGCCCCCAGTGTTTACTAGAAACTTCCAAGACTTAGTTTTTCACTATCTCTGAGTGTATTTGTGTCTGCTCTGCATGCCTCTACTGTGGATTTGTTATGAAAGGTTAAGCATCAAGGATGTTTGATTGTGGTGCTATTGTAGTGTTTGTGTTTGGGTTAATGTAAGAGAAAGACAGAGTGACAGCATCTGTCGTTTTATGGCCGACAGCTGCCTCTGAACCTTACTCATGCACGCATACACATGCATGCGCACACATCTGGAGTATAACATCTGTGCAGGGCTTAAGTCTGGACGGGAGCTAATGAAAGTCCATCATAGTGCGTGAACTGCAGATGGTGCCAGTTGTATTAGGAGCTCAGTTTATCAGCACGCTCCAAGGGAATCTAGACTGCTGTCCAAACAGTATTAATTCCTAACTGGCAAACCTAACTTAAAGAATGCAGTGATGATTCGGACTCTGGCGTGCTACTGTAGTGGGTCACTGAGTCCTGTCTGGTGGACTTCTTACATTTAATAACTATGTTTCAGTGATTGAACCTTGCATATCTACAGTCCTTTTGCTCATCTTAGATTGAGACTTGGTGTTGTACTTGGTATTATTTAGAAACTAGGCCCAAATACACAAATAAAGTCATGGAGAAAAGAATAACAATATTGTATTGTGATTAGATATTGTGTTCCCATTCTGAGGAACATTCTGAGGTGGTCACTGGAAAAAGGTCACTAGAAATAAAAAAACTCCCATTTCTGGTGAATGTATAAATTCTGCAATCCCTATATTCGCCTTCCCCAGTGCCCCAAACTCTAAACATGTTGTGTATTAACAAGCGACGGGGACGGATCTTTCAGCTCAACCCAGCTGAGATCACCTCAGTGCTTACTAAACATAGTGCTTTCTTTATATATAATGGTACAGGTGTGTATCTACAGTAGAGGTCGACCGATTATGATTTTTCAACACCGATACCGATTATTGGAGGACCAAAAAAGCCGATACCGATTAATCGTCCGATTTAAAAAAAAAATTATATATATTTATTTGTAATAATGACAATTACAACAATACTGAATGAACACTTACTTTAACTTAATACAATACATAAATACTATCAATTTAGCCTCAAATAAACAATGAAACATGTTCAATTTGGTTTAATTAATGCAAAAACAAAGTGTTGGAGAAGAAAGTAAAAGTGCAATATGTGCCATGTAAAAAAGCTAACGTTTAAGTTCCTTGCTCAGAACATTAGAACATATGAAAGCTGGTGGTTCCTTTTAACATGAGTCTTCAATATTCCCAGGTAAGAAGTTTTAGGTTGTAGGAATTATAGGACTATTTCTCTCTATACGATTTGTATTTAATTTACCTTTGACTATTGGATGTTCTTATAGGCACTTTAGTATTGCCAGTGTAACAGTATAGCTTCCGACCCTCTCCTCGCTCCTACCTGGGCTCGAACCAGGGACACATCGACAACAGCCACCCTCGAAGCAGTGTTACCCATGTAGAGCAAGGGGAACAACCACTCCCAAGTCTCAGAGCGAGTGACATTTGAAATGCTATTAGCGCGCACCCGCTAACTAGCAAGCCATTTCACATGGGTTACACCAGCCTAATCTCGGGGGTTGATAGGCTTGAAGTCATAAACAGCGCAATGCGCTGAAAAATTGCGAAGAGCTACTTTCAAAATGCACGAAGGTGCTGTTTGAATGAATGCTTACGAGCCTGCTGCTGCTTACCATCGCTCAGTCAGACTGCTCTATCAAATATCAAATCATAGACTTAATTATAACATAACACACAGAAATACGAGCCTTTGGTCATTAATATGGTCGAATCCGGAAACTATCACTTCGAAAATGAAACGTTTATTATTTCAGTGAAATACGGAACCGTTCTGTATTTTATCTAACGGGTGGCATCCCTAAGTCTAAATATTCCTTTTACATTGCACAACCTTCAATGTTATGTCATAATCATGTACAATTCTGGCAAATTAATTACGGCCTTTGTTAGGAATAAATGGAGTTCACACAGTTCGTAATGAGCCAGGTGGCCCAAACTGCTGTATATACCCTGACTGCTTGCACGGAACGCAAGAGAAGTGACACAAATTCATGTTAGCAGGCAATATTAACTAAATATGCAGGTTTAAAAATATATACATATGTATTGATTTTAAAGAAGGGCATTGATGTTTATGATTAGGTACATTGGTGCAACGACAGTGCTTTTTTTCGCAAATGCGCTTGTTAAATCATCACCCGTTTGTCGAAGTAGGCTGTAATTCGATGAGAAATTAACAGGCACCGCATCGATTATATGCAACGCAGGACACGTTAGATAAACTAGTAATATCATCAACCATGTGTAGTTAACTAGTGATTATGTTAAGATTGATAGTTTTTTATAAGATAAGTTTAATGCTAGCTAGCAACTTACCTTGGCTTCTTGCTGCCCTCGCGTAACAGGTAGTCAGCCTGCCATGCAGGCTCCTCGTGGAGTGCAATGTAAGGCAGGTGGTTAGAGCATTGGACTAATAACCGGAAGGTTGCAAAAACGAATCCCCGAATCCCCCCTGAACAAGGCAGTTAACCTCCGTTCCTAGGCCGTCATTGAAAATACGAATGTGTTCTTAATCTGACTTGCCTAGTTAAATAAAGGTGTAAAAAAATAAATATATATATTTTTTTAATCCGTAAATCGGTGGCCAAAAATACCAATTACCGAGTGTTATGAAAACTTGAAATCGGCCATTCCGATTAATCGGTCGACCTCTAATCTACAGTATGATAGGCTGTCTATTCTCAGCATTTAATTTTGTCCCAGTTGAGGTCCAGTTTTATGTTGTTGATGCCATTAGGATTTCATCATAGGATCAGTAGTGTGTCTGTTCCATTGTTATAGGTCACTTAGCCCTGATACATGGCTGACTCCTAGACGCCGCATAGGAGTCAGCAGCCGTGTATCAGGGCTAAAGGTCACTGTGTGTATTAATACAGTAGTAATACTATATACTGTAAATAATCTAAAGTGACTGATATTTTTTGTATGGTTATTAATAATAATTTGGTGGGTGCTTATATTTGTACAAGTGTATTGGAAAACCATATTTTTTACATATCCATAACACTCCCTGAGACACCATCGGAGAATAGGGTTGTTAGAGTTAAGTGACTTGCTCAATAGCACTTAGACAGATTTTTCACTTTGTTGGCTCGGGGACACCTTTCAGTTACTGGCTCAACACTCAAACCGCTAGGCTAATCTAACGTAGCAGGCGTAAAAGAAACACCTGAAACTAGATCCCCTACATACTGGTTTTGACAAGAAGGAAAAAAACTGTTGGGGGAGGTTTTCTTCTGCCCTGTTCAAACAACCCAGTAAATGTGGAGGAGGAGTTAAGATGGAGAGTCGCCTTGTTAACGTCCAATAGTGGAAGTCGCATCACAGGCTCTCTTTCCATTTCCCCTGAAAACCAGAACAGCCTGTTGTTGCGGACTCAGCAGTGGTTATCGCTAGACACAGCAATGGGAAGTAGGGGTGCACCTCATGATAAATTGAAAAAAATAAAATGTGTGTATATATATATATATATATATATATATATATATATATATATATATATATTAAAATAAAGAAATTAAATTATAATAAAAATACAATTATACACAATTATATTAATCCTGTGTGAACTAGGCCTTTATTACTCCTGTATGAGCGGACAATAATTCTCCTCAGCAACCCCCCATCCCCCCTTCGTCCAGCACCCCCAATGCAAAACAACTTCCCACGGTTGGCCCCAACAGGAATGGAACCAACAACTCTATTGTTGCAAGTTACACACTCTACCAACTGAGCCACACTGAGCCATTACCTATGTAATAAACAAAGTATACATGTGATGTGTGATATTTCTGTATGTGTGATGTGTTTCAGGTGTGTGGGTGCTAACATCCTGCTGCTGACACAGGCGTTCAGGAGGAAGTTCATCATCCCAGACTTTGAGGTGTTTGCGTCCAACATGGACCAGCTGTACTACAGTACCCAGAGGCAGGAGGGGGGACACGTGAGTTCTGTTAGGGTGCCTGCACTATGCACATTGGAATTCACACGCTAAAAACATTCTCACATACTGTACACTTACACACCTACACATCCACATGAGGATATGCTAAAATAATCTCACTCACATGCACGTACTGAATGAAGGCATGCACACACTACATTCGTGCATACATGTACTATACATACAGTGCATTCGGAAAGTATTCAGACCCTTCACTTTTTCCACATTTTGTTACGTTACAGCCTTATTCTAAAATAGATTTTTTTTAAATCATCATCAATCTACACACAAAACCACATAATGACAAAGCAAAAAACTGTTTATTTTTTGGGGAAAATGGAAATATTACATTTACATAAATATTCAGACCCTGTTGAAGCACCGTTGGCAGTGATTACAGCATTGAGTCTTCTTGGGTATGAGTGGCTGGGCAACTCAAGGACATTCAGAGACTTGTCCAGAGCCACTCCTGCATTGTGTTGACTGTGTGCTTAGGGTCTCTGTCCTGTTGGAAGGTGAACCTTCGCCTCAGTCTGAGGTCCTGAGCGCTCTGGAGCGGGTTTTCATCAAGGATCTCTCTGTACTTTGCTCCGTTCATCTTTCCCTCGATCCTGACTAATCTCCCAGTCCCTGCCACTGAAAAACACCCCCACAGCATGATGCTGCCACCACCATGCTTCACCGTAGGGATGGTATTGGCCAGGTGATGAGCGGTGCCTGGTTTCCTCCAGACGTGTCGCTTGGCATTCAGGCCAAATAGTTCAATCTTGGATTCAACAGACCAAAGAATCTTGTTTCTCATGGTCTGAGAGTCCTTTAGGTGCCTTTTGGCAAACTCCAAGCGGGCTGTCATGTGCCTTTGCATGAGGAGTGGCTTCCGCCTGGCCACTCTACCATAAAATCCTGATTGGTGGAGTGCTGCACAGATTGTTGTCCATCTGGAAGGTTTTCCCATCTCCACAGAGGAACTCTGGAGCTCTGTCAGAGTGACCGTCGGGTTCTTGGTGACCTCCCTGACCAAGGCCCTTCTCCCCCGATTGCTCAGTTTGGCCGGGTGGCCAGCTATAGGAAGAGCCTTGGTGGTTATTAACATCTTCCATTTAATAATGATGGAGGACACTGTGTTCTTGGGCACCTTCAATGTTGCAGAACTTTTTTGGTACCCTTCCCTAGATCTGTGCCTCGACACAATTCTGTCTCTGAGCTCTACGAACAATTCCTTCGGCCTCATGGCTTGGTTTTTTTCTTTGACATGCACTGTCAACTATGGGATCTAATATAGACAGGTGTGTACCTTTCCAAATCATGTCCAATAAATTGCATTTACCACAGTTGGACTCAAGTTGTAGAAACATCTCCAGGATGATCAATTAAAACAGCATTCACCTGAGCTCAATTTCGAGTCTCATAGCAAAGTCTGAATACTTCTGTGAATAGGGTATTTCTGTTTTTTATTTTCAATAGATTTGCAAAAATGTCTAAACCTGATTTCGCTTTGTCATTATGGGGTATTTGTCTGTAGATTGATGAGGAAAACTATTAATTTAATCTATTCTAGAATAAGGCTGTAACGTAACAAAATGTGGAAAAAGTGAAGGGGTCTGAATACTTTCCGAATGCACTGTACCTGCCTTTGACACAAATTACACTCATCCAATCCATTCCTTTGTGTGTCTTTCCTTAGGTAGCAGATTACATTCCTCAACTGGCTAAATTCAGCCCTAATCTGTGGGGAGTGTCTCTATGCACCGTGGATGGGCAGAGGTAAGATTACAGCATCATCTGATCTATGTACATAGTCTCTTTTTACAGTATATCACCACTGCCCTCCATCATGACACATAACCCATGTTACTGAAATTAAGAGCTTTGAACAGGCAGTCCACATGTCATCCCCTCATCTTGCCCTGTCAGTCTCTGCCCACCTTGTTTATGTAGAATCCTCCAGTGTCTGTTGTCACCTCAGCCCTCACTGTCCCATGATCTCTCCCCTGCTGGTGTGATGCAGACATTCTGCAGGTGACACCAAGGTTCCATTCTGTCTTCAATCATGTGTGAAGCCACTGGAGTACGCCATCGCTGTGCACGAGATCGGCACTGAGCATGTGCACCGTTACGTGGGCAAAGAGCCGAGCGGACTCAAGTTCAACCAGCTGTCACTGAATGATGAGGGTGAGCGAGATTAACCCTAACCCTATCCCTGTCTGCCTATGGCTAGGCTCACATACCTTTTACATGTCTCTGTGTTGACTTCTGTGTAGATGCCCCACACTTGAATGCATCTGAGGAGTACTGAGGAAAAAACGGTCTTACATTGAACTCTCAAGTTATATCTCTGACCCTATCTCCTGATCTAAGCTAACTCAATCGTAGGGTAGTAAATAGTTCATTACACTGGAAGCAAACAATTACACATTTCAGTGAACAATTGTGTGAAGAGAAGACAACCAACCTCTGCAACTACAGCCCACTGGGCACAGATGTCAGTTCAATGTCTAGTTTTGATTGAAATTTGGTTGTTATCAACTAACGTGAATTCAACATGAAATCAACAAAAAACTTCCCCATGAGATTGGATTTATAGTAAATTCTCTTACATTGATGACTTTTTGCAAATCCAATCATTTTTCCACATTGACTCAGCATCATCACAATGATTTTTTTGGTTGCAATGAGTGGGAGGTGATTGAGAAACAGGGAAGAGAAACTTGATCAATGATTACAATATGCTGTAGGTCTTGACTGGTGAGATTCAGTCAATAGAGCAGGAACAAGCAAGAACAGGACATCTGATCATTAACCAGTCAAGACATCTTATCTGCAGGTTCCCTCTAAGCTGGCTACGGCTGGCTAGGTGTCATTACACATGTTCACCTCTGGCACGCACATACGTGTTCACTTTATAAAGCCGCCATATCTTTAGGTTATATGGTGGTGGAGTGCACGACAGTGATAACATTGTCCTCTCTCTCTTTGGACAGATAAACCACACAACCCTATGGTGAACGCGGGGGCCATCGTCATCAGTTCTCTGCTCAAGGTAAGGGGATTCCTGGGTGATGTTATAATCTCCTATAACCTTTCATGAGGTTTTTGAATGAGAGCATAGATAAAATCTTTGCTAGCTAATTGAAATAATATCAGGAGTACATTACAGGCACACAGATGAAGCATTGCACATGAGTGCAAACTGTTGTACACCAAATCCACTCCAACATCAAATATACAGGAAATCAGGAAATCTGTTGTAACTAGTACAGCCAAGTGTCACAGTCATACCACCCTCAATCATTGACCAATTCACCCTATGGCCCAATACAGTGTGGACAGAGGTCAGTAAACTATCTCCAGCCGACTTGCCAACCCTCCCTATCAGTCAGCATTGCCCTCATTCTAACAGATACAGCAGTGGGGAAAGAATGCAGTCCTCTATATAGACATGGACCTCTATTCTGCTGTGTTTCCCTCTCCCTGCCTAGCTGCCTGTCTTCACCAGCTGCCTCTTAGGCCATTCAGGTCACATACATTAGTGGGTGAGGGTGGGACTGACAGGGTGTGTGTATGTGTTAGCCAGGCCAATGAGACAGCTGGGAAGAAAAGGCGTGTTTGCCTGTGGGTGAGCGACTGTATGTGTGATTGTGTGGGTGGGTGTGTTTTTATGTCTGACAATCACAAGTATTATAATTTATGTCTTTGACAACTTTAAGTACAGGAAGAGAGAACAGATCGAGATGGATGAGTCATTTCATTGGCTAATAGTCTATAGCACATACTGCACTGGGCAAATTGAGGGAAGGACTTGTACTCTTCCAATTAAGTGTAGCACTCCTAGCACGTTTTATTTGGAGTTTATGCAATTCATTCATAAATATTGCGCAAAGTTCACTTGATCTTTCAGAGAGCGCAGATCTCTCTGAAGTTATGAGTGGAAAGACGTGTCATCACTCAGGAGCACTTCCTCAGAGTATCACTGACCAATAAGCCCAGGGTATCACCACATTTGAAGAAACCTATTCCTTGAGGACCACTCAACGGGGAAGTACCAGTCCCTGCCCATTTTGGTGACTTAACGACTTGCTGGTGATCTTTCACTGGACCCTGAAACCTAAGCAGGGCAATAATCTGCCCCCGAGCTGCTAGCCCATGTTATACTCATCACATCACGCAGACAGACAGACGGATACCGCAACTAATCCTACCCTGTACACCCACCCAGAATCTGTCTGACTCACCAGTACACTGTACCGTTGGTGCCAAAATACACAAACACTGCCACCTAGGGACAGAACAGCTCTCTGCATAGTGTCAATACAGAATTACTACAGCACAAGAACACTGTACTAAAGAGATTTCCTTCTTCTTCTTTTTTACAGCCTAACTTGAAAAAGGCAGAGAGGTTTGATTATGTGAGTTTCCTTTAAGGTTTCAGACTTCTGACGTGTCTACAATTGCTTCTTATTAGTAAAGATGTAATGGAAAAACTGACACATCTTTTATCGTAGGTAATGGAATACTTGAAGAAGATGGCTGGCACAGAGTATGTGGGCTTCAGCAACGCTACGTGAGTGTCAAATTGAACATTATAGTATGAAAATAAAATTATTCAAGATTTCAGACCATATAGTAAGTGTAATTTGTGGTGTGATAAACAGCTTTTAATACAGTGGGCTCCAAAATAACTGGTATCCCTGACTGGCAATGCACAAACAATACTTTAAAAAATATAAACAATATAATTATAGAGAGAAACTCAAAATACCAACATCAATGGAACCAACCAAAATCATACAATCATTTAATACAAAATACATTTCACCAAAATCAATGTTTCATAATTATTGGCACTCCTCATTTAGTACTTAGTGCCACCACCTCTGGCAGGGATAACAGCATGGAGTCTCTTCCTGTAATGTTTGACAAGGTTAAGGAACACATTTGGAGGGATTTTGGACCATTCCTCTATGCAGATCCTTTCAAGATCCTTCACATTCTTGGGTTTGCGCTTATCAACTGCCCTCTTCAACTCAGCCCACAGGTTTTCGATTGGATTGAGGTCCGGCGACTGAGATGGCCATGGCACAACATTGATTTTGTTGTCACAGAACCATTTCTGTGTGGATCTTGAGGTCTGTTTTAGGTCATTGTCTTGTTGGAAAGTCCACCTACGGCCAAGTCCCAGCCTTCTGGCAGAGGCAACCAGATTGTCAGCCAAAATTGCCTGATACTTGGTGGAATTCATTATGCCATCAATCTTAACCAGTGCCTCTGGACCTCTGGAATTAAAACAGCCCCAAAACATCACTGACCCCCCTCCATATTTCACCGTGGGTATGAGGTGCCTCTCCTTGTATGCATCTCTGTTTCGACGCCAAATATGCCGATGCTGTATCTGACCAAAACATTTCATTTTGGTCTCATCTGACCAGAGCACCTTCTAGTCATAATTGAAATTACGTTTGGCAAACTCCAAGCGCTTGCGTCTGTGTCTTGGGGTAAGAAAGGTCTTTCTTCTGGCAACCCTTCCAAAGAGCCTGTGGTTGTGGAGGTGGCGTCTGATGCCGAGATGCCACCAAGGCCTGCAATTCTTTTACAGTGATTCTTGGGGATTTTGTTGCTTCTCTCACCATCCTCCTCCCTGTCCTGGGGGGCAAAATGCATTTGCGTCCTCTATCCGTGAGCTTTTTAACTGTTCATATCAGTTCTTTTGTTTTCTTCATGGTGTTGGATGACAAAGGGATATTGCATGCGTGTTACCTCATTTTTATACCCTAGTGAAACAGGAAGTGATGTAATGGCTCAATATAGTTCCTTAAGACTCAGATAAACTTAAATAAGTGGAATTTAATTCCTGATTTAATTTTGGTAGATACAATCATCTTTAAGGGTGCCATTAATTGTGAAACCTTGATTTGGAGGACATTGATTTAAAAAAAAAATGAAATCAATAAATGATTTTGGTGGGTTCCATTGAAACATTAATAAAGTACGATATTTCTCACATGTTGGTATTTTGAGTTTATCTCTATAATTATATTGTTTATATTTTTTTAAGTATTGTTTGTGCATTGCCAGTCAGGGGTGCCAAAAGTTTTGAAGCCCAGTGTATGTATTTGCCTTCAAAGTTTTCAATCAGAGAAGGAGACCGGGGATAGGAATTTTGCTATTGGTTACTACCTGAAGGAGAAAAAAGTGAGTGTTTGAGCTTAAGAGAGTCTTCCCAATAGTTATACCAATTTCTAAACTCTAAAACTATAAGTTATACTACCTGTCCTGAAACTGTGGCCTCGCTCTCATTTTGCTCGGTAGTGCTTTCCTGAGAATGCAGATATGATTGCAGCCCTCGATTTCTACTTCCAGGTGAGACTCATGTTTAAAGAGATTTGCTGTTGTATTCCTAGTTGCTGTCCCTGGTGGAAACACTCTGTATGTGAGTAAAATACTACCCTGTACACAGGGGTGGGTAGGTTACTTTCTAAATGTATTCCATTACAGTTACTAGCTACCTGTCCAAAATTGGAATCAGTAACATAATTTATGAATTGTCCAAACTCTGTAACATATTCTGATTACTTTCAGTTACTATTGGATTACTTTCCCCTTAAGAGGCATTAGAAGAAGACTTAAAGGATCCATCAAATGCATTTGGTGCATCATTATAGTGGTCTCTGACTTATGGTCAGACTCGCTCAGGTGGAACAAACTTAAACTTGTGCCTTTTTTCAATGCTGAATTGAATGTCATTGAGAAAACAAAAAGGTGTATTAATGTATTTATTTTTTTTACAAATATTCTTTCTGAATTTAAAATAATCCAATAAGTAATCATCTAGATTTTCAAAAGTATCTGTAATCTGATTACAATAATTTTGCTGGTAACAGATTACATTTACTGTTTTTTGATGTTGTAATCATATTATATGTAACAGATTACATGTAATCAGTTACTCCTCAAACCTGACTGTACAATAAACCAGAGGTCTCAACTGTTCTCTGTTTTCCTCTCAGCTGTGCTCCATTGAGGTGACCTGTGAGTCAGGCTGTGTCATGGCCGCCACACTGGCCAACGGGGGCATCTGTCCAATCACAGGCGAGCGGGTGCTAAGTGCGGAGGCTGTGCGGAATACCCTAAGCCTCATGCACTCCTGCGGAATGTACGACTTCTCTGGCCAGTTCGCCTTCCATGTGAGTCACTGAGAAACAGACAGAGGTCAATGACCTGAGGTGGCCTTATCACAGCGACGGAAGAGAAAGTGAGACATCCCCATCTCATCTTCATTTATCCAATATCTTTTTTATTTCACTGTATGTGGTAAATTAGAACGTTCCCCTTTATCTCAGAGGTGCCATGTTGCTCTCACCTATCCTGTGTTGTCAGATCAATGCAGTTAAAAGAGATTAGACAAGGTGTCATACTTAACTTCATTCTTATTTTTTTCCAGGTGGGCTTGCCTGCTAAGTCTGGCGTGTCAGGTGCAGTGCTGCTGGTGGTCCCTAATATCATGGGAATAATGTGTTGGTCTCCTCCCTTAGATCGTGTCGGAAATAGTGTCCGAGGCATTCACTTCTGTCAGGTATGCAGACAAGAAGAATTTCAATCCCTATGATATACGTTTTTACCATACCCAACAGTAGATATTTATTCTCGTTGATTACCTTGTTTTTTGACATATCAAAAGTAATTTCAATGTCATACCTGAGTGTATATATTTTTTTCTATATTAGACATTGTAAATTTGGAAGATTAAAAAAGAATAGAACATTGAATAATACATAACTCTGTCTCATTTTCCCATTCTGTCTGCTGATTGATCAGGAGCTGGTTTCTCTCTTCAACTTCCACAATTATGACAACCTGAGACACTTTGCAAGGAAGCTGGACCCTCGCAGACTCTCACTTGATGATAGGGTAAGGGATAGATTATGCACTAAGGTCCCGATTCCGACCCGAGTTAAGAGTGCGAAAATGGAACGTTATTCCCTTTTTATGCACTTTTCTTTCTATGTGTATTCTGACCTTGAACTTACGCATGAGAAGTCAACCACTATTCGTTCAGGTTGGAGAGCTGAGAAATGAAGGTGTGGCAAAGGTGTGTCTACAGATAAGCCATATTCTGACCTTGACTTAATTCCCTCGTAATTCCACCACCTTTACGTGCGAGGAAACCATGAATAAGGTTGAGTGAACCTGCTGGTTCCAAGTGGAAAAAGCATCTTCTTTCTTTTTTCTGATAGAAATAACAGCATTGTCCATGCACTGTCATTTATACATGGATAAGAGCTAGAGGAGGGGAAGTTATACCTCCCCCTGAGGAAAATATATTTTTACTTGGCCCTCCCCAAGCGTAAAAAAAACAAACATGTAACCCCCCCTCCAAAATGATAAATAAAACAAAATAGCAGGGAATATTAAATCCCTTTTTAATTGACTATCAGTGTTGCATCCGTGATTTCTATTAAATCATTTGGACACCCAAACGATAGGCTTCTGTAGGGCTGAACCTGCCAAGTTGATGTATGAGCTTTAGAATGTTTTAATTATAGCCTATGCCCAGGCTTTTCTCTGTTTTATTTTACAATTTGTATCGTGTTAATTATTAGCCACTTTTGGGAGCCACATACATTTAGAACTGTCACTTTAGTGTTAGTTTTCTCAAATTTGTAGCTTAAATTTAGCATCATTCCATTTACCTTTCTTTCCTCTGTCACGTCTATGTAAGTTATTCCTTAGGGTCGCTAGCATTAGTAGATCATATTAGGCTAACATTGGGCAATAATTTGGGACATGTAGCAGTTTAAACCAGGAGCCTGGCGCACGGTTCACGACGACTGGACCGTTGTCATACAGTTCCATGTTTAGTGAGAATTAGAGTAGATTTATTTATAGGACTTGTTCAGCTCCTATTGTCAACTCTCTTTTTTTCTCTCCATTTAACAAGATTTCATGGATTGAACATGAGTATGACAACTTTCAGGATGAATCAAACCACTGTATTTTTTATTCAACAATAAATTGTGTGCATAAAGGCTCTCCAAACCATTTTTTTTTTTAAAGTTTCATACATACTTTCCTAACCCTGAAATTTGCCTAAATAATCTACACGGTCAGAGTATTTTTGGATCTACCAGTTGGTGCTGAAACTAAGACACAGATGCATAGATGGCATTATGTCATTGATCCTTATTTTCTGAACCTGTTCTCTTGATGTATTCTAGTCTCTCGCCAAAATTCTAATTGTGGTTACATCGTATTGAAAGGGATGGCTTAAGATAAATGTACTGAAAACCGTATTTAATAGAAAATCTGTTGGCCAGCAAATGGAAGGGTTTTCAGCGGTTGAATTACATTTATTCAGAGCGCGCAAGGGAGCCACGGCTGCAAAGCCCATTACACACCTTCATACGGTAAGTCTGAATACCAACTACTGAGAAGTGCATAAAAAAGGCATAATTTCCTAAGTCAGAATCAGCCCTAAGTATACTAAATGTTTCTCAAATATACCTCTTGGGAACATTCATGTTTAGTGTTTATGCTTCCGCCACAAAACCTGAAATATCGCTGTGCTTCAATGTCCTTCTATGTTGATAACCCATAATTGTGATGTTTTCTTCTGACCCATCAGAACAAGTCAGTGGTTAACCTGATGTTTGCAGCTTACAGTGGTGATGTCTCTGCCCTGAGGAGGTAAAAACAGAATATTGGCCATTATAGCTGGTCCTTCTGATTTACCAGAAAATATAGTTTGCCTTTTCATAAGCAAGCGCTGGCGCCAGATAGGCAAGTAGAATATGGTTTCAATAATTAATTTATGTGCAGCATGGAACAGACCACCCCTGGTATGAAATCAATTTCAGTTAACTTCATAATTACGCCATCTGTCATTCCAATTAACCTTTCGCTATACTCTTCTTTTCTTCCTTCTCTCGCTCATGTCCTCTCCTTTAGGTTTGCTCTCTCGGCTGTGGACATGGAAGAGAAAGACTATGATTCTCGTACAGGTCTCCACGTGGCATCAGCCGAAGGTGAACCTACATATTTTTCAGGGATAATACTGTTCTCCCACATAACATGTACTTCATCTTATTATTCAGAGTTATAATTCAAGTGTATCTGCTTTGGTTTAATTGGAGTGGATAGCTTCGCTGGGATAACTATAGATCTGTGATCTTTGGTTTAATTGGAGTGGATAGCTTCGCTGGGATAACTATAGATCTGTGATCTTTGGTTTAATTGGAGTGGATAGCTTCGCTGGGATAACTATAGATCTGTGATCTTTGGTTTAATTGGAGTGGATAGCTTCGCTGGGATAACTATAGATCTGTGATCTTTGGTTTAATTGGAGTGGATAGCTTCGCTGGGATAACTATAGATCTGTGATCTTTGGTTTAATTGGAGTGGATAGCTTCGCTGGGATAACTATAGATCTGTGATCTTTGGTTTAATTGGAGTGGATAGCTTCGCTGGGATAACTATAGATCTGTGAATGCATCTATGGTTGGTTGCCGTATATTGAGATTTAATTATTCCTTCCTGTTTGTTCAGGTCATGTGGAAGCGGTGATCTTCCTAACAGAGATGTGTAAAGTGAACCCCCATATAAAGGACCGGTAGGGACACCACTTCATCATCTGCATGTCACTTTTAATAACTCACACATCTTTGAGAGATGTTCCATTGTAAAGGTCCTTCAGGCATGCATAATGGAGACTGGTGGTTTTAAGTGTCCAGGTCTTTAAAATCACCCAACTACACCAGACTAGTCAAGGATTATTATGACCTGATTTGTTCTGAGACTCAGTCGGAGCATTACTTAGCACACCATCCCTTGTTTCCTTTGCCTTTCATCACATTTCCCTCTGCAGCAGTATTTTAAAGCTTTTTCATTACCGCTTATATCGCGCTCTCTATCAGGTGGGGAAACACACCCCTGGATGACGCCAGGCAGTTTGGTCGGGACGGGGTGGTGTCGGTCTTGACAGAGTACCAGCAGATGTACCTATGCAGTAATGGGTCCCAGTCAAAAACCGAAGACCAGAGAAAATTCGACACAGTGAAGGTTGTGGTTTGAGCTAGACAGGAGAGATGTCTAACCATATTGTATTTAATACAAGAGGCACTGGCAGTTTCATTCCAGATAGTTGTCCCCTTCCCCAATATCCTTGTTCTCTAGCACTCCCCATAACAGATCTGATAAGACGGGGTTGGTTAAAGCAATATGACGGAAGGCAGGTGAAGCTAGGTGAACTTACCTCTTCACAGGTAGATAGGTGACAACGTTTCGTAATGAAATGCAGTCATTTTGTGCCAAGAGTCATGAAGAGTTGTAGCTAAGTGAGTATATTTGATATGGTCACACGTCACTAAGTATAAAGGTCCCAAGCACACCTTCTTTGTCCAGGTTGCTGCACATAAAAGCTTTAGGACTCTTCAGGAGTGGACAGAATCACTCCTGTACTGTATAAAGTTGAGATGACACCAACAAGTGATCAGTTGCTAGTCAGAGGGGTATACTAAAAAGCAGGATCAATGCGTTAGCCAGCTAACTTTGATTAACAACCAAAAATAACTATTGGTTTTCTGGTTCATTAAGAAACCTAAACTTAGGTATGTTTTTGATTGTTGAGTCAGTCATGCTTTTTTTTGTTATTTCAGAATATTTTGGCAAGTTAGCTGGCTAAGGCATTGATCTTTGTAGGATACCCCTCAGGTGAACTTGGCAGCTATTGATTTATATGTACACACACACTTTGTCCTTACTCAAAATTGCCATTGATGCACATGTTATGTATATATGCCACCAGTGTCTGTAATTAATTTATTTATACAATGTTTTCTGTTTTTAAATCATGTATGAAGCATTAATATTTTAAGGGATTTTGACACGGCATAACATTACATATTACCAGGCTATAAATAGAAATGTATATATTCATCTACCTCAACAGGAAGTAGATCAGTTTCATAAGCAGGTCTGAAGATATGAGTGAACTAGAAGCCATGTGTTGTGAGGATGGGATATAACTATTTTAATTCTGGCCTTTTCTCCTTGTTTGAATACTTAACTTTTATGTTAATATAGAAACATGTCTAAATGTGATGTGAGTGATTGAGACTAATGAATATTCATGTATGATAGTATCCAATCAGCATTTCCTGTTATAGGCACATGAATGTTGTCTATTTACTACAGAACAGACTGGTTCTATAACATATCAAAACTAAGATACACATCCAGGATTTTCTTACTGTGATTAAGTGCTGCTGTTTAACAGACTGCTTCCTCAGGTTAAACTGTCAATGTGAGCTTGATTGCCATATGTTATGCTCTGCTGTAAATAAATTAGTGAAAATGTGCAACGGTTTTTATTTTGGCATATCAAAAGGCTAAAATAGGCATGGTTTAATTCAAGTTTGACAAGATAATGGAGAATGTCAGGACTTTAAGCAACAGTAACATTCTCAGTACCTAATGACCTCTTGTTACACACAAGACAGCTACATATTGTTGCCATTTATTTCACACTTAAAAAATATTACACGAGGTAACAAAAAAATAGCTTATTGTGATGAGTTTGCCTGAGTCTGTATGGCAGTGAAATGATACACTGGACAAACTCCCTGCTCTCCAAATTCTGATGGAGAATATTGCTTTTCATAGGAGATTTGAAAGACATTTTCAAGTGCTGCCTGCTGTAAGTGTTCAGTTTACAAAAACCAAGTTGTCAGAATGTTCATTGCCATTCCTATCCACCTCCCTACCATATTGTCATCATCAGTACAGAGATGCTTCACTTCAAGCCTTCGGGCTCCCCCAGACCTGAGTGTGTAAGCAGCTCTCCATCCCACAAGCCAAACGCTGGGCAGAGAGGCCCCCTGAACATGGCCCTCATGCTGTGGATCACCTTGGCATTTTGGATGTCCACCAGGCTTATCAGGCCGGCCTCGTAGTCCAACAGGATGCCCACGCGGTCAGGCTTCCCCACCAGAGTCACCGGCACCCTCTGGTTGGTTGTCATTGCAAACCACTTGCGCTGGACGTAGCCGAACACCCAGGAGGAGCTGTTGGTGCCCACACAGTCATCCCTTGACATTGCCACCAAGGCCACACCCAAACGGAACTCTGAGGACTTCTCTACCGTCACCTCCCAGTAGTGGCGGCCACCTGTGATTTGCCCGTCTCCGAACACCACGGCCCAATCCTGGAAGCGCTCAGGGTTTTGTTGGACATGGCTGGGGTCTAGGCCCAAGATGCGGTAGATGACACCTGTGTCCTTCTTAAAGAGGTCCAGACTGCTGTGGGCTGTCCTGTCATCCAGCTTAAACTGCAGCTCTACAGAGAGAACATCAGAAATGATTAATAGATACTGACAACTGCTGAATGTTCTGTAGAGCAAGGTTTCCCAAACTCTGTCCTGGGCCCCCACTGCTCGATGTGCACGTTTTGGTTTTTGCCCTAGCACTACACAGCTGATTCAACTAACCAACTCATCTTCAAGCTTTGATTATTTGAAAATAGCTGTGTAGTGCTACTGAAAAACCATAACGTGCAAGGAGATTGGGAAACCCTGCTCTAGAGAGCAGATACATAGGCTATTGCTTGGTGAAAGTGGAGACATAAAATATCTTAAAACATTAAATAAATAATCCCTTTATCTTGCATAACAGGCTAATAAATTGTTCATTAAACTTATTTAACTCACCCAAAGCGTTATACAACATAAGCCCAAACAGGGTGACATCCTGTAGATAATTGAAATCTACGTTGTAAACCTTTGAAATACTATTGTTAATCAACACAATGTCACCGTAGCTGGCAGGACATTGGGTATTTATGATCGGCATGACATCTCATACTGGCAGCCACCTATCAATAATTGTTTGAAGTTGGCCACCGTCGGAGGATCGGGAATGTGGCCTACAGGTAACCACCAGTGATCTACTATCATACCGATTTGAGTTACCGTATTCAACTACACTATAGAAAGCTGAAATGCGGTTTACTTGCCCTTCCAACCATAATGTAACCAAACTTTTCAAAACTATGTTCTGTTATGTTCTTTTGTAAATTCTGTAAATTCTGTAAACTTGGTAAAATGTCAGATTTCAAAACGAAAGTTAATTGACGCACAAAAACGTAAAAAAAAAAGGTGGTCGTGAGCGTGGTCAGAATTGTTATTATGCAATCTCCCCTGCTCGGACCTCAAAATGTGCTATGCGCTAAAACTAATGCATAGCAAAGGGCGCGTCGCTCAGTGGGCCCTTGCAGTCGCAGTGCAAGTTTCTACTCACTATTGCCAGTCGTTTGGGTGCTATACCATCTTGTCGCTGGAAGAAGCGTACCACTCGTTTGTCTGCGGGACAGAGCGCTCACAACTCGTCCTGCCAGGCGACAATAATGTCCCATGCCAAAGAGCATCCCCATATTCACTTACAATGCAGAGCCGAAGATGGTGGACAAAATGAAGATAGTTCACTCAGGTTGTCATTTGACATCGAAAACAATTCTTCTTCTTCTTCTTTGGGATTGTGTTGTCCGGATCGCATCGAATTTAAGGTGCCTACACCGCCACCTATTGTACTGGAGGGAGTGTGGCAATTCACGGCCCTACCTACATTCAATTATTTTTGATACGGTACTATAAAATTGGGGAAAAGGAAAAATTACCCTGCCAACTATTAGCCCTCTCTAAAAAAATGAAATAACACCCCATTCCACTATTTACTCTATCTAATCCTACTCCAGACCAACGGCCTGGGAGGACAGGACACTAGCACTCAACACCCCCTACCCCTATGGGTATGCGCAATGCTGTCAGGGGTACGCCAAATAAAAATGTGATTAATATTAAAAAATAAAATTTCAAATTTTTCACATTTTCAAACAGTCCATTTATATTTTCCAACAGGGCTATACATTTGAGTGAGTTTTTTTCCCCCCGCCTGAGTAGCCTCGTTTCACTGCCAAAAATAAAATATTTAGTGTTCAGCGAAATAACAAAAAAATGTACTACACCTGCACCTGTCATGACACAAGTTGTTCTGCTTCCACGAGCACATCCAATTCTAGCATCAGTAATTCTACATTTGTTGTTAACCCAGCTAGCATGGACACTGACATTTGTGAATCTGATGCAGCCGAAGAGCTACTGCCCCCTTACCCGGGAAAGCACCGAATAACAGACAGGGACGTTGGACCATCGAAGAGGCGCAAATATGATGAGAACTACATTGATTTGGGGTTCACCTATATTGGGAGTAGTGCCTTTCCTCAGTCACAGTGTGTTATATGTGCAAAAGTACTATCTCACAACTCTTGCGCAGACATTTAGAAACAAAACATGCCAATTTGAAAAATAAACCACAGAGTTTTTGGAGCGAGAATTAAGACGACTTTTGGGTAGTAAGACATGTATAAAAGCAACAGATACCATAAATAAGAAGGGGCTAGAAGCGTCTAATATGGTGAGCTACTGAGTGGCTAGGACAGGCAAGCCCCATACTATAGTGGAGGACTTAATTCTTCCAGGAGATGTTTTGAAACAATTACTGCTTCGCATACAAGCCAGTGAATACTATGCGTTACAGCTGGATGAGTCAACAGACGTGGCGGCCTGGCACATGTCCGCTACGTTTATGGGGGGTCAATTAAGGAAGACATCATCTTCTGTAAACCACTGGAAACTAGGACAACAGAAGAGGATATTTGTAAAGTACTGGACAGCTTTGTGACATCAAATTAACTTTGGTGGTCAAGATGTGTTGGTATCAGTACTGATGGCGCAAAACCCATGACAGGGAGACATAGTGGAATGGTACTGCGTGCAAGCAGTTGCTCCCGACACCACTTGGGTACACTGCAGCATCCACCGAGAGGCTCTTGCTGCCAAGGGAATGCCTGACAGCTTGAAAGACGTTTTGGACACTACAGTGAAAATGGTTAACTTTGTTAAAGCAAGGCCCCTGAACTCTCGTGTATTTTCTGCACTATACAATGATATGGGCCGTAATTTCTGCACTATACAATGATATGGGCAGCGACCATGTAACACTTTCACAACATACAGAAGTGCACTGGTTATCAAGGGGCTAGGTATTGACAAAACATGTTTTTATTGAGAGACAAGCTTAAAGTTTTCTTTACTGGCCATAATTTTCATTTGTCTGACCACTGTGGGAGATAAGCAGCTGTCCTGAAGGAGAAAGAACATAAATACTTTGGCTATAGGAGGAGAAGATGGCATCTGGTTCTGATAGAGCAACAGGCCACGGTGGGAGGCATAGCGACCTGACAACCAGACTTGAGTTATGCAGAAAGGGCCCAAAATACTCAAGATAGCCAGACAAAGGGCTACAGAGAAAAGGATGAACATGCAGTGCATGCATTATTTTTGTACCACATGAGGAGGCCCTGCTAGCATTATAACCTATACAGCTGTCAGATGTGGGCGTTAACAAGCAACAACTGATATGGAGAGATAATGGTAAAGAACGGTCAAGGGAAGCTATTTTCATATAGAGGGAGGGGACTCTATACGTTATGCAAAGACAGAATCATATAAAGATAGGACTCTGTAATATGAGAATTTAGTCTTTTCCATGGAGGGGCTCGGCTCTGTTGCGTGTGTAATAGGGTCCTTCCATGGAAGGGCTCGGCTTTACTACTCTGTATTAAAGTCTATATTGAATTCACAAGTTCTTGTAAGAGTATTATGTTCTTAAGACAATTTTCCACGACACCACTTGCATGATGACGAGTTTCTCACACAACTGGCCTATCTGGGTGATGTTTTTTCTCTCCTGAATGATCTGAATCTGGGAATACAGGGACACTCCGCAACTATATTTAATGTGCGGGACAAACTATATTTAATGTGCGGGACAAAATCTCAACGCTGTGCATTACAGGGAAGACATCCTCCTCCCTCATGTAGTACCCTTCTTGCAGGCTCATCCTGACATGACCCTCCAGCATGACAATGCCACCAGCCATACTGCTCATTCTGTGCTTGATTTCCTGCAAGACAGGAATGTCAGTGTTCTGCCATGGCCAGCGAAGAGCCCGGATCTCAATCCCATTGAGCACGTCTGGGACCTGTTGGATTGGAGGGTGAGGGCTAGGGCCATTCCCACCAGAAATGTCTGGGAACTTGCAGGTGCCTTGGTGGAAGAGTGGGATAACATCTCACAGCAAGAACTGGCAAATCTGGTGCAGTCCATGAGGAGGCGATGCACTGCAGTACTTAATGCAGCTGGTGGCCACACCAGATACTGACTGTTACGTTTGATTTTGACCCCCCCTTTGTTCAGGGACACATTATTCCATTTCTGTTAGTCACATGTCTGTGGAACTTGTTTAGTTTAAGTCTCAGTTCTTGAATGTTATGTTCATACAAATATTTACACATGTTAAGTTTGCTGACAGTGAGAGGACGTTTCTGTTTTTGCTGAGTTTATATTAGTAATTGACTGATCTCCTAACAGTACTACTTCTAGGGTCAATTTTAGATCAATGCTATGCATTTTCAGTCATTCCTGAACCTGAGACCAGAAACTGGCTACCTGAGGCCAATACCAAAATAAATGGTCTATTGATGCTGTATCCTCACAACCAAACCTGCAGAGCTTCGATGATTTTATGCCCCAAATATTGAACCTTTTGTTGGTGGCAAGAATTCTATATAATAATTTTAGCTGAAAAGCACGAAGTCTTGAATCTTGCATTGTTTTATATATCAACTCATACTTTTCCCACATTTTGTTACGTTATAGATTTAATCGTTTTTTCCCCTCATCAATTTACACACAATACCCCTTAATGACAAAGCAAAAATAGCTTTTTAGACATTTTTGCAAATGAATAAAAAAATATACACTGCTCAAAAAAATAAAGGGAACACTTAAACAACACAATGTAACTCCAAGTCAATCACACTTCTGTGAAATCAAACTGTCCACTTAGGAAGCAACACTGATTGACAATACATTTCACCTGCTGTTGTGCAAATGGAATAGACAACAGGTGGAAATTATAGGCAATTAGCAAGACACCCCCCATAAAGGAGTGGTTCTGCAGGTGGGGACCACAGACCACTTCTCAATTCCTATGCTTCCTGGCTGATGTTTTGGTCACTTTTGAATGCTGGCGGTGCTTTCACTCTAGTGGTAGCATGAGACGGAGTCTACAACCCACACAAGTGGCTCAGGTAGTGCAGCTCATCCAGGATGGCACATCAATGCGAGCTGTGGCAAGAAGGTTTGCTGTGTCTGTCAGCGTAGTGTCCAGAGCATGGAGGCGCTACCAGGAGACAGGCCAGTACATCAGGAGACGTGGAGGAGGCCGTAGGAGGGCAACAACCCAGCAGCAGGACCGCTACCTCCGCCTTTGTGCAAGGAGGAGCAGAAGAAGCACTGCCAGAGCCCTGCAAAATGACCTCCAGCACGCCACAAATGTGCATGTGTCTGCTCAAACGGTCAGAAACAGACTCCATGAGGGTGGTATGAGGGCCCGACGTCCACAGGTGGGGGTTGTGCTTACAGCCCAACAGCGTGCAGGACATTTGGCATTTGCCAGAGAACACCAAGATTGGCAAATTCGCCACTGGCGCCCTGTGCTCTTCACAGATGAAAGCAGGTTCACACTGAGCACGTGACAGACGTGACAGAGTCTGGAGACGCCGTGGAGAACGTTCTGCTGCCTGCAACATCCTCCAGCATGACCGGTTTGGCGGTGGGTCAGTCATGGTGTGGGGTGGCATTTCTTTGGGGGGCCGCACAGCCCTCCATGTGCTCGCCAGAGGTAGCCTGACTGCCATTCGGTACCGAGATGAGATCCTCAGACCCCTTGTGAGACTATATGCTGGTGCGGTTGGCCCTGGGTTCCTCCTAATGCAAGACAATGCTAGACCTCATGTGGCTGGAGTGTGTCAGCAGTTCCTGCAAGAGGAAGGCATTGATGCTATGGACCGACCCGTCCGTTCCCCAGACCTGAATCCAATTGAGCACATCTGGGACATCATGTTTCGCTCCATCCACCAATGCCACGTTGCACCACAGACTGTCCAGGAGTTGGCGGATGCTTTAGTCCAGGTTTGGGAGGAGATCCCTCAGGAGACCATCCGCCACCTCACCAGGAGCATGCCCAGGCGTTGTAGGGAGGTCAGACAGGCACGTGGAGGCCACACACACTACTGAGCCTCATTTTGACTTGTTTTAAGGACATTACATCAAAATTGGATCAGCCTGTAGTGTGGTTTTCCACTTTAATTTTGAGTGTGACTCCAAATCCAGACCTCCGTGGGTTGATAAATTGGATTTCCATTGATTATTTTTGTGTGATTTTGTTGTCAGCACATTCAACTATGTAAAGAAAAAAGTATTTCATAAGATTATTTCTTTCATTCAGATCTAGGATGTGTTGTTTAAGTGTTCCCTTTATTTTTTTGAGCAGTATATATATACTGAACTATCACATTTACATAAGTATTCAGAACTTTTACTCAGTAATTTGTTGAAGCACCTTAGGCAGTGATTACCAGAGGTGTAACCAAGTCATTGTTTTACAATCACAAGTAAGTCTCAAGTCTTAGCACTCAAGTCAAGTCCCAAGTCAAGACAGGCAAGTCCGAGTCAAATCTCAAGTCAAGACAGTCAAGTATCAAGTCAAGTCTCAAGTCCTAAACTTTGAGTTTCAAGTCCTAAACAAGTCATAATGTGCTCTTCACCAAATGTAATACCATTTCATATTTTTAACCAGAGTAATAGTATATTACATTTACACAAATCATGAATGCTTTTAAAAATATCTATATATTTATTACTTTCCAAATAAACGTTATATTTCCATGGAAATACATGGGTAGCCATGAGAAAGACACACCCCCTCCAATAGTGATCGACTATCGAGGATCGCTATGGGGCGATGAGGCAGGTACACAATCGCCCAACCTTAACACACACACACACACACACACACACACACACACACACACACACACACACACACACACACACACACACACACACACACTCTCTCTCTCTCTGTGTGGTTATAGTAGGCTAACGTATGTCAATGGTTTTAGGAACAGCAGTAACATCAGGCAGGATTTAGGCTACCAGCTGCCTAGCCAGTTGTAGCTCAATCTTGGTTGCAATGATCACGTTCCCGCACTGACTGACTGTGTGGAGGCTCATTGATTTAAGGTTACGTTAGCCTACATGATACACCAGTAAAGTAATAAAATATATAGCTGTCGGCTATATTAGCCACGACTTACCGTTCTTTGTGCAGCTTCAAATGTCGAACAAAGCTGTAAATTGTTGCGCCTCCAACTGTAATTTTCTTTCTGCATGTTTTGTAAGTTGCAATCCGTTTTTTGTTGATACAGCGTCGTCTTTATATCCAAAAATAATAATTTGGGGTATCATCTTTCCAAGGGCTCCATCTGAATTCACCCACCGACGTTCCTCTGTACTGCCACGCACAACTTTTTCTCAGCTGGCACAATTTGATTGGCTGCTGTCCGATTCAAACTGTAATCCGTTAAATGAAGAGTTGATGCGCTGCACACTTTTTAATAGCATAATTTTTAATGTTTGGGCTTGGGAAGGGTATCAAGTCAGGTCGAGTTATAAGGCTCAAGTCCAAGTCAAGTCACGAGTCATTGGAGTTAAAGTCAAAGTCGAGTTGCAAGTCATCATATTTGTGACTCGAGTCCAAGTCATGTGACTCGAGTCCACACCTCTGACGATTACAACCTCGAGTCATCTTGGGTATCTCGCTACAAGCTTGGCACACCTGTATATTGTGAGTTTCTCACATTCTTCTCTGCAGATCCTCTCAAGCTCTGTCAGGTTGGATGGGGAGCTTCGCTACACAGCTATTTTCAGGTCTCTCCAGAGATGTTGGATCGGGTTCAAGTCCGGGCTCTAGCTGGGCCACTCAAGGACATTCAAAGACTTCCCCCAAAGCCACTCCTGCGTTGTCTTGGTTGTGTGCTTAGGGTCGTTGTCCTGTTGGAAGTTGAACCTTCGCCCCAGTCTGAGGTCCTGAGCGCTCTAGAGCAGGTACTTTGCTCCGTTCATCTTTCACTCGATCCTGACTAGTCTCCCAGTCTCTGCCACTGAAAAACATACCCACAGCATGATGCTGCCACCACCATGATTCACCGTAGGGATGGTGCTAGGTTTCTTCCAGACGTGACGCTTGGCATTCAGGCCAAAGAGTTCAATCTTTGTTTCATCAGACCAGAGAATCTAATTTCTCATGCTCTGAGAGTCCTTTAGGGGCCTTTTGGCAAACTCCAAGCGGGCTGTCATGTGCCTTTTACTGATGAGTGGCTTCTGTCTGACCACTCTACCATAAAGGCCTGATTGGTGGAGTGCTGCAGAGATGGTTGTCCTCCTGGAAGGTTCTCCCATCTCCACCGAGCTCTGGAGCTCTGTCAGAGTGACCATCGGGTTCTTGGTCACCTCCCTGACCAAGACCCTTCTCCCCCGATTGATCAGTTAGGCCACCAGCCAGCTCTAGGAAGAGTCTTCTCCATTTAAGAATGATGGAGGCCACTGTGTTCTTGAGGACCTTCAACACTGCAGACATTTTTTGGTACCCTTCCCCAGATCTGTGCCTCAACACAATCCTGTCTCGGAGCTCTAAGGACAATTCCTTCAACCTCATGGCTTTGTTTTTGCTCTGACATGCACTTTCAACTCTGGGACCTCATATAGACAGGTGTGTGCCTTTCCAATTCATGTCCAATCAATTGAATTTACCACAGGTGGACTCCAATCAAGTTGTAGAAACATCTCAAGGATGATCAATGGAAACAGGATGCACCTGAGCTCAAGTCTCATAGCAAAGGGTCTGAATACTTATGTAAGTAAAGTGTATATGTAAACCTGTTTTTGCTTTGTCATTATGGGGTAGATTGATGAGGAAAAAGTTAAGGAGTCTGAATACTTTCCAAATGCACTGTAATTAAGTATTTTGCTGTGACTACTATATCACCTACTACCACCTTAAAACCAGGGGATTTCCTCAGTTTAACTTTGGACCTGAACAAGATGTTTTTCCAAAGTGAAGTGACAGTTTATTGTTATATAGCCATTTACTGACATTCAGAACTTCAGCTCTGAGGGCTTTCTCAACCACATTTCTGTATTTGTGGGAAACCAACAGTGCAGTATTATCTGTATATAGGAAAAGGTCACATGTACAGGCAGATTTTAGATAATTTATATACAACAGAAAGAAAAGTGGACCCAGCACACTCCCTTGGGGTACCCCGCAGTTCAAGATTTTGGGTTTAGACAGGGTCCCATCCACATCCACCATCTGTTTTCTTCCTTACAGATAAGAGCTAACCCATTTTGTGACTAAGTTGTTAAAGCCCAAGGCTCTTAGTTTGATTAACCAAATTTCATGGGCCACCATATCAAATGCCTTTTGGAGAGCTAACATAACCATACCACAAAATTTCCCTCTATCTACTTCCTTCCTGATGTGGTCAGTTAGATATAGTAGGCAAGTTTTAGTGGAATGGGATTTCCTGAAGCCAGATTGTAGCTCATATAGTAGATTATGTAAGGAAATATAAAGGTCAATCTGCTCGAATATAATCTTTTCCAAATACACAGGATAAAGACAGGCCAAATGTTTCCATTATCTACCTTATTACCTTTTTTATATAGAGGAATGACCCTTGCAAGTTTTAGTTCATTGGGAAAAAAGCCTAGTTCAATAGACAGATTTACAATGTGAGTTACACAGAAGGGTGATAATTACCACAGCATCCCTTAGAAATCTATCAGGAATGTTGTCAAGGCCAGTTGCTTTGGAATGGTCAAGTTCTTTCAGCTTCTTTAGCACTGTTGACTCTGGCACTTTTTCAAATGAAAAAGCATCTACTTGAATCCCCTGCTGTGAGTAAAACTACTGGACTTGACTCTCCCCATAGCAACCTGATTGAAAAGGTAACTTGCTAATGTATTAGCTATAGTTGTAAAATAGCTATTCAGACTGTCTGCAACCATGGCTCTGTGCAGGCCAGTAAAGTTCTTCCACATCAATCTCGACAAACCATTTCTGTATGGACATCCCTTTCTGCACGGGGGCATTGTCATGCTGAAACAGGAAAGGACCTTCCCCAAACTGTTGCCACAAAGTTGGAAGCACAGAATCGTCTAGATTTTCCCTTCACTGGAAATAATGGCCTAGCCCGAACCATGAAAAACAGCCCCAGACCATTATTCCTCCTTCACCAAACTTTACAGTTGGTACATGCATTCAGACAGGTAGCGTTCTCCTGGCATCCGCCAAACCCAGGTTCGTCCATCGGAGTGCCACATGGTGAAGAGTGATTCATCACTCCAGAGAATGCATTTCCACTGCTCCAGAGTCCAATGGCGTGCTTTACACCACTCCAGCCGACGTTTGGCATTGCGCATGGTGATCTTAGGCTTGTGTGCGGCTGCTTGGCCATTGAAACCCATTTCATGAAGCTCCCGATGAACAGTTCTTGTGCTGAAATAGAACATGTTCCACTGTCTCCATCTCCTCCTGACAATGATCACACCTCCCAGTTGATGTTTCCCCACCACTTTCAATGTACTATTTAGCCTTGTGTGTCCCAGCCTCAGCCTTGTAATTAGACTTTCCTCCCTTCTCTCTCGACCCGAGGACCTCCCTGACACCACCTTTTCCTGGATCTTATACAGGTGTCTTCCCTTTCCCTCCCCTTTCCACAACTCTTGTCACTTGTTTTTAACCACTTTTTATCAACCCCTTGGCTTCTGCTTTACTGATTTGACAATTTCATCTCAACATTAGGATGTTTAAAAGCCTGCTTGGCGAGAACCTCCACTTCCTCATTCCCCTCTACTCCCACATGAGCTGGTACCCAGAGGAACATCACAAATACCACCATCTGTTTCACCCTATACAAGCACTGCAAAATCTCATACAATACATCCAGTCTGCTCCGAGACACACACTCATTTAAGCTTATCAGTGCTGCACAGGAGTCAGAGCAGATGACTACCCTGTCTGGCCTCACCTCCTCCACCCACTCTGCAGCCAATAGTACGGCCAACAACTCCATTGTATAAAAAGATAAATGATCTGTAGCTCTTTTCGTCACTGCCATCTTAAACTCAGGAACACTAAAAGCTGCTCCTGTCATCCCTGTTTTAGGGTCCTTGATCCATCTGTGAATATGTTCAAGAAAGCATAGTACTGTGTTCTTAAATGTTCACTTCCAACTGAATTTACTCCTTCCTCTTACCCTTTCAAGCAACCCTAGATCTTTCACTGGCTGAAGGAGCAACCCATTGAAAACAATGGTTCCCATAGACAGACACCAATGCAATAGCAGCTGCTGTGTCTGGTCTACTTAGTTCATTAACTTTCATTAAACCAGAAAAAAACAGCAAGTGGGGTGTCTCGCTTCCTCTTCCGTCTCTAGCAGAGCTATATCCTTCTTGGTAAATCTTCATCTCGCTAGGATTATTTCTAAATGGCGCAATCTACGGGAGCGGAGACTGCATTGAACACACTGTATTATATTTGCACTTACCATTGAAACCTGGTTTGGCACTGTCCATAGTGCTGATTTGACTGGTGACGGCTCAACAGAGAGGTGGGTTCTGTCCCCACGGTAGACATATGCTTTTATTTAGATTATGACTTCTAAGACCAATGACTAAATTGTTTAAAATGTTTAAGTAGACCTGTAGCCAACACATCTTCATAAAATATTTGACTTTTTAGTTTTCTTTTGTTTCCATTAGACCTATGTCAGGAGAGGGATCAGGCTGGTCTCATAGACTAGACGTAACATAGTAAATTAAAATCCGGGACACTACCTAGCTAACGTTAGCTACAACAAATTGGAATTCGTAACATATCATACCTATTGCAAATTCATAACATATCATACCAAATGGATGATAGACATCAAGAAATGAATACATACCATACCAAATATAACATTTTACTAATTTGAGTGTCCTGGAATTTCGTTACTATGTTATGTCTACCCCTAAGTCCAGGTTGCAGGTGGAGGGATAGGTTATCAGTCAAGGACAAGAAGAAAACTATTTGCTTACAGAGAAATTCTTTATTTTGAAGAATGTGCAGCCAGTCAATTAAAGGTGTTAAAGGAGCAGCCTCCTAGACATTCGAATATAGGGCAATGTCTACCTTACTTTTAATACAGAAATAGATATTCATTTTTAATCTCAAGCACTGACTCAAGTCGATGATATCGTAGAGGTAGCTAGGAGTGTCCCTCAATACTCTGTACCAGTGTCAAGTGAAACACTCCCATTTAGCGAGGCTTTTATAAGTGGTTGTCCATATCCCTGGTGCATTGGAGAGATGCGTAATGCATATTTAATGACACATAATAAATATTTTGTTAAATTAGTAAGGCCTGGATTACTCCCATGTTACAGAACTAGATACATTTTTCATGCCAGTATCCCATTGGGGGCTAAGTGTGTCTTGGTTTATTGATGAAAATGCATATACATATCAATACATTTCAATCTATGAAATGTATTTATAAAGCCCTTTTTACATCAGCTGATGTCACAAAGTGCTACACAGATGTAGAAGCATGGTGGCTAGGAAAAACTCCCTAGAAAGGCAGGAACCTAGGAAGAAACCTAGAGAAGAACCAGGCTCTGAGGGGTGGCCAGTCCTCTTCTGGCTGTGTCGGGTGGAGACTATAACAGTACATGGACAAGATGTTCAAACATTCATAGTTGACTAGCTGGGTAAAATAATAATAATCACAGTGGTTGTAGAGGGTGCAACAAGTCAGCACCTCAGGAGTAAATGTCAGTTGGCTTTTCATAGTTGGCTTTTCGAGACAGCAGGTCCGGTAGAGAGAGTCGAAAACAACAGGTCCGGGACAAGGTAGCATGTCCGATGAACAGGTCAGGGTTCCGTAGCCGCAGGCAGAACAGTTGAAACTGGAGCAGCAATACGACCAGGTGGACTGGGGACAGCAAGGACAGTTGATCCCTTTAGCGCATATCATTGAAAGCTAGCGCACCTATACTGTATACCAGTTTTAAAAGGTAGTAGCTAGGTTACCATCTGGAGTAGACCTAGTGCAGTCGTTATACTAACCCTAGAGAGCTACAGAGTGTGCAGCGGCTCCTGGTGTTTCAGTGGTGGGCTGAAGAAAGATAGCACACTTGTCTCTAGTCTACAAGACCAGGGTTGGTCTACAGATGCCTTTAATGCAACAGTGAGAATTGTTTTATTTATTTGGTGTTATGGACAATCTTATTGGGTCCATATTACTCATATAGGCCTATGTCTACCCGAATGCACACAGGCTCACACCCTGAGAGAGAGAGAGAGAGAGAGAATAGGGCTGCGCATTCTGTTGCATTTTCCATAATCTTTTTGCATGATAGGGGAGTTTACTCACATCACAACTGAATGCCACAGTTAACATTTCTCAGTGTGCAGGACAGGTCCACTCCCTTGCACTGTGCTCTCACAGTTAACATTTCTCAGTGTGCAGGACAGGTCCACTCCCTTGCACTGTGCTCTCACTGCCAGCTGCCAGTGCTAGACACTACTCATTAAGAAAAAACGCTCATAAGTCACAACTGACCAATCCAACCACGAATCCCCCAGTCCCTAGGAATTTCTCCAGTCTCGGACCTCTCCCCTGCGGATATAAGACCACGGCACTGCCAACAGACAGTCGCAACAGAACGACGGATATGAACTAGCTAGCCTACTCTTAAACATTGAGCTGAAGCTGGACAGTCAACACGGAAGAGACCTAGTTCACTCACTCATCTGCGACCGATGCTGGAATGACGGAACGTGGTCCATATTTTTCACAGCTGTAGGCTAAAGCCTTGCACTTTTTTAAGATCGGCTACCTGGACTTGATAAGACAGCGTCTCCCAACGCCGTCCACTGAGGATGGGGACTTTTATACGGAAAATAGTAATCATACTCTTCAATTATTTTTGTTTATTTTTTACTCTTACTGTAAATTCTTGCGCGTCTGATTTCGAGGAGGGAATCCTTAGTCTGTTTTTGCAACCCGCCTTTTGAATGGTGCAAATCTACAGCAAATCTCGCGCTGGTTTTCCGCACGTTCGGGCGACTAGTCGTTAAATAGCTATTACTTTTATTGACAGGTGCATTGGAGATGCCACAGGTGCATGGTATGGATTTTATATGAAACACATTCCCATTGATCGCATATATTAAGTGCACCAATATTGACGATTGCATGTGTTTTTATTAGCTTGGAGAGATAGTTGAATATGTAGGCGAAGTGTAGTAATTTACCTGCCTTCTGAACTGCAAACGAGTTCAATGTCACTCAGCATTCTTTATAGCCATTAAGCGAGACTGTGAGCACAATGGAACTCAAAGTAGAATCCGAAGAAATGGACTGCAACCAGCCACCCCCAGTTGAAGTTTTTGCGCAAAACTCAACGCTGCACGGAATTTCGCACATTTTCACCTATGAGAGGGTCTGCATCAAGCGCTGTCTATGGGTCGTGTTCTTCCTGGGCTCCTTGACTTTCTTACTGTTTGTGTGCGTGGACCGAATACACTTCTACCTGGAGTACCCTCACGTCACCAAACTGGACGAGATCTCGACCCCGGTGATGGTGTTCCCCGCTGTCACATTCTGCAACCTCAACTCGTTCCGCTTCAGTCGCGTGACGCGCAATGACCTGTACCACGCAGGGGAGCTGCTGGCGCTGCTAAACCAGAGGTGATGTAAACAAGTGACACGCAGTGGCACGCGACTCTCTATAGAATGCACTAGGTTACTTTTGTCCAGAGATCCAGCAAAACATGTGAATAGTAGGGTATGTTGCCAATGGGCAAAAACTGGTTGAATCAACGTTGTTTCCATGTCATCAAAAAATAAATACATGTGAGGGCGTTGAATCAAGGTGGGAAACTAATTGGATTTGCAAAAAGTCATCAATGTAAGGCCATTTAGTCTTTTTTCACCCACATTTGAACCTTCATCCAATGATGGTGAAATGTTTTGTTGATTTGTCGTTGAATTCATGTTAGTTGCCAACTCAACCAAATGCAAATCAAAACTAGACGTTGAACTGATGTCTGTGTCCAGTGGGTTGTGTATTAACCCTACTAAAAGCAACACTCAGGTGTAACACTCACAACACTTTTTACCTTAACACCGAGATTTTAACAATTGCAAATTTGCTGTGCATCCTTAGGCAAACACATTTTTACAGGAAATAAGTTGGCACAATGAATAGTTTTATTTTATAAAGATATGTCTATCTTTGAAAGGGTGGGTTTTTCCCCAAACATACTCACCATAACTAATTCCACAATTTTTCTATATAAACAAGTGGATTATTTATCTTTAGCCTCCCCTACTGGTGTATACTGTGTATATATATGTAACAGTGCAGGTTCCGTCCCTCTCTTCGCCCCAACCCGGGCTCGAACCAGCGACCCTTGCACACATCAACAACTGACACCCACGAAGCATCGTTACCCATCGCGCCACAAAAGCCGCAGCCCTTGCTACGCAAGGGGAAACCCTACTTCAAGTCTCAGAGCGAGTGACGTCACTGATTGAAACGCTATTAGCGCGCACCACCGCTAAGTAACTAGCCATTTCACATCGGTTACATATACATATATATAACTTCATAGATTTAACTTAATTAGATTACATATATAACTGTTTCTAAATGACAAAATATTACATACATTTACCTCAAAATATTCTATAATCATATATATATATATATATAAGTTCATAAATCTAACTTCATTAGATTGCATACAGTGAGCTCCAAAGGTTTTGGGCCAGTGACACATTTTCTGTTGTTTAGGCTCTGTACTCCAGCACTTTGGGTTTGAAATGATACAATGACTATGAGATTAAAATGCAGACTGTCAGCTTTAATTTGAGGGTATTTTCATCCATATCGGGTGAACCGTTTAGAAATAACAGCACTTTTTGTACATAGTCCCCACATTTTAGTGGACCAAAAGTATTGGGACAAATTCACTTATATGTATATTAATGTAGTAAAAAGTTAAGTATTTGGTCCTATATTCATAGCACACAATGACTACATCAAGCTTGTGACTCTACACATTTGTTGGATGCATTTGCTGTTTGTTTTGGTTGTGTTTCAGATTATTTTGTGGCCAATAGAAAGGAATGGTAAATAATGTATTGTGTCATTTTGGAGTCACTTTTATTGTAAATAAGAATAGAATATGTTTCTAAACACTACATTAATGTGGATGCTACCAAGATAAATCAAATCAAATGTTATTTGTCACATGTGCCAAATACATCAGGTGTAAACCTTACAGTGAAATGCTTACTTACAAGCCCTTAATCAACAATGCAGTTTTAATTTTTAATTTTAATTTTTTAAATAATAATAAATACATTTAAAAAAATTTGGTAAAAAAATATATTTATAAAAACGACATTTGTGCAACTGAAATATTCTCACTCATTTATTCACAATTCATTTAGGATTATCCGTGGTAGCATCCACATTAATATAGAAGTGTTTAGAAACATATTCTATTATTATTTACAATAAAAGTGACTCCAAAATGATACAATACATTATTTACCATTCCTTTCTATTGGCCACAAAATAATCTGAAACCCAACCAAAACAACCAGCAAATGCATCCAAGAAATTTGAAGAGTCAGAAGTTTGATGTAGTCATTGCGTGCTATGAATACTTTTTAATACATAACTGAATTTTTCCTAATAGTCTTGGTCCCCTAAAATGGGGAGACCATGTACAGAAAGGGCTGTGATTTCTAAACGGTTATGCTCAGTCTGACAGTCTGCACTCTATCATTTCAAATCCAAAGTGCTTGAGTACACTTCCAAAACAAACCAAAAAATTGTCACTCTCCGAATACTTTTGGAGCTCACTGTATGTAACTTTTTCTAAATGACAAATATTACATACATTTACCTTAATCTTTTGTTGGAGTGAGATAAGGAATTGAGATGAGAGATTACATTTTTAGTTGAGCAAGAGTAGTGGGAGCCAGGGAAAGTGTTGGTGACATGAAATGGTTTCTGTGAAAATGAAAGGCTGGGAGCATTTTACCCCGGTGGGGGAGGGGGGAATCAAAGAGAGTTAATTAGTCATAGTCAGTAGTTACCTCAAGGTAGTTACATCCTCGGGAAGCACTTTGTCACTCTGATACTTCCATTTCCTTACTGTTGGTGAGTCATGCCAGCCACGCTTAGAGAGAAAGCCCCGATTTGTCTGCCTTGGATGGATGAGCCGAGAGGACTTTGCCATCACAAAACCCCAGAGAAGAACAACAACAGCTCCGTGAGAGAATGGTATTAACGCCTCGCTCATTGGTCCACAGCTCCATGTAGTCTACAACTTGGAATAACAAGATATGTGGGACTTAAAACGCTGGAAAAGGGCTCTGATGGCTCTGATTAACATGAGCCAAAGTTAAACCATATTTGAAAGAATGCATTTTGTTGACTCTCGAAGACCGCCCTCCACAGTCTTTTAGTCCCAGCATTCCATCAACCTCATTGTTACCCTACTCCAAACCTACAGTTGCTTGATGTTTCCACTAGGAATGACAGAAAATGTATAGTTATCTAAAGTTTAAACAATGTTTATATTGTAAACCGTAACAGACCATTTGGTCTAGGTCTGTGAACTAGACATGGGCAAGAAGAGGAGGGAGTGGTGCAGAGGGGGGTGGGGGGTGCATGATATTACAGACAGACAGTTATATAACAGACAGTTTATGACTAATACCAGCCTGAGACACTGTGATGAACACACATGGTGTCAGTTTCGTCTCAGAAATGTCAGTGCTGATGGTTGATGAGACAATCACAGCAGCCCTGTCTGACTCTGCATCTCTGCCTGTTTGATTGTTGACGCCTGCTGGACTTTGCAGCAACAGCTGCTGCATTTCCTCAACGCACACAGCATCTGACGTGGAGTTACAGGAAACACACACTCACACACAAGTGGAGAGGAAGGACTGTCACTGGACAGAGAGAGACAGCAGAAAGAGCGAGAAAGAGAGAGGGAGGGAAGAGACAAGAGATAGATAGGAGGGAGCAGACGAGAGATGGCTGAAAAAGATGGAGAGAAAAACTAGAACTGACAGAATTAGGGATATAAAGCCCATCAGGCACCAGTGTGTTTGGTGGTTTGGTTTTCATTCAGGGAGAAATGTCCCCATTTCATCATTTATGACAATTCCACACTGTCGCTAAAATTAGCACTTCAATCACAGTGGTATGGCTGATGTACAATGTAACATCTGGTGTAGGTTTCTGTTTCTTGAGAGATATAATTTGTTCATATTTGTGAATGAAGCTTTATGAATGAGTAAATATCCTTATCCTCCCTCTCAGGGGAAGAAACTTGTGTCACATTATCAACAGTGATCAGTTCCAATGTAATATCATATGACAGCAGACCCAGTATCTGTTTGAAATGGTAGACCAACGTTCCATAATCTCGTGGGCACTTGGTCTGAGGCAACATTTATATTGTTATGTTGAACCCATATTCTTCAGAAAAGAAAGAACTCGGTAGATGAGATAAAAGGGCAAGCTTTTCATTTCCCAAGAGGGAGAATTTAACAATTGCCATTTTCAAGAAGTCTCTGTTTTTTCCATTCAGGGAGTCACTGAGAATGGTTGCTTAGCAGAGAGGAAACTATCAGGCTTTCTTCCCCAATCCCACAACTTTAAAAACATTTGAGTTGTTTGGCAAATTAGAGTTGGTGCTTATTCACTTATCCCGTCTCCCAAGGTAGAGAGGCAATGTAGTTATTCCCTCATTTGTTAAGCCCTCATCCAGAAATGAAAGCACTTTTGGTGTGAAATCCAATTGAGCATCGCTCTGTCTCTCTCTTTCTACCCTCTGTCTCTTTCTCTCTCTCTCTCCCTGCCACTTTCAGTGTTTGCAATGGCTGGTCTGGGGAAATGTTTTGTGGCGTGATATTAAAACTCCATCCATACTAGGGAAAAAGTGTCGGCCGGGGCTGATTCTGCCAGACTTGTGTGCGTTTGGGATTTTATTTCATACTGTAAGTGCACACTTGGCAGCTTTGTCCACACAACAATATTGGGGAGCAAAGGTCTCAACTCTATTAAGTCCTCCTTTAATCAACGGAAGGCTTTGCCTGAGATGGCACTTAGCAACAGCCAGAGAGAAAATCTAAATTGGATCAGATCAGTACTTTCCGAGGAACTGGGCCATGCTCTCACCTCATCGGCATAATGAGGTTTTGAACCAAATTTGAGAGGTGGAATAGTAGGTAGGCAATTCCATGTTTAATGGCTTTCAGTTTGATGATTCTGGCTTTCTACTGAACTTAGATTACTCAAGGGATTTGATGGCCCTGTAACCCCTAGTCTTTTTACATAGATTGGCCACACAGTTTAATGCAACACTCTACTTTTGAGATTTGTTGTGTGTCCATTCACACTGCCAACACCAATTGTTCCTGAGCACAAATCTGACTATAATCCCCTCCTTATGAGCCAAACCTATTTGAAAAAGCCTAAATCCTGCTAATTATTTTACAGCCCTATAAAGTTTTGACGTGTTTAATGATACCACAGCACGGCATCGCCAAGTCAATATGGAGTGTGCCAGTTGACGTTATGCTGCTATGTATTCTTGCTGGGCAGTAGGCAAACATTATGGCCAGATTTAGCTGGCCTCTCAGCTGCTCTATTAAAAGATGAACTCCCACTGATAATGCTGTGTGAGTGGGATGACTCTCCCTTCCCACTGTGACTCACGCGCAATTATTCTGTACGTATATGGAATGAGGACAAGCACACACACGTGCTGCCGCTCTCTCACACACATGTACACACAGACTCAAGCACGCACACACACACACACACACACACACACACACACACACACACACACACACACACACACACACACACACACACACACACACACACACACACGGGTACATACATGTACAGTACATACTACACCCAGAGTTCAGTAGGCTACACACCACAAAATAAACATGTGTGAGGGCACTAGGTACACATGATTTATAGACTTGTGGACAAACATGCACACAAACATGTTTTCTAAGTGAGTTGTTTATGTTTTCTAAGTAACAAAGTACATTTTATAAGTGGACGTTGTGTGAGAGAGCTTTTCATCAAGGCTAGTCTTTCCAGCCAGACTTGAAGCCGAGTTAGCTAGTGCAACACTTCTAGTAGAATATGGCTCATGATCAAGCTAGATCAAGGTTACTACAGCTTAGTCCTTGGAAAAGGTAATAGAAAGACAGTTTGTTTTTCTCAAGAGTTGGGAGAATTCGCTTTACATTAATAAACCAAAACAATTTATTTTATGTAAGGTCACTGTGTGCTTGTGTCTAAAAACCTCTCAAAAATAATTTATTGTTATTCCATTTCCATACATTCACATCTTATTCTTAAGAGCTCAAGTCTGCTCAAACTGATTGTCATGCTTTCTAAAATGTTTTTTTTTGTGGGAATCATATCACATTGTATTTGTCAGATGCTTTGTAAACAACAGGTGTAGACTAACAGTGAAATGCTTACTTACCGGCCCTTCCCAACAATGCAGATAAACAAATAGAAATAATAGAAAAATAATAACACAAGGAATAAATACACAATGAGTAACGATAACTTGGCTATATACACAGAGTACCAGTACAGAGTCAGTGTGCAGGGGTACGAGGTAATTGTGGTAGATATGTATACTGAACCAAAATATTAACGCAACATTTAATGGGTTCGTCCCAAGTTTTTAATGAGCTGAAATAAAAGATTCCAAAAATTATCCATATGCACAAAAAAATGTATTTCTGTAAATTTTGTGCAAAAATGTGTTTGCATCCCTGTTAGTGAGCATTTCTCCCTAGCCAAGATAATCCATCCACCAGACGGGTGTGGCATATCAAGAAGCTGATTAAACAGCATACAGTGCCTTGCAAAAGTATTCAACCCCCTTGGCGTTTTTCCTATTTTGTTGCATTACAACCTGTAATTTAAATAGATTTTTATTTGGATTTCATGAAATGGACATACACAAAATAGTCCAAATTGGTGAAGTGAAATGAAAAAATAAGTTGTTTCAAAAAATTCTAAAAAATAAAAAACGGAAAAGTGGTGCGTACGTATGTATTCACCCCCATTGCTATGAAGCACCTAAATAAGATCTGGTGCAACCAATTACCTTCAGAAGCCACATAATTAGTTAGATTGCACACAGGTGGACTTTATTTCAGTGTCAGATGATTTCAGAATATATACACCTGTTCTAAAAGGCCCCAAAGTCTGCAACACCACTAAGCAAGGGGCACCACCAAGCAAGTGGCACCATGAAGACCAAGGAGCTCTCCAAACAGGTCAGGGACAAAGTTGTGGAGAAGTACAGATCAGGGTTGGGTTATAAAAAAATATCTGAAACTTTGAACATCTCACAAAGCACCATAAAATCCATTATTAAAAAATGGAAAGAATATGGCACCACAACAAACCTGCCAAGATAGGGCCGCACACCAAAACTCACGGACCAGGCAAGGAGGGCATTAATCAGAGAGGCAACGAAGAGACCAAAGATAACCCTGAAGGAGCTGCAAAGCTCCACAGCGGAGAATAGAGTATCTGTCCATAGGACCACTTTAAGCCGTACACTCCACAGAGCTGGGCTTTATGGAAGAGTAGCCAGAAAAAAGCCATTGCTTAAAGAAAAGAATAAGCAAAAACATTTGGTGTTCGCCAAAAGGCATGTGGGAGACTCCCCAAACATATGGAAGAAGGTACTCTGGTCAGATGAGACTAAAATTGAGCTTTTTTGCCATCAAGGAAAACGCTATGTATAGTACAAACCCAACACCTCTCATCATCCCGAGAATCCTATCCCCACAGTAAAGCATGGTGGTGGCAGCATCATGCTGTGGAGATGTTTTTCATCGGCAGGGACTGGGAAACTGGTCAGAATTGAAGGAATGATGGATGGCGCTAAATACAGAGAAATTCTTGAGGGAAACCTGTTTCAGACTTCCAGAGATTTGAGACTGGGATGGAGGTTCACCTTCCAGCAGGACAATGACCCTAAGCATACTGCTAAAGCAACACTCAAGTGGTTTAAGGGGAAACATTTAAATGTCTTGGAATGGCAAATCAAAAACAGGTTTTTAAAAATTTTTGCAAATGTAAAAAAATAAAATAAAAAAACTGAAATGCCTTATTTACATAAGTATTCAGACCCTTTCCTATGAGACTCAGTCAATGCAGGTAGTCCGGGTAGCTATTGGTTAACTATTTAACTAACTATTTAGCAGTCTTGTGGCTTCGGGGTAGAAGCTGTTCACGGTCCTGTTGGTTCCACTCTTGCTGCATTGGCACCGCTTGCCGTGCGGTAGCAGAGAGAACCGTTTAGGACTTGGGCGAATTGAGCCTTTGACAATTTTTAGGGTCTTCCTCTGACACCGCCTGGTATAGTGATCTTGGATGGCAGGGAGCTCGGTCCCAGTGATGTACTGGGCCTTCCTCACTAACCTCTGTAGCGCCTTGCAGTCAGATACCAAGCAGTTGCCATAAAAAGGGATAATTCAGCCCGTCAAGATGCTCTCAATGGTGCAGGTGTAGAACTTTTTGAGGATCTGAGGGCCCATGCGTAATGTGGAAGAGTCGTTGTTGTGCCTTCTTTACATCTATGTTGGTGTGTGTGGACCATGATAATTCCTTAGTGATGTGGACACCTAGGAACTTGGAGCTCTTGACTCGCTCCACTACAGCCCTGTCGATGTGGATGGAGGCGTACTCCCTCCTCCGTTTTCTGTAATCCACAATCAGCTTGTTTGTCTTGCTGATGTTAAGGGAGAGGTTGTTGTCCTGGCACCACACTGGCAGGTTATTGATCTCCTCACTATAGGCTGTCTCATCGTCGTCGTGGTCAGGCCTACCACCGTCGTGTCGTCAGCAAACTTAATGATGGTGTTGGAGTCATGCGCGGCCACACAGTCGTGGGTGAACAGGGGGTACAGTGGGAGACTAACCATGCACCCCTGAGGGGCCCCGTGTTGAGGGTCAGCGTGGCGGATGTGTTGTTGCCCACCCTCAGCATCTGGGGTGGACCACTAAGAAGTCCAGGATCCAGTTACAGAGGGAGGTGTTTAGTTCCAGAGTCCTGAGCTTAGTGATCAGCTTTATGGGCACTATGGTGTTGAACGCTGAGCTATGGTCAATCAACAGCATTCTCCTCTTGTCCAGATGGGAGAGGGCAGTGTGGAGTACAATAGAGATTGCATCATCTGTGGATCTGTTGGGGTGGTATGCAAATTGGAGTGGGCCCAGGGTGTCTGGGATGATGGTGTTGATATGAGCCATGACCAGCTTTTCAAAGCATTTCATGGCTACAGACAGATTACCATGGCGTTCTTGGGCACAGGGACTATGTTAGTCTGCTTGAAGGTATTAAAGAGTGGGAAGAGGAATAGCAGGAAAAGGGAATGAATCTACCTCTGTTTGAATATGCTGAAATCGAACATTTGTGACTAGACTAATAAAACTCCCTCTTTTGGACTCCTTCCTTCTCGCTTTCTTTATGTCTCTCTCTCTCTCTTTTTTCTCTCTCTCCTTCGCTCTCTCTCTCCTTCGCTCTCTCTCTGTCTCTCTAGGTATGAGATCAGGGACACACATTTGGTGGAGGAAAGTGTTCTGGAGACCCTGAAGGTCAAAGCTGACTTCCACAACTTCAAGCCCCGCCCCTTCAACATGCGTGAGTTCTACGACCGCACAGGACATGACATCAAGGAAATACTGCTGGCGTGTCACTTCCGGGGGGCCGAGTGCAGAGCCGAGGACTTCCAAGTGGTAAGTTACCTGAAGACCTCAGATCGTCTTTCAAGAAAATAGTTTTATGTACCAAAGAGAGGAAAAACAGAATCTGCTATTACTGTATCTCCCAAAAATTGTATAATACAGTATGTGAATCTCCATTCTGCCTCCCGAGTCTGTTCCTAGTGTATCTGACTGCACCTCAAAGTCAAAATTGACCTATTTCACAATTAATTAATTAAATGTATTGCTTTAATGAGCGTGGTGGCCCTACTGTGCTTTGTGACTCAACCAAGCATGAATGCCCTCTTTTGCTCACTCACCATGCCCACAGATGCTGTTTGATAAGTCTGGCAACAAACAGAATCCCTTTTTTGTAATGTGTTTGTTAATTCCTTTAAACAGCGTTTGTACTGTAGAGAGTGGCTGGCACGGCATACTGTGTGCTGCTATCCTCAGAGACGTGGTGTTCAAAGATGCATGTGGGAAGTGGATGTGGAATATGTGGTAGAGAGGGGATGAAAGATGCATGTTGAAGGGAGACATTACATTGAGTTGTGGGATACTGCATGTAAGGGATGGTATATGTGGGTGGCACCGTAAACGTTTGTTCTGTATTTACTGTAGCTAGCTACTGCTACTTCAACATAAGGTTTTACTTTGAAATCTCCCACTGGGTTACAGTCTCCTCGCCATAAACCTGCTGCGTTGGCTGATGATAGATCCAATACCAGTTGCCAAAAGTCTCTCAGGCATCTTCCATTCATTTTCAGTCTTGGAGAGTACACTGCCTTTATGCTCTTCCCACTCCCCCATTGTTTAGTTTCTATAAAATTGTGATTGTCTTGGACACTGGTGATATCTCACCAGAGGACAGTTATAGAGGAGAGAGAGAGAAAGAGAGTAGTTTTCCTATAATGATGATTGACAGAGCATATCAAGTCCCTTATAGCAGCTGTGGCAAGGAATATTTTGTCATTATACTGCACAGTATTCATTCATCTTTGCCATTTTCACTAATGTGAAATGAACTGTGCACTTTCCCAATCATGGCTTACAACACGTAAGTGGTCTAGAGAGGTTGTGATATCTATTATGCGATATTAATTTATCATATATCTTTGCTTATACACTGGCATGCACAGTTTCACAACTGTCTTGTTGGGTGTATGTACACTGGGTGTACAAAGCATTAGGAACACCTGCTCTTTCCATGACATAGACTGACCTGGTGAATCCAGGTGAAAGATATGATCCCTTATTGATGTCACCTGTTAAATCCACTTCAATCAGTGTAGATGAAGGGGAGGAGACAGGTTAAAAAATGATTTTTTTAACCCTTGATAATCTTTTTTTTTTTACCTTTATTTATCTAGGCAAGTCAGTTTAAGAACAAATTCTTATTTTCAATGACGGCCTAGGAACAGTGGGTTAACTGCCTTGTTCAGGGGCAGAACGACAGATTTGTACTGTTGTACCTGTACCTTTGTACCAGCTCGGGGATTTGAACTTGCAACCTTGCGGTTACTAGTCCAACACTCTAACCACTAGGTTACCCTGCCACTATCATAAATTGAGAACATGGATTGTGTATGTGTGCCATTCAGAGGGTTAATTGGCAAGACAAAATATTTATGTGCCTTTGAACGGGGTAGAGTAGTAGGGGCCAGGCTCACTGTTTGAGTGTGCCAAGAACTGCAACGCTGCTGGGTTTTTCACACCCCTACGAATTGAGGCTGTTCTGAAGGCAAAAGGGGGTGCAACTCAAAATTAGGAAGGTGTTCCTAATGTTTGTACGCTCATTGTATTTCAAAAGTTAGATAAGTTTGCATCACAAGTACCCAAGGCTCAAAGTAACCTTTAGATTTTTTATTTAAGAGACAATTTTAGGAGCGGAGTGTTTTTTAAAGTCTTTTCTCTTTAATACATCTTTAAAATTAAAAGCCCCGGCAGACCGACACTGTCCTGTTCCACTCCCCTCCTGTCCTCGCAGCACTCCTTAGAGAGAGTGGGAGAGAGAGAGCGCGTGAGAGAGAGCGTGTGAGAGAGACATTTCTCTCCCCTTTGAAGACTGGCGTGGCTCTCAGGAAATTGCATCTGGACAGTTAGGACTAGGGTTGCAAAGGGAGGGTATACTACCACTAAACTATCATAATTTGGGTATCTTTCAAGGATTTTATGTAATCTATCGCAAGACATCTAGTGGCCCTTTTGGGTACTCTCAGATTATCACAGGTGTCTGTAATAATCTCTGGCCCTCTGTGTGGCCTTATCACATGTACAATATATGAAATAATTAAATAAGGTGATCTAAAATAAAATATAATGACAAAGCTCCGACCCAACTTTGCTATTTTGTGATTATTTGGACATTTTTGACAACATGTATCCGCTATAATTTCTTATGATTTAAAAAAAAACTTTGAACATCAGATCTGTAAACTACCAGAATTTGGGTATCTTTCAAGGATTTTATGTAATCTATCACAAGACATCTAGTGGCCCTTATATTAACTGTGTGACTTGATCTCTAGTCGTGCTCAATTGTTCTGTCACTTCTTGTATGGTGAGCGCCATTAAATCAAACAAGCATTTATTAAGAATCTCGCAGATCGACTTCGCCCAACTCTTCACCATGCTTGAAAATATGAAAAGTTGTACTAAGTGATGTGTTTGCCACAAACATATCACTTTGTATTCAGGATAAAAAGTTAATTTCTTTGTCACATTTTTATGTTTTGGAATATTTGTATTCTGTACAGGCGTCCTTATTTTCACTCTGTCATTCAGGTTAGTATTGTGGTGTAAGTACGATGTTGTTGATCCATCCTCAGTTTTCTCCAATCACAGCCATTAAACGTCGTAACTGTTTTAAAATCACCATTGGCCTCATTGTGAAATCCCTGAGCGTTTTCCTTCCTCTCCGGCAACTGAGTTAGGAAGGACGCCTGTATCGTTGTAGTGACTGGGTGTATTGATACACCATCCGAAGCGTAATTGATAACTTCACCATGCTCAAAGGGAAATTCAGTGTCTGTTTTTTTTTTCTTCACCCATCTACCAATAGGTGCCCTTCTTTGCGAGGCTTTGGAAAACCTCCCTGGTCTTTGTGGTTGATTCTGTGCTTGAAATTCCCTTCTCAACTGAGGGACCTTACATATAATTGTATGTGTGGGGCACAGAGATGGGGTAGTCATTCAAAAATAATCTTAAGCGCTATTATTGCACACATTTCCTCCGACCATTTCTCTGACCATTTCCTGGTTGCTAAAATTCTTATTGTTTGCCTAATTTCAGTTTATGTGACAAAACAAAACTAAAGAACGGGAAGCATAGAAATAGCACACATAGAACAGATCTACTGCTTCTTAGACTTGCTTTCAATAAGCATGACAGATCTATAACTCATATTTCTATCTGAATTTGGTCGGTTTTCCCAAAAAGTTACATCTTGCATCTTTAAGTGGAAATCTCTCAACAATCATTCTCATGATAGCACTTTGGTAATAGTCAGTGACAAATATCATAGGTAATCTGGGATGGGCTTGGTTAAGACCCTGGATGTGAGACCAAAGGATAGCTCTAGATCAGTGGTCACCAACCTTTTCTGAGTCAAGATCACTTTCGCAGTCAAAAAGCAAGCTGAGATCTACTGCTCAGATGTTCTTTTTTACATAAACCTCACACAAACAGTTTTGTAGGAATGAGGTTTGGGCAGTAGGCCTAATACATTATCACAGCATATTGGCTATTTGATTGGCCTGCCAATATTGTTAATCATACCATATTATATTTAAAAACTCGAGCTTTGAAACAAAATAGATCAGTTGGTTTAGCACTTGAAATGATTTGCTTTTTATTTTACTGGACTGATGGTACCTGCATCTGATGGTCAACGAGGTAAAATCATGACGTCAGTGATCTTCAGTTCGAAAATTCGGAGCTCTAGAAAGTTGTCTGAGTTTCCGACTTGGAATTCCAAGTTGGATGACGTTCAAAACTATTTTTCCCAACCGCCTCTCACGGTTCCTGCTCTCTCCTTCCTTTCCTCCAGTGAGACTGACCAGAGAGAGGGGACACCGTCTTCCACCGGATGGTGAAACTCGAGTCGCACTGCATCTGCCTCATGCACAAATTCATGTTGTTCCTATGACCAGAGGAAGTTAAATATTTCGTAATATTAAAATCGACACAACGAGCTGCTAATAATAATACAACGCAGGGCTATCGATACTTGGCCATTCATTGCAGCTGCAGCCCGAGGGGAAGTACGGAGAAGCGTGTTTTGTAATAGTGTTGATTAAAAACAGTGACAGCGCTGAACATAAACTTAAACATGAACTCACTCATAAAAACTGCAGCTCTTTGCTGTATTCGTTGACAGTCTCTCTGTGGTCATGGTTTTAAAAGTTATTAAATCTTACGTAAGCTAGTAGCCTATTAAACTTGGCTGTGGCCAGGGTCATGGAAGCTCTGTAGCCACGGTGATTTGACCTATCCGATTGGGCAGCGCAGTAGGTGCACTCGATTTAGTCACAGATTTGCCAGTCTGCCGGGTAGGTGGAGTTTGTCTCATGGGAACACTTTGCCCACTCGGTGCGCAGGACTTTTAAATGAAGTGCACCTACCGGCAACAGCTCAACATGATTTAAGAAAAGGAGCGCAATCCTTTATCGTTCGTTGACTTTTCTACAGAAATATTTGGTGATCGACTAGGCCTTGAAGATCGCGATCGACCGGTTGGCGACCACTGCTGTAGATAGATCAATTCTCCAGTAGGTGCTGCCCAGCGTAGTGTTTTTTTCTGATAGTGGAAGATCTGACGTTGTTTTAAAGATACAAATTCAACAGATTTTATACAAGGTTTGTCTTATACAAGGTTTGTCTTGTTGAAATTTGTTTACCATGATGACATAATCCTGTGTTTGAAATTTCACCCTCAAAACAACAGTTTACGTTAATGTATTTTCCACGTAGATTCCACGTCACAATACGTTGGCAAAATACATTGAAACAACGTTGATTCAACCAGATTGTTCGCAGGGGGTTGAGGTCAGGTGATATTTTATCATCTCATTATCCAATCATTACGCTCCATTGAGTAAGATCCTATCGAGGATGAGTTTGATGAGATTTTGCCTTGGACAATAATTGTGAATTATTTATTCTGTTATGATATGCCAATCACTGGGATGGAGATTATATATCGCAGAAAGTGCCTGGGGAGATGGATGCTTGTAGCCTACATTTTAACAACCAATCCAATGACGTGGAATAGTGGCAGGCCCAATTGCATCTGATTAAAAACTGACTGGTGTTGACCAGGAAAAAATACCACTCATTTAATTAAAAGATTAGAAAATCATCCTTCCTAGATAGTCTAAGAATGAGGTTGTTATAATAGCTATTGATTTATTTGAAGGGTTATCTTCAAAGCAGTAGCCCTATGTACATGTCAATGTATGGAGATGCATTACTTTCCTCTCGATATGCACTGAGTACTTTTTGAATCATTCACTTTTGGCTGATTTGCATTATTCATGTCGGTACCCAAACATACCCCCTGGGTGTAAGTGAGGTTATTAAGATGTAATGATAGTGCGCTACTGCGAGAAGCAACTTGGAAACATATTTGCCTGAGATATTCATATCCACAATCAAAGTGTTTTGAGAAAGAGTGTAAATTGCGAAGTGATTTCCAAATGAATAAGCATAAATGATAAAGAGGCAGCAATTACAGAGTCATTGAGTGAATCCTCCACCCTTCCTGGCTGTCAATGACAGAGGGTTGAAGGGAATGATCATGGATAATTGGCCTCTTAAACATGGCCGTGGGACAAAGAGATGGAGCTGGTTCAAAAAGCCTCTCAATTGAACTGAAGGAGAGAATTGAAAGGAGTGAGCGAGCGAGGTGGAGAGAGAGAGAGAAAGACAGAGCGACTGAGAGAGAATGTAGAGTGAGAGCAGGATCAGAGAGAGCGAGAGAGAGAGGTGGAGAGAGAAAGAGAGACGGAGTGACTGATAGAATGTAGAGTGAGAGCAGAATCAGAGAGAGCGAGAGAGAGAGGTGGAGAGAGAAAGAGACAGAGCGACAGAGAGAGAATATAGAGTGAGAGCAGGATCAGAGAGAGAGAAACTGAGACAGACGTAGAGAGAGATACAGTAAGAGAAAGGGTGAGAAAGCATCCTGCTCTAGGGAGCTCTGCCTCATGCTCTGCTGGGCGGCACCTCTCTCTTGTTTGTCAAAAGCAGGCTTTGACAAGTCTACCCAGGGAACCAAGTTTAAAGTTTAAAGTTGTATTAGTCGTATGTACAGGATACACATGGTATACACCATCCAACGAAATGCTCACTTGCAGCATCCTTACTTGCTGGAACCAGGCACAGCAGCTCTGTTAGGTTACTGTGTGCTTCTTCTGAGCTCTCTGCTATACTCTGTGCCATGACCGCTGTGCTATTACTTCCTCTGATCACACTGTCTGTCTGTCATGTCGATGCTGGCAACAACCTTTTCCTTGAGAAGTTTTTCGGTGATAGACAAATGCAAAGAAACAAATCGTTGGCTTCCTCACAAAAACAAATGTTGATCTTTGCTGTGGAAATGACGGAGTCCATCTAAATCATCTTGGCTCCTGGACTCCACACATTTCAAGGCTGCGTTGAAACAATGACTGGTAAATGATCCAAGACCAGCTCAGTTAATCCCTACCATTGTGACAATGAGTCGTCATAATGCTGCATCAAATGTACATGATCTTAGGGGCATTGGCAAACACAATGTAAGTAATTTAATTTATGTACCCCTAATTGCACCGAATACATCTGTTTGAGCCTATAAACCAGAGGTACACTGTTTGCACTGAAGCGGTGTGCAATAGTAGGAAGACCACTTTATGCAGCTCACCCTGCACTATCAGCTCCAATGTAAATAACATGAGTTAGTGATAAGCTTCCCAGCAAAGCATTAAAAACAATCAAGCAACCCAGAAAAGTGCTAAAAATAGCCCATATTAACATATGTAACCTAAGAAACAAGGTCCATGAAGTCAATAACTTGCTTGTAACAGATGACATTCACATTCTGACTCTCTAAAACTCACTTAGATAATACCTTTGATGATGCAGTGGTAGCAATACATGGTTCTAACATCTACCGAAAAGACCGAAATGCCAACGGAGGCGGTGTTGCAGTCTATATTCAGAACCACATTCCTGGAAAGCTTAGAGACAATCTAATTTTAAATACTGTTGAAGTAATATGGCTACAGGTTTATCTGCCTCACCTAAAGCCCATTCTGGTGGGAAGCTTCTATAGACCACCACGTGCTAACAGTCAATATCTGGATAATATGTGTGAAATGCTACAGAGAAGTATATTTTCTGGGTGATTTCAATATTGACTGGCTATCATCAAGCTGCCCACTCAGGAAAAAACTTCAAACTGTAACCAGTGCCTGCAACCTGCATCAGGTTGTCAGTCAACCTACCAGGGTTACAAACAGCACAGAAATTAAATCATCAACATGTATTGATCACATCTTTACTAATGCTGCAGATATTTGCTTTAAAGTAGTATCCAAATCAGTATTGATCACAATATCATAGCCATATCTAGGAAAACCGAAGTTCCAAAGGCTGGGCCTAATATAGTGTATAAGAGGTCATACAATAGGTTTTGTAGTGATTCATATGTTGATGATGTAAAGAATATTTGCTGGTGTGTGGTGTGTAATGAGGAGCAACCAGACACTGCACTTAACGCATTTATGAAACGACCTATTCCAGTTACTAATGAGCACGCACCCATTGAGAAAATGACTGTAAAAACTGTTAAATCCCCATGGATTGATGAGGAATTTAAAAATTGTATGGTTGAGAGGGATGAGGCAAAGGGAATGGCAATTAAGTCTGGGAGCCCAACTGATTGGCAAATGTACTGAAAAATTAAGAAATCATGTGACTAAACTAAATAAAAATAAAAATAAACTACACTATGAAACAAAGATAAATAATATAAAGAATGATAGTAAAAAGCTTTGGGGCACCTTAAATGAAATTTTGGGGAAAAAATGCCAACTCGGCTTTTTCATTCATTGAATCAGATGGCTGATTCATCACAAAGCCCACTGATATTGCAAACTACTTTAATTACTTTTTCATTGGCAAGATAAGCAAACTTAGGGATGACATGCCAGCAACAAACGCTGACACTACACGTACAAGTATATCGGACCAAACTATGAAAGACAAGAATTGTACTTTTGAATTCCATAAAGTCAGTGTGGAAGAGGTGAAAAAATTATTGTTGTCTATCAACAATGACAAGACACCGGGGTCTGACAATCGGGATGGAAAATTACTGAGGATAATAGCAGGTGATATTGCCACTCCTATTTGCCACATCTTCAATTTAAGCCTACTAGAAAGCGTGTGCACTCAGGCCTGGAGGGAAGCTAAAGTCATTCCGCTACCCAAGAATAGTAAAGCCCCCTTTACTGGCTCAAATAGCCGACCAATCAGCCTGTTACCAACCCTTAGTAAACTTCTGGAAAAAATTGTGTTTGACCAGATACAATGCTATATCACAGTAAACAAATTGACAACAGAATTTCAGCATGCTTATAGGGAAGAACATTCAAGAAGCACAGCACCTACACAAATGACTTATGATTGGCGGAGAGAAAATGATGATCAAATTATTGTGGGGGCTGTCTTGTTAGACTTCAGTGCAGCTTTTGACATTATTGATCATAGTCTGCTGCTGGAAAAATGTATGTGTTATGGCTTTACACCCCCTGCTATAATGTGGATAAAGAGTTACTTGTCTAACAGAACACAGAGGGTGTTCTTTAATGGAAGTCGCTCAAATATAATCCAGTTAGAATCAGGAATTCCACAGGGTAGCTGTTTAGGCCCCTTGCTTTTTTAAATGTTTACTAACGACATGCCACTAACTTTGAGAAAAGCCAGAGTGTCTATGTATGCGGATGACTCAACACTATACACATCAGCTACTACAGCGACTGAAATGACTGCAACACTCAACAAAGAGCTGCAGTTAGTTTCAGAGTGGGTGGCAAGGAATAAGTTAGCCCTAAATATTTCTAAAACTAAAAACATTGTATTTGGAACAAAACACTCACTAAACCCTTAACCTCAACTAAATATTGTAATAAATAATGTGGAAATTGAGCAAGTTGAGATGACTAAACTGTTTGGAGTAACCCTAGATTGTAAACTGTCATGGTCAAAACATATAGATGCAGTAATAGCTAAGATGGGGAAAAGTCTGTCTATAATAAAGCGATGCTCTACCTTCTTAACAACACTATCAACAAGGCAGGTCCTACAGGCCCTAGTTTTGTTGCACCTTGACTACTGTTCAGTCGTGTGGTCAGGTGCCACAAAAAAGGACTTAGGAAATGGCTCAGAACAGGGCAGCACGGCTGGCCCTTGGATGTACACAGAGAGCTAATATTAATAATATGCATGTCAATATCTCCTGGCTGAAGGTGGAGGAGAGATTGACTTCATCACTGCTTTTATTTATGAGAGGTATTGACATGTTGACTGCACCGAGCTGTCTGTCTAAACTACTGGCACACAGCTCGGACACCCATGCATACCCCACAAGCAATGCCACAAGACTATGGGAGGCACACAGTACTACATAGAGCCATGACTACATGGAACTCTATTCCACATCAAGTTACTCATGCCAGCAGTAAAATTAGATTTAAAAAACAGATACAAAAACACCTTATGGAACAGCGGGGACTGTGAAGCAACACAAACATTGGCACAGACACATGCAAACGCACACAATAACATACGCGCTATACATACACATGGATTTAGTACTGTAGATATCTGGTAGTGTTGGAATAGGGGCCTGAAGGCACACAGTGTGTTGTGAATGTTTTGTAATGTTTTTTTAAATTGTATAAACTGCTTTAATTTTGCTGGAACCCAGGAAGAGTGCTGTTGCCTGTTACATCATCAAATCCCACCTTAATTGGGGTGAAACAAAAGCACTGTGTGAAACCTATTAATAATTAACAAAACTAAGTCAGACTTAACTCATGCGTTGTTGTCACGTGTTGAAGAGTGGCTGTGAGACTGTGGGTGATGCACCCCCGGCACAAATCAGATCCTCTCTATTCAATCCAATGTAGTCTGGCTGAAACGTTTTTTTTTTTTTATAGCCATCTGTTTGAGGAAACCCTTCAGCCCTGGCCTGAACCTCCCTAAAATAATAACCTGGGATAAATGTAGGTGAATAGGGATGTCTTTTAGGTTTGTCTCTCGTGACAGCCTTAGCTAATTTGGTTCTGGGTGCCGAGATTACCCTTAGGTTGATAACAGAAACATTTTTACGATAGAGACTAGAGGAACCAGACTAGAGAATGAGCCCCTCCTCCCACTGGCAAGTCGAACAAGAAGCCCCAGGCACTGCATTCCCCACGAGCTGCTCTGTTCTGTTCTGTTCTGTTGTGTTCACACCCAGTGACACATCATCACCAGGCAGGGTCAGAGACCTCCTGGGCATCAGGACCCTGTCACAACTCCTCACACTCAGGCCCTCGAGCAATGCTTATCCCTCCATTCTCCCTCTCTATTTTTCTCTTCTTTTTTTCTCTAAACAATTTTTCCTCATCTCTCCATTTTGACCACTGCATTGTGCATCCCCTTCACATCACCCCCATGGGCATGACAATTCTCATTATCTTTTCATGCTGCACTCTCTGTATCCTCCACCCTTTTCCCTCCTTCTCGCCTTCCCCTGGCATCCCTCTTTTAGTTTCCTGAGCACCAGGTTTTCTAAAAAAGACGTCTTGGCCAAGAGAGGTGAGGTGGACATTTTAGGAGCATGTGAAATCACTTAAGGGGCAGTGCTGGAGGTGATCCCTTATGCCTTTGTGATGAGGCATGCATGCTTTACCAAATGAGTTTCATTCCCTCTGCTGAATACAGTGTATTTAGTGCTGACCATCTCAGAAGTTTGATCGATGGTGAAGATTTACCTAAAGCAGTGGATGAATACTCATAAAGCTTATGAAGGAAAGTAATGAAGTAATGCTATAGGCTAGCCAAAGTCCAGATGTCAGCACTGGGCCAGCCAAATAAAAGGTGATGGGAAAGTGCATGTAATTGTATGTTTACATATGCTGACAGGCACACACACACACACACACACACACACACACACACACACACACACACACACACACACACACACACACTCAGGCATATGCATGCGCATGCAAGCACACACAGACACAGGCACAAACACACACTTGCACACATACACACTCACGCACACACTCGCACACTCACACACACACACACACACACACCTTCATGACTCAAACCGACCAAGAGGGACAAGAGGAACTGACCCAATATTTTTTATTTGATTTGCTTTTCCAATTCTTCATAAAATACAGCAAAACAGATTATAGGCGGCATAGAAAACACATCCAAGGAATGCAGAAGTTTAAACTATATGAAGGCATTTCTCTAACATTGATTATAAGCTTACCCTTTCATGCCTTAGCACAGTCTGATAACCCTTTCCAAACCCCTCATTGAAACTGGCCTCCAGATGAGAGATCAGTGGTGTTGCTCAAACGTGCTCTATTTGCCCAGACCTGAGAGAGAGAGTAAGGGAGAGAGAGAGGGAAAAATGCTCTTTATGAATACATTTCGGTAGTAGAAAACAGTGTGTCTGAAAATAGCTCTCTGCTGGCTGCACGAATCTGCTCTGCACATGGTTTATTTATCCTGAGGATTAGTGCAGGTGACTGGATGGCTGGCTTTCTGTGCTGTGTGTGTTTGATGTAGGTTGGCATGGGCCTCTTTGAATCAGACCCCTTTGATGCTCCTCTGAGGGACAGGCAGAGACAGGAGAGGGGAGCTCTGGTGGTGGAATATAAACTGGACTGGATTGTCCTGTCCCAAATGCCAGACAAGGGACCGACCTGTAAAACAGTAATTGGGGGAGGGAGAGAGGGAGGGATAGGGAGAGAGAGAGAATAGGAGAGAGAGGGAGAGGGAAAGAGAGGTGGAGAGAGAGCGGGGGTGAGAGAGACAGAGAGAAAGAGAGAGAGAGGGACAGAGGGCGGTAGATCATTGGGGAGAGGGAGAGAGAGAGGGACAGAGGGCGGTAGATCATTGGGGAGAGGAAGACAGAGGGACAGAGGGCGGTAGATCATTGGGGAGAGGGACAGAGGGCAGTAGATCATTGGGGAGAGGAAGACAGAGGGACAGAGGGCGGTAGATCATTGGGGAGAGGGAGAGAGAGAGGGACAGAGGGCGGTAGATCATTGGGGAGAGGAAGACAGAGGGACAGAGGGCGGTAGATCATTGGGGAGAGGGACAGAGGGCAGTAGATCATTGGGGAGAGGAAGACAGAGGGACAGAGGGCGGTAGATCATTGGGGAGAGGGACAGAGGGCAGTAGATCATTGGGGAGAGGAAGACAGAGGGACAGAGGGCGGTAGATCATTGGGGAGAGGAAGACAGAGGGACAGAGGGCGGTAGATCATTGGGGAGAGGAAGACAGAGGGACAGAGGGCGGTAGATCATTGGGGAGAGGGACAGAGGGCAGTAGATCATTGGGGAGAGGAAGACAGAGGGACAGAGGGCAGTAGATCATTGGGGAGAGGGACAGAGGGCAGTAGATCATTGGGGAGAGGAAGACAGAGGGACAGAGGGCGGTAGATCATTGGGGAGAGGGACAGAGGGCAGTAGATCATTGGGGAGAGGAAGACAGAGGGACAGAGGGCGGTAGATCATTGGGGAGAGGGACAGAGGGCAGTAGATCATTGGGGAGAGGAAGACAGAGGGACAGAGGGCAGTAGATCATTGGGGAGAGGAAGACAGAGGGACAGAGGGCGGTAGATCATTGGGGAGAGGAAGGATAATGGGGCAGGTTCTGCAGGTTGTGGTTTATTTAATATACAATAGAAGTAATGTACTGTAACCACAGCAGGAGGCTTTGAAGTCCATGAGTATTCATTCCATCTTCAGAACGTCCTTTGGCAAGGCCGGACATACGGACAACTCAGTATTAACCTCATGCACTGTGTGTGTGTTTGAGTGGTCAGGTATGTAAATCTCAAATCAAATCGTCTGTAACATTTGTCATTGTCGAAGACCGCTTAAACTGTGTATTTAAATGTTTGGCATCATATCTTAACATAAACTTCTATGAAGACCCTCTGTGTCGAGGGAAGGGGGGTGAGGGGAGGAGGAGGGGGTAGGGGACAAGGGAAGGGGAGAAGGTGAACAGATTGTCAAAGTGAGAGAGGCTGTAGGCAGTGGAAGTGTCGGACAGACAGACACCCAGCATGGACATGATGCTGATCTAAAAACACAAGGACACAGGGATGAGGGGAAAGAAACAATCACTACTGTAGCTGTTGAGAAGGTTGAAGAGAAAATAAAAGGAAAGATGTAATACACAGTAAGTGTTGAGAGAAAGAAGGAGGCTAGTTGGAGAGAGGCAGAAGGCACATGCAGGGACAGAGTAGAGGGATGTAGACTAGAGGATTAGACCAGGGGACAGAGTAGAGGGATGTAGACTAGAGGATTGGACCAGGGGACAGAGTAGAGGGATGTAGACTAGAGGATTGGACCAGGGGACAGAGTAGAGGGATGTAGACTAGAGGATTGGACCAGGGGACAGAGTAGAGGGATGTAGACTAGAGGATTGGACCAGGGGACAGAGTAGAGGGATGTAGACTAGAGGATTGGACCAGGGGACAGAGTAGAGGGATGTAGACTAGAGGATTGGACCAGGGGACAGAGTAGAGGGATGTAGACTAGAGGATTGGACCAGGGGACAGAGTAGAGGGATGTAGACTAGAGGATTGCGCTACACTAGATTATCTGAGAATAATCGTTTAATGACTCATTCATTTTAATGTCATCTGTGAGATGATTTAAAGGTTCACCACATGTATTCTTCATCTTAAAACAGTTCAGGCTGTCACATGAATGCCTTTTATGACTTGAGAAATAGCTTGGGTAGGCTGTATTCACGCTGACCAATAACTGCAGGACTATGTGTCTTTTTTAGTCTATACTGCAGTAGAATTACACATAAATATATCTTCATTTGTAAGCATTAATTTCTCCTTATAATCACTAACCTGTCTGCAAGTGGACATGGCTGCATCTCCAGTGAATATACTGTATTTAATACTATACAGTGATAGCGGTGGTATATGCTCCATGTTCTTAATTGTTAATTATACTTACCATACAGTATTATGTATTTGATAAATATTCAGCAGACAAAAGATCGTCTCCCACCCTGATTTATTCTACATGTAGCCTGTAGTTTTCCATCTTAGTTATGACCATACAGTAAATTAGCTAGTACTGTAGGCCCTTGTTGACCAAGTCATCCATATTCCATACACACATTACACAGTACTCAGACCCAAGATCCACAGTCCTATGTAGCAGGATGCAGTGACATTCTGTCACTATTGTCTGGGGAATGGAGCGCTGAGGCCCTGGAGGCTGATTAGTATTTCCTCAATGCTCCTTTGCAGTTTATGTGAGCCTCAGACTGGCATTTCCTCCACCGTCGCTGAACTATTAATTAACCACCTACGGTTCCCTCTTGGCCTGGAGGGCTGGGTTTCAGAATAATTTATTATGTTTTACTTTTTTTAAATGTTTCTGTGGTGTGTGATGAATAGCAGCTTGTTTGCAAGTTAAGGGAAACAGTTGAGCGGCTCTTAGGACGGGGTGGAAAGGGAGCAGTTGTTATCGAGATTTATGTGCCATCATCCTCCAGGTATTGATGAGGAACCAAGTGGAATTAAGTGTGTGTGTGTGTGTGTGTGTGTGTGTGTGTGTGTGTGTGTGTGTGTGTGTGTGCGCGCACAAGCATCTACTTTTGTGCACGTACAGTGCATTCGGAAAGTATTCAGACCCCTTCCCATTTTGTTACGTTATAGCCTTATTCTAAAATGTATTAAATAAAACATTTTCCTCATCAATCTACACACATTACCCCATAATGACAAAGCGAAAGCAGGTTTTTAGAAAACAGAAATACCTTATTTACATAAGTATTCAGACCCTTTGCTATGAGACTCGAAATTGAGCTCAGGTGCATCCTGTTTCCATTGATCATCCTTGAGATGTTTCTACAACTTGATTGAAGTCCACCTGTGGTAAATTCAATTGACTGGGCATGATTTGGAAAGGCACACACCTGTCTATATGAGGTCCCACAGTTGACAGTGAGATCAAAGGAATTGTCTGTTTTTCAGTGGTAGGAACTGGGAGACTAGTCAGGATCGAGGGCAAGATGAACGAACAAAGTACAGAGAGATCCTTTATGAAAACCTGCTCAAGAGCGCTCAGGACCTCAGACTGGGGCGAAGGTTCACCTTCCAACAGGACAACGACCCTAAGCACACAGCCAAGACAACGCAGGAGTGACTTCGGGCCAAGTCTCTGAATGCCCTTGAGTGGCCCAGTCAGAGCCCGGACTTGAACCCGATCAAACATCTCTGGATAGACCTGAAAATAGCTATGCAGCGACACTCCCCATCCAACCTGACAGAGCTTGAGAGGATCAGCAGAGAAGAATGGGAGAAACTCCACAAATACAGATGTGCCACGCTTATAGCGTCATACTCAGGAAGACACGAGGCTGTAGTCGCTGCCAAAGGTGTTATAACAAAGTACTGAGTAAAGGGTCTCAATACTTATGTAAATGTGATTCTTAATTTTTTTATAAATTTGCTAAAATTAGAATAGAACGTAACGTAACAGAATGTGGAAGAATGTGGAAAAAGTCAAGTGGTCTGAATACTTTCCGAATGCACTTTATGTGAACGTGTGTATATGAATGCATGCAGATTAGTGTGTAAGGAAGGATATTTACTGATACAAATGTAATATTTAGTCATTTGGCAGGCGTTCTTATCCAGATGTGAGGTGAGTGACTGTGGGTGTGTGACATGATAATACCTCTGTGCCAATATCACTCATTTTGAGGATGTTTCTCCTGTTAAATTCCAAAAAACTGCCAAACTGTCTCCTAAAGCATCCATTCAAATATCCTTAAGAGTGTATTGATGCACCACCTGTATGTCAATCTAAGCAACATAATAAAAAATCCCTATGAAAATCCGTCAATTTAAATTAGAGATATCAGGGGCTGCGTCTCAATCGCATCCGCCTATGTCGGCCTTTCCGCATCTACGGTGGAAAGTGACCGAGGTACAGCAATGTTTGTCAGACCATGAGACATTCCGAAGATTTTCTCACAAAAACGTCTGTAGCGTCCAAACGGTTTGGCCTAGAAACTATTATAGCCACTCTAGGTAACCCATACAAACGAATAGAAGTACAGTTTTGTGCCAACAAAAATAAGTTGTTAAATGTGTCCCAAAAAATCTACTATTTCCTGAGCCTTCTTATATCTCCTCGATATAGGACAGACACTTCAAAACCTTATTCTTTAGGATACATTTTTTTACATTTTTTTTTGTTGTTGCCATTTATGAATGTGCGATTCTACGGGCTATAGTAGTAAAGGCCAAATTCAATATTTTATCAAATCATTTCCCCCCCTTTTTTTTATACCTAAAGGTATAATGAAATAGCTAAATGATCCATGGTATGACCATCTTCAAACAATTCCATATGTTATACTATTAGAGGTTTTTAACCCACAGAGCTGCACGGCAGCAGTACTCATAAGTCAATGCGCCTCTGGAGAGGCCATTCCACCCTGCCTTTTAATCAGCATCTGATTTACACCTGATGAGTGGACTTTTCCTCCAATCAAGCCTGTAAATTGATGACATAAATGCCCAAGGCGCAATGCAAACCCACAGAGCAGAAGACAGTGTTCCCCACCAACTGTAACTGCTCACCCCAACACTAATGTGTTTACTGTTTAGGGTTAACCACCCACACACTCCAAGGGTAAATGTGATCCATCTTTTCTCTTTAGACAATGAGATGAAATTAAACTAATCGCTCACGTAGACCAAATCATTACACTCGTTGATTGATGACCAGACTGCCCCAAAAAGGGAAGATAATTCCCCTCCCCAATCTACAGCCTTAGCTCATGTTTCAGAATCTGAAACTGCAGATAGGATTTTTCATCATTGGTTTATTTATTTATGATATGATGATGAGTCCAGCTCCAGAGTATTCTCTCTCTCTCTCTCTCGCTCTCTCGCTCTCTCGCTCTCTTGCTCTCTCTGCCCTTCAGATGACAGGGACACACCTGTTTAATGTGTCTGGCTGTGTTATCTTATTATGCTCCTCCAGCCAACAGCTTCCTCTCAGTGCTCATGGCCCTGCATGAATCGCTGGGCGCCACAAGACTCAGCCACTTCCCTACTTTCCCCTTCTCTAAAAACACTTGTGCTCAATTAGGAAGGATACAATATGTTCACATCCAGAAGGGTATACCCAACATCAGCGTGGAGCTCTGGGTGGGAGAGACGAGCGAGGCTGACCAGAGTGAGGAGAAGCTCAGATCACACACCCTGCCTTAGGTCTTAATTATTCTGTCTGTCTCCCAGGAATCTAGTTTCCCCGCCTTTAGCCCTCTCATCATGCAGCCTTGAGCTGGGCAACAATAGGAGAGGATGGTGTCTAGTGGCTGATGGTGTGTGGAAGGCTGGGTTTTGATGTGCCGAAAAGACCACAAGCATGACCTGCTGATCCCCTGATCACAACTGTCCTTTGGTTTTTGTAGCACCCTCTGCATACATTCCTACAGTTACAACCATCATGTAGAGATGCTTCTTCTCCCATTTATTGAATGTCAATCATACAGTAGAGAGCATTAATTGTATCTATAATGGAACACACAATATGAAATATACTGTATGCAAATAAAACAACATCCAGATATAACACAGAGGAATTACAATATTGTCCCGTTACACTCTGAAATTGAAGTTTATTTCCGAATTGCTATATCCACCAATTCTTCACATTTGTGTTTTTTCATCAGAAATGATTCGTTATGGGTACCTTCATGTGTGTGTAAAATATCACTCTTCTCAGATTTTTAATTCATAGATTTTAGATGTGTATTAAAATGTGTTTTCTTTTGCAAAACGCTATATATCCACTGTTTAGCTGGTATGGAATGTTCATATCCTTGACTGTGATCTGTGTTTGCTATCTTAAGATTAATGCACTTACTGTAAGTCGCTCTGGATAAGAGCATCTATGAAATTACTAAAATATCCATATTACTGTATTGAATTATTATTTGTTTTTATATTGGTGTCACAAATGTATAATTTGTACAGTTCTTTATTAAACATACTTATTTGTTATATTTGACTGTGTAAAACCTAGCAGTACTACTTATTTCACCAAGAGTGAAGCAGATAAATAGTGTTTAGCAAAAAACATGATTATTTGTCTCTCTGAAATGAAGCCATCAAGTGATAGATTTTTTTACAAATACATGTCTGCCATTGAACAACCCCATGCCATGATTAGATTGTGAAAAAACAACAACATAATTTCTTTAAACAATAAAATATAATTGACCAACATCTCTGAAAATGGATATATAGCATTTTGGAATGTAACTCTAATTGTTTCCTGTATCCCATTGATTGTTCTCTTATTATGACTCTATTGTTGCCATGAAACAAGGAGGTCTGTTTTTGTTAAACGCAGCACGGACTGCGTATTAAGGGGCCTGTGCTGTTTTTTAATTGCCGCCAGATAGCAGCAGGCAGAGATAACTTTGAGTGGCAGTCATTCTCTGTGTCTTATTACACTTCTGAGACTGAGATTCACAAATTACTTCATTCTTAGGCCGTGGGCTGATTGGGTTCAGATTGTGGAAAGATGGGGGAAATCTGGCATACATTAACTTGCGCATAGAGTAGTGGAAGGAAGATAGCATGGAGAGAGGTGAGTAGAGGGTTGACGATCTTCTGCTTTGAATTCACAGAGAAGGTGATTGCTGTTGCACTTGAGAATGTTTTTTTTTAAACAATATTTGAAGGCGTAAGTCTCAAAGAGTTATATGGCTGCCAGTGGAGGCTGTGCAGTGATGGGGAATATTGATCTGAAAGAGGATAACAGTATATTACAATCCCTGAGAAGTCATTCTGTTGGACACAATGGCACCGAAGGGGATGGCTGCCGTTTTACGGGCTCCTTACCAATTATGCTATTTTGTGTGTTTTTTCACATTGTTTGCAACTTATTTTGTACATAATGTTTCAGCTACCGTCTCTTAATTATCGAAAAGAGCTTCTGGATATCAGATCACGTTGGCCAAAAGGACGGAGGGTAGAGGCGGGTTACCCACTCGCCGACAAATTTTCACAAGGCACCCGGATCTGCGGCCCCTGTATCTCTGTCTCCTCTTCATGCGAATGACAGGATTTGGGCCTGGTCCGGGAGCAGCAGTGTATCCTTCGCATCAGACTCATTAAAGAAAAAATCTAAACCTCGAACTATATTAACCCGCCTCTACCATTCATCCTTTTGGCCAACGTGCAATCACTGGAAAATAAACTGGATGAGTTCTGTTCAAAACTATCCTACCAACGGGACATTAAAAACTGTAATATCTTGTGGCTGAACAACGACATGGACAATATACAGTTGGCTGGGTTTTCCGTGCATCGTCAAGACAGAACAGCTACGTCCGGTAAGACGAGGGGTGGTGGTCTGTGTGTATTTGTCAATAACAGCTGGTGCGAGATCTCTAATATTAAGAAAGTCTCAAGGTTTTGCTCGCATGATAAGCTGTAGACCCAGTGGTGATTTTAGCATGTAAATCTTGGTGGGGCAAAAATAAAAAATAAAAGTGGGATGCATTCCAGCAAAGCCACAACACAACACTAAACAATACATTAATTGCACTATAACGGTGACAAACGATGGCCACAAACTGTTCGTGCCTGCATAAAGCAGTCCCAAAAGCAGTCCCAACATCTTACCACTGCTACACCTGGCTATCAGCGGAGCCTTGTCTGGCAGCGAAACAGTTCATTCAGCCTCCTTTACTGCCTTTCAAAAAGAAAATAGCTGATATGGCTGACTTGCTTAAACAAATGTGGTTTCTAATGACAATTGAGATGTCAAACTATGGCATAACATTTACATTTTAGTCATTTAGCAGACACTCTTATCCAGAGCGACTTACAGTAGTGAGTGCATACATTTCATGCATTTTGTTTTTTTCTTTTTTGTACTGGCCCCCCGTGGGAATCAAACCCACAACCCTGGCGTTGCACACACCATGCTGGCATTGCAAACACCATGCTCTACCAACTGAGCCACAGGGAAGGCCCGAATAAGAGACAATACGTAATTTCAATTAAGACATTAATGACTGAGCTAGGATGGACGTAATCAATATAACTATTTGTTTAGCACTTTTGAAATGTACAGCGACAGAATTCAGAACATGGGCCGTTCTTACAGTGTTCTCCCTGTACACCAAGTCAGAACCGTAGGATAAATAAAGGGGCATATAAGCAGACAATGAAAGCTCTTACAAAATTCTCTAAAACAGGTTATAGGCTATATGGGCAACCTCAAGTCAGAACAGTAGGTGGAATTAAGAGGGGTAAATAGACCAAATTATTAGGGTGAGGCACATGGACAGCTTAATACACAACATACACTTAGTATTACTTTCTTAGTTACATCATTTATGCAGCAGCATACAAGACAACTGCTCTGAATGACGAGTCGCCACTGTGTAGACCACCCTATCTATCGAAAGACTTTTAATCTATATTTTTTGTCGCTGTCTATTTACCACCATAAACCAATGCTGACACTAAGACCACACTCAATTAGCTGTACAAGGCCATAAGCCTAGACCCACTCCAATTCGTATACCGCTCCAACAGATCCACAGATGACGCAGTCTCTATTGCACTCCACACTGCCCTTTCCCACCTGGACAAAAGGAACACCTATGTGAAAATGCTGTTCATTGACTACAGCTCAGTGTTCAACACCATAGTGCCCATGAAGCTCATCACTACGCTAAGGACCCTGGGATTAAACACTTCCCTCAGCAACTGGATCCTGGACTTCCTGACGGGCCGCACCCAGATGGTAATGGTAGGCAACAACACATCTGCCACGCTGATCTTCAACACGGAGGCCCCTCAATAGTGTGTGCTTAGTCCCCTCTTGTAATCCTTGTTCACCCACGCTGATCTTCAACGTGGGGGCCCCTCAAGGGTGCGTGCTTAGTCCCCTCCTGTACTCCTTGTTCACCCACGACTGCATGGCCAAGCACGACTCCAACAACTTCATTAAGTTTGCTGACAACACAACGGTGGTAGGCCTGATCACAGACAATGATGAGACAGCCTCTAGGGAGGAGGTCAGAAACCTGGCAGTCTGGTGGCAGGACAACAACTACTCCCTCACCGTGAGCAAGACAAAGGAGCTGATCGTGGACTACAGGAAAAAGAGAGCCGAACACGCCCCCATTCTCATCGACAAGGCTCTAGTGGAGCAGGTCGAGAGCTTCAAGTTCCTTGGTGTCCACATCACCAACTAATCAAATCAAAGTTTATTTGTCACGTGCACCGAATACAACAGGTGTAGACCTTACAATAAAATGCTTACTTACAGGCTCTAACCAACAGTGCAAAAAAGGTATTAGGTGAACAATAGGTAAGTAAAGAAATAAAAAACAACAGTAAAAAAGACAGTGAAAATAACAGTAGCGAGGCTATATACAGTAGCGAGGCTATAACAGTATCGAGGCTATATACAGGCACCGGTTAGTCGGGCTGATTGAGGTTGTATGTACAGTTGAAGTCAGAAGTTTACATACACCTTAGCCAAATACATTTAAACTCAATTTTCCACAATTCCTAACATTTAATCCCATCCTGAGCGGTATGACGGCTGCGTGGTCCCATGGTGTTTATACTTCTGTACTATTGTTTGTACAGATGAATGTGGTACCTTCAGGTGTTTGGAAATTGCTCCCAAGGATGAACCAGACTTGTGGAATTTATTTTCTGAGGTCTTGGCTGATTTATTTTGATTTCCCCATGATGTCAAGCAAAGAGGCACTGAGTTTGAAGGTAGGCCTTGAAATACACCCACAGGTACACCTCCAATTGACTCAAATTATGTCAATTAGCCTATCAGAAGCTTCTAAAGCCAAGCAATCATTTTCTGGAATTATCCAAGCTGTTTAAGGCACAGTCAACTTAGTGTATGTAAACTTCTGACCCACTGGAATTGTGATACAGTGAATTCTAAGTAAAAAAATCTGTCTGTAAACAATTGTTGGAAAAATGACTTGTGTCATGCACAAAGTAGATGTCCTAACCGACTTGCCAAATCTATAGTTTGTTAACAAGAAATTTGTGGAGTGGTTGAAAAACGAGTTTTAATGACTCCAACCTAAGTGTATGTAAACTTCCGACTTCAACTGTACATGTAGATATAGTTAAAGTGACTATGCATATATGATAAACAGAGAGTAGCAGTAGTGTAAAAGGGGGTGGTGGGTGGCGGAACACAATGCAGATAGCCCGGTAAGCCAATGTGCGGGGGCACTGGTTGGTCGGGGCATTTGAAGTAGTGTGTACATGAATATATAGTTAAAGTGACTATGCATGTATGATAAACAGAGAGTAGCAGCAGCGTAAAAGAGGGGTTGGGGGGGGCACACAATGCAAATAGTCCGGGTAGCCATTTGATTACCTGTTCAGGAGTCTTAAAAAAACTTTTGAGAAGTGTTTTTGTCCTATACTTGGCAGTCCGGTAGTAGACAGAACAGTCTATGACTGGGGTGGCTGGGGTCTTTGACTATTTTTAGGGCCTTCCTCTGACACCGCCTGGTGTAGAGGTCCTGAATGTCAGGAAGCTTAGCCCCAGTGATGTACTGGGCCGTACACACTACACTCTGTAGTGCCTTACGGTCGGATTCCGAGCAATTGCCATACCAGGCAGTGATGCAACCAGTCAGGATGCCCTCGATGTTGAAGCTGTAGAACCTTTTGAGGATCTGAGGACCCATGCCAAATCTTGTTAGTTTCCTGAGGGGGAATAGGCCTCTTCACAACTGTCTTGGTGTGTTTGGACCATTCTAGTTTGTTGGTGATGTGGACACCAAGGAACTTGAAGCTCTCGACCTGCTCCACTACAGCCCCGTCGAAGAGAATGGGGGCGTGCTCGGTCCTCCTTTTCCTGTAGTCCACAATCCTCTCTTTTGTTTTGGTTACATTGAGGGATAGGTTGTTATTCTGGCACCACCTGGCCAGGTCTCTGACCTCCTCCCTATAGGCTGTCTCGTCGTTGTCGGTGATATGGCCTACCACTGTTGTGTCGTCTGCAAACTTAATGATGGTGTTGGAGTCGTGCCTGGCCATGCAGTCGTGGGTGAAGAGGGAGTACAGGAGGGGACTGAGCACGCACTCCTGAGGGGCTCCAGTGTTGAGGATCAGCGTGGCAGATGTGTTGCTACCTACCCTCACCACCTGGTGGCGGCCCGTCAGGAACCCAGGATCCTTATCTTAGTGATGAGCTTTGAGGGTACTATGGTGTTGAACGCTGAGCTGTAGTCAATGAATAGCATTCTCACGTAGGTGTTCCTTCTGTCCAGGTGGGAAAGGGCAGTGTGGAGTGCAATAGAGATTGCATCCTCTGTGAATCTGTTTGGGCGGTATGCAAATTGGAGTGGGTCTAGGGTTTCTGGGATAATGGTGTTGATGTGAGCCATTACCAGCCTTCAAAGCACTTCATGGCTACGGACATGAGTGCTTCGGGTCTGTACTCATTTAGGCAGGTTGCTTTTGTGTTCTTGGGCACAGGGACTATGGTGGTCTGCTTGAAACATGTTGGTATTACAGACTCAATCAGGGACATGTTGAAAATGTCAGGGAAGACACCTGCCAGTTGGTCAGCACATGCCTGAAGCACACGTCCTGGTAATCCGTCTGGCCCTGCGGCCCTGTGAATGTTGACCTGTTTAAAGGTCTTACTCACGTCGGCTACGGAGAGCGTGATCGCACAGTCATCCGGAACAGCTGATGCTCTCATGCATGCCTCAGTGTTGCTTGCCTCAAGGCGAGCATAAAAGTGATTTAGCTCGTCTGGTAGGCTTGTGTCACTGGGCAGCTCGTGGCTGTGCTTCCCTTTGTAGTCTGTAATAGTTTGCAAGCCCTGCCACATAAGACGAGCGTCGGAGCCGGTGTAGTACGATTCAATCTTAGCCCTGTATTGACGCTTTGCCTGTTTGATGGTTCGTCAGAGAGCATAGCAGGATTTCTTATAAGCTTCCGGGTTAGAGTCCTGCACCTTGAAAGCAGCAGCTCTACCCTTTAGCTCAGTGCGAATGTTGCCTGTAATCCATGGCTTCTGGTTGGGGTATGTTCATACAGTCACTGTGGGGACGACGTCCTCGATGCACTTATTGATAAAGCCAGTGAGTGATGTGGCGTACTCCTCAATGCCATCGGAGGAATCCCGGAACATGTTCCAGTCTGTGATAGCAAAACAGTCCTGTAGTTTAGCATCTGCTTCACCTGACCACTTCTTTATGGACCTAGTCACTGGGGCTTACTGCTTTAATTTTTGCTTGGAAGCAGGAATTAGGAAGATAGAATTGTGGTCGGATTTACCAAATGGAGGGCGAACAAACTATCATGGTCCAAACAGTACCCTCGGTATATAGCCTCGTTATTGTTATTTTATTGTGTTACTTTTTTATTTAGTAAATATTTTCTTAACTTTTATTTTCTTAAAACTGCATTGTTGGTTAAGGGCTTGTAAGTAAGCATCTCACGGTAAGGTCTACACCTGTTGTATTTGACGCGTGACAAATAACATTTTATTTCATTTTATTTGGTTGAAAACAACAGATTTGTTTTTGATCGTCCGAGGGAAATGCATGCAGTTTCAGACAAATCACCCTATCCCTCTCAATTATTCACTGCTTGTCTCTCTCCCTGTTCCAGGAAACTTGTATTAAAGCCGTCCTATTCCCCAGTACTGCCGTTCGTCCTAAGTGGATCTTCTAACTCAGGCTCCTGTAGTATTAATGCTTGTCCTGTTTGATACTAATATCTGTAAAACAGATGTGCAATTCAAATGTCCCCACTTTTCTTCAAATCCAGCTCCTCATTTCTCTCAATTACTATCATCACTGGGCTGGATCGGCTAGGTTCAGGTTCCACACGCACACACACACACAAACAATCAGGCGTGCGCACACTCACTTTGGCGGACTTACCATTAGGCAGAAGAGGCATTTGCCTCAGGCCTCGCATCATCAAGGAGCCTCGTGAGCTGGGCATAATAAGAGAAAATACTAGTAATCTTTTTTTTTCTCCGCTTGAGGCCCCTCCATACTCCGCTCGTGGTGTAACCCATGTATCTGATGCTGTCTGGCCCTCAAAGAGTATGACATGCCATACTCTTTTGACAAAACAGCATCAGATACATGGGCTACATACAGTAAGATAGAGGGGCACTGTTTCGCTTGCTCGTATGCATTCTCCGGTGAGATAGTTTTAGCCACATGCGAATTGAAGAAAAGTTGGCGGTGCACAGTACGCTGTTCGGATGCTGGAATTATTTTCGATGAATGTGAGAAGGTAACTTACTTTTTGAAGTGATTTGTTTGAGAAACATTATGACTGGTTGTGTTCATTGCCCATTAAAAGTTAATACATTTGTACAGTTAAATTACATGTCTTTACTATAAAACCCATAAAATATTTTTTTTATGGGTTTATAGTAAAGACGTCATTTAACTGTTCAAATATATTACCTTTTAATGTGCAATGAACACAACCAGTCATTATGTTTCTCAAACAAATCCCTTCAAAAAGTAAGTGGGGGGGGGGGGGGTATTTCCACACACATGAACACACACACGCTTGACACCTGTGATTTGCAGTGGGCCAGGTGCTGTTTGGATTCTAGATACTCCCTCAGGCGTCTGTCCAAAAGCTCCTGCTCAGGTCAGCCTCCTCCTTTTCCTCGGTGTGTTACCATGGTAACCTCAGCATGTTTAGCCCTTGGGCCTGGTTTCATAAAACATATTTGAATGAATTTCCCCCTTAACTTTTCCCTTAAACTTTAACCTTCAGTCAGTCGCACAAAACATTTTAAGGCAAATTTCCCTCTTAAATTAAGGGAAAAAGTTAAGGGTTCCCATGAGGTTCCTTAAGTGCTTCATTATGTATAGATTTCAATGTAAACAGCATTTGTGGTGGTGAATGTTGCTTTCCTCTGCCCTGGTTGCAAAAGGAAAACATCAATCAGCTACTGTAGCTAGATAGACAGTGTTTAGAAACTCTGTGGCTAAACAATGGAATGTGCACAATCCATGGCTACAAAGCTAGCAGGCCAGCTTCATAGTTACCTACTTTGTAAAATAAATGGATTCACATACAAGGCATGAAGCTTAACTTCCAGAAACGTTCTCAGAAACGGCTGCCCTTCTGGGCGCTTTTGATGCATGACAGTGTCTAGGGATAACAGGGAATGGTGAGAGAAACAATAAACTTCCGCAGTACAACAATGGTGTGCAGAACAGCATCTCGGGAACGCACAGCTCGTCGATCTTGAATCAGACGAACACACAGGGTTCCACTCCTATCAGTTAAAAACAAGAAGAAGCGTCTCCAGGGGGCACGCGATCACCAACACTGGACAATTGAGGAGTGGAAAAACATTGCCTGGTCCGCCATGCTGTTGCGCCATGCTGATGGCAGAGTCAGGATTTGGTGTTAGCAGCATGAGTCCAGCATGAGTCCATGGATCCATGGCGGAGGTGTACTGGGGTGGGGAATGTTTTCCAGGCACGTGTTAGGTCTCTTAATACCAATTGAGCAATGATTGAGCCCCACAGCGTATCTGAACATTGTTGCTTACCAGGTGCATCCATTCAGGCTGTTCTGGAGGCAAAGGGGGGTCCGACCCAGTACTAGATACCTAATAAACTGTCCGGTGAGTGTAGATCCTAAGGTTAACTTACAAGACAAAGTATGAACAATGAGTTACCTAGAAGTCTAGGAAATGAGAATTGATCATACAACCTTCCATCATGAACTGGATACATGATAAGACAGAGAACGACAGACCTTCATTCCATTTATACCATATCTGAATTGTTTACATTCCAAATCAATTGTTGACCAATCCACAGACCAAACCAAAGTAAGTAAAACTAAGATATCCAATCAGATCAAACCAGCCACTATCCTCGATGTGTGATGATGACCTGAGGAGGGGGTGGGCTGGGTACAATAGAGATAAGACCGGATTTCTAAAAGGGCAATTGCATACAGTGTCATCAGAGTTCACTCTGAACAACTACAAGTAACTACGTAGATCATACATCCATATACAGTGCATTTGGAAAGTATTCAGACCCCTTGACTTTTTCCACATTCCCAAGAATACAGTGGCCTCCGTCATTTTTAAATGGAAGAAGTTTGAACCACCAAGACTCTTCCTAGAGCTGGTCGCCCGGCCAAACTGAGCAAACGGGGAGAAGGGCATTGGTCAGGGAGATGACCAAGAACCCGATGGTCACTCTGACAGAGCTCCAGAGTGCCTCTGTGGTGATGGGAGAACCTTCCAGAAGGACAACCATCACTGCAGCACTCCACCAATCAGACCTTTATGGTAGAGTGGCCAGACGGAAGCCACTCCTCAGTAAAAGGCACATGACAGCCGTTTGGAGTTTGCCAAAGGGCACCTAAAGGACTCTCAGACCATGAGAAACAAGATTCTCTGGTCTGATGAAACTAAGATTGAACTCTATGGCCTGAATGCCAAGCGTCACGTCTGGAGGAAACCTGCCACCATCCCTATGGTGAAGCATGGTGGTGGCGGCATCATGCTGTGAGGATGTTTTTCAGTGGCAGAGACTGGGATACTAGTCAGGATCGAGGGGAAAATGAATGGAGCAAAGTACAGAGAGCTCCTTGATGAAAACCTGCTCCAGAGCACTCAGGACCTCAGACTGGGGCGAAGGTTCACCTTCCAACATTACAACCCCCCTAAGCACACAGCCAAGACAACGCAAGAGTGGCTTTGCTACAAGTCTCTGAATGTCCTTGAGTGGCCCAGCCAGAGCCCGGACTTGAACCCGATCCAACATCTCTGGAGAGAACTGAAAATAGCTGTGCTGCAAAGCTCCAAATCCGACCTGACTTAGCTTGAGATGATCAACAGAGAAGAATGGGAGAAACTCCCCAAATACAGGTGTGCCAAGCTTGTAGCGTCATATCCAAGAAGACTTGAGACTGTAATCGCTGCCAAATGTGCTTCAACAAAGTACCGAGTAAGGGATATGAATACTTATGTAAATGTGATATTTCTGTTTTTATTTTTAATACATTAGCAAAAATGTCTAAAAACCTGTTTTTACTTTATCATTAATGGGTATTGTGTGTAGATTGATGAGGGAAAAAAAGATTTCAGACATTTTAGAATAAGTCTGTAACGTAACAAAATGTGGGGAAAAGTCAAGCCGTCTGAATACTTTCCGACAGGAATTTGGTATTTTATTAGGATCCCCATTAGCTGTTGCAAAAGCAGCAGCTACTCTTACTAGGGTCCACACAAAACATGAAACATAATACAGAATGACATAATACAGAACATCAATAGACAAGAACAGCTCAAGGACAGAACTGTCAGAACTGTCTGGTGGGATACGTGTGTGTGTCAGAGCTGTGTGTAAATTGACTATGCAAACAATTTGGGATTTTCAACACAATGTTTCTTATAAAAAGAAGAATTGATGCAGTCAGTCTCTCCTCAACTCTTAGACAAGAGAGACTGGCATGCATAGTATTTATATCAGCCCTCTGATTACAATTAAGAGCAAAACGTGCTGCTCCGTTCTGGGTCAGCTGCAGCTTAACTAGGTCTTTCCTTGCAGCACTGGACCACACGACTGGACAATAATCAAGATTAGACAAATCTATAGCCTGCAAAACTTGCTTTTTGAAGTGTGGTGTCAAAAAAGCAGAGCATCTCTTTATTAAGGCTAGACCTCTCCCCATCTTTACAACCATTGAATGTATATGTTTTGACCATGATAGTTTACAATCTAAGGTAATGCCAAGTAATTTAGTCTCCTCAACTTGTTCAACAGCCACACCATTCATTACCTGATTCAGCTGAGATTTAGCACTTAAGGAATGATTTGTACCAAATACAATGCTCTTAGTTTTAGAGATGTTCAGGACCAATTTATTACTGGCCACCCATTCCAAAACAGACTGCAACTCTTTGTTAAGGGATTCAGTGACTTCATTAGCTGTGGTTGCTGATGGGTATATGGTTGAATTTTCAGCATACATGGACACACATGCTTTGTTTAATGCCAGTGGCAGGTCATTGGTAAAAATAGAAAGAGTAGAGGGCTTAGAGAGCTGCCCTGAGGTACACCACACTTTACATGTTTAACATTAGAGAAGCTTCCATTAAAGAAAACCCTTTGAGTTATATTAGATAGATAACTCTGAATCCACATTATGGCAGAGGTTGAAAAGCCATAGCACATACGTTTTTTTCAACAACAGGTTATGGTCAATAATATTGAAGACTGATCTGAAATCTAACAGTACAGCTCCCACAATCTTCTTATTATCGATTTCTTTCAACCAATCATCAGTAATTTGTGTCAGTGCAGTACATGTTGATTGCCCTTCTCTCTAAGCATGCTGAAAGTCTATTGTTAATTTGTTTACAGAGAAATAGCATTGTATTTGGTCAAACACCATTCTTTCCAGCAGTTTGCTAAACGCTGGCAGCAAGCTTATAGGTCTGCTGTTAGACCCAGTAAAGGCCACTTTACCACTCTTGGGTAGAGGAATTACTTTGGGTTCCCTCCAGGCCTGAGGACAAAGACTTTCCTCTAGGCTCAGATTAAAAATATGACAGATATGAGTGGCTATAGAGTCAGCTACCATCCTCAGTAGGTTTCCATCTAAGTTGTCAATGCCAGGAGGTTTGTCATTATTGATCGATAACTACAATTTTTCCACCTCTCCCACACTAACAATACAAAATTCAAACTTGCAATGCTTTTCTTTCATTATTTGTTTTTTTATTCATGAATACAATTGCTCACTGTTCGTTGTTGGCATTTCCTGCCCATGTTTGTCCACTTTGCCAATGAAATAATCATTAAAATAATTGGCAACATCAAATGGTTTTGTGATGAATAAGCCATCTGATTCGATGAAAGATGGAGTTGAATTTGTCTTTCTGCCAATCATTTCATTTATTGTACTCCAAAGTTTTTTCCATCATTCTTTATATCATTGATCTTGGCTTCATAATAAAGTTTCTTCTTCTTTTTGTTGAGTTTAGTCTCATCATTTCTCAATTTGCAGTAAGTAAGCCAGTCAGATGTACAGCCAGACTTATTAGCCACTCCTTTTTCCCCATCTCTTTCAACCATACAGTTTTTCAATTCCTCATTAATCAATGGAGCCTTAACAGTTCTAACAGTCAGTTTCTTAACAGGTGCATGTTTATCAATAATTGATAGAAGCAATTTCATAAATTCATTAAGTGCAGCATCTGGATGCTCCTCATTAATCATATCAGACCAACAAATATTTTTAACATCATCCACCTGAGTCACAGCAAAATCTTTTGTATGATCTCTTTTACACTATTTTAAGCCCAGCTGTTGGAACTTTGGTTTATCTGGATACAGCCACTATATTGTGATCACTGCATTAAATGGGTACGGATATAGCTTTAGAACAAAGTTGTACAGCATTAGTAAAAATGTGATCGATACATGTGGATGATCTTGTTCCTGTAGTGTTTGTAAACACCCTGGTAGGTTGATTAATAACCTGAACCAGATTACAGGCACTGGTTACAGTAAGAAGCTTCCTCTTGAGCGGACAGCTTGATGATAATCAGTCAATGTTCAGGTCCCCAAGAAAGTAGACCTCTCTGTTTACATCACATACACTATCAAGCATTTCACACATATTACTTAGATACTGACTGTTAGCACTTGGTGGCCTATAGAAACACCCCAAAAGAAAAGGCTTTAGATGTGCCAAGTGAACCTGCAACCACAACATTTCGATAACACTTGACATAAGATCTTCTCTAAGCATAACAGGATATGACTCTGAATATATACATAATGCACTGTAGATGGCATCAAAGTTCTATTCAAAGGACACGTTTTAGATAACAGTCCCCGCAGTTCCATAAGGTGTATTTTTTATCTGTTTTTTAAATCTAATTTTACTGCTGGCATGAGTTACTTGACGTGGAATAGAGTTCCATGTAGTCATGCCTCTATGTAGTACTGTGCGCCTCCCATAGTCTGTTTTGGACTTGGGGACATTGAAGAGACCTCTGGTGGCATGTCTTGTGGGGTATGCATGCGTGTCTGAGCTGTGTGCTAGTCGTTTAAACAGACAGCTCGGTGCATTCAACATGTCAATACCTCTCACAAATACAAGTAGTGATGAAGTTAATCTCTCCTCCACTTTGAGCCAGGAGAGATTGACATGAATGTTATTAATGTTTGCTCTCTCTGTAAATCCAAGGGCCAACCATGCTGCCCTGTTCTGAGCCAATTGCAATTTTCCGAAGGCCCTCTTTGTGGCACCTGACCACACGACTGAACAGTAGTCCAGGTGCGACAAAACTAGAGTCTGTATTACCTGCCTTGTTGATAGTGCTGTTAAGAAGGTAGAGCAGTGAGGACCCATGCCAAATCTTTTCAGTTTCCTGAGGGGGAATAGGCATTGTCTTGCCCACTTCACGACTGTCTTGGTGTGTTTGGACCATGATAGTTTGATGGTGATGTGTACACCAAGGAACTTGAAGCTCTCAACCTGATCCACTACAGCCCCATCGATGAGAATGGGAACCTACTTCACTACAGCCCCATCGATGAGAATGGGGGCATGCTCAGCCCTCCTTTTCCTGTAGTCCACGATCATCTCCTTTGTCTTGATCACGTTGAGGTAGATGTTGTCTCTGATGACCTCCCTATAGGCTGCCTCATCGTTTTCGGTGATCAGGCCTACCACTGTTGTGTCGTCTGCAAACTTAATGATGGTGTTGGAGTCGTGCTTGGCCATGCAGTCATGGGTGAACAGGGAGTACAGGAGGGGACTGAGCATGCACCCCTGAGGGTCCAGTTGCAGAGGGAGGTGATTAGTCCCAGGGTCCTTAGCTTAGTGATGAGCTTTGATGGCACTATGGTGTTGAACGCTGTAGTCAATGAATAGCATTCTTGCGTAGGTGTTCCATTTGTCCAGGTGGGAAGGGGCAGTGTGGAGTAAAATAGAGATTGCGTCATCTGTGGATCTGTTGGGGCAGTATGCAAATTGGAGTGGGTCTATGGTTTCTGTGAAAAATTTTGTTGTGAGCCATGACCAGCCTTTCAAAGCACTTCATGGCTGTAGACGTGAGTGCTACGGGTTGGTAGTCATTTAGGCAGGTTACCTTGGTGTTCTTGGGCACAGGGACTATGGTGGTCTGCTTGAAACATGTTGGTATTACAGACTCGGTCAGGGAGAGGTTGGAAATGTCAGTGAAGACGCTTGCCAGTTGGTCAGCGCATGCTCGGAGTACACATCCTGATAATCCGTCTGATCCTGCTGCCTTGTGATTTTTGACCTGTTTAAAGGTCTTACTCACATCGGCTATGGAGAGTGTGACCACACAGTTGTCCAGAACAGCTGGTGCTCTCATACATGCTTCAGTGTTTCTTGCCTTGATGCGCGCATAGAAGTAATTTAGCTTGTCTGGTAGGCTCGTGTCACTGGGAAGCTCGCGGCTGTGCTTCCCTTTGTAGTCTGTAATAGTTTGCAAGCCCTGCCAGCTTTATGTTGTCCATGTTGTCGCTCAGCCACAACTCAGTGACGCATAAGATATTGCAGTTTTTAATGTCTCGTTGGTAGGATAGTCTTGATTGGCAGTCCGACCTACCTCCCCTATATGTCCCTCACTTCTTTTTGCGAATGACGGTGATTTGGGCATTGTCCGGTGTCTGAAGTACATCCTTTGCGTCCAATTATTAAAAAAAAAAAATCTTTGTCCACTAAGAGGTGAGTAAAGCTGTTCTGATAACCAGAAGCTCTTTTCGGTCATAAGAGACGGTGGCAGAATCATTATGTAAAAAACAAGTTACAAATAATGCGAAAAAACACACACAATAGCACAATTGGTTAGGAGCCTGTAAAACGTCGGCCATCTCCTCAGGCGCCATTATTTGTTATCCAAATACTGACTGTTAGCACTTGGTGGTCTATAGCAGCTTCCCACAAGAATGGGCTTTAGGTGAGGCAGATGAACCTGTAGCCATATTACTTCAACAGTATTTAACATTTAACGGATGTTCCAATCCGTGGTGTCTAGGCAGTCTTTTAACTCCAATGGCCTTGTCGGTTAATTTCCACATCATATGTTTGACAGGCTTGGCGCTTTTGCGCTGTGTGTGCACAAGCGCTCAGCGCGATGTAGACTCTGGACAGAATGACTGAGACAAATTCATGGGGTGAATAAAAAGTTTTGCAGTGGAGAGCAAGATTTAGAAAGAATAGTTGCATCATTGCACAAGCCTTGGTTAACGTAGAAACACACACTACCTCCTTTGGATTTATTGCACTGCTCCGGGACCCCATCACCCCGGTACAGCTGGAAGCCGGCTAGATCCACAGCGTTGTTGGGAATAGAGGCATTTAACCACGACTCTGTAAAACAGAAAGCAGAGGTGAGAGCGAAGTTCTTTTTTGTCCTTATCAGAAGACAAAGAACAGTGAGACACAGGCTTAATTCTGGACACATGGAAAGTAGGGTGGATACGGAGGGTACAGGGTAACACAAGACGGACAGCAGTGGAACTAACGACTCTAGAGATGGAAAAAAGACCAATGAAATGGGGAGACAGTTTGCGGGACTGGAAAAGCCATACCCTCTGCCCAATGCAGTAGCGGGGAGCTGGAGTCCGGTAACGGTCCGCTTGTCAACGATACCTGGAATTGGTCTTGAGAAGTACCGCCCTAGTTCTTCTCCAGGTACGTTGACAGTGGAGGACAAATATCTGGGCAGAGGGTACGCTGACCTCTTGCTCTTGTTCCGGGAAGAGTGGAGGTTGATACCCCAAAGAACACTCAAATGGAGAGAGTCCCGTGGCCGAACAAGGAAGGGTGTTCCAGGCATACTCCACCCAGACCAGTTGTCGGCTCCAGGTAGTGGGATTGGTTGAGACCAGGCATCTCAGGGTGGTTTCCAGGTCTTGGTTGGCTCGCTCTGACTGACCATTGGTTTGGGGATGGAATCCAGATGACAGGCTGGCCGACAACCCAATAAGGGTGCAGAATGCCTTCCAGAACTGAGACGAGAACTGAGGAACCCGATCGCAGACCACGTCTACCGGGAGTCCATGGATCCGGAAGACATGCTGCACCATAAGCTGGCCGTCTCCTTGGCAGAAGGTAGTTTGGGGAGAGGGATGAAATGGGCTGCCTTGGAGTACCGATCGACTACCGTCAGAATGACAGTGTTGCCATCAGACGGAGGGAGCCCAGTGACAAAGTCCAGAGATATATGAGACCAGGGACAATGAGGAACCGGTAGTGGCTGCAGGAGGCCAGAAGGAGCTTGCCGTGGAGTCTTGTTCTGAGCACACACTGTGCATGCGGCAATGAAGGCAGAGACATCAGGAACCATTGTGGGCCACCAGAAATGTTGTGGGAGGAAGGCTAGTGTATGACGGGACCCTGGATGACAGGTCAGCCTGGAGGAATGAGCCCATTCCAGGACCCGGGACCGGACTGGGTTAGGGACAAACATCCAGTTAGCCGGGCCCCCTTCAGGTCCAGGCTTGGAGCGTTGCGCCTCACGAACCAGGTTCTCAATACCCCAATCCACAGTGGCAGCAAGGCATGAGGTAGGGAGAATGGTTTTGGAGGTCGAGGGTGTGGCAGAGGAACTGTATAGGCTGGAGAGTGCGTCAGGCTTCACATTTTTTGACCTTGGGCAGTAGGAGATGGTAAAGTTAAATCTGGTAAACAAGAGGGCCCAACAGGCCTGCCTGGAGTTGAGGCGCTTGGCTGTACGGAGATATTCCAAGTTTTTATGGTCGGTCCAGACCCAGAATGACTGTTCTTCTCCTTCCAGCCAGTGCCTCCACTCTTCCAACGCCATCTTAACCGCCAGGAGTTCTCAGTTGTTTACATCGTAGTTCCTCTCTGCAGGATTGAGACAATGGGACAGGAAGGCACAGGGATTAATATTTTGTTCCTGGGCAGATTGCTGGGACAGGATGGCCCCCACTCCATCATCCGAAGCATCAACTTCCACCACATATTGACGCGAGGGGTCCAGATGGATGAGGATGGGTGCTGTTGTGAACCGATGCTTCAGGTCCACAAAGGCTTTCTTGACAACTGGAGACCATTTGAACGGTACCTTGGGAGAGGTGAGTGCCGACAGGGGGGCCGCCAGGGTGCTATAATCACGAATGAAACCGCGGTAGAAGTTAGCAAAACCAAGAAACCGTTGCAACTGCACCCTGGATGTTGGTTGAGGCCAATCCACCACTGCTTTCACCTTTCCAGCATCCATCTGAACATTGCCCTCAGCAATGACATATCCCAGAAAGATGATAATAGAGCGGTGGAACTCACACTTCTCGGCTTTCACGAACAATTGATTTTCCAGGAGGCGCTGAAGGACCTGTTTGACATGAAATACATTTTCTTGGGCAGATCAGGAAAAAACCCGGTCTGCCCATGAAAGGTAAACGAACACAAAACGGTTTAGCATATTCTGGAGCACATCGTTTACCAAAGCCTGGAAAACAGCGGGGGCATTGGTGAGTCGAAATGGCATGACCTGGTACTCATAATGTCCACCGGCTGTGTTGAAGGCTGTCTTCCACTCATCCCCCTCGCATATCCGAACCAGGTGGTAGGCATTCCGAAGGTCCAACTTGTAAAACATGGTGGTCCCCTGGAGAGGTTCAAACGCCGAGGAGAGGAGAGGTAGGGGGTAACAATTTTAACAGTAATGTCGTTAAGTCCCCGGTAGTCAATGCATGGACGCAAGGTCTTGTCCTTGCGTCCATGCAAGGACAAGACCTTGCATCTCCTGCGCCGGCAGGAGATGCAGAAGGACAGACGACCCCAGTGGCCAGAGACTCCTCTATGTACTCCTCCATGGCTTTGGTCTCTGGTCCGGACAGAGAATACAACCGACCTCGAGGTCATTTAGTGCCTGGGAGAAGATCAATGGCACAATCATGAGGACGGTGCGGGGGAAGGGAAGTAGCACGTGCCTTACTGAACACTTCCAGGTCATGGTATTCAGTGGGAATAGCAGAGACATCCACAGTTTTGCTAACATCCTGAGGAAGACGACTTGGGGAAGGCTATGCTGCTCGAAGGCAGTGGGAATGGCAAAATGGGCTCCAACCCAGGATGGAGCTTGTGGTCCAGTCAATCACAGGATTGTGTTTTTGTAGCCAGGAAAATCCCAAAACAACCGGAAAATGGGGAGATGCAATGAGGAGGAACTGTATGGTCTCATTGTGGTTACCAGAAACCCGTAATTGAACGGGCACAGTACTATGGGTGACTTCCCCTATAGAGTGGCCGTTATGTGCCCTAGCATCCATGGGAACAGAGAGAGGCTGAGTGGGAATACCAAGCTCCGAAGCAATAGTGGCGTCCACAAACTTTCATCAGCCCCAGAGTCAATTAGCACTCGGAGAGACTTGGTCTCCCCACAGTACAAGCACAAAAAAGGGTGTGCGGGTGATGGGAATTAGGGAACTCCCAGTCTGACTCACCATAGTACTGGTACCCACTAGAGACAAGGGTTTCCTAATAGGGCAAGTAGCTATAAAATGTCCTGCCCCTCCACAGTACAGACAACAGTTACTTTTCATTCTCCGTGAGCGTTCCCCAAGTATCCAATTCACTCGTCGTAGATTCACGAGAGGGCTCGGGTGGCTTCGAATCCTCTCGGAAAAGCTGACTTCGGAAACGAGCCATAGCGGGCACTCTCGTCAGCCAACGTGCGAAAATCAACCGCGTAGTCTGCCACACTACTGGAGTTTTGACGTAAGTCAAGCAGTTTACTGGCCGCCTTTCTTCCGGATACCGGAGACTCAAGTACCTTTCTCATCACTGCCATAAATTCCTCCAGATGACCACAAATGTCAGATTGTTGGTCTCAAACTGCCGTAGCCCAGGAGAGCGCCCTTGCCGACATTAGCGTAATAATATATGCTATCTTCGATCGATCTGAAGGAAACGAAGATGGCTGTAGCTCTCTGGGAGCCGGGATAGGCTGTACAAACTCAACACAGATAGGGGAAAAAATGACTGGGTGATTGGGGTTTTTCAGAGGTGGTAGGCAGCCTCTGAGCTAACTCCATGATTTGGTCCATAATAGCCTTTAACCCATGGTTGTGGCGTTCCGTCAAGGAAGTGAACCCTTCCAAAAGGCCCTGTCGCAACTCCCGATGTCTCCCAATGGTGGCTCCCTGCAGGGAGACAGCTTGGCGGAGCTGGTCCAAGTCTGCTGGGTCTGTCATGGCCAGTTCGTAGTATCATGACACAAGGCGAGACCCAGATGCAGACACAGGAGGCAGATGGTTGGAGTCTTACAATGTATATTAATCCAAAAAGGGGTAGGCAAGAGAATGGTCATGTACAGGCAAAAGGTCAAAACCAGTTCAGAGTCCAATAGGTACCGAAGGGCAGGCAGATTCAAGGTCAGGGCAGGAAGGATGATCAGGCAGAGTCAGGCAGTGGTCAAAACCGGGAGGACTTGCAAAAGAGAATAGAAAAGGAGTACGGGGAAAAACACGGTGGTTGACTTGACTAAACATACAAGATGAACTGGCACAGAGAGACAGGAAACACAGGGATAAATACACTGGAGAAAATAAGCGATACCTGGAGGGGGTGGAGACAATCACAGGGACAGGTGAAACGGATCATGGCGTGACACTGGGTACATTGACTTCAATACAAAACCTAGGGAGCTCATGGTTCTCACCCCACCTTCCATAGACTTACACAGTAAGTATGCCAACTTTCGGAGGACGTCCAACCAACCTATCAGAGCTCTTGCAGCATGAACTGACATTTTGTCCACCCAATCAAAGGATCAGATAATTAATCTAGTACTGAAAGCATAAGCTACAGCTAGCTAGCACTGCAGTGCATAAAATGGGGTGAGTAGTTGACTCAAAGAGAGAGAAAGACAATAGTGCAATAGTGAAAAGCTGTCAAGGCAAAGGGTGGCTACTTTGAAGAATCTCAAATATAAAATATATTTTGCTTACTACATGATTCCATATGTGTTTTATCATAGTTTTGATGTCTTCACTATTATTCTACAATGTAGAAAATAGTAAAAATAAATAAAAACCCTTGAATGAGTAGGTGTGTCCAAACGTTTGACTGGTACTGTAGATCTGAGAAGGAATTACAACGAGTAAAGTGATCATGCTGTTTGTACGTGGCTGCTAATAAAGTGAACTGTGTTTGTGTGTGATCAGGGGTGTATTCATTCTGCCAATTTCTTAAACGGAAGCAAACGGAACAAAACGGGGATAAAGATACCTGAATTTGTCCAATAGAAACTCTTGTTTGCAATTGTTGAAATAATGATTACACCGGGGGTTCCCAAACTCGGTCCTCGGGACCCCAAGGTGTGCAAATTTGGGGTTTTGCCCTAGCACTACAAAGCTGATTCAAATAATCAACTAATCATCAAAAACCAAAACATGCACCCCTTGGGGTCCTGAGGACCGAGTTTGGGAAACGCTGGATTACACCCTAGATCAGCTAGATGCAGGCAAGAGTGTGGAAGGCGGTATTGACTGTGTCACTGTCTGTCACCTTGATTACCATTTTTTTATCTCAAACTTGCTCCTACTTTGTAAACTTTCATTCATTGGCTAGGTTGTAGCAACTTCATGATGGGTATAGGGAAAATTAGAGTATCATGTAGTAGCCTAAACCTATCGATGGTACATTGAGCTGGGTGAGTGGAATATGAATGACAGTCATCCAATATGCTGTAATAGAAATAAGGCCATGCTCATACAATTTTTTTATCGTCATCTTAAATGGCACCGACTGCCACTGGTCTCGGGCCATTTGTCATGTGGTTGGATTTGACAGAGAGCACATAAATTAGAGCCGAGCCTACACCTACTCTGTAAGTTAACTTTACGTGCTAAAAAGTAATAGAAACAAATTGAGAAAAATCTTCTAAATCAATTTGTTTCTCCTGTCTTGAATGTGGGTCTATAAATGCGATCTTTTTTACTTTCAGTCAGTGAATCAGGCCGTATCCATGGTAACCAGAGTCTCTTTCTGCTGTACATGCCTCCAAAACTACCTCCAAAACTACCGTAAAACTGATGGGCTCTATGCAACACCCTTAAACTATTCCCTTAGGTAAGGGAACATTATTCCTTAAGGTTAACCCTTAAAAAACCCTTAAGATGTGTTATGCAACCGGGCCTTCAACTCCCACACCAGTCTGTGATCCACAATGTCAAAACCAAGTGGGAATTCACTAAGAGGCATTTCTAGGAAATAGAGGATCAATCGAAAAATGGACAAAAATGGCGTGTGTTCATTAAAGGAGTTGAATTATATTTCTATGGGTCTGTCACCTTTGGATTGAATTAGGAAAGATGAGAGAACATTCTCTAAGAGCCATCCCATTATGAAGGCAGTGCTGCCAAATCAAAACATTTGGTAATGGAGTGTATGCTCCAGTGTTCATCCTTATTAACTCATACACACTATTTTAATGGTTACATTTCTCAATCATACAAAATGTGTTGCAAATGGAACCAATTATCTACAGTGGGGGAAAAAAGTATTTCATCCCCTGCTGATTTTGTAGGTTTGCCCACTGACAAAGAAAGGATCAGTCTATAATTTTAATGGTAGGTTTATTTGAACAGTGGGAGACAGAAAAACAACAAAAATATCCAGAAAAACGCATGTCAGAAATGTTATAAATTGATTTGCATTTTAATGAGGGAAATAAGTATTTTACACCCTCTCAATCAGAAAGATTTCTGGCTCCCAGGTGTCTTTTATACAGGTAACGAGCTGAGATTAGGAGCACACTCTTAAAGGGAGTGCTCCTAACCGCAGCTTGTTACCTGTAAAAAAGACACTTGTCCACAGAAGCAATCAATCAATCAGATTACAAACTCTCCACCATAGCCAAGACCAAAGAGCTCTCCAAGGATGTCAGGGACAAGATTGTAGACCTACACAAGGCTGGAATGGGCTACAAGACCATCGCCAAGCAGCTTGGTGAGAAGGTGACAACATTTGGTGCGATTATTCGCAAATGGAAGAAACACAAAAGAACTGTCAATATCCCTTGGCCTGGGGCTCCATGCAAGATCTCACCTCGTGGAGTTGCAATGATCATGAGAACGGTGAGGAATTGGCCCAGAACTATACGGGAGGATCTTGTCAATGATCTCAAGGCAGCTGGGACCATAGTCACCAAGAAAACAATTGGTAACACACTACGCTGTGAAGGACTGAAATCTTACAGCACCCGCAAGGTCCCCCTGCTCAAGAATACATATACATGCCCGTCTGAAGTTTTCCAATGAACATCTGAATGACTCAGAGGACAACTGGTGAAAGTGTTGTGGTCAGATGAGACCAAAATGGAGCTCTTTGACATCAACTCAACTCGCCGTGTTTGGAGGAGGAGGAATGCTGCCTATGACCCCAAGAACACCATCTCCACCGTCAAACATGGAGGTGGAAACATTATTCTTTGGGGGTGTTTTTCTGCTAAGGGGACAGGACAACTTCACCACATCAAAGGGATGATGGACGGGGCCATGTACCGTCAAATCTTGGGTGAGAACCTCCTTCCCTCAGCCAGGGCATTGAAAATGGGTCGTGGATGAGTCTTCCAGCATGACAATGACCCAAAACACACGGCCAAGGCAACAAAGGAGTGGCTCAAGAAGAAGCACATTAAGGTCCTGGAGTGGCCTAGCCAGTCTCCAGACCTTAATCCCATAGAAAATCTGTGGAGGGAGCTGAAGGTTCGAGTTGCCAAACGTCAGCCTCAAAACCTTAATGACTTGGAGAAGATCTGCAAAGAGGAGTGGGACAAAATCCCTCCTGAGATGTGCAAACCTGGTGGCCAACTACAAGAAACGTTTGACCTCTGTGATTGCCAACAGCGGTTTTGCCACCAAGTACTAAGTCATGTTTTGTAGAGGGGTCAAGTACTTATTTCCCTCATTAAAATGCAAATCATTTTATAACATTTTTGACATGCGTTTTTCTGGATTTTTTGTTGTTGTTATTCTGTCTCTCACTGTTGAAATAAACCTACTATTAAAATTATAGACGGATCCTTTCTTTGTCAGTGGGCAAACGTACAAAATCAGCAGGGGATCAAATACTTTTTTCCCCCGCTGTAAATCCAAACAAATTATCTAAATCCAAACCATGTTCATATTATTCACTGAGTGTACAAAACATCCTCTTTCCATGATAAAGACTGACCAGGTGAATCCAGATGAAAGTTATGATCCCTTATTGATGTCACTTGTTAAATCCACTTCAATCAGTGTAGATGAAGGGGAGGATGGACACAGGTTAAAGAAGGATTTTTAAGCCTTAAGACAATTGAGACATGGATCAAATAAATACAAATGTTATCGGTCACATACACATATTTAGCAGATGTTATTGCAGGTGTAGCGAAATGCTTGAGGGTGAATGGGCAAGACAAAATATTTAAGTGCCTTTAACCGTTGTATGGTGTAGCACCGGTTTGAGTGTGTCAAGAACTGCAATGCTGCTGGGTTTTTCATGCTCAACAGTTTCCTGTGCGTATCAAGAATGGTCACCACCCAAAGGACAGCCAGCCAACTCGCCACAACTGTGGAAAGCATTGGAGTAAACTTGGGCCAGCATCCCTATGGAATGCTTTCGGCACCTTGTAGAGTCCATGCCCCAACAAATTGAGTATGTTCTGAGTGCAAAAGGTGATGCAACTCATATTAGGAAGGTGTTCCTAATGTTTTGTACTCTCAGTGCATATTCCAACAAAGAGAGACTGTTCACACTGCCCACCCTATTAGTGTGACTTTCGCATGGTGGCAGTTTTGAAGCTCAGAGCAACAATCCATCATAACCTTTTTGTCAAAGTTGTGTGTCGCATAAAACTGTCCTAATTTATTTTTTACCCTGAACCCTTGGCCGTCTACCAACTATCACAGCAGTTGGGAGGGTGAGTGAGTATGTTTTTGAGTGCATATGTGTGTGTGTGTGTGTGTGTGTGTGTGTGTGTGTGTGTGTGTGTGTGTGTGTGTGTGTGTGTGTGTGTGTGTGTGTGTGTGTGTGTGTGTGTGTGTGTCTTTATGTGTGTTTGCGCGCATCCATGCATGTGTGTCTGTGTGTGTTAAGACCCCTGTGGGGATCGTCATCCCCTGCTGTCCGTTTCTCTCTGGCAGATCGCAGCAAGGAGCCTGGGGCTTCAGCTCTGAGCGTTCATTTCACTGGACTGCCTGGACCACTCAGAGCCAAACACCACCCCCCTAACCAAACACACACACACAGAGACACAAAGAAAACAATACATTATCTATTTAAGCTGTGTCTCTGTTTAAATTGAAGCCTTGTGCACAAAGCGAGGCACTTTCCCTTAACTTTAAACATCACAGTGTTAAATATTCTCTGCTAATCGTTTCAATCAAATCAAACACACATTCAAAAAAATGTTTTATAAATGAGTTGTTTATATGTTTTCTAAGTGAGTTGTTTATGTTTTCTAAGTGAGTTGTTTATATGTTTTCTAAGTGAGTTGTTTATATGTTTTCTAAGTGAGTTGTTTATGTTTTATAAGTGAGTTGTTTATATGTTTTATAAGTGAGTTGTTTATATGTTTTATAAGTGAGTTGTTTATATGTTTTCTAAGTGAGTTGTTTATGTTTTCTAAGTGAGTTGTTTATATGTTTTATAAGTGAGTTGTTTATATGTTTTATAAGTGAGTTGTTTATATGTTTTCTAAGTGAGTTGTTTATATGTTTTCTAAGTGAGTTGTTTATGTTTTCTAAGTGAGTTGTTTATATGTTTTCTAAGTGAGTTGTTTATATGTTTTATAAGTGAGTTGTTTATATGTTTTCTAAGTGAGTTGTTTATATGTTTTATAAGTGAGTTGTTTATATGTTTTCTAAGTAACAAAGTACATTTTATAAGTGGACGTTGTGTGAGAGAGCTTTTCATCAAGGCTAGTCTTTCCAGCCAGACTTGAAGCTGAGTTAGCTAGTGCAACACTTCTAGTAGAATATGGCTCATGATCAAGCTGGATCAAGGTTACTACAGCTTAGTCCTTGGAAAAGGTAATAGAAAGACAGTTTGTTTTTCTCAAGAGTTGGGAGAATTCGCTTTATATTAATAAACCAAAACTAAAGAGATTCGCAATCAATTTATTTTATGTAAGGTCACTGTGTGCTTGTGTCTAAAAACCTCTCAAAAATAATTTATTGTTATTCCATTTCCATACATTCACATCTTAATCTTAAGAGCTCAAGTCTGCTCAAACTGATTGTCATGCTTTCTAAAATATTTTTTTAGTGGGAATCATATCACATTGTATTTGTCAGATGCTTCGTAAACAACAGGTGTAGACTAACAGTGAAATGCTTACTTACCGGCCCTTCCCAACAATGCAGACAGAAAAATAGAAAAATAATAGAAAGATAATAGCAAAATAAATAAATACACATTCAGTAACAATAACTTGGCTATAGACACAGTGTACCAGTACAGAGTCAATGTGCAGGGGTACGAGGTAATTGAGGAAGATATGTACAGTGGGGAAAAAAAGTATTTAGTCAGCCACCAATTGTGCAAGTTCTCCCACTTAAAAATATGAGAGAGGCCTGTAATTTTCATCATAGGTACACGTCAACTATGACAGACAAAATGAGAAAAAAAAATCCAGAAAATCACATTGTAGGATTTTTAATGAAATTATTTGCAAATTATGGTGGAAAATAAGTATTTGGTCACCTACAAACAAGCAAGATTTCTGGCTCTCACAGACCTGTAACTTCTTCTTTAAGAGGCTCCTCTGTCCTCCACTCGTTACCTGTATTAATGGCACCTGTTTGAACTTGTTATCAGTATAAAAGACACCTGTCCACAACCTCAAACAGTCACACTCCAAACTCCACTATGGCCAAGACCAAAGAGCTGTCAAAGGACACCAGAAACAAAATTGTAGACCTGCACCAGGCTGGGAAGACTGAATCTGCAATAGGTAAGCAGCTTGGTTTGAAGAAATCAACTGTGGGAGCAATTATTAGGAAATGGAAGACATACAAGACCACTGATAATCTCCCTCGATCTGGGGCTCCACGCAAGATCTCACCCCGTGGGGTCAAAATGATCACAAGAACGGTGAGCAAAAATCCCAGAATCACACGGGGGGACCTAGTGAATGACCTGCAGAGAGCTGGGACCAAAGTAACAAAGCCCACCATCAGTAACACATTACGCCACCAGGGACTCAAATCCTGCAGTGCCAGATGTGTCCCCCTGCTTAAGCCAGTACATGTCCAGGTCCGTCTGAAGTTTGCAAGAGAGCATTTGGATGATCCAGAAGAGGATTGGGAGAATGTCATATGGTCAGATGAAACCAAAATATAACTTTTTGGTAAAAACTCAACACATCGTGTTTGGAGGACAAAGAATGCTGAGTTGCATCCAAAGAACACCATACCTACTGTGAAGCATGGGGGTGGAAACATCATGCTTTGGGGTTGTTTTTCTGCAAAGGGACCAGGATGACTGATCCGTGTAAAGGAAAGAATGAATGGGGCCATGTATTGTGAGATTTTGAGTGAAAACCTCCTTCCATCAGCAAGGGCATTGAAGATGAAACGTGGCTGGGTCTTTCAGCATGACAATGATCCCAAACACACCGCCCGGGCAACGAAGGACTGGCTTCGTAAGAAGCATTTCAAGGTCCTGGAGTGGCCTAGCCAGTCTCCAGATCTCAACCCCATAGAAAATCTTTGGAGGGAGTTGAAAGTCCGTGTTGCCCAGCGACAGCCCCAAAACATCACTGCTCTAGAGGAGATCTGCATGGAGGAATGGGCCAAAATACCAGCAACAGTGTGTGAAAACCTTGTGAAGACTTACAGAAAACTTTTGGCTTGTGTCATTGCCAACAAAGGGTATATAACAAAGTATTGAGATAAACTTTTGTTATTGACCAAATACTTATTTTCCACCATAATTTGCAAATAAATTCATTAAAAATCCTACAATGTGATTTTCTGGAATTTATTTTCTAATTTTGTCTGTCATAGTTGAAGTGTACCTATGATGAAAGTTACAGGCCTCTCTAATCTTTTTAAGTGGGAGAACTTGCACAATTGGTGGCTGACTAAATACTTTTTTGCCCCACTGTACATATAGGTAGAGGTGAAGTGAGCAGACAGTAGGATAGATAATAAGCAGTAGCAGCAGCATATGACATGAGTCAGAAGAGTTAGTGGAAAGGGGGTCAATGCAGATAGTCCGAGTAGCTACATATTATGGTAAACTATTTAGCAGTCTTATGGTTTGGGGGTAGAATCTGTTAGGGGTACTGTTGGTTCCAGACTTGGTTCATCGGTATCGCTTGCCGTGCGGTATCAGAGAGAACAGTCTATGACTTGGGTGGCTGGAGTCTTTGACAATTTCTAGGGCCTTCCTCTGACACCGCCTGGTATAGAGGTCCTGGTTGGCAGGAAGCTCGCTCCTAGTGATGTACTGGGCCGTACGCATTACCCTCTGTAGCACTTTGCAGTCAGATGCCAAGCAGTTTCCATACCAAGCGGTGATGCAGCCAGTCAAAATGCTCTCAATTGTTAGGATCTGAGGGCCCATGCCAAATATTTTCAGAATCCTGAGGGGGAAGAGGCATTGTCGTGCCTTCTTCACGACTATGTTGGTGTGTGTGGACCATGTTAATTCCTTAGTGATGTGGACACCGAGGAACTTGAAGCTCTCAACCCTCCCCACTACAGCCCCGTCGATGTTGATGGAGGCGTACTCCCTCCTCCGTTTTCTGTAATCCACAATCAGCTTGTTTGTCTTGCTGATGTTAAGGGAGAGGTTGTTGTCCTGGCACCACACTGGCAGGTTATTGATCTCCTCCCTATAGGCTGTCTCATCGTCGTCGTGGTCAGGCCTACCACCGTCGTGTCGTCAGCAAACTTAATGATGGTGTTGGAGTCATGCGCGGCCACACAGTCGTGGGTGAACAGGGAGTACAGGGGGGCACTAAGCACGCACCACTGAGGGGCCCCCGTGTTGAGGGTCAGCGAGGCGGATGTGTTGTTGCCTACCCTCCCCACCTGAGGGCGCCCCGTCAGGAAGTCCAGGATCCAGTTGCAGAGGAAGGTGTTCAGTCCCAGGTTCCTGAGCTTAGTGATGAGCTTTGAGGGCACTATGGTGTTGAACGCTGAGCTGTAGTCAATGAATAGCATTCTCACATAGGTTTTCTTCTTATCCAGGTGGGAAAGGGCAGTGTGGAGTGCAATAGCGACTGCGTCATTTGTGGATCTGTTGGTGCGGTATAAGAATTGGAATGAGTCCAGGGTGTCTGGGAGGATGGTGTTGATGTGAGCCATGATCAGATGGTCATTTAGACAGGTCACCTTCTTGGGCACAGGGACTATGGAGGTCTGCTTGAAACATATAGATACTACAGACTGGGTCAGGGAGAAGTTGATCAGCGCATGCTCTGAGTACACGTCCTGGTAATCCATCTGACCCCGCAGCCTTGTGAATGTTAACCTGTTTAAAGGTCGTACTCACATCGGCTACAGAGAGCGAGATCACACAGTCATCTGGATGCTCTCATTCATGGTTCAATGTTGCGTGCCGCGAAGCGAGCTTAGAAGGCATTTAGCTCGTCTGGTTGTCTAAATTGCCTCATAAATGTACATAAATTTGTATCATAGTTGGCCAGTAGCTAGATACTGTTTGAAATTGCTGTATGATGCAGCTACTCCTGTCTGGTGAGTTGAGCACCTCAAGTGTGTTGAACCCTTTGTGATGTTCTCACTCACCCCTCCTGTTGGTTTCCTGTGACCGGCCAGGCGTTAAGGGTTATCTCGCCTCCCAGCTTGAACTCCGAGCTTCCTGTCACTCTGCGATTCAGCAGAAAGTGATGGCGTGAACGCCGCTTGTTGGGGAGCCAAAGTTGCTTATGTGCGCTATCTGGGAAACGTGTTAATCTCTTATGTGCTCAGGAACACCACGTGATAGCCTTGGAAATCTGGAGCCTCAGCAGATTTCTCTCAGGAGAGTGTGACATTTGTCACGCTCAGGGAGGAGGTTTGCTCGGGGGGAAGCTGCCTGTGTACCAAATGCAACACAAGTTCCACTGATGATAAATGAATACATTTTAGAGTACCAAAATGATAGGTGTTACATTAAGAGGAACTCACTAATTTAATCTTAGTTTCCTTGTTGACTGATGAAAATCTGATGAAACAGAGACTTCCCATGTTAACATTTTATACAAAACAGAGCATGCAGTTGAATAAAGAAAATACTCTTCTTATCCCTCAGCCAAACTTTGTCTTGTTATTGCCCTTTGTCTTGATGGTACAGGGCTCACGAGTGGCACAGCGGTCTAAGGCACTGCATCTCAGTGCTAGAGGTGTCACTACAGACACCCTGGTTCAAATCCAGGCTGTATCACAACTGGCTGTGATTGGGAGTCCCATAGGGCGGCGCACAATTGGTCCGGTGTCGTCCGGGTTTGGCCGGTGTAGGCCGTCATTGTAAATAAGAATTTGTTCCTAACTGACTTGTCTAGTTAAATAAAGGTTCAATTAAAAATATACATCTAGGCCCACAGATGGGAATTGAAGATGAGGAGTGGGACAGTAGGGAAGCACATCTCAAACAGGATTTATCCACTCCTGCAGTGGCTCTGTATCTGTCTTTGAAGTTCCCTTAACTGGATCATTCCACCTATTCATTGCCTTTTGAGAAGTGTAACTTGATCAAAACAAACTTTTGATTTCACCAAATGATTTCATTCTGTCATAAAGTGCACATGTTGAACTTTATAAATAATGTGTTTTCCCATCTCAAGAGGTTAAATAAAAAAAGTATATAGTAAGTGCCTATTAAGTGCCAAATAAAGTAACAGCGTTGACCATAACAGGGTTGACCATAACAGAGTTGACAATTTCATCTTAAACTATCCATAAATCCCCTTGTGACAGAGGGAATGGAAGCTTCTTTCACTTCCTTTGCCTCTTGTCCCAGCAACCAAACAGCCCACTACACAGTGTTTTTGGCCAGACTGCTATGAAGCTTCATTGGAGGGAGTGTCAGAGGGCAGGTCTGTGTACATCTACCCGCATTGTTTACACTGTTGTATAACACACCCCACCGTGTGTGTGTGTGCAGGTGTGTGTGTAGGTGCGCGTGCATGCATGTGCACAGTATTACCTTCATATACAGTATACGTTGGTACAATATTTTCTTTGTACATAGGTGTCTGTTTTGTTTATTTGGATCCCCATTAGCTTTTGCAGAAGCCTCAGCAACTCTTCTTGGGGTCCACGTCATCTGTCATCTGTGTATTAGTGAGTGTGTGCCAAGTGTGGAAACGTGTGACAATCTAAAGATCCATACTGTATGCAACTGTGTCAGCAGCAGCTGTGAGCATGTTTCTGTGGATGGATGTACAGTGCGTTCGGAAAATATTCAGCCCCCTTGACCTTTTCCACAATTTGTTACGTTACAGCCTTATTCTAAAATGTATCAAATAATTTTTTTCTCGTCAATCTACACACAATGCCCCATAATGACAAAGTGAAAGTGTTTGCAAATGTATTAAAAAACAACAGAAATACCGTATTTACATAAGTATTCAGATCCTTTGCTATGAGACTCAAAATTGAGTTTAGGTGCATCCTGTTTGCATTGATCATCTTTGAGATGTTTCCACAACTTCATTGGAGTCCACCTGTGGTAATTTAAATTGATTGGACATGATCTGGAAAGGCACACACCTGTCTAAATGAGGTCCCACAGTTAACAGTGCATGTCAGAGCAAAAACCAAACCATGAGGTTAAAGGAATTGTCCGTAGAGCTCCGAGTCAGGATTGTGTCGAGGCACAGATCTGGGGAAGGGTACCAAAAAATGTCTGCAGCATTGAAGGTCCCCAAGAACACAGTGGCATCCATCATTTTTAAATGGAAGAAGTTTGGAACCACCAAGACTCTTCCTAGAGCTGGCCGCCCGGCCAAACTGAGCAATCGGGGGAGAAGGGCCTTGGTCACTCTGACAGAGCTCCAGAGTTCCTCTGTGGAGATGGGAGAACCTTCCAGAAGGACAACCATCTCTGCAGCACTCCACCAATCAGGCTTTTATGGTAGAGTTGCCAGATGGAAGCCACTCCTCATTAAAAGGCACATGACAGCCCACTTGGAGTTTGCCGAAAGGCACCTAAAGGACACTCATACCATGAGAAACAAGATTCTCTGGTCTGATGAAACCCAGATTGAACTCTTTGGCCTGAATGCCAAGCGTCACATCTGGAGGAAACCTAACACTATCCCTAAGGTGAAGCATGTTAGTGGCTGCATCATGCTGTGGGAATTTTTTTCAGCAGCAGGGACTGGGAGACTAGTCAGGATCAAGTGAAAGATGAACTGAGCAAACTACAGAGAGATCCTTGATGAAAACCTGCTCCACAGTGCTCAGGACCTCAGACTGGGGGCGAAGGTTCACCTTCCAACAGGACAACGACCCTAAGCACACAGCCAAGACAACACAAGAGTGGCTTTGGGATAAGTCTCTGAATGTCCTTGAGTGGCCCAGCCAGAAACTCCACAAAATACAGGTGTGCCAAGCTTGTAGTGTCATACCCAAGAAGACTCGAGGCTGTATTCACTGAATAAAAGTGCTTCAACAAAGTACTGAGTAAAGGGTCTGAATACTTTTGTAAATGTGATATTTCAGTTTTTTATTTTTAATACATTTTTAAATGTTTTTTGCTTTGTCATTATGGGGTACTGTGTGTAGATTGAGGAGGGATACATTTGTTTTAATACATTTTAGAATAAGGCTATAACATACCAAAATGTGCACAAAGTCAAGGGGTCTGAATACTTTCCGAATACACTGTAATGTATAGTATGCATGTAGGCGTTTCCTTGCAGCCTAAAGGCTTGTCTGTCTGACTTTTTGATGTGGCTCTTTTTTCCTATTCTAGAGCAATGTCAAAGTGAAGCAGGGGCAAAGCACACAGATCAGTATTCCCTGGTGTAATACCCACTACACTGTCCAATATTTCCCTTACACTTCACTATGGTCACACTGAAAGCAGCACAGAACCTTTAATGTGTGGTAAATTCAGGAAAATGGGATTTGATTCTGCTTATTTACCTTCGGTACCATATCACAAGTAATTCAAATGCGTCTAACCACAGTACCAGTCAAAAGTTTGGACACACCTACTCATTACAGGGTTTTTCTTTATTTTTACTATTTTCTACATCGTAAAGTAATAGTGAAGACATCAAAACTATGAAATAACACATGGGATCATGTAGTAACCAAAAAGGTGTTAAACAAATCAAATATATTTTATATTTGAGATTCTTCAAAGTAGCAAACAACAGCGCAGCAGCCCCACACCATCACACCTCCTCCTCCATGCTTCACGATGGGAACCACACATGTGGAGATCATCCATTCACCTACTCTGCGTCTCACAACGACACGGCGGTTGGAACCAAACATCGCAAATTTGGACTCATCAGACCAAAGGACAGATTTCCACTGGTCTAATGTCCATTACTCGTGTTTCTTGGCCAAAGCAAGTCTCTTCTTCTTATTGGTGTCCTTTAGTAGTGGTTTCTTTGCAGCAATTTGGCAACTGGAACGAGCTGCAACAAACACTCAAACTGGACAGTTTTATCTCAATCTCTTCATTCAAAGACTCAATCATGGACACTCTTCCTGACAGTTGTGGCTGCTTTGCGTGATGTATTGCTGGCTCTACCTTCTTGCCCTTTGTGCTGTTTCTGTGCCCAACAATGTTTGTACCCTGTTTTGTGCTGCTACCATGTTGTGCTGCTGCCATGTTGTGTTGCAACCATGTTGTTGTCATGATGTGTTGCTACCATGCTGTGTTGTCATGTGTTGCTGCCTTGCTATGTTGTTGTCTTAGGTCTCACTTTATGTAGTGTTGTGTTGTCTCTCTTGTTGTGATGTGTGTTTTGTCCTATATTTTAATCCCAGCCTTTTGCAATTTTGGTAGGCCGTCATTGTAAATAAGAATTTGTTCTTATCTGACTTGCCTAGTTAAATAAAGGTTAAATAAAATAAAAATAAATTAAATGAAGGCCTGATTCATGCAGTCTCCTCTGAACAGTTGATGTTGAGATGTGTCTGTTACTTGAACTCTGTGAAGCATTTATTTCAGGTGCAATCTGAGGTGCAGTTAACTCTAATGAACTTATCCTCTGCAGCAGAGGTAACTCTGGGTCTTCCTTTCCTGTGGCCGTCCTCATGAGAGCCAGTTTCATCATAGCGCCTGATGGTTTTTGCGACTGCACTCAAAGAAACTTTCAAAGTTCTTGACATTTTATGGATTGGCTGACCTTCATGTCTTAAAGTAATGATGAACTGTATTTTTTCTTTGCTTATTTGAGCTGTTCTTGCACTAATATGGACTTGGTCATTTACCAAATAGGACTATCTTCTGTATACCACCCCTACCTTGTCACAACACAACTGGTTGGCTCAAATGCATTAACAAGGAAAGAAATTCCACAAATGAACTTTTAACAAGGCACACCTGCTAATTGAAATGCATTCCAGGTGACTACCTCATGAAGCTGGTTGTGAGAATGCCAAGTGTGTGCAAAGCTGTCATCAAGGCAAAAGGTGGCTACTTTGAATAATCTCAAATATAAAATATTATTATATATATTTTGGTTACAACATGATTCCATATGTGTTATTTCATAGTTTTGGTGTCTGCACTGTTATTCTGCAATGTAGAAAATAGTAAAATATAAAGAAAAACTCTGGAATGAGTAGGTGTGTCCAAACTTTTGAGTAAATTGCTTTTCTTTAATTAATGGTCTTCTCTTCTTTACTGAACTCTACCAACTCACATATACGTGCAAGCACACACACACACACACAGACACAAACAAACACACACACCACCGATCATTATCCTACAATACATTCTAGGAACTGTGCAGTGTGCATTAACCAATTAACCTCTTGACTCCTTCTCAGCAGGGTACCAGCTAGACAGCCAATCAGCCAGCTCTGAAACACAGCAAACTGCTCTCCACACAATTTTGGTCTGTGTGTGTGTCTCGTTCTGATTATTTAAAATCACCGGAGTACCTACTCACAATAAAGTGCTCCAAAGCACTGATGGATGTGTGTTTGGAGGACAGAATGTTCTAGAACACTAGCTACTGACTGAGCCGTATTACTGTGGCAAAAACACTCACACGATCATGACTGACAGCTCCTCTAGAGAGACAACTAAAGACACTTTTAACACTACCGTACTAGATTCCACCTCACAAAAAAATAGGTCCTTATAAAAGCGGACCCAATAAACCTTTGAATGAATCTTCTCATGGCAGCGGTTTTTAGAGGCAGGGCGAAAACAGGGTCCCGTACATCCACTTGATTCAGTCAAGCTCACAGATTAACCCTGCAGATAGAGACTCATAGCAATTCTCTCCTAGAAACCCTGCATACTGTAGAAGCCTACTTACTTCCCCTCAGGCTGTTTATCCATTGATGTTTACTCAGCTGTGTATGAGGAGGGGACATAGCACTCTGGAGTTAACAGCTATCTGCTGAGATGGCCTCTGTGCCCAGCAGAGCTCTCCCAGCATGGTGAGCGTCGCTATTGTAAGTGCACGGCAGAACCAGTCAGCCGATTCGTAGGCGATGAAAAAATATGAAGGAAACTGACAGGTTGGGGTTGGAAGTCAGCTTGTGCTGTGCATGTATTTATGGTTGACTATATCAACAAGGTGAAGGGTGTCACTGGAGGAAAGCTGGGGCAGAACAGCAGGAAACATAAAAGCTGCCATTGAGGAATAGCTGTGACTGTCTTTCCATAGGTAGACTATTCACTTTAATTGGATGAAATTACCAGATATAGTGTACAGTTGAAGTCGGAAGTTTACATACACCTTAGCCAAATACATTTAAACTCAGTTTTTCACAATTCCTGACATTTTTTCCGTGTAAAAATTCCCTGTCTTAGGTCAGTTAGAATCACCACTTTATTTTAAGAATGTGAAATGTCAGAATAATAGTAAAGAGAATGATTTATTTCAGCTTTTATTTCTTTCATCACATTCCCAGTGGGTCAGAAGTTTACATGCACTCAATTAGTATTTGGTAGCATTGCCTTGAAATTGTTTAACTTGGGTCAAGCATTACGGGTAGCCTTCCACAAGCTTCCTACAATAAGTTGGGTGAATTTTGGCCCATTCCTCCTGACAGAGTTGGTGTAACTGAGTCAGGTTTGTAGGCCTCCTTGCTCGCACACGCTTTTCAGTTCTGCCCACATATTTTCTATAGGATTGAGGTCAGGGCTTTGTGACGGCCACTCCAACACCTTGACTTTGTTGTCCTTAAGCCATTTTTCCACAACTTTGGAAGTATGCTTGGGGTCATTGTCCATTTGGAAGACCCATTTGCAACCAAGCTTTAATTCCCTGACTGATGTCTTGAGATGCTGCTTCAATATATCCACATAATTTCCCTGCCTCATGATGCCATCTATTTTGATGCCATCTATTTTGTGAAGTGCACCAGTCCCTCCTGCAGCAAAGCACCCCCACAACATGATGCTGCCACCCCCATGCTTCATGGTTGGGATGGTGTTCTTCGGATTGCAAGCCTCCCCCTTTTTCCTCCAAACATAACGATGGTCATTATGGCCAAACAGTTCTATTTTTGTTTCATCAAACCAGAGGACATTTCTCCAAAAATAACGATTTTTGTCCATATGTGCAGTTGCAAACCGTAGTCTGGCTTTTTTATGGTGGTTTTAGAGCAATGGCATCTTCCTTGCTGAGCGGCCTTTCAGGTTATGTCGATATAGGCCTCGTTTTACTGTGGATATAGATACTTTTGTACCTGTTTCCTCCAGCATCTTCACAAGGTCCTTTGCTGTTGTTCTGGGATTGATTTGCACTTTTCTCACCAAAGTACGTTCATCTCTAGGAGACAGAACGCGTCTCCTTCCTGAGCGGTATGACGGCTGCGTGGTCCCATGGTGTTTATACTTGCGTACTATTGTTTGTACAGATGAACGTGGTACCTTCAGGCATTTGGAAATTGCTCCCAAGGATGAACCAGACTTGTGGAGGTCTACAAATTTTTTTCTGAGGTCTTGGCTGATTTCTTTTGCTTTTCCCATGATGTCAAGCAAAGAGGCACTGAGTTTGAAGGTAGGCCTTGAAATACATCCACAGGTACACCTCCAATTGACTCAAATGATGTAATTTGGCTTTCGAAGCTTCTGATAGGCAATGACATAATTCTCTGGAATTTTCCAAGCTGTTTAAAGGCACAGTCAACTTAGTGTATGTCAACTTCTGACCCACTGGAATTGTGATACAGTGAATTATAAGTGAAATAATCTGTCTGTGAACAATTGTTGGAAAAATTACTTGTGTCATGCAGAAAGTAGATGTCCTAACCGACTTGCTGAAACTATAGTTTGTTAACAAGAAATTTATGGAGTGGTTGAAAAACGAGTTTTAATGACTCCAACCTAAGTGTATGTAAACCTCCGACTTCAACTGTATCTGCTTTGCTTCACAGTTGGTGATATCGTATACGATTTTATCCACTAATAAAGAGTGTAAGACAGAAATGGAATGCTATGTATCTTTATCAGTTCAAATCTATTTTGTATGTAGCTATCTAAAGTTAATACCATTATTCACTGTAAATACAACAGATTGGTGGAAAATTGTAGTTTATAAACTAAGGCAGACTGACAGGGAATAGCCCTGTTACTGTTTTCCACCTTACTCAAGCCTCATTTGGGCTCACTCTGGGGGGAATCATGGCTTTACTGCTGCCTTGGAGATTTTAGAGAAAATTGCATGTATCTGACAGAGAGTTTTCCTGCAATCCAAACACATTCTTTATCTAGTGCTGAAATCCACATGCCCGACATTCACCAGTGGAGGACTAATACAATTGGCTGAAAAACAGCCAGTTTTTAACAGGGTTTTAGTATGCGCTTGTTTAAATATGGAGATATTTTCTACTCCATCTAAGGATAAGCCAGCAGGAGGTGGGGGTAACAGGGATTATTTTACTCTTTTTTTTCTCACCTGCTTTTTTCCTCGTGTTGAAAGATGTATTTTTACTTAGCATGTCATGGCACTTTGGCCAGTTTTCCTCAAACCATAGAAGACAAGGTAGGCTTCAAGTTGCCAGTTATAGTCTCCCTCGGAGACATACCGTACAGAAGATTCTACCCAACAGTGTTACTCACCATTTGATTGGACTTGTGTTGTTGAGACCCCCATGCAGTGTTATGTTTCTCTTTATGCTGTGTTGTTTTTATTGCCTGAGTACTAGAGGGTGAATACACTATAGTTGATTCATCAATGAATAGCCAATCTAACTGCTCTATTGTTCATTGTTTTTTAAACGATTTTTGCAATTACTCTTCAAATATGTATCACAAACATAATGCATCTACCAATATACAGGTAACTGCTAAAATAATAGAAACACTCAAGTAAATGAGGGAAATAAAGTATATTGAAAGCAGGTGTGGTTCCTGAGTTAATTAAGCAATTAACATCCCATCATGCTTAAGTCATGTACACAAATGCTGTGCAGGCCATTATTTTGGCCATTATTTTGGCTACCATGGCTATGCGCCCATCCACAGGGCACGAGTGGTCACTAAATGGTTTGATGAGCATGTTAACCATGTACAATGGCCATCTCAGTCACCAGAACCCAATTGAACATTTATGGGAGATTCTGGCATGGTGCCTGAGACAGCGTTTTCCACCACCATAAACAAAACACCACAATATAGAATTTCTCATGGAAGAATGGTGTCACATCCCTCCAATAGACTTCCAGACAGTTGTGGAATCTATGCCAAGGTGCATTGAAGTTGTTCTGGTCAAGGTGGCCCAACGCCCTATTAACACACTTTATGTTGGTGTTTCCTTTATTTTGGATGTTACCTGTATATAGATGCAAAAAGTATCCTGACCCCAGCTAACATCATGCATATATTTTGGTCATATCCTAATCCGTATAGTGGTTTGATACATTTAAAAAAGAATGGCTGAACCTTTGACACAAATGCACTCTGCAATATCTGCAATGCCCTCTGAGGTTAACTCAACCAAAAGTGGTATCTTTTTCCCTCCTAGTAACAGGCTTTATACGTCTTAAGTGGAAGAATACTCCCCCTCCTTCATATAATATGCTTCCTTAACTCTTTCTCACCTCTCCCCACCCCCTTCTCCCTGTCTCTCTCTCTCTCTGCCTCTATGTCTCTCGTCCCATGCTATGATGCTATCGCCTCTGAAGGTGATAGATACTGAGAGTCATGGCAGTGTCTGGGAGTGGGATGAGTGTGGTGGAGAGGAGTAGAGCGTCTCTGTCGGCCTTTCAAATATTAATCAAACTTAGCAGGAGGTGGGAGAAGATGGAAAGGAGTCCACTGGGAATATCACATCATAGCTCAGAGGAGACGGTGAGGAGAGGGAGAGGTGAGTGATGGAGGGCGGAAATAAAGGAGCAATTAAAGGAAAGAAACACTCATTGTGTGGGAGATTAATTAGAATTTTCAAAACCCACCCACTGGGCACACACTGGTTGAATCAATGTTGTTTCCTCATCACTTCAATGAAACAGACATGTGCCCAGTGGGCAGGCTCGCGAATGAAAGAATGTGGGTTTGTGATGGAAAGCTGAAAAGAGGATCCATCACAAGGATATAATGCAAACAATGGCGCTGCCTACCACTCAGCTAATGATTGTAGCAATGAGTCAAGTTATTCTGACAGCCTAAATGAATTTGAGGATTTAACTGAATTACAGAGCATCTTGGCATGTAGTGCAGGATCTCCCCTGCAAATCATCTAAAGTGGAAAAATACAAGTCAACAGCTCCTGCTCTATTTATTCTCTTTCTCCTTTGTCAATTATGTCTGAGGTCCTGCTGTCCCTTTATCCATGAACTGGTCATTAGACAACTCTGCTGCTTACAGGCCTGTCTGGCTCAAGGTACTATCTGACGGGAAAGGCATTGGAAGTGGCTGGAATTGGATGATCCATTCATTACCAGATATATTATCTAGCTGTGACCTGTGACAGCAAACGTGTGTTAAACTAAACATATTATTTTACTATGATTTCTGTACAATTATAGACAGTTGAATGTACTGTATGGTGTTTCATGATGTTGACATATGAAAAACACAGTAGGTTGTTGACATCTTTATACACCACTTTAAAAATCAGGCTGTACTGTAAAAATGTATTCATTTGGAGGAAAACATTTTAGCTATTCTCTATGCCATGTCCACATATTTTTTTGGTAGAATCAAGATGATGTGTGACTTGCTGGTGACAGTTTATTGATCTCTCTTTTTACTGCCGGAACACAAATTAAGGGGAACACTTACTGTGTGGCAGGCTTTCATATTGCCATCTTCCCTGTGGAGGCCTGTGGTTCACTTCAGTTCACTTGTTCCCGACAGTTGCTTTTTTTGTGACAAAATTTGACAAGTAACTATTGAGCCTCTATGCTTTTCAGCCATCATTAAAACACTCAGCTTGACACACACACACACTTGAGACACACACACACACAACCCACATACACACACTCATTAAATCCCCTAGCCTTGGTATTTGAAGTCCTGCATGGGAAGACCTTCAGTATTACCCAAAGCTTGTCATTAGTTTGGTGAGTCAGCAGCTGTTGTCCAAACACACACAGTTGATAACAGGACAGTGTACTGCCTGTATTCTGACATGGCAGGTTGCGTCTACAAGTGCCTTTGAGCTGCAATCTCTCTCCCTCACAGAAGTCAGTCAGCACTCAACAGTCGAGAGCCTCCCTGTTTTACTGTTCTTGGTTTGCCCTTCAGTTTGGGCGGGAAAGACAGATGGAACCTAGAACAGGAGAGACAGGTCTCAGGTTGGCAAGACTGATCTGAACTATGGCATTAATGCGTTTGAATAGGCATACTCCTTTAATGAGCACAATTAACAATGCATAAATCCGTTAACTCTCCTGCCTGTTGCCTGTTTTTAAGTTTTCATTATATCTTAACTAAAGTTCAACAAAGTCCGTTTATCTATAAAGTTGGCTGTCTTGGGAGTTGTTCCAGATTACTTAGAACGCCTGATGCATCAACAAGCAAACGACAACATTAGCACTCTGGAAAAAAGCTTATGCTTGCCGACCGCCGACCGGTCACTGCTGCCTGACACATGGATGCTACTACCATTTAAATCGCAATCTCTTTGCCGGCGCTTCGGCTGTTTAATAGACCAGCATAATAGCTGAGCAAGTGTTTGCACTTTGCAGAGACTGTTGTAAGTCTCTGAAACGTTCCCTCATAAAACAATAGAGTGCTAATGGATTCATTTCCCCCTGCAGAGGCATCCTTTAACAGCTGGGGTGTAGCAGGTCTCCTCCAACAGCCAGGAGAGTGTGTGGATTAGTGATTTAGGACTTGTTCTACAGTCTGCCTCGCCTGTAAGGAAGGAAATGCACATTGATGTATATGATTAACCACAGGAGAGTGCTAAGTGCTTTTCAATGGTGGGAAACGCACTATGAATGATAGGCACTGATTGACCACAGGGCACTCCAAAGATTATAGACGGCAAACTCTTTAAGATCTTTAGGGCGGGTAAAGAGGATTGATTTCTCTGTAAAGTAGTCATTTTAATGAATTGCCAACAAAGGCAGCAGAAAGTAAAAGGAAAGATGAACCCAACAACCCTGGAGGAAAACTATTGGCCTAAAACATTTACATATTCACAAAGGAACTGGAACTTTCCTTGACTTTTCTTCTTCTGGTGTTCTGTCAGTGTGGCCTGTCATCTTATAGAGTCAACAGTGTATTATGAGTCACTGTCAGATCATGTAGGCCAACTGTAATGTGGCATAGATAGCAACGTGCACAAAGACACAAACTGCACGCCGCACACAAATTCAATCATTCATTCGGGAATATGCATTACATTGTAATACATAAAAATCAAATTCCAAACTTCAGAAAAGACATGTTCATTCATTAATGTATTCATAAGGAACAGGCACTAGCTGACATCACACACTCATTCATTGATTAATTTATTCATAAAGAGCATCTGGCACTCTGACCTTACACAGTCATTCATTCATGTGTTCAGAAAGAACATGCACTCATTGAGGTTAGATGTAAAGGCTAACATAGAACTAACATATGGTTAGTAACTTCCCCATATGCCATTAGGCTCTGCAGAGTAGACACAAGTCTATAACGATGCCAGTCAAAGTTCAGCGGAATGGATGAAGGGCGGGAGGGAGGGGGGTAGCATGAAGGAGAAAGGAGTGGGGTAGTGTTGATGATGTATAAAGAGAGTGTAAAGGAAGTAGGGAAATGTGTGAGTAAGAGATGGGTGGATGGGTAGAAGCAGAGTTGATGCAGGGTTGAAGCAGAGTAGAAGCATGTTACAGAAGGCATAGAAAATATGGTGAGTTACACATGGAATAAACAAAACATACAGTCAATAATACAGTAGAACAAAAGAAAACAAAAAGTCTATATACAGTGAGTTCAAATGAGGTAAGTTAAGGCAATAAATAGGCCATGGTGGCGAAGTAATTACAATATAGCAATTAAACACTGGAATGGTAGATGTGCAGAAGATGAATGTGCAAGTAGAGATACTGGGGTGCAAAAGAGCAAGATAAATAAATAAATACAGTATGGGGATGAGGTAGGTAGATAGATGGGCTGTTTACAGATGGGCTATGCACAGGTGCAGTGATCTGTGAGCTGCTCTGACAGCTGGTGCTTAAAGCTAGTGAGGGAGATATGAGTCTCCATCTTCAGAGATTTTTGCAGTTCGTTCCAGTCATTGGCAGCAAAGAACTGGAAGGAAAGACGACCAAAGGAGGAATTGGCTTTGGGGGTGACCAGTGAGATATACCAGCTGGAGCGCGTGCTACGAGTGTGTGCTGCTATGGTGACCAGTGAGCTGAGATAAGGCGGGGCTTTACCTAGCAGAGACTTGTAGATAACCTGTAGCCAGTGGGTTTGGCGACGAGTATGAAGCGAGGGCCAACCAACGAGAGCGTACAGGTCACAATGGTGGGTAGTGTATGGGGCTTTGGTGACAAAATGGATGGCACTGTGATAGACTGCATCCAGTTTGTTGAGTAGAGTGTTGGAGGCTATTTTATAGATGACATCACCGAAGTCGAGGATCGGTAGGATGGTCAGTTTTACGAGGGTATGTTTGGCAGCATGAGTGAAGGATGCTTTGTTGCGATATAGGAAGACAATTCTAGATTTAATTTTGGATTGGAGATGCTTAATGTGAGTCTGGAAGGATAGTTTACAGTCTAACCAGACACCCAGGTATTTGTAGTTGTCCACGTATTCTAAGTCAGAGCCGTCCAGAGTAGTGATGCTGGACGGACGAGCAGGTGCAGGCAGTGATCGATTGAATAGCATACATTTAGTTTTACTTGCGTTTAAGAGCAGTTGGAGGCCACGGAAGGAGAGTTGTATGGCATTGAAGCTCGTCTGGAGGTTAGTTAACACAGTGTCCAAAGAGGGGCCAGAAGTATACAGAATGGTGTCGTCTGCGTAGAGGTGGATCAGAGAATCACCAGAGGCAAGAGCAACATCATTGATGTATACAGAGAAGAGAGTCGGCCCGAGAATTGAACCCTGCTGCACACCCATAGAGACTGCCAGAGGTCCGGACAACAGGCCCTCCGATTTGACACACTGAACTCTATCAGAGAAGTAGTTGGTAAACCAGGCGAGGCAGTCATTTGAAAAACCAAGGCTGTCGAGTCTGCCAATAAGAATGTGGTGATTGACAGAGTCAAAAGCCTTGGCCAGGTCGATGAATACGGCTGCACAGTAATGTCTCTTATCGATGGCGGTTATGATGTCGTTTAGGACCTTGAGCGTGGCTGAGGTGCTCCCATGACCAGCTCTGAAACCAGATTGCATAGCGGAGAAGGTACGGTGGGATTCGAAATGGTCGGTAATCTGTTTATTAACTTGGCTTTCGAAGACCTTAGAAAGACAGGGTAGGATAGATATAGGTCTGTAGCAGTTTGGGTCTAGAGTGTCACCCCCTTTGAAGAGGGGGATGAGCGCGGCAGCTTTCCAATCTTTGGGAATCTCAGACGATACGAAAGAGAGGTTGAACAGGCTAGTAATAAGGGGTTGCAACAATTTCGGCAGACCATTTTAGAAAGAGAGGGTCCAGATTGTCTAGCCCTGCTGATTTGTATGGGTCCAGATTTTGCAGCTCTTTCAGAACATCAGCTATCTGGATTTGGGTGAAGGTGAAATGGTGGGGGCTTTGGCAGGTTGCTGTGGAGGGTGCCGGGCAGTTGACCGGGGTAGGGGTAGCCAGGTGGAAAGCATGGCAAGCCGTAGAGAAATGCTTATTGAAATTCTCAATCATAGTGGATTTATCGGTGGTAACAGTGTTTCCTAGCCTCAGAGCAGTGGGCAGCTGGGAGGAGGTGCTCTTATTCTCCATGGACTTTACAGTGTCCCAGAACTATTTGAGTTAGTACTACAGGATGCAAATTTCTGTTTGAAAAAGCTAGCCTTAGCTTTTCTAACTGCCTGTATATATTTGTTCCTAACTTCCCTGTAAAGTTACATATCACGGGGGCTATTCGATGCTAATGCAGAACGCCACAGGATGTTTTTGTGCTTGTCAAGGGCAGACAGGTCTGGAGTGAACCAAGGACTATATCTGTTCCTAGTTCTACATTTTTTGAGTGGGGCATGCTTATTTAAGATGGTGAGGAAGGCACTTTTAAAGAATAGCCAGGCATCTTCTACTGACGGGATGAGGTCAATGTCATTCAGGATACCCCAGCCAGGTCGATTAGAAAAGCCTGCTCACAGAAATGTTTTAGGGAGCGTTTGACAGTGATGAGGGGTGGACGTTTGGTCGCAGACCCATTACGGATGCAGGCAATGAGGCAGTGATCGCTGAGATCTTGATTGAAAACAGCAGAGGTGTATTTGGAGGGCGAGTTAGTTAGGATGACATCTATGAGGGTGCCCGTGTTTATGGATTTCAGGTTGTACCTGGTAGGTTCATTGATAATTTGTGTGAGATTGAGGGCATCAAGCTTAGATTGTAGGATGGCGGGGGTGTTAAGCATGTCCCAGTTTATGTCACCTAGTAGCACGAGCTCAGAAGATAGATAGGGGGCAATCAATTCACATATGAATATTGAGGGCACAGATGGGGGCAGACGGAGGTCTATAGCAAGCGGCAACAGTGAGAGACTTGTTTCTGGAAAGGTGAATTTTTAGAAGTAGAAGCTAGAATTGTTTGGGTACAGACTTGGATAGTAATACAGAACTCTGCAGGCTATCTTTGCAGTAGATTGCAACACCGCCCCCTTTGGCAGTTCTATCTTGCCGGAAAATGTTGTAGTTAGCGATGGAGATTTCAGGGGTTTTGGTGGTTTTCCTAAGCCAGGATTCAGACACGGCTAAGACATCCGGGTTGGCAGAGTGTGCTAAAGCAGTGAGTCCCGTGTGGCTCAGTTGGTAGAGCATGGTGTTTGCAATGCCAGGGTTGTGGGTTCGATTCCCACGGGGGACCAGTACAAAAAATATATATTTCTAATGTATGCATTCACTACTGTAAGTCGTTCTGGATAAGAGCGTCTGCTAAATGACTGAAATGTAAGTGAAATGTAGTAAAACAAATTTAGGGAGTAGGCTTCTAATGTTAACATGCATGAAACCAAGGCTTTTACAGTTACAGAAGTCAACAAATGAGAGCACGTGGGAGTGGAGCTAGGCACTGCAGGACCTGGATTAACCTCCACATCACCAGAGGAGAAGTAGGATAAGGGTACGGCTAAAGACTATACGAACTGGCCGTCTAGCACGTTCGGAACAGAGAGTAAAAGGAGCAGGTTTCTGGGCACGATAGCTTAGATTCAAGGCATAGTGTACAGACAAAGGTAAGGTAGGATGAGAGTACATTGGAGGTAAACCTTAGGCATTGAGTAATGATGGGAGAGATATAGTCTCTTGAGACGTTTAAACCAGGTGATGTCATCGCATATCTAGGATGTGGAACAACATGGTTGGTTAAGGCATATTGAGCAGGGCTAGAGGCTCTACAGTTAAAATAAGACAGTAATCACTAACCAGGACAGTAATGGACGAGGCATATTGATATTAGAGAGAGGCATGCGTAGCCAAGTGAACATATGGGTCCAGTGAGTGGTTGGGCTGACTGGGGACACGGCGATTCAGACAGTTAGCAGGCCGATGCTAACAAGCTAACAGTTAGTAGGCCGGGGCTAAACAAGCTAGCAGTTAGCAGACCGGGGCTGGCAAGTTAGCAGACCGGGTTAGCAAGCAACAGTTGGCAGACCGGGGCTAGCAGTTAGCAGACCGGGGCAGGCAAGCTAGCAGTTAGCAGACCGGGGCAAGCAAGCTAGCAGTTAACAGACCGGGGCTAGCAAGATAGCCTTTGGGGGACGTCGCGATGGGAGTAAGTCTGTTTTTGCCTCTTCGTGCGGTGACGTCGATAGACCAGTCGTGGAATTAGTAGGGTTCCAAGTAGCTCTAGATAGCTAGTAGGCCACGGTTAGCAGAATGGGCCTTCAGCGGACGTCGCGCCTGAGGGGCCTGTTGGAATCCTCGGGCAGATTATTCCAGTCGTAGAGGATCGGCGGGGTTCCGTGCCCTGTACCGGCAGTAGAAGGGGTCCGGATATTGTAGCCCAGGAATGGGCTTCGGTGGTAGCACAGGAGCCCTGGCCGGGCAAGCTTCAGGCTAATTGTTGCTTGCTCCGGGATGGAAACGCTAGCCAGGAGTAGTCACCCGGGATTGCGGTTAGCTAGTTGCGAAGATCCAGATGAAAATGTTCAGAGTTTGCGGTAGGAATCCGGGGATATGGGGAAAAAATATGAATAATAATAATTGGTCCGTTATGCTCTGGTTTGAGTCACGTTGTTCGAACTGGCGAGAGCTTTCCGAGCTAAAGGTTAGCTGATGACCGCTAGCAATGGTTTGCTGACTGATAGCTGGTAGGTAGTTAGCTGGCTAGCCTCAGTTGAGGGATTCCAGATCCGAAGTAAATAGAAATACTTTAGAAAAAATAACTGATCCACGCCACGTTGGGTGAGGCGGGTTGCAGGAGAGTATTTAGAAGTTGAGGTTTAGGAAAATATTTTTAAAAGATATGCAAAGAAAAGGATGTATACAAGGGACACGACAAGACAAAGACATCTGACTGCTACGCCATCATTGGTTGAGATTAGAAGCCTATTTTCTTGTCTAGGCAATGATGACAAAAACATCCTCCAGAATACTCACAGACTCCATTCAGTGTGTCTGAAAACATCAGTAATGAATTTACCCCACAGTGATTTCCAGTCACTCTACAAGCCTATAGCTGTGTAGCAGTCCCTCACGACAGAGAAAGCTGAACATTGATCCTGTAATTGTCAGCCTGTGTGTGTGTGTGTTTGGTTTTACTATCGTTGTGTGGACCAGAATTCCTCACAAGGATAGTAAAACAAGGAACGTTCTGACAGGTGGGGAGGGTTAGAGTTACAATTAGGTTTAGGGTAAGGACTTAGGTTTAGGTTCATGATTAGGGGTTAGGGAAAATAGAATTTAGAATGGGAATCAATTGTTTGGTCCCCACAAGGATAGTAAAACAAACGTGTGTGTGATGATAGATGGCAAGGCTGAGCTGTCTAACAGCCCTTGGCACTGTCCAAACTCAGTCAACAATCATTGTGTTTGTCAGCCCTCTCTCTATTCACAGACGTGTCATGTTGCTGCATACGCTGAGCAATGGCCCGCTCCCAGCTTCAGCACAGCACAAGTTACTGTATAGTTAATACAGACAGTGTCATAAATACAAATGACTTATGACTTACAGTAGACATGAGCATAGTTCCATGCTGTTGTTTATACACTAAACAAAAATATAAACGCAACATGTAAAGTGTTGGTCCCATGTTTCATGAGCTGAAATAGAAAATCACAGAAATGTTCCATATGCACCAAACGTATTTCTCTCAAAATGTGTTTACATTCATGTTAGTGAGCATGTCTCCTTTGCCAAGATAATCCATCCACCTGAAGGTGTGGCATATCAAGAAGCTGACTAAATAGCATGATCATTACACAGGTGCACCTTGTGCTGGGGGACAATAAAAGGCCACTTTAAAATGTGCAGTTTTGTCACACAACACAATGCTATAGATGTCTCAAGTTTTGAGGGAGTACTGTTGCCAGAGAATTTGGTGTTCATTTCTCTACCATAAGCTGCCTCCAAAGTTGTTTTAGAGAATTTGGCAGTGCGTCCAACCGGCCTCACAACCACACACCACATGTAACCATGCTAGCCCAGGACCTCCACATCCGGCTTCTTCACCTGCGGGATCGACTGAGTTAGGGGGGTGCTGAGGAGTATTTCTGTCTGTAATAAAGCCGTTTTGTAGGGGAAAACTCATTTTGATTGGCTGGGCCTGGCTCCCCAGTTGGTGGGCCTGGCTGCCAAATGGGTGGGCCTATGTCTTCCCAGGCCCACCCATGGCTGCACCCCTGCCCAGTTATGTGAAATCCATAGATCAGATGATTAGGTAACCCCAAACCCAGGGGAATAGCCTCATCACTCCTGGTACTGTGGTGTCTAATGTAGACTAACACTGACCCCCAGTGGCAAGTTACAGTAAGGAACAAAACTGGATTTATAGAAACTATTGAGCAGAGCCATACATCTGGATGAATATAGCTCTGCTATTGTGAGGGACGGTCCAGGACATCTCGTCTTGCTATCTCATCCCTTTCATATTTCTCATCTTTCTCCTCAGGTGTTCACTCGCTATGGGAAGTGTTACACGTTCAACGCAGGAGGCGAGGGCCGCACCCCTCTCATAACTACCAAGGGAGGGATGGGGAACGGTCTGGAGCTCATGCTGGACATTCAGCAAGATGAGTACCTCCCTGTGTGGGGAGAGACAGGTGAGGACAAAAGTGTAAGTGTGGGTGCTTGTGTGTGTGTTTAAGTCTAGTTCATTACAAAGCGATCATAATCCGCTGCTGAAAAAACATATGTGTTATGGCTTTACATCCTCTGCAATATTGTGGATTGAGAGCTACCTATCAAACACAACACAGAGGGTTTTCTTTAATGGAAGCCTCTCTAACGTAAACCAGGTAGAGTGTGGTATACCTCAAAGCAGCTGTCTTGGTCCTTTACTCTTTTCTATTTTTACTAATGACCTACCACTAACATTGAGTAAAGCCTGTGTGTCTATGTACACTGATGACTCAACATTATACATCTACCACAGCAAGTGAAATCACTGCAACCCTTAACAAAGATCTGCATTCAGTTTTAGAATGGGTGGCTAGCAATAAGCTAGTCCAAAATATGTAAAAAAAAATGAAAAGACTGTATTTGAGACAAATCAATAACTAAACCCTGAACCTAATCTAAATCTTGTAATGAATAATGTGGAAAATTAGCAGTTGTGGAGACTAAACTGCTTGGTGTAACCCTGGATTGTACACTGACATGGTCAAAACATATTGATCCAACGGTTGCTAAGATGTGGAGAGGTCTGTCCATGATAAAGCGCTGCTCTGCTTTCTTGTCATCACAGTCAAACAAACAAGTCCTACAGGCCCTAGTTTTAATCACACCTAGACTACTGCCCAGTTATATGGTCAAGGGCTGCAAAGAAGGACTTAGGAAAATGACAGTTGGCACAGAAAGAGCAGCACGACTGGCCCTTAAATGTACATGGAGGGCTAATATCAAGAACATGCGCATCAATCTTTCCTGGCTCAAAGTAGAGAGATTGACTTCATCACTACTTGTCTTTGTGAGAGGGATTGACGTGTTGAAAGCACTGAAATGTCTGTTCAAACAGCTAACACACAGCTCAGACATCCATACATACCCCACAAGACATGCCGCCAGGGGTCTCTTCACAGTCCCTAAGGCCAGAACAGAGGCTGGAAAACGCACAGTACTACATAGAGCAAAGACTACATGGAACTCTTTTCCACATCAGGTAACCCAAGCTAGCAGTAAAATCAGATTTAAAACACAGATAAAACAACACCTCACGGCACAACAATACCTCACGACTGTGAAGAGACACTCACGCATGCACATTCACACACGCACATGCACACAAACACACACACATACTCTGGCACTCACACTACACACACCCACTCATTGTAATATTGTAGTATTGTAATATTGTAAAAAAAAAAAAATGATGTAAATTTGTAATGATTTAGACCAGGGTTCCCCAACTGGATTTTCATTTGACACGGAGTGGTTTTATTTGGCGCCCCAAGTTTTCTGAGCAAAAGAAAAAAATGTTTTTTTATTGTGTGGAATTTTCAGTGTTGGACATAAAATACTTTAAAAAAACCCAGCTCCAAGTGATTTTAATTTAAGAAATATGTTCCCAAGTATTCACCTGCATAATAGAGAGACACGTGATCATATACAAATGTAAGCAAGGTTTGAAATGATTATGTTTTAGTCAAACATTATATCTGTTTGGGCTTCTTGTGGTCAATTTGCAGTTTACAAATTATTTGCAATTATGTTCTGGGCCCCCGACCATCCGCTCCAGAATCAATTGGCCCGCGGCTTAATCTAGTTGATGATCCCTGATGTAGACTATTGTTTTGTTGGGATGTGTTGTTTTGTTCCTATTTGGACCCCAGGAAGAGTAGTGGCTGCCTTCGCAACATCTAATGGGGATCCTAGTAAAATACTAAATACAGCTCACATGTGTGTTGCTCTATCCAACAGACCACTCTATTTGTCTGCTGGAGCCAGTGGGTTCATTAGTTAAATAAGCCATGAATGGATGGTGCAGTGATCCCTGCTACTGTTCCCCTCTCCACAGATGAGACCTCATTTGAAGCTGGGATCAAAGTTCAGATCCACAATCAGGAGGAGCCACCCTTCATCGACCAGCTGGGCTTCGGAGTGGCACCTGGGTTCCAGACCTTTGTCTCCTGTCAAGAACAACGGGTCGGGACATTATATTTATTTGTACAACTTTATTTAAACAAAATAGTAATACATGTAGAATATGCTACTGTAAGCACAACCGGTGTAACTGTTGTAGTTCACCTATCCAATTGTAGTTGTACTGTAGCTTATACTGTATGTGTAACAGTTGTCATGTGTGTCTATTCCAGCTGATATATTTGCCCCCACCCTGGGGGGACTGTAAGGTGACATGGATGGACTCAGAATTCTTTGAGACGTACAGCATCACCGCCTGCCGTATCGACTGTGAGACGCGCTACCTGGTGGAGAACTGTAACTGCCGCATGGTGCACATGCCTGGTAAGTGAACTCTCCCACCCAGCCGTTTACCTAGTCTGGACTATTTAAGTTTTCAAGTTCAACTTAGATTCATTGATTAACAACTCTTTATATACAGGAGATGCCCCATACTGCACCCCTGAGCTGTACAAAGAGTGTGCTGATCCAGCTCTTGGTGAGCAATAGATCCAGACTGCTGTTTCTTAGACCATAGCAACTCTATTTTAGTCTCTACATCACTTACATGGACTAAAAAGAGAAGAAGTGTTAATGCTGCAGTATTGCTCTTTGCCCCCAGACTTCCTGGTGGAGAGAGACAATGATTTTTGTGTGTGTGAGACGCCGTGCAACATGACCAGATACAGCAAGGAGCTGTCCTTCGTCAAGATCCCCAGCAAGGCCTCTGCCAAGTATCTGGCCAAGAAATACAACAAGTCAGAGCAGTACATAGCGTGAGTCTAATGTTTCAAACACCAGATAAAAACTTTACAGCGAATATGGAGTACATCGTAAGAAATGTAATGGCAAAGAAATTTGATTGGGGCTTTGGCCCTTGAATCTTTGACCCTCCAGTTCCATTTCCAATACACATATTTAGTGCAACTAAGTAAAGATTTTCTCTATCAGAAGATTAGGTAAACGGTTTGCTGTTTAGATGTTGAATATGGTCTCTTTCTGTAACAGTGACAATATCCTGGTCCTGGACATCTTCTTTGAGGCTCTAAACTATGAGACGATCGAACAGAAGAAAGCCTATGAAGTAGCAGGACTTTTAGGTATTTCAATGATTTAAAAAAACGATTCATTTTCTTTTTAAGGATACTTTGTTGGAAATGTGTATCTTTTGGGAAAGTGTATTATCTTTGATAATCTTGTCCTTCTCTGTTCTTCCCAGGTGATATTGGTGGTCAGATGGGTCTTTTCATTGGAGCCAGTCTCCTTACTATTCTGGAGCTGTTTGACTACATCTATGAGGTAATCTTTTCGTTCTCTCTAGTATTCTACAGTGACAGAAAACAACCACACTTTTCCATTACGCTTTTTGTCTCACTCATTATTGTAATCTCTTGGAAAATCAGAATTAAACATTTATGCGTTTTACAAATAACTGTCGAAGTGGCAGGCACGCCCCAAAATGTCCACCTTTTCTCTTACCAGCCTTTGTCTCAAATCGACAGCTTCACTGACCTTTTGTCATGTGCATCTGTGTTTTGTCACAGGTGATAAAGTACAAGCTCTGTCGATGCTCAGAGAAGAAACACAAGCACAGCAACAATAACGACCAGGGAGCTGTTCTGAGCCTGGACGATGTGAAATGTCACGTCAGTAACTTTCACTAACCATTTGCAGCTCTCAGAAAGAGGCAGCCATATTGCTTCATGTCTAAACATCTCAATGAAGGATTTCATGTGCATGAAGCCAGGTTTTTTGTGTAAAATAAAATGTGTTCTAAATGAACGTGCAGGTGTAGGACCTTAATTTGAGCCAGTTTGCTACAGCAGAAAAATAATCCTGCAGCACAGGAAATGTGAATTATAATTAATGGACCTTTTTGTAGAGGAAAATCAAGTCTGATATTTCAAAGTGGAAATTGAAAACTTCAAAATCCTTTTTAAACCTCAAATTCACTACAAGTTTTAAATAGCCTGCATTATTAAGATCCTACATCTGTACCTGGTGAGTTTCATGAATGTGTGTGTAGGGGGATAGGTCTAGTTTTGCCTTGCACACAGCAGAATAAAAGACAATCAATTCAATGATTGTTCACATGCATCTCTTTGATTTCAATGGCTAATGTAAATGGCTTTGCAGCAGAAGAATGGAATACCACATTGAAGATCAAATAGCAAAAACAATATCCAAAACATCTGTTGATATTTTTTCTGAGCAACAACGATAGTTACAATGGATATCAATTGAGGTTGTGATGTTGTGTATCAGCTTGAGAAACATGTCTTCACCCCATCAATTTCCATCAAGTTTTCTCTCATCTATATCTTTGGAAATATCTGAATCTTAAAAGTAGCAAGTGTTTACCCACTGGGCACAAACTTGTTAGAACCAATGTTGTTTCAACGTAATTTGTCATGGTAAGCAAATTTCAACATAGACAAACCTTGTTTAAAATATGTTGAGTTTGTACCTTTAAAACAATATCAGATCTTCAGCGTTATTTCCACTATCAGAAAAGAAAACTAGAGGCTGGGCAGCACCTCCTACTAGGAGAATTTATCTATCTACAGCTACCCTTTGGTCCCCCATCCAGGTTTTTAACCAAACCAAACCCAGCCCTGCTTAGCTATGATATTTGTCACTCAATATTACCAATGTGCTATCATTAGCACTTAAAAATGAAATAGATTCACTGTTCACATCAAAGTCATTCCAAAGGGTAGGTTTAACAGAGCAAATGAAATGTGACCATAATTCATCACTCATATATCATCAATGATGCTATTTAGGCCTTTCAGTTATCAACGGCTATTGTTTCAATTTAACCCAGAATGCAACTAAAAATAGATAATACAATAGGCCTAGAGTTTCAAGCTCTGGTTGATTTCAAATTGAAGGATATTTAGTGATGTTGAATTGTGTTTGGTTGACAATGCAATCAAATATCAACATTTGAAGATGTTCTATATCTTCTGCTTAGATAGTTCCATCTGTGTCACTGACTTAGTCTGTCTTTAATTCTATTTTGTTTACAAATTACTGATTGATGTGTTGGATTCAAATCTCAATCTCAACCTAAAATCTAAGTTAAAGAATAGGACTAAATCAAATCTAACTTTATTTAAAGTGCATTTACACTGAACAAAATATCAACTAACATGTAAAGTGTTGGTCCCATGTTTTATGTGCAGAAAGACATTTTCCATTTTCCATAGCTTATTTCTCTCAAATTTGTGCTCATTGATCACTTGCACCATGTACAGTACCAGTCAAAAGTTTGGACACAACTACTCATTCAAGGATTTGTCTTTATTTTCACTATTTTCCACATTGTAGAATAATAGTGAAGACATCAAAACGATGAAATAACACATATGGAATCATTTAGTAATGATAAAAGTGTTAAACAAATCAAAATATATTTTATATTTGAGATTCTTCAAAGTAGCCACCCTTTGCCTTGATGATAGCTTGGCATTCTCTCAACCAGCTTCATGAGGTAGTCACCTGGAATGCTTTTCCAACAGTCTTGAAGGAGTTCCCACATTGGCTGCTTTTCCTTCACTCTGCGGTCCAACTCATTCCAAACCATCTCAATTGGGTTGAGGTCGGATGATTGTGGAGACCAAGTCATCTGATGTAGCACTCATCACTCTCCTTCTTGGTCAAATAGCCCTTACACAGCCTGGAGGTGTGTTTTTGGGTCATTGTCCTGTTGAAAAACAAATGATAGTCCCACTAAGCGCAAACCTGATTGAATGGCGTATCACTGCAGAATGCTGTGGTAGCCATGCTGGTTAAGTGTGCCTTGAATTCTAAATAAATGACAGACAGTGTCACCAGCAAAGCACCCCCACACCATCACACCTCCATACTTCACAGTGGGAACCACACATGCAGAGATCATCTGTTCACCTACTCTGCGTCTCACAAAGACACAGTGGTTGGACAAAAAAAATATCAAATTTGGACTCATCAGACCACAGGACAGATTTCCACCGGTCTAATGTCCATTGCTCGTGTTTCTTAGCACAAGCCAGTCTCTTCTTCTTATTGGTGTCCTTTAGTAGTGGTTTCTTTGCAGCAATTCGACCATGACGGCCTGATTCATGCTGTCTCCTCTGAACAGTTGATGTTGAGATGTGTCTGTTACTTGAACTCTGTGAAGCATTTATTTGGGCTGCAATCTGAGGTGCAGTTAACTCTAATGAACTTATCCTCTGCAGCAGAGGTAACTCTATGTCTTCCTTTCCTGTGGCGGTCCTCATGAGTGCCAGTTTCATCATAGCACTTGACGGTTTTTGCGACTGCACTTGAAGAAACTTTCAAAGTTTTTGACATTTTCCGGATTGACTGACCATGTCTTAAAGTAATGATGGACTGTCATTTCTCTTTGCTTATTTGAGCTTTTCTTGTCATAATATGGACTTGGTCTTTTACCAAATAGGACTATCTTCTGTATACCACCCCTACCTTGTCACAGCACAACTCAAATGTGTTAAGAAGGAAAGAAATTCCACAAATAAATTTTTAACAAGGCACAACTGTTAATTGAAAAGCATTCCAGGTGAATATCTCATGAAGCTGGTTGAGAGAATGGCAAGAGTGTGCAAAGTTGTCATCAAGGCAAAGGGTGGCTACTTTGAAGAATCTCAAATATAAATTTATTTTTATTTATTTTAACACTTTTTTGGTTACTACATGATTCCATATGTGTTAGTTCATAGTTTTAATGTCTTCACTATTATTCTAAAATGTAGAAAATAGTAAGAATTAAGAAAAACCCTCAATGAGTAGCTGTGTCCAAACTTTTGACTGGTATTGTACGTTTAATGCAATCCAGGTCATTTTGTTCTGCTATTCGATGAAGCAAAGTGATAACACATTAATCCGTTGTATAAATAAACAAAATATCAGACATTGTATTTCCATTTGAACTTAGCTTTTACGTGGTTGAAAGCGCAGTGATAGACATTTGGGTGACAACTAAAACAACATTCAGACGTTGTTTTTTCCATTGGAATTTGTTTTTACTTTTAGATGGTTGAGAGCATAGTGACACATTGGAAATTCAACAAACTTTTGTCTGTCTTTTTGAGTGGGTGAATATAGGATGTAATCTCATGAATCAACATCTCAACCAAATATTACCCCATAATCCATGTTGAAATGACGTGGTTTGCACAGTAGGCGGTGGTGGAAAAAGTACCAAATTGTCATACTTGAGTAAAAGTTTTGGAGTATTTGGTTTTAAATATACTTAAGTATCAAAAGTAAATGTAATTGCTAAAATATACTTAATTACATCTAGACGTTCCGCTAGCGGAACACCTGCTCCAATATCCAATGATAGGCGTGGCGCGAATTACAAATTCCTCAAAAATACAAAAACTTCCATTTTTCAAACATATGACTATTTTACACCATTTTAAAGACAAGACTCCCCTTTATCTAACCACACTGTCCGATTTCAAAAAGGCTTTACAGCGAAAGCAAAACATTAGATTATGTCAGCAGAGTACCCAGCCAGAAATAATCAGACACCCATTTTTCAAGCTAGCATATAATGTCACAAAAACCAAAACCACAGCTAAATGCAGCACTAACCTTTGATGATCTTCATCAGATGACACGCCTAGGACATTATGTTATACAATACATGCATGTTTTGTTCAATCAAGTTCATATTTATATCAAAAACAAGCTTTTTACATTAGCATGTGATGTTCAGAACTAGCATGCCCACCGAAAACTTCCGGTGAATTTACTAAATTACTCACGATAAACGTTCACAAAAAACATAACAATTATTTTAAGAATTATAGATACAGAACTCCTTTATGCACTCGCTATGTCCGATTTTAAAATAGCTTTACAGTGAAAGCACATTTTGCAATATTCTGAGTAGATAGCACGCCATCACAGGCTAGCTATTTTGACACCCACCAAGTTTGACCCTCACCAAACTCCGATTTACTATTAGAAAAGTTTGATTACCTTTCCTGTTCTTCGTCAGAATGCACTCCAAGGACTTCTACTTCAATAACAAATGTTGGTTTGGTTCAAAATAATCCATAGTTATATCCAAATAGCGGCGTTTTGTTTGTGCGTTCAAGACACTATCCAAGGGTGACGAAGGGTTACGCGCACGACGCGTTTCATGACAAAAGAATTCTAAATATTCCATTACCGTACTTCGAAGCATGTCAACCGCTGTTTAAAATCCATTTTTATGCTATTTTTCTCGTAAAAAAGCGATAATATTCCGACCGGGAGTCGTTGTTTATGTTCAAAGACGAAAGAATAAAAACATGGGGTCGCCTCGTGCACGCGCCTCCGTCTCATTGTCCTCTGATCGACCACTATCCAAACGCGCTAATGTTTTTCAGCCAGGGCCTGCAAAGCCACAATTCAGCTTTTTGCCGCCTTCTGAGAGCCTATGGGAGCCGTAGGAAGTGTCACGTAACAGCAGAGATCCCTTGTTTTGGATAGAGATGATCAAGAAGGCCAAGAAATGGTCAGACAGGGTACTTCCTGTACAGAATCTTCTCAGGTTTTGGCCTGCCAAATGAGTTCTGTTATACTCACAGACACCATTCAAACAGTTTTAGAAACTTTGGAGTGTTTTCTATCCAAAGCTAATAATTATATGCATATTCTAGTTTCTGGGCAGGAGTAATAATCAGATTAAATCGGGTACGTTTTTTATCCGGCCGTGAAAATACTGCCCCCTATCCATAACAGGTTAAGTTTCAAAAGTAAAAGTATAAATCATTAAAATTCCAAACCCCACGGCACAATTTTCATGTATTTTTTTTATTTATGGATAGCCATGGGCACACTCCTACACTCAGACATTATTTACAAACGATGCATGTGTTGAGCGAGTCCAGATAAGAGGCATTATGATAACCAGTGCTGTTCTCTAGATAAGTGTGTGAATTGGACCATTTTCCTGTCCCATTTGGGTGTCAGGGAAAATGTATGGAGTAAAAAGTACATTCCATTTTTTTAGGAATGTTGTGAAGTAAAAGAAAAAATGGTCAAATATTTTAATAGTAACGTACAGTACCAATACCTCAGAAAACTACTTAAGTAGTACTTTAAAGTATTTTTACTTTCGTACTTTACACCGCTCCCAGTGGGTAATGTGGCACGGATTCAAAAGGGGGCTTTATAATATGATGTGTATTTAACATATGAAGCAGATCTGCAGAAGGATAGACTTTTATATGCAGGACTGTATGTTGTCTGTTCAATCTCTGCTTTCTCACTGGTTGTCTTTCATGAGTTTGAGTTTATTAACTTGTCTTTTTCTTGTGTTATACTCCCACTTTTTTTGTCACTAACTATCCATTTCACATTATTCACCCCAGTCTCTCCATGACAATACTCATGCACCACCTCCATACTCTGCCAATATTCTACCTCATCACACAGGGAGGAGCAACCCAGAGGACGTCACCTGCTGAGCCAATCAGAACACAAGGAAGTAAGAAAATGGAGCATTTCAATTTGATTCAAAAGTGGACAGATGTCAGAGTATAAAGCTTGATAATGGGTAATATGTAACACTTCAATAGCACTGAAGTCACACGGGTGCAAGAGTAGTGCTAGCCACGTATAGCCTGCTGGATCGTAATGACTGCAATGTCATGAAAGTGGCAATGTTAATCAACGTACAAATTAAAATAGTTATTCTATTGTCTTCTAAGAATGTAATTTTACTTGGGCTACATTTAGATATAGCAAGCAGGACCAAGAGATTTTGGCTTTGGGTGTGTGATGGTGGGAAATGTCCTCGCAGTATATTGGCATGTTTGTCCGTGCTACAATTTTGGTCTGTTTGTTTGTATGGTTGTGTTTATGTGCATGCCCTTTTTGAGTGTGTGTGTGTGTGTTTTGAGTGTATGTGTGTGTGTATTACTTCAAGAGTACACTTTCTCTAGTTAATGAATTGCAGTCCCGAAATTGGCCCCTTTTGTAATTTACTGCTTCTGTCCAATTGGCCAAATTGACATAATTGAATGAAGTTGATTTTTCATCTTGTGTTATAGAGTGAAAACAAGTAATTATTCAATTGAAAAGATTGTTCACCATTTTCTAAGTAATAAAACAGAGAAGTCAACATTTGTATTTTCTTACATAAGAAGTGTGAAAGTTTTACAGCCAACTGAGTAGATGAGATAGAACTAGATGACGAGAGATGTCAAGCCACTTATTGACAATGGAAATATGGCCTGACTCCCCAAAGTTAAACAATTGGACCACTGTTACTACAATATATTTTGGTAGGAACCATTGGAGGTAGTTAGGAACACTTACTGAAACAATCTCTTATCACTCATGCCTCATTTAGCCATGCTAGATGTATTTATCATAAAGGGGAGTTGTATGATAGTGTGTAACTGAGTAGTGTTATTCTCAAGCACAACAGTACCATGAACATGTAAATAAAATACTGCAAGGAAGGGCTATGGATAATGTTCTGATAGTGGTTGCATAGTCTTGCATAATGTTCTTGATGTAATTAATGTAGCCATGTGTATGTGATCTTACTTTAGTTTTTCTATAAATACTATGCCTACCAGTTTACATGTTTTCAGATGTTTTATTTATCTAAAAAGCAACAATAAAGTATAATGAAATTTCAATTCAGTGGAATCTGGCTTCATTTTTGGCAAGATCTGAAGACTTTATTTTATTTTTTTCAAGATGGCCCAAACTTCTTACTCTTTCATATCCATGCCAGCTATACCTTTCCTGTACTACAGAGAAAAAGAAGAAACACATACATACAATACCAAAATATTTGTTTACAACATGGGGTATAGGGAGTTAATAGCCAGAGTGTCAAGTGTCAGTGTGTAGCGGGTCGGACGAAGTCAGGCGCAGGACACAGAACTGAGTAAAACATAACTTTACTCAAAAATAAACCAAACATATATTCCACACTGGGAAACACACCAGCTCACAGAAATACTGACCACTTCACAACAAACAAACACGCACAAAACCATGTGGAAACCAGAGGGTTAAATAGGGAGTAAATTGTAACATAATGAAAACCAGGTGTGTACAATCAAGACAAAACATAGAAAAAGAAATGTAGATTGGTGGTGGCTAGAAAGCTGGTGACGTCGACCGCCGAACGACCGCCCGAGCAAGGAGAGGCACCAACTTCGGCAGAAGTCGTGACACAGAGTCTATGTTAACCTTGTTTGAATAGGCACTTTCCTGTGTAAACAACGACTGAAAACTTCCTCTATTTTACCAAATTGTAAAATCTAAACTGCTGAATCTATTCTTTCATTGGAATGTCTGTGTTCCCTTGTTCCATTGGAATGTCTGTGCCACCCCCCCAAACAAGGTCCCCTATTGTTTCAATAATTCAATAGTGTCTTACACAAGACTCCCTCCTTCTGCCAGTTAGTGTTGGATATGAGATAATGGTCTGTGAAATTCACATTGAGACGATGAACAACACCCATAGCCATCTGAGGACAGCAAAAGTGATTAATTTGAATTTAGATCCTTGGAATGTTGTGTGCAAGCCCTGCTAAACTAATCTGTTAACAAAGGCTGTATTTCATCCAAGGTCCATATATCCAGTCATCCAAAGTTGCAGGTCTCAGCTTTTATTTGATCGTTTCTCATTGAGAATAATGAAGAGATTGCGATGTTTGCAAATGTTTTTCTTTTTAAAAACATAAAGTATGATTTTTAATTTTCAGAAGGACCTCAATAAAAATTTGCCCACATGGAACTTTGGCCGAGTTATTCAGCGGCCAAATGTTTCATAGGACTTGGCTGAAAGCAGTGGGCGGGACTGTCTCCCCTCAGACTAACCAATGAAATAAGAACTAGATCTACCAGCCCCGCTGTGCACTGCCTTTACATACAAAGTACCCCTGTGAATATCCAGTACACACTGTAGCCCGGTTTGTAACGGTGCCATTTTTGTCAGTCGGCAAGGGTCTTTTCAATGGCAACACCCAAGAAAGTCTGCATTATTGGCTCTGGCAATTGGTAAGAAAACGTATTTATATCGAATTCTTTGTGTTTGTATGTGGGTGGGTGTACAGGGTGCTGTTGCTAGAGAGACGCAGCATAGCCTATAGTCAATTATATAGAAAGCGTAGTAGCCCATGTGGTTTTGCTTTAGACTACAGACTGGAGACCATACTGTATTTATGACAATGTTATGAGACATAACCTTTATTATGGGCCTACATCATGCACGTACTGTATCTCCGATCAAATAGCCCACATTTATGGCTATCAAATAAATATGGGCTTGGATTTGAATATGTTAACAACAAACACCATATCCTTAAAACAGGACATGTCAGAATAAAATGGACAATATGAAACGAAATGATTCCAGTAAGCAAAAATTACGTTGAAAAGACGTCTGAAAGTATTTTCCAGACGTTGAAGTTAGGTCCATTTTAGGTTCTGAATGAAAGGTGAAAATACGTATTTTCCGGACGTTTAAAATATGTATTTTTCTCTTTTTTTTCAGACATTGAAATCCGGTTAATTTTCGGTTCTGAATGATAGTTGAAAATACGTTTTTTTTCCGGGATATTGAAAATATGTATTTTCCGCACGTTGAAAATACGTATTTTACTGACGTTGATTTCAGGTTCATTTTCGGTTCTGAATGAAAGTTGAAAATAAGTTATTTACAGACATTGAAAATACAATGTTTTGGGTGATTGATTCTATGGCCAAATTTCAACCGCACATACATTCTCAATTAAGTAAGCATTAAGATATATCAAAATAATTATTTAATATTTATAATGATTTAGTATTTATTATAGGAAAGAGGAGCCAACTGAAGATTGCAACAAAGAATACTTATTATTGCTCCCAAAAAGCTTTAAAACTTGTAGTGATAATGTTCAAAGTGTCCAATCTACAGAATAATCCAATAGACCACTTCAACTACAAAAACATTTGGTTACATAAATATTGTTTTCTTGCTATGACTGCGGTATGTTGTTGCTTATCTACCTTATAAGATAAGATTGTCTTCTGAATGACCAAAATGTACATGTCAAAACAAACTTGCAAAGCATGCTGGGTATTATTCTAATGAGCTCCACCGCCAAACAAGTACACATTTGGGCATAGAAGCATAGAAGTATAGAAGTTTATGTTTGGGCCAAATCAGGGCCGGTCCAGACCGGACCAAATATAGACGTCTATGATTGGTTCAGATTTGGTCCGATCTGGACCAAAAATCTACGTCCTTGGATGTTGAAATCAAGGCCGGTCTGGAGAGGATCAAAAAAATACCTCCAAAAGATGTCGGTGTCTGTCGTGCTTGCACCTGGATCAGACCGACAGCATCATTGCGTCAATGCTGTGTCATAAATTCTACAGTCAAACTTTATGCCAGAGATCCCCTGTTTTGGTTAGAGATGATCAAGAAGGCCAAGAAATAGTCAGACAGAGTGCTTCCTGTTTGGAATCTTCTCAGGTTTTGGCCTGCCAAATGAGTTCTGTTATACTCACAGACACCATTCAAACAGTTTTAGAAACTTTAGGGTGTTTTCTATCCAAATCAAACAATTATATGCATATTCTAGTTACTGGGCAGGAGTAGTAACCAGATTAAATTGGGTACGTTTTTTATCCGGCCGTGGAAATACTGCCCCCTATCCCCAACAGGTTAAACAACACAATGTAACTCCAAGTCAATCACACTTCTGTGAAATCAAACTGTCCACTTAGGAAGCAGCACTGATTGACAATAAATTTCACATGCTGTTGTGCAAATGGAATAGACAACAGGTGGAAATTATAGGCAATTAGCAAGACACCCCCAATAAAGGAGTGGCTCTGCAGGTGGGGACCACAGACCACTTCTCAGTTCCTATGCTTCCTGGCTGATGTTTTGGTCACTTTTGAATGCTGGCGGTGCTTTCACTCTAGTGGTAGCATGAGACGGAGTCTACAACCCACACAAGTGGCTCAGGTAGTGCAGCTCATCCAGGATGGCACATCAATGCGAGCTGTGGCAAGAAGGTTTGCTGTGTCTGTCAGCGCAGTGTCCAGAGCATGGAGGCGCTACCGGGAGACAGGCCAGTACATCAGGAGACGTGGAGGAGGCCGTAGGAGGGCAACAACCCAGCAGCAAGACCGCTACCTCCGCCTTTGTGCAAGGAGGAGCAGGAGGAGCACTGCCAGAGCCCTGCAAAATGACCTCCAGCAAGCCACAAATGTGCATGTGTCTGCTCAAACGGTCAGAAACAGACTCCATGAGGGTGGTATGAGGGCCCGACGTCCACAGGTGGGGGTTGTGCTTACAGCCCAACACCGTGCAGGACGTTTGGCATTTGCCAGAGAACACCAAGATTGGCAAATTCGCCACTGGCGCCCTGTGTTCTTCACAGATGAAAGCAGGTTCACACTGAGCACGTGACAGACGTGACAGAGTCTGGAGACGCTGTGGAGAACATTCTGCTGCCTGCAACATCCTCCAGCATGACCGGTTTGGCGGTGGGTCAGTCATGGTGTGGGGTGGCATTTCTTTGGGGGGCCGCACAGCCCTCCATGTGCTCGCCAGAGGTAGCCTGACTGCCATTAGGTACCGAGATGAGATCCTCAGACCCCTTGTGAGACCATATGCTGGTGTGGTTGGCCCTGGGTTCCTCCTAATGCAAGACAATGCTAGACCTCATGTGGCTGAAGTGTGTCAGCAGTTCCTGCAAGAGGAAGGCATTGATGCTATGGACTGGCCCACCCGTTCCCCAGACCTGAATCCAATTGAGCACATCTGGGACATCATGTCTCGCTCCATCCACCAACGCCACGTTGCACCACAGACTGTCCAGGAGTTGGCAGATGCTGTCCAGGTCTGGGAGGAGATCCCTCAGGAGACCATCCGCCACCTCATCAGGAGCATGCCCAGGCGTTGTAGGGAGGTCATACAGGCACATGGAGGCCACACACACTACTGAGCCTCATTTTGACTTGTTTTAAGGACATTACATCAAAGTTGGATCAGCCTGTAGTGTGGTTTTCCACTTTAATTTTGAGTGTGACTCCAAATCCAGACCTCCATGGGTTGATAAATTGGATTTCCATTGATTATTTTTGTGTGATTTTGTTCTCAGCACATTCAACTATGTAAAGAAAAAGTATTTAATAAGATTATTTCATTCATTCAGATCTAGGATGTGTTATTTTAGTGTTCCCTTTATTTTTTTGAGCAGTATATATATAATATTTTTTAACTAGGCAAGTCAGTTAAGAACACATTCTTATTTTCAATGACGGTCTAGGAACGGTGGTTTAACTGCCTTGTTCAGGGGCAGAACGACAGATTTTTACCTTGTCAGCTTGGGGATTTAATCTTGCAACTTTACGGTTAACTAGTCCAACGCGGTAACCACCTGCTTTACATTGCACTCCACGAGGAGCCTGCCTGTTACGCGAATGCAGTAAGAAGCCAAGGTAAGTTGCTTGCTAGCATTAAACTTATCTTATAAAAAACAATCAATCAATCATAATCACTAGTTAACTACACATGGTTGATGATATTACTCGTTTATCTAGCCTGTCCTGCGTTGCATATAATTGATGCGGTGCGCATTCCCGAAAAAGGACTGTCGTTGCTCCAACGTGTACCTAACCATAAACGTCAATGTCTTTCTTAAAATCAATACACAAGGATATATTTTTAAACCTGCATATTTAGTTAATATTGCCTGCTAACATGAATTTCTTTTAACTAGGGAAAATGTGTCACCTCTGCAACAGAGTCAGGGTATATGCAGCAGTTTGGGCCGCCTGGCTCGTTGCGAATTGTTTGAACACTATTTCTTCCTAACAAAGACAGCCAACTTCGCCAAATGGGGGATGATTTAACAAAAGCGCGTTTGCGAAAAAAGCACAATCGTTGCATGACTGTACCTAACCATAAACATCATTGCCTTTCTTAAAATCAATACACAGAAGTATATATTTTTAAACCTGCATAATTAGCTAAAAGAAATCCAGGTTAGCAGGCAATATTAACCAGGTGAATTTGTGTCAGTTCTCTTGTGTTCATTGCACGCAGAGTCAGGGTATATGCAACAGTTTGGGCCGCCTGGCTCGTTGCGAACTAATTTGCCAGAATTTTACGTAATTATGACATAACATTGAAGGTTGTGCAATGTAACAGGAATATTTAGACTTAGGGATGTCACCCGTTAGATAAAATAGGGAACCGTTCCGTATTTCACAGAAAAAATAAACGTTTTGTTTTCGAGATGATAGTTTCCGGATTCAACCATATTAATGACCTAAGGCTCATATTTCTGTGTGTTTATTATATTATAATTAAGTCTATGATTTGATATTTGATAGAGCAGTCTGACTGAGCGGTGGTAGGCACCAGCAGGCTCGTAAGCATTCATTCAAACAGCACTTTTGTGCGTTTTGCCAGCAGCTCTTCGCAATTCTTCAAGCATTGCGTTGTTTATCAAGCCTATCAACTCCCAAGATTAGGCTAGTGTAACCGATGTGAAATGGCTAGCTAGTTAGCCGGGTGCGCGCTAATAGCGTTTCAAACGTCACTCGCTCTGAGACTTGGAGTAGTTGTTCCCCTTGCTCTGCATGGGTAACGCTTCTTCGAGGGTGGCTGTTGTCGATGTGTTCCTGGTTTGAGCCCAGGTAGGAGCGAGGAGAGGGACGGAAGCTATGCTGTTACACTGGCAATACTAAAGTGCCTATAAGAACATCCAATAGTCAAAGGTATGTGAAATACAAATCGTATAGAGAGAAATAGTCCTATAATAACTACAACCTAAAACTTCTTACCTGGGAATATTGAAGACTCATGTTAAAAGGAACCACCAGCTTTCATTTGTTCTCATGTTCTGAGCAAGGAACTTAGACGTTAGCTTTTTTACATGGCACATATTGCACTTTTACTTGAACATGTTTCATAATTTATTTGAGGCTAAATTGATAGTATTTATGTATTATATTAAGTTAAAATAAGTGGCCATTCAGTATTGTTGTAATTGTCATTATTACAAATAAATAAAAAACCATCCGATTAATCGGTATCGGCTTTTTTTGGTCCTCCAATAATTGGTATCAGTTTTTAAACCAAATTTAACATGTTTCATTATTTATTTGAGGCTAAATTGATAGTATTTATGTATTATATTAAGTTAAAATAAGTGTTCATTCAGTATTGTTGTAATTGTCATTACATTACGTGGAGGTTAGTTAACACAGTGTCCAAAGAAGGGCCAGAAGTATACATAATGGTGTCGTCTGCGTAGATGGTGGATATGATATGGTGGATATGAGAATCACCAGCAGGAAGAGCGACATCATTGACGTATACAGAGAAAAGAGTCGGCCCGAGAATTGTGGCACCCCCATAGAGACTGCCAGAGGTCCGGACAACAGGCCCTCCGATTTGACACACTGAACTCTGTCTGAGAAGTAGTTGGTGAACCAGGCGAGGCAGTCATTTGAGAAACCAAGGCTGTCGAGTCTGCCGATAAGAATGTGGTGATTGACAGAGTCGAAGCCTTGGCCAGGGCGATGAATACAGCTGCACAGTATTGTCTCTTATCGATGGCGGTTATGATATCATTTAGGACCTTGAGCGTGGCTGAGGTGCACCCATGACCAGCTCGGAAACCAGATTGCATAGCACAGAAGGTACGGTGGGATTCGCAATGGTCGGTGATCAGTTTGTTAACTTGGCTTTCGAAGACCATAGAAAGGCAAGGTAGGATAGATATAGGTCTGTAGCAGTTTGGGTCTAGAGTGTCTCCCCCTTTGAAGAGGGGGATGACCGCGGCAGCTTTCCAATCTTTGGGGATCTCAGACGATACAAAAGAGAGGTTGAACAGGCTAGTAATAGGGGTTGCAACAATTTCAGCTGATAATTTTGGAAAGAGAGGGTCCAGATTGTCTAGCCCTGCTGATTTGTAGGGGTCCAGATTTTGCAGCATTTTCAGAACATCAGCTATCTGGATTTGGGTGAAGGAGAAATGGGGGAGGCTTGGGCAAGTTGCTGTGGAGGGTGCAGGGCTGTAGACCAGGGTAGGGGTGGTCAAGTGTAAAGCATGGCCAGCCATAGAAAAATGCTTATTGAAATTCTCAATTATTGTGGATTTATCGGTGGTGACAGTGTTTCCTAGCCTCAGTGCAGTGGGCAGCTGGGAGGAGGTGCTCTTATTCTCCATGGACTTTACAGTGTCCCAGAACCTTTTGGAGTTTGTGCTGCAGGATGCAAGTTTCTGTTTGAAAAAGCTAGCCTTAGCTTTCCTAACTGCCTATTGGTTCCTATCTTCCCTGAAAAGTTGCATATTGTGGGGGCTGTTCGATGCTAATGCCGTACGCCACAGGATGTTTTTTGCCCTGTTCAAGGGCAGTCAGGTCTGGAGTGAACCACAGGCTATATCTGTTCCTGGTTCAAGATTTTTTGAATGGGGCATGCTTATTTAAGATTGTGAGGAAAGCACTTTTAAAGAATAACCAGGCATCTTCTACTGACGGAATGAGGTCAATATCCTTACAGGATACCTGGGCCAGGTTGATTGAATTGTTATAGGGAGCATTTGACAGTGATGAGGGGTGATCGTTTGACCGCAGACCCATTACAGACGCAAGCAATGAGGCAGTGATCGCTGAGATCCTGGTTGAAAATAGCAGAGGTGTATTTGGAGGGAAGGTTGATTAGGATGATATCTATGAGGGTGCCTGTGTTTACGGATTTGAGGTTGTACCTGGTAGGTTCATTGATAATTTGTGTGAGATTGAGGGCATCAAGCTTAGATTGTAGGATGGCCAGGGTGTTAAGCATATCCCAGTTTAGGTCACCTAACAGTACAAGCTCTGAAGGTAGATGGGGGGCAATCAATTCACATATGGTGTCCAGGGCACAGCTGGGGGCAGAAGGTGGTCTATAGCAAGCGGCAACGGTGAGAGACTTGTTTCTGGAAAGGTGTATTTTTAAAAGTAGAAGCTCAAATTGTTTGGGCACAGACCTGGATAGTAAGACAGAACTCTGCAGGGTATCTCTGCAGTAGATTGCAACTCTGCCCCCTTTGGCAGTTCTATCTTGTCGGAAAATGTTATAGTTAGGGATGGAAATTTCAGGGTTTTTGGTGGCCTTCCTAAGCCAGGATTCAGACACGGCTAGGACATCCGGGTTGGAAGAGTGTGCAAAAGCAATGAGTTAAACAAACTTAGGGAGGAGGCTAATAATGTTAACATGCATGAAACCAAGGCTTTTATGGTTACAGAAGTCAACAAATGAGAGCACCTGGGGAATGGGAGTGGAGCTAGGCACTGCAGGGCCTGGATTAACTTCTACTTCACCAGAGGAGCAGAGGAGGAGTAGGATAAGGGTACGGCTAAGGGCTATAAGAACTGGTCGTCTAGTACGTACGGAAGAAAGAGTAAAAGGAGCAGGTTTCTGGGCGTGGTAGAATAGATTCAATGCATAATATACAGACAAAGGTATGGTAGGATGTGAATACAGTGGAGGTAAACCTAGGCATTGAGTGACGATGAGAGAGGTATTGTCTCTCGAGACATCAATTAAACCAGGAGAGGTCATTGCATGTGTGGGAGATGGGACAGGAGGGTTAGCTGAGGCATATTGAGCAGGGCTGGAGGCTCTACAGTGAAATAAGACAATAATCACAAAAAAAACAGCAATTGACAAGGCATATTGACATTGGGGAGGCATGCGTAGCCGAATGATCATAGGGTCCAATGAGTAGCTGGACGGGCTGGAGACACGGTGATTCATACAGCTAGTGGGCCGGGGCTAGCAGGCTAGCAGAAGGGCCTTAGAGGGACTTTGCGGTGGAAGAAGTCTGTTGTAGCCCTCTCATGCGGTTACGTTGGCAGACCAGTCGTGATGGATCAGCAGGGGTCCGTGTAGTAAAAGTAAAAACATTAGTTGATATGTATGTAAATCAAAACTAGACGTTGAACTGACGTCTGTACCCAGTGGGTTACTAGGCCCTATTCTAGTTTTGCAGGGATAGGAGGAGGGCGGCCATTTTTTTGTCAAGCCTAGAGGGCAGAACGGCCAGGACCAGGCCTGGGCGTTTTGCAGCTAGCTAGCGTGCCTAGTTAGCTAATTCTAGCAGCATTTTCCATAGAAACAGGTCGCTTGAGCGGTAGCTACATGATGCTGGCCACCTGCTTTGCAGTAAAGCTGCTCTTGGATTGTAATGATGCGTTCAGCTTGCAACATTTGTAATCTTTCATGTAGCACCACAGGTATTTCTTGGAGATATGAGATAAATAGTGTTCTTACATTGTTGCATTATGTAATGTTTAACCAGATTTAGCCACAGAATGCAAGGCCATCAAACAAACTGACTTAAGATGGTCCACAATCCAAGTGATCATCAATCAAATGATCAAGCCTTCATCCATAAAACAGACAGGGAGGGTGCAGCAACTACCATTTGTCTATTTAATAGGATAATTGAGGGTCAATCTTGCAAGTTGCAAATTTGTAATAAGATTAAGATGTTTGTGCACTGGGCTCCTTTCCAAAAAAGTATTTCAGGCATTTGCACAGTTGTTCTTTCTGAAAATCGCAGACAAAATAGAATAATGAGATTACCCTTTTCTAGGTATAGAATTAAATCATGTACGACAAAGTTAAAGGCATGATTATATTGCAATTTCTCTACTATACAGGGGCTCTGCTATTGCCAAAATAGTGGGTTCCAATGCTGCGCAGAACTCCAAGTTTGACAACACCGTGACCATGTGGGTGTTTGAAGAGATGGTGGATGGTCGCAAGCTGACAGACATCATTAACACCGACCATGAGAATGTCAAGTACCTGCCTGGACACAAGCTACCCCCCAATGTGGTGAGAAACGCATCAAACGTGTTGTAATCCTACTTTTTCTTTTACCAGGAATTCCTGTTTTTCTATAATCCTTTATTCACACAATTGAAATTAACCTACCCCTAAACCAATACCCGTTTAGCTTGTTTCAATGTTACTCTGATCACATCTTGCTAAATGCTCTGTGCCCGTTTGTTCTGTCACAACTAGGAGGTCCTAATGTGATGAGTAATAAACTGCTGTGGGGAATAGGGCCAGAGGCCTGCTGCTGGTCCATGTGTGTAAAGGGTCAGCCCTGGCTCAGTTATTATGTGTTGCAACTGCAGCTGTCCTTGCTGCTCTCAGTACCTCTCACTACAATCCCCACCATGATAGTATTGTGAATCCCTGCCACCTGGCTTTTGTAGGATGGGTCAGTCTGACTTGACTGATTTCAGACCAACCAGTCACTGCATTATATAACACAATTGTAAAATAAAACTTTCTCATGAAATTGTTTTTGGCAGGAAGCCACATTTTTATACCTTTGATTTAGCTTTGTGCTTTGTTCCACACGCTCTTTAGAAGTGAGAACGGATTAAGTTTACAATGTGCAAGGACTACATGGGACACACAGGCTTAGGCCAGTGCTCTGACTGTCCCCTCTTCTGTCTCTCTCACAGTTGGCTGTTGCTGAGCTGGTGGATGCTGCCAAGGAAGCAGACATTCTAGTGTTTGTGATCCCCCACCAGTTCATCGGCAGAGTGTGTGACACCATGAAGGGGAAGATAAAGAGCGATGCACTAGGAATGTCACTCATCAAGGTTTGGCTAAGGGCCTCTTTACACTACACTACTAAACTTTGACAACACAAACTAGGTCCAGAAGAGATACTTGTGTAGTCTAAAGGGACAGATCAAGATTCAAATCTCTCTTGACACTGTACCACATCCCCACCCTCTGAGTGGTACAGTGTAAAGACATAGGCTCTCCCACACCACATGTTCCTGCAAGAATGACCTTAAAACCAGTAGACAGCCTTTCTGCTCTGTTAGGCAAATAGAAAATGAAAGGTTTCAGCTGAAATGTGTCTTCCGCATTTAACCCAACCCCTCTGAAAATATCTGCACATTTGTGAATCATTGCATTAATCAATTGTGCATTACTATGTGCAATATGGTTTAGATGAGAAGCTCCTGTAGAATTGTAATTGCTATCCTTATTTTGTTTGTCTATATACTATATATATATACTATATATAGAGCTCACTACATATACTTTACTAATGTAAATCTATCCTAATACCCATGCCCTCCTCACTGTGAATGGGCTGTGTGTAATTCTCAACCTTTTTTACATAAGGGACCGGATTGGCTGGGTTTGGTGCTCCTTTGGGGACCATTGTAATTTAAACTAGCACTTGAGAACTTATGAAATAGGTGCTTGTTAATTTTCTCAATCCTTGAGAAACCTTGTCCTACTCTGTCCTTAGCTTGATCCTTGGAAGAAACTATCTGACCCCCATTATCATGCTCTGTCAATCATTGACTCCTTCAGCCTCTTGCATTACAAATTAAGGAGTGATTTACGGTCCACAGATTACAGTAAAACTAAGCCTGGACTAAAAAGCAACCTAAATGGAGAATCTCCATTGAAAACACTTTTTAGTCCAGGGTTAGGCTTTATGCTGCATTCATAACCAAGTGGGAAGGTAGAAATGACCAGTTGTGAAGTCGTAAATACCAGTTAGATGCATTCACGTGCTTGGCTAATGACCAACAAGCTGCGTCAACTATAAACTAGAAGTACAGCCATCATGCTTGTAAACAAATTATAGTGTTAAAAAAATATTAATATATTGCTTTGTATAAATCATGTTTTGTTGTTGCATTTAATTGACAAAAATGCTGTTATCGAGAGAATTCCAATAGTAGGTGACATCAGAGGTCAGCATGTAGTTGAAGTCGGAGTTCAGGGATGATAGACGAGTTTCCCACTTGTAATTACCAGTTGGAGGGGTGTTCAAGTGGATTTTTCCCAGTCATATATATGGTAAATACCAACTTCCCACTTGGCTATGAACGCAGGGTTAATCTGTGTCCGAGAAATCACCCCTAAAAATGTTAAAGCAGTAATTAAGTTTTGTTAGTCATATGTACAGTATACACATGGTATGCACTGTCCAACGAAACGCTTACTTGAAGGATTCTTCTCGACAATGCAACAACAATAACAAAAAACGTTATATAAAAATATGAGTAAATGGCTCAGTAGAATAGAATAGACATAAGTATAATAGCGTAAGTATAATACAGGAAGGCACAATTTATAGCACAATGTATTAGGAAAGGGGCAGATTGGGGGCAAGTGTTTAAATTGTGCAGTATTTGCGATAGTAAATAAGTCATTTTGACAGATTCTGATTGTGTTTAATGTGAAGTTATGTAGTTAACTGCTCCACTGTGGTAATATACAGTACCTCTCTTGAATTGCTTTATTGTGCGTTCTGTGTACTGAGTACTCATGTGCTGTGTGTTCTAATCCAGGGTGTAGATGAGGGTCCTGATGGGCTGAAGCTCATCTCTGATGTGATCCAGGAGAAGCTGGGCATCACCATGAGTGTACTGATGGGGGCCAACATCGCCAACGAGGTCGCCGATGAGAAGTTCTGTGAGACCACTATCGGTTAGACTCATGGGGTGAAGGGGAACATTTACTTTGGAGAGAAAATGAACATTGTGAAAATGAATTTTGTGAAAATGAATTTTGTGGGCTGGGTTATCATTGCATCTTACATACTTTTGAATGGCGTGCTGTCCCTTGTCTTTTTCCCTTTCTGAAAATGTCTCTTAATAGTTTGGGTAGATTGTACAGCACAGTGCAAACTGAAAAGTAAGGCATTAATATAAACAGTTTTGAGAGTTGGTACATTTTGTCAGTGTGTGTGTAGACATTAGTAAAAGTATTCAACATAGATGTTAGAAGTGTAATTGCTAGAAACTGAACTGGAGTAGTAAAAGTAAATAGGTTAAACTTGTTTTTGTAAGGACAATCTGTGCCAGATTTAATCAAGCTGCAATAAAACAATGTCTCTGCTCAAGACTGCCATGTCATCATGGAGGTAAAAGTCTGGCTGTTTACATTACAGAGAGTGAGCTGGCTTGTTTTACGGTAGTTCTGTACACTTGTTATTGTATGCAGCACTAGTGAACTCTGGCATGTCATTTCTGTACAGTGTATTTCCTACATGACAATGAGCATGTCTCGTGCCAAGTTGTTCCTTACCGTGTGACCTGCCCATGAAAAGACTGTGCCCTAGCCTATATGTCTGGGCCCTGGTATGGACCTTACGTTTTTCTGATTAAAGCCACGTGGTCTTAAACCAGCACTAAGCATGACATTACAAGAGTGGTGAAGTATTTGAACGGGCTGGTTGTGAAAGATACGGATGTTAGGATTGAAAAGGGTAATTTGTCTTTCTCATTCTCCCTCTCTCCCCAGGATGTAAGAATACAGAACATGGGGCTTTGCTGAAGGAACTCATGCAGACCAGTAACTTCCGGGTCACAGTAGTGGAGGAGTCCGATGTGGTTGAAATCTGTGGAGCACTGAAGGTGCCCACTCAACCATTAAGAGATTCTGCTTGGCCTCGTCTTACTTAATGTCTCGTCATGTTGTCTCGATGTCTGAATCTCAATTCATCATTTCCATGTATACTCTCTCCTTGCCCTTCATCTACTTCTTACTGAAAACATAAAAGGGTAGTGAGAAGAGGGCTAGATGAGAGAAAGTGTGCTGGTAAGAAATGACTGTCCTAATGTGTTGAAGCCATTAACCACAGCCCTCCTCTCTGTGGCATTAAGAACATTGTGGCGGTGGGGGCGGGCTTCTGTGACGGCCTGGGCTTTGGTGACAACACCAAGGCGGCGGTGATCCGGCTGGGCCTGATGGAGATGATTGCCTTCGCACGAATCTTCTGCACTGCCGGGCCCGTCTCCTCTGCCACCTTCATGGAGAGCTGCGGCGTTGCCGACCTCATCACGACCTGCTACGGCGGCCGCAACCGCAAAGTGGCCGAAGCCTTCGCTAAAGGGGGGAAGGTGAGAGAGGGGACTTGACTAATTGGCTTTTAGGGGCGACGTAAAAATGAAAAAGTTTGAATTATAGCATTTAGGATTGGAAGGCAGGAAAATACTGCAGATGAACGCTGTTATTTTTTGGTTTGAAAATAAAGGGGGCCAGAGATAAATTTAGTAAAGAGAGTGAGTTTCAGTTCAATATTGTTGTTTTGAAGAGTGGTATAATACCACAATAGTAGTCTTGACTTAACTAATATGTCTGTATTCTGCTCAGTCAATTGAAGAGCTGGAGAAAGAGATGCTGAATGGACAGAAGCTCCAGGGACCAGCAACAGCATCTGAAGTCCATGTCATCCTAAAGAACAAGAATCTGCTTGACAAGTCGGCACAGAAATCAAACCACTCTTTCACCCATTGAAGAAACTAATGATACATTTCATGTGATGTTTCACTTAAGCAATAAGGCCCGAGGAGGTGTGGTATATGGCCAATATACCACGGCTAAGGGCTGTTCTTAGGCACGACGCAACGCGGAGTGCCTGGATACAGCCCTTAACCGTGGTATATTGGCCATATACCACAAACCCTGAGGTGCCTTATTGCTATTATAAACTGGTTACCAATGTAATTAGAGCAGTAAAAATAAATGTTCTGTCATACGCGTGGTATATGGTCTGAGATACCACGGCTGTCAGCCAATCAGCATTCAGGGCTTGAACCACCCAGTTTTTAATTACCAATAACCTCTAGCTCTGTCACCTCAGTTAAATGCAGATAAAAAAGATAAATATGAAGAAATAGTCCCAACAATGCAGTTATTCTCAAAAAGACAGACTGTGACAACTCAACAATCCCTCCCTCTCTCCCGTCCAAGGTTCCCACTATTCAACGCTGTGTACCAGATCTGCTACCAGGGCCATCCGATCACAGAGTTCATCAAGTGTTTGCAGAACCACCCGGAGCACATGTAGGCTAACAGACTGACCAAGTGCCAGGAGAAGGATCAACACCACTTCCACTTTGTACCGGTTAGGAAAATATGTACACTTGCACACTCCACAGCTTCGATGCAGCAAGCAGACTCCATCAGACGACGTGATGTAAAGTTAGCTTGCATTGGACTTGTAGTGTGTGCTGCAGCTATCTACTCTGTACGGTCTAAGGGGTTTTTGTATGTACCTCTATAGTACAAGTGCTTTCCTCTTCCTGGTTTTCTACAGGAGTGTGACCCAGCCTGTTTTTGTTGCCACTCAATCAGACGCCACTGTCCATCCTCAGATGTTATCTTGGTCTATCCATTGTGACCTCACTTTGTTTGGCTTATTCATGTTAATTGTGTTAGGGCTTTGTAGCAGATGCTAGGCTATTTGTGTCCTTCTTGCTTTTCTAATTCTGAATCTCTCTGCATTCTTTGAGATGTCTTGACTTATACTTTATGGATCATTAGGCTAGATTTGCTTAGCACCTGTTAAAAACAAATGAAAGTGCCTTTCATTGCAAAAAAAATATTGGCTGTTTCTATGTGCTTTGTGAAACCAAATTGTTTTTCCCTTATGGTCCGTCCATGAGGCCATTAATCACCATGACGCTGCCTTTGAATTTCACTGACATGTGGCTTACAGTATGTTTGAAGAGTGTAGGTCAAAAAAAAAGATTTGCCTTTGAAATAAATCATTGATTTGTATCGTGGCTACCCTTTTCATTTGGCTTCTTGTTCACATAAGCTTCATGAGGGGAGTTTTATTCTGATCATGGCAAGTTGTCAACTGGAATCTCAGCGCTGTAGCTCACGTGGTCAATCAATTGTTGCGATTTGCATGGACAAGCATGTCAGAGCCAGGGAAGAGAGAATAGAAGTAACATGAAACCTAGAAAGACAGTTTGACAGTAAAGGGAGCGGCACTGTGAATAAAACAGCTTCAGTCCTGAAGAGCTACTGGCTGTGCAGGCATTTTGCTCCAACCCTGCAGTACAGGCTAACTCAAGGAATAAGTTAATTGCTTAAAAATGAGACTTGAGCACAAGTCTTGGGGAAATAAAGTTCTGCAACAGTCAACCAAGTCAATTAGGCTAAGAGCTATTGTAAGATGTAGACATACCTCTTCACTTCACTATAATTCAGACCAGTTTCACATGAAAAGGCTGTCTCAACAACTCCATTTCCCCCCCTATATTGTATGCTACATTTTACATTTTTGTTCTTTACATGAGACAAACTGCCAAAATTGTAATGCAAAGCTATTTATTGAGCATATGAATTAAAAACAAAAAAAAAGCAGCAAAAAAAATATATTACGGTCAAGTGACAAGAATGCAAGATACTTTTAGAGACCAACCCCTTAAACACAAAATACCTGTATCAATGGAGACTGAACACAAAAAAATAAGTTGTGGAAATAACACGTGAATGTTCAGTCTAACACAGTATATCATTGTAAAGACAGCATTATGTTGACCCTGTGACAGACCTTATCATTTCTAAACTCTTATTCAAAATGAACATCATTAACTTAAATAGGCCATGCCTGGAAATGTAAGAAAATGTCAACAAAAAGCAAAGCTACTGAAAGAGTGAGAATGAGAGAACTCAGTTCTTGGAATTCAGCACACTAAAGCTTTGTTCTAGTGCAATGTTGCTCTAAGAAATTAGAGAGGAGAAACTGTCTGCAGAAAATATTGACCTCTGCATTAAACCACCATGTTTTGAACCCACTTCATAGTAACAAGGATTATTACTATGCAACATGGTTTTCCTTGGTCCAAAATAGCATGAGAAAAACAAAAGGATAACCTTAATAGTAAAAAAACATCAATGCGATCATAACTGCAGAGTATTATAAAGTATTAGAGATATCCGTTTATACATGTGGTCATAGCAGTGGGTGGTAGACATTCATTGTAATTCCAACCATTAGCAGGTCATCTACATTTTGTTCTCCATCTCCAGGTCCAACTTTTGGTAGCTATGGTTACTAATGTCACAACTCTAGCCTAATTCTGTTTCACCCCCTTTTCCCTGAAGTGTGTATTCGTACACTACCCCTCAAGGTGTAAGACAGTGGAAAATCTGTCCAGCCCATGCTTGCACCCATTCAATGGCTGCAGTCCTAGTATCTACTCTACTCCCAAGCCTACATTAGCACTTGAACACACTCCACCTTATGGAATGGACTGGTGTGAGGAGTATGTTGAAAACAAGCAGTGGCAGGGTAGAGAATCAGATCACAACCACAGCTTTTGAATCCATGAAGAGAACAAAAAGAGTGTACACTTCAGGAAGAAGAGGGAGAAACAGAAATTTGGCTAGTGTTTCTCTCGCTCCCTTCATCCCCAGTGGTTAAGTGCCCCCCCCCCCCCACTAGTTAAGACCTGATGAGCATTCATGTAGTAACTGAGACCTAGTCCATGTTCCTATACTTTTACATAGCTTCCTTTCTATACATGCATATATATCCTAATCTCTCTGTTGACTGTTGCCCTGACAGGTCTGGAAAGGAAAGAGCAGTAACTCCATCAGACTAAAGTATTGCTGCTCATTTACCCTGCTCTGATCCCTCCCCCTCTACTGCCATCCTGTTTCACAGTCTGTGGGGGTTGACCCATTTGTATGTTCCTTCATAGTGGAAACCGACCCTCTTTGAAAGCTCATCTGCTTCTGTTGGACCCCGGCTAGGAAGAAGGAAAGGAACAAATCAATCACAAAATAACACCAAAAATATCACTGACAAATGAATGGGACTATTAACTTGCGATACTTGATTAACTGTTAATGGTAAATCTTACCTTCCATATATGTAGGGGGTGGGGGGAGGCTTCTCGCTCTCGATCTGATGAAGGAGAGGCGTAAAGATCCTCCAGGCTTCCCTCAGCTCATCACTGAGTGAAAAGAGAAGACAATGTAAGGAGAGTAGCACATAGTAATGCAGCTTGCACCATCTTGTGGACATAATTATAATGCATGTTCATAGTCTTATTTGCATAACACAAACACCATGGCAACAGAGGGGACTTCTGAGCGAGACAGATAGCCTGACTGACCTTCTGACAAAGTGCATCTGGCTGCCACAGAAGACGTCCAGGATGAGACGCTCGTAGGCGTCGGGCAACTTCACATCCTGAGGAGAGAAAAGATTAGTGAAAATTGAGCAAATAAGGTTGAACATTGTGCCTATATATGGGTTGCTAAAATGTGAGCGTGGTGAGGTAGTGTGTGAGTCTCTGTTTTCTATGAATGATTGGGGGGGGGGGGTCATTCGGTATCTCACCTTATATCTGCTTTTGTAGGTGAGGTCCAGCTCTGTCTCCTCTGGGTGGAAATACACTCCTGGTTTCTTGCTCATCATCTTGGCGTAGACGGCCTCGTTGGGCTGCACACGCACCACCAGCTCATTCCTACGACACTGCGCTCCAAAGATGTCCCCCGGAACATCCGTGAACTGCAACCGCACCTCCGCTTTCCGCTCGTTCAGGGCTTTGCCGCAACGCAGGATGAAGGGAACACCTTTGGAAGAACAGAGTAATTATAGTTATCACTGAGGAGTGAGCTGGTTTTACCAGACAGTGAAAGCACAACAAGCAAGACTGATAGAGAAAGCCGAGGTTCTCACCATCCCAGCGCTCGTTGTGCACGTAGAGCACAGCTGTGGTGAAGGTGGCCTGGGTGGAGCCTTTGGGGACAGTGGGGTCATCAAGGTAACCCAGCTTGGCATCCCCCTCTCCCTCTGGGTCACCCACATACTGCCCCAACACCACATCTGACATGGTAATGGGGGCAATGCACTTCAGCACCTTCACCTGCAGGGGGAGACAGTGGTCAGGGAGAGAGAGTACAAAGTGATTGGTTTGGAGTCTACTTGTTTATTCTGTTTGGTGTCAGTTTTCTGGAGGGGCCAATGGAGTTAAATGAAGATGTGCATTTTGTGCTTTAGTTTGTGTCCATGTTGCTGTACCTTTTCATCCCTGACATCATCAGAGCTGGTGGAGGCAGGCTTCTCCATGGCAACCAGCGAGAGCATCTGGAGCAAGTGGTTCTGCATGACATCCCTGAAAAAATATGTAATACAAAATGGAGAGTGAGATAAGTTACAGACTAACTAGTAGAACATGGCAAGAATAAATGCCTTCATTGAGGTTTGATTTCATTGAGCACTAACGCAGTTCTCCTCACCGGATGATACCAAAGTCGTCAAAATAGCCGCCCCGGCCCTGGGTGCCGAAGGGTTCTTTGAAGGTGAGGACCACACAAGCTATGCTGTCCCTGTTCCAGATGGGCCCAAAGATCCGGTTCCCAAACCTGGAATATTTACCACTGTTTAACCTCGGCCTTATTGACATGGACATAGCTGAAAGATGCACACAGCTGTCTGACAAGGTTTATTAATGTTGTTCTTTCTCACCCCAAGCAAAGAGAGTGAGGGACAGAGACTCCAATAGAGAATAGAAAAAGAGTGGAGACTATTTGTCCTGTACCTGAGGACCATGAGGTTCTGCACCATCTCCTTGCCCAGGTAGTGGTCTATGCGGTAGATCTGGTCCTCAGTGAACAGGGAAGAGAGGTGGGTGGACAGCTCCTCTGAGCTCTGCAGGTCACGACCAAATGGCTTCTCCACAATCACTCTGCTCCAGCCCCTAATAAACACACAGATAGGAGGGGAGGTAAGCATGTTTCGGTTATTAAACAGCGGAAGAGGGAAAAGCTAATCTAATGAGCAGCTCTCCCCAGACAAGACCGATTATATGAAGCAAGTGGATTAAATATGACCAGGCCTGTTCAAGGCCTTAGCAACACCACAGAGGAGGATTGAGAGGAGAGGGAGTCAGAGACTGAACAGCAAGACATGACAGGCTTACTGACTTGGTACTCATGCAGTGGTGCTTGATGTTCTTGGTGACATCGTGGTAGACGCTGGGCGGCAGGGCGAGGTAGAAGAGGCGGTTGGCCTTGCCCCCCCCGGGCAGGGACAACAGGTGGGTGTGGAGGTTGGAGAAGGCACTCTCCTCAGTGTACTTCCCACTGACATAAGAGTTACGGCTGAAGAACACAGACAACCGCTCTGCCTCAGAGTCTGCCACCTGGGACCACAGAGAGATAGGAATGTTGTCATATGTCGATGGTTTTAACATGCACAAACACATGCATTAACCCACACACAGTGTAAAAATGTGGGTCAATATCTAATGTGTTAATTTGGAAAGTCTCACCTTCATATAGGGCATGGAAGCAGTTTTGATGGCATCCACCGTCAGGTCAGAGCGGGCAAAGCCCACAAAGTGAGTCTGTTCAGGGAGGAGACCATCTCTAAACAACCACCTGAGTGAGATGGGAGTATAAGAACAGAAAGGAGGATCATTAGGAGTTTTTACTCATCACTTGACACCACAGAGAACATCCAGTGCAAACAGCTGCCCTGTGATAGCCACTTCTCATTTTAAGACTAGAGGCTGCACACTCACCACAGAGTTGGGTAGATTTTCTTTTTGGCTAGATCCCCCTAAAGAGAAACATGTGAAGATTATTAACACAAAACCAGATTAGTCACCTCTGAAATGTTGATTGAAACAGAGGCTGGCTTGGCTATATATAGCTCCACTACAGGCAGACGCTTCATTCAGGTCCGTCAGTGTGGTGATTATTAGTACAGTGATTTTAGAATTGGTGAGACATCTTTTTCACAATTGTATCAAGTACATTTTTCCTCAAAGAATTTATCAGCAAAGTCAATGCCTGTGGGTTTTTGGGAAGGGGTCATCGTGAGAGTTACTTTACCCATTCAATCCCACATTTTTCCCCAGACATGAAAATATCCAAATCATGTGTCATCAGTAACCCTTTGAAATAATCAATCATTATTTTTTGAAATTTTCATGGAAAAAAAACGTGAAAAAGTGTCGGTCACAATGACCGGTGGGATAATGTGATGTATACTGAATTAATACATTTATCCTATGCAGTCATCAAAATTCTTATATCCCATCCCAGTTATTAACACATTTAAAACTGTCACTGGCAGTCCCCAGCATTGCCACTAGAATGTCCCATCACATTCTAGTGTGACTATTTTACATGATCAAAAACCCTGAGAGAGCAAAGACAAAACATTTTTAAAAAATCTACGTATTTCAACATTGTTACTTTAGTGCAACAAGTCCTTTATGTTACAAAGTAACAAACATGAATATTGTAACATTTGAACTTGTACTTCAGTGCAATATTCATTGTAACATTGTCATTGTGACATTTTAGTGCAACATTCACTAACAACTGTATAGCAGTCGTGTCATTCATTCACATTGAACATAAAGGTAACATTTAGGATAGAGGTAGCCTGTAGAATATGCATTCAAGTAGAGGCCTACACTGAACAAAAGTCTTAGGAGGTAGGCTTCAGAACCAAGTGCACGATTAGTTTGTGCATCACTATTTTGAACTACAATCAGTCAGACCTACTGTCATACAGTATGTCTTGAATCAATTGACGTTTTCCAGAAACATTTCAGTCATTTTGATTGTCTTTTTCCCTTTTGTCGACTTTTCTTCCTAGAGTTCGTTGTACGGCTTCTCCTCATCCTTTATTGACTTTTCAATTTCTCTTTTATCGGCTTTTTCAGCCCTTTTTCATTCACTCTTCTCTTTTTCTACTGTCCATGGTATATCTTGAAGCGCTCAATGTGCAGTGGCGCTTTGCATTTCTCACATGCATAGGTAGTGCGTGTCACAATGACGACATCTCTGTTACCGGCGCATCGTGTTGATTGGCCAGTGAGAAGAAGCTTTGTTATATCTTGCCTGATCTTCAACAGTAGCAGCCAGTAGAGATCTCCTTCCACGGCTCAGTGGTTTCGTGCCAAACTTTTGCTTAAGAGACTGTGCCACTATCCGTGAGAAGGTCTATGGTCCCTCCCATAACATCTCTGTAAAATAAATGGCTGTTTACGAGTGCACTGTTGAGAGACCATGCAAAGATGGGCCACCACCACTTCTTAGACCTGATCGAGATATGGTATCTTAAAACCTGTAGGTCAACACCACCCATGTGCTCATTGAATCGGTTGGTGCAGTCTGGTTGTGGGACCCAACCCAGTCTCAGGGAGGATAGTGTGGGATCCACCATAAGGTTCCATGTAACCACTGGATGAGGCAAGGCCCCATAGCTTGTAACAAAAATGGATTGATTTACCTCTTATGAATTGCTTACGTCCATGTCAGCCATAGTATTAGATCATGCGCTCATCCAATGACAGCCATTCCTGAAATGGCATGACTTTGTATGACTGATTGAGCTGGGAGAAGATGGGCCTAACCTTAAAATGGGTCGTCAGTGATCTTTGTGTTGTCAACCACATGAACGGAGGCCATTATTTCATCAAAGCGATTTCTCCGCATTGTATCTGAAATGCTTTCATTGTGTATATCACTGTCAAGTGACCAGTACATGTGTCTTCTTGGAACAGAGCTGTACCCAGATGTGATAAGGATCCCATAGAATGTAAGCAGCTCATCCATACTCAGATACAGTTGCTTGTCCTTGGTCGAGTAGAGGTTGGACATTTCAATGGTGATCTCTCTTAAGAGTGGGTGGATACATTAGTAGGAAAACATCCATTGGGTTGGGGCAGCTTTGTTTTACACATTCTGCAGAATTTGGGCTGAATACCACGTGTTAAAAATCACAGCGGTGGCAGGCCTCTTTGATCGTTTGAACAAGCAATCTTTATTTTTGACCACCTGCAGCTTTCCCTTGGCTCTTCTGACTGGACCCTCTTGGCTCTTCATTATCAACAGTGGGTAGGTCGTCATCACTGATAACGTTGTTCCTGTCATGATCTGATGCACTGTGTTATCCAGCCGGTCACTATTTTTGCCGTCAACATGTTTACTCATTCTATGACCACACTGAACAAAGTTGAGTAATTGCAAATGCATATATCAATACTAGACACCTTAAAGATGATGTATACCAAAAATCTTCATCCTCTCTTTATGTTAACATAAACTTAGCAAAAAAGAAACGTCCCTTTTTCAGGACTCTGTCTTTCAAAGATAATTTATAAAAATCAAAATAACTTCACAGATTCTTCATTGTAAAGGGTTTAAACACTGTTTCCCATGCTTGTTCAATGAACCATAAACAATTAATGAACATGCACCTGTGGAACGGTCGTTAAGACAAGAACAGCTTACAGACGGTAGGCAATTGAGGTCACAGTTATGAAAACTTTGGACACTAAAGAGGCCTTTCTACTGACTCTGAAAAACACCAAAAGAAAGATGCCCAGGGTTCCTGCTCATCTGTGTGAACATGCCTTAGGCATGCTGCAAGGAGGCATGATGACTGCAGAAGTGACAGAAGAGCTTGGACTGGGCTGAGCTGAGCTGAGCTGAGCTGACCTCCTGTAGGGATGGGAGGGCCAAGAGACCAGAGGTGACGGTACAGAGTGCTTGGATTGGGATATAGGGTTTGAGCAAAGCCTGAAGGTAAGGAGGTGCAGTTCCCCTTGCTGCTCCATAGGCAAGCACCAGGGTCTTGAAGATGATGCAAGCTGTGTGCGGAGGAGCGGGGTGACATGGGAGAACTTAGGAAGGTTGAACATCAAGCGGGCTTGGTTTGCTACTTGGGGAAAAACATAATAATTCATCCGAATGGCCTTATGGACTATTATTTGTGTCTTATTCCAGTGAGTTGTGTCTTTAATGACTAAATGGGTTGCACCTTTAAACTGATATGCATTAGCCTATGCCCAGCCCCAGTCTGTCCATGACTACTGGTCTTCTGTCCCGCCTCAGCTGAGAAGAAAATGCAAACTGAGGGTGGCTTGACAAACACCATCAGATCACATTTCTCTCATCATTCTTCAGTTAATCATGAATATTTACTAACGTTTCATTGGCACAGCGACTGTAATGAGGCCATGTCGAGTGAGGTGCCTGCCTGTGGTGTGTTTTTGTGTACATGTAACACCAGCTTGTGATTGGTGTGTGCTTGCTGAGTGTCAAGGACCGATTGCAGCATTGCACACAAACCATATTTTACAGTAGCCTATGTAGTAGTACATCACTGTTCCCCAAAACCACCATAGACACCACAAGGCTATGCCTTACCACCATTACCATTCCCCCATTCTGATTCCCAACATGCTTCTCTATTACCTTCATTATGAAAGGAAACCGCTGACAGACAGTGACACTGCACTATTCAGCTCTCGCACCACTCCTTTCAACCAAGAGAAAATAGAGTGGGAGAACCTAGCCTAAATGGAGAAGTGGGCGGAAGAATGATACATTGAGCTCCTCTCCGACAGTACATTTGATCAGTTAACTGGACAGGTGTTAAAGGGCGAAAACATGAAAAAACATTGTAGGCCTAGAGAGTACTTTTCTAGAGAAGGAAATACTGTAAGAAAATGCAACTTCAAAGTGACTGGACTGAGTCAGTGAATTGATAATCCTTGTAGGTACTGATAGGAGAAGAGATAGAAAGTAATTCCCCACAACCTATAATTCTGACTCATTAGGCCATCTCTATGTGACTGGGGAACATACAGTCAGTCAGCTGAGTAGGTCAACAAAAGATCAGTTCATACACTACGATTGGCCAACGTACTGTCTGTGCGCAACATGATTAACTAACTAACAAACAGTTCAAGCTGAACATGATTGGCTAACAAACAGTCTGTCATAATATCAAGGTTCATGATTGTTGGTTCTCTTTGTATCAAGGCCAGAGTACAGCGAGCACAAGTGATTCTGGGGTTGCTTAGTTACACAAGCTCTGTGTAATGTGTCTCAATGAAATTTCTACATTTCCTCAAATGTGCAACCCCTCTTGTCCGTTTTGAGGTTTCAACACACCGTTCTCACTAAATGTGTTCCCTTATCTGTCCACCTAAAATCTATAAAATATTTTATAAAATCGGTATAACTGAACAAAACATTTAATTATTCTAGGAAAAGACTAATTATATCTATCTCGGACAAATGTATCCTAATCTTGGTAGCCTACATTTAGTAAATTGTTAATCCAGTGCAACTGATCGATCTTGAACTACCTCAGAATTGATTACAGGTTTCATTTCATCATATTGGTCCTGTGTGGCTCAGTTGGTAATGCATGGCGCTTGCGATGCCAATGGTTGTGGGTTCAATTCCTGCTGGGGCCACCATACGTAAAATGTACTCACACATGACTAAGTTGGTTTGGACAAAAGTGCCTTAAATGGCACACATTTTCAGGGAATTTCATAAAAGTCCAAAAGAGGATAGATGATGTTCACAACCTCAACTGATTCACTTATTTTGTCAGTCACTCTCTCCAATATGCATCCAACACACACACTCCATCATCCCATTCACAAATTTTGTAATTAGAAAAATAAAGTTGCCTGTGCTGTGGAGGACCAAAACTTGCAGGGTTATTCATCAATAATCAAAGTAGCCTCTAATATCCCCACATTCCATCCCATCTTCTCACCGATGCTCCCATGATGATGAAGATGTGAGCGTCGGAGTGATGGAACTCCTTGTCATCATGCAGCTCTTTTCGCAGCTCTCCAAACACCTCGGACCGAGAGAGGGGAATGGCACTCAATTTTCCTAGGCAAAGATAAATATCAAAAACAAGTTATTATCAATAACAAGATTGGCCAAACATGAATGATAATACATGTAGGAACCCAGAATATGAATAATACAGTGTAGTCTACTGTAGTCTAGTTTGACAGCATACTGAAGGAGTGACAGAGTAAAAACTATTTTTGAATATCACACTATTATGCCAATAGACTAGCGCAGTAAGAGTACTGCTCTGGGCCCTGACTTGCACGATGATTCATACCAAGGGAGTATAACAGCCACAATCACTTTCAAACACAAAGCAAGTTAAATAACACCACACACAAACAATGAACTATCTGAACACTCAGAGACACAGCAATGCCTTGGGATAGACAGAAGAGGCAGGCTACAATAAGTGACAGAACAATAGATTGCTACATTCTTATTTCTACTTCCTTGTGTTCTACGAGCAGTAAGATTGTCCAAAGGGGAACAGATATTTGAAACATGTAGATTACTTTCAGGAAGCACTCCTTTTATTTTGAGGAAAACAGTTTTAGCTCCAAATGTCTTCTAAGCAAATAGCACTTTATTTGAAGAGGGCACAAACAGCCTAGAGTCTATTAAACCATCATAAACACAAATCATATGATAAAAGGTATTACACAGCCATTTGTTCCATATTGCATTATACACATTTGGTAAAGAATCAGCCTACCCTTTCTGGTCATAGGCTGATAAGAAATAATCAAGATGTATTGTGTGCCACCTTCAAAAGCAGTACTCTTATTTTACCTAAATGGCAACGGGTTAGAACTAAGTCCTGGTTTAGCACATCTTCTAAATCAAGATATTTATATACACTGTATACAAAACATTAAGAACACCTGCTCTTTCCATGACAGACTGACCAGGTGAAAGCGATGATCCCTTATTGACGTCACTTGTTAAATCCACTTAAAATCAGCGTAGATATAGGGAAGGAGACAGGATAAATAAGGATTTTTAAGCATTGAGACATTGCTTGTGTTTGCCATTCAGAGGGAAAATGGGAAAGGCAACAGATTTAAGTGCCTTTGAACAGGGTATGGTAGTTAGTGCCAGGCGCAACGCTGGGTTTTTTAAGCTCAAGTTTCCCATGTATCATGAACGGTCCACCACCCAAATGACATCCAGCCAATTTGACAACTGTGGGGACATCTACAAGATTATATATGCAAGACGAGACATGTTACATCAATATTTATGTAAGCTACAGTAATCATACCAGTTCCTTGTTGTACAATGGCAACACTGGCAGGTCGCTCTTGGGTCAGGTAACAGAGGGGTAAACAGTATTTAAAATATATATATATATATATATATATATACATACACACAATTATTAGATACAATTTACAGACCGCGCACTCTTCGCGGACAAGCGTTCACCACTTTGCAGACACAGTGACAACACACCATCAATTATAATGTTATTAGCAAAATCCTCAGCCCAAACCCGTATTTAAAAAAGGGCCCAACCTAGCTAGCAGTGACTACTGAAATAATACCGACTGGGATCACTTGCCTAGCCACGCTAACTAGCCGAATTTGCACCTGTAACATTACAAGGTAAATTAGCTAGCAAGCAAACTATTCATGCTCTGTACACAAATATTTGCATCTAGGTTACCCATCAATGTAACGAGCAATAAATTGCACAAGTTTATTTAATGGCATTCCATACTGACACTATAACATCCCATCATGTTCGTGGCTGTTTTGACAGCATGACAAGAATGTAGCAGCAAAATTACCTGCTAGCGCGCGGCCAACTGTCAAGCTGTTCGTAAGCAGAAGAATACCTTTACAAAACTATATACAGTTACTTACTTCCAGCCATTTCCAATTCAAACGATTATCTGAGAATGTGGCGAAAACAGCGCTATCTTCGCCCGAAACTTCTGTAAATTTACAAGCCCCAAAACTTATTGCAGTTCCTCTCTTCCCTGTCGAAATGACGCAACCGAATTCAGTGATTCTATTGGTTTAGAGAGAAACTCACCAGCGCTCGATCCACTTCCCATCACGGTTGCCTCCAATGACGTCACATTTCCAAGTCCAGCAAAAGATGGGTGGGGCGTGGTTATCTGTACACTCTTCAGAGAAAAAACACCAATCAAAGTGAAGAAATAGCCATGACTGACATGCAAGTGGATATGTAGCAGAGAGGGGCTAGTTTGACCAACCTGGGTCAAATACTGGACAATATACTTTCTGGGATTATAAATAAAGTAATGTATAAACTGCATGAACATGGAAGAGACACCAAACACTGCTAATTCTAAATAATAAACGTAAATCAACAGATCTGGTATTGAAAATCCTTGCTAGTCCATTATCTGAAAATACTTCCTTTCACAAGGGAACATAATTTCTCTGCTTATGCTTGATTTCATTATCCATGATACATGCCACATACAGACTATATGCTCCTAGACGTTTCCACTTCACAATAACAGCACTTACAGTTGAACGGGGCAGCTCTAACTGGGCAGAAATTTCGCGAACTGACTTGTTGGAAAGGTGGCATCCTATGACGGTGCCATGTTGAAAGTCCCTGAGCTCATCAGTAAGGTCATTTGAGTGCCAATGGTTGTTTGTGGAGATTGCATGGCTGTGTGCTTGATTTTATACACTTGTCAGCAACAGGTGTAGCTGAAATAGCCAAATCTACTAATTTGAAGGGTGTCCACATAGTTTCGTGTGTATATATACACACTACTGTTCAAAAGTTTGGGGTCACTTAGAAATGTCCTTGTTTTTTAAAGAAAAGCTATTTTTTTGTCCATTAAAATAACACCAAATCGATCAGAAATATAGTGTAGATATTGTTAATGTTGTAAATGACTATTGTAGCTGGAAACGTCAGATTTTTTTATGGAATATCTACATAGGCGTACAGAGGTCCATTATCAGCAACCATCACTCCTGTGTTCCAATGGTACGTTTGGTGTTCACCAAAAGGCATGTAGGAGACTCCCCAAACATATGGAAGAAGGTACTCTGGTCAGATGAGACTAAAATTGAGCTTGTTGGCCATCAAGGAAAACGCTATGTCTGGCGCAAACCCAACACCTCTCATAACTCCGAGAACACCATCCCCACAGTGAAGCATGGTGGTGGCAGCATCATGCTGTGGGGATGTTTTTCATCGGCAGTAGTTACATCAATAGTTATGCAAGCTCAAGTTCTGTTTTTTGTCTTTCTTGTTTGTTTCACCCCCAAACATGTTTTTGCATCTTCAAAGTGGTAGGCATGTTGTGTAAATCAAATGATACAAACACCCCCCAAAGAGTTTAATTCCAGGTTGTAAGGCAACAAAATAGGAAAAATGCCAAGGGGGTGAATACTTCCCTGTGGCTCAGTTGGTAGAGCATGGTGTGTGCAACACCAGGGTTGTGGGTTCTATTCCCATGGGGGGCCAGTACAAAAAAGTCGTACTATAAGTCGCTCTGGATAAAAGTGTCTGCTAAATGACTAAAATGTAAAATGTACTTTCGCAAGCCACTGTAACTAGCCATTTCATCACTGTGCATGTAAAGTCAGCAACAATAAGCAGTGCATTGCATGCCTGTGTGTAGCTGTAACGTTGTATAAAGTCATCAACAATAAGCGGTGCGGCATCATTTCAAAATAGAAGTTTAGGTGCGGTGGTTACCGTTAAAAATAATATATATATTCTTGCACAAGTCCCGCGACCCCTTAATCCTTCCCGTGACCCCCAATTGAGACTCACGGCATTAGAGTGTCTAGCTTCAGAAACAGACGCCTCACAAGTCCTCAACTGGCAGCTTCATTAAATAGTACCCGCAAAACACCAGTCTCAACGTCAACAATGAAGAGAAGACTCCGGGATGTTGGCCTTCAAGGCAGAGTTCCTCTGTGTTCTTTTGCCCATCTTAATCTTTTATTTTTATTGGCGAGTCTGAGATTTGGCTTTTTCTTTGCAACTCTGCCTTCCTGGAGTCGCCTATTCACTGTTGACGTTGAGACTGGTTTATTGCGGGTACTATTTAATGAAGCTGCCAGTTGAGGACGTGTGAGGTGTCTGTCTCTCAAACTAGACACTCTAATGTACTTGTCCTTTTGTTCAGTTGTGCACCGGGGCCTCCCACTCCTCTTTCTATTCTGGTTAGAGCCAGTTTGCGCTATTCTGTGAAGGGAGTAGTACACAGCTTTGTATGAGATCTTCAGTTTCTTGGCAATTTCTCGCATGGAATAGCCGTCATTTCTCAGAGCAAGAATAGACTGACGAGTTTCAGAAGAAAATTATTTGTTTCTAGCCATTTTGAGCATGTAATCGAACCAACAAATGCTGATGCTCCAGATACTCAACTAGTCTAAAGAAGGCCAGTTGTATTGCTTCTTTAATCAGAACAACAGTTTGCAGCTGTGCTAACATAATTGCAAAAGGGTTTTCTAATCATCAATTAGCATTTTAAAATGATAAACTTGGATTAGCTAAGTTCAGTTCAGTTTTTTATTTGTTAAAAAAGTTTGAAATATCCAATAAATTTCGTTCCACTTCATGATTGTGTCCCACTTGTTGTTGATTCTTCACAAAAAATTACAGTTTTATATCTTTATGTTTGAAGCCTGAAATGTGGCAAAAGGTCGAAAAGTTCAAGGGGGCCGAATACTTTCGCAAGGCACTGTATATGAGAGAGGGAGAGTTCAAGTCGGAAGTTTACATACACCTTAGCCAACTACATTTAAACTCAGTTTTTCACAATTCCTGACATTTAATCCCAGTAAAAATTCCCTGTCTTAGGTCAGTTAGGATCACCACTTTAATTTAAGAATGTGAAATGTCAGAATAATAGTAGAGAGAATTATTTATTTCAGCTTTTATCTCTTTCAACACATTCCCAGTGGGTCAGAAGTTTACATACACTCAATTAGTATTTGGTAGCATTGCCTTTAAATTGTTTAACTTGGGTCAAACGTTTCAGGTAGCTTTCCACAAGCTTCCCACAATAAGTTAGGTGAATTTTGGCCCATTCCTCCTGACAGAGCTGGTGTAACTGAGTCAGGTTTGTAGGCCTCCTTGTTCACACAAACTTTTTCAGTTCTGCCCAAACATTTTCTATAGGATTGAGGTCAGGGCTTTGTGATGGCCACTCCAATATCTTGACTCTGTTGTCCTTAAGCCATTTTGCCAAAACTTTGGAAGTATGCTTGGGGTCATTGTCCATTTGGAAGACCCATTTGCAACCAAGCTTTAACTTCCTGACTAATGTCTTGAGATGTTGCTTCAATATATCCACATAATTTTCCTGCCTCATGATGCCATCTATTTTGTGAAGTGCACCAGTCCCTCTTTCAGCAAAGCACCCCCACAACATGATGCTGCCACCCCCATGCTTCACGGTTGGGATGGTGTTCTTTGGCTTGCAAGCCTCCTACTTTTCCCTCCAAACATAACTATGGTCATTATGGCCAAACAGTTCTATTTTTGTTTCATCAGACCAGAGGACAGTTCTCCAAAAAGTACGATCTTTGTCCCCATGTGCAGTTGCAATCCATAGTCTGGCTTTTTAATTAAGGTTTTGGAGCAGTGTCTTCTTCCTTGCTGAGCGGCCTTTCAGGTTATGTCGATATAGGACTCGTTTTACTGTGGATATAAATACTTTTGTACCCGTTTCCTCCAGCATCTTCACAAGGTCCTTTGCTGTTGTTCTGGGATAGATTTGCACAATCCGCACCAAAGTACGCTCATCTCTAGGTGACAGAACGCATCTCCTTCCTGGGCGGTATGACAGCTACGTGGTCCCATGGTGCTTATACTTGCGTACTATTGTTTATACAGATGAATGTGGTACCTTCAGGCATTTGGAAATTGCACCCAAGGATGAACCAGACTTGTGGAGGTCTACAATTTTTTTTCTGAGGTCTTGACTGATTTCTTTTGATTTTCCCATGATGTCAAGCAAAGAGGCACTGAGTTTGAAGGTAGGCCTTGAAATACATCTCCAGGTACACCTCCAATTGACTCAAATAATGTCAATTAGCCTATCAGAAGCTTCTAAAGCCATGACATTTTCTGGAATTTTCCAAACTGTTTAAAGGCACAGGCAACTTAGTGTATGTATACTTCTGATCCACTGGAATTGTGATACAGTGAATTATAAGTGAAATAATCTGTCTGTAAACAATTGTTGGGAAAATTACTTGTGTCATGCACAAAGTAGATGTCCTAACCGACTTGCCAAAACTATAGTTTGTTAACAATACATTTGTGGAGTGGTTGAAAAATGAGTTTTAATGACTCCAACCTAAGTGTATGTAAACTTCCAACTTCACCTCTATATACACACACATTTGGACACTTAATCATTCCAGCATTTTTTTTTTTTTACTATTTTCTACATTGTAGAATAATAGCGAAGAAATCAAAAATATGAAATAACTCAAACGGAATCATGTAACAAAAAGAAAAGTGTTAAACAAATCCAAATATATATTGTATATTTGAGATTCTTCAAATAGCCACCCTTTGCACACTCTTGGCATTCTCTCAACCAGCTTCTTGAGGTAGTCACCTGGAATGCATTTCAATTAACAGCTGTGCCTTTTGTTAATATGTGGAATTTCTTTCCTTAATGCATTTGAGCCAATCAGTTGTGTCAAAGTAGGGGTGGTATACAGAAGATAGCCCTATTTGGTAAAAGACCAGGACCATATTATGGCAAGAACAGCACAAATAAACCATTATTACATGAAGACATGGTCAGTCAATCCTGAAAATGTCAAGAACTTTGAAGGTTTCTTCCAGTGCAGCCACAAAAACCATCAAGTGCTATGATGAAACTGGCTCTCATGAGGACCACCACAGGAAAGGAAGACCCAGAGTTACATCTGCTGCAGAGGTTAATTTCATTAGCGTTACCAGCCTCAGAAATTGCATCCCAAAGAAACACTTCAGAGTTCAAGTAACAGACACAACTGTATAGAGGAGACTATGTGAATCAGGTCTTCATGGTAAAATTGCTGCAAAGAACCCCTACTAAAGGACACCAATAAAAATAGACTTCCCTTGGGCCAAAAAACAAGCAATGGACAGACCAGTTGAAATCTGTTCTTTTGGTCTGAACAAGAACCAAGAATCTCAAATTTGGGCCTAACCGCCATGTCTTTGAGACACAGTAGGTGAACGGAGGATCGCCACGTGTGTGGTTCCCACCTAGAAGCATGGAGGTGGGGTGGGGGGGTGCTTTGCTGGTGACATGGTCTGATTTATTTAGAATTCAAGGCAAACTTAACCAGCATGGCTACCACAGCATTCTGCAGCGATACACCATCACATCTGGGTTGCGCTTAGTGGGACTATCATTTGACCAAGGAGAGTGATGGAGTGCTACATTAGATGACCTGGCCTTCAATCACCCAACCTCAACCCAATTGGAGATGGTTTGGGATGAGATGAGAGTGAAGGAAAAGCATATGTGGAAACTCCTTCAAGACTGTTGGAAAAGCATTCCTCATGAAGCTGGTTGAGAGAATGCCAAGAGTGTGCAAAGCTGTCAAAGGGTGGCTACTTTGAAGAATCTCAAATATATTTTGATTTGTTTAACACTGTTTTGGTTACTACATAATTACATATGTGTTATTTCATAGTTTTGTCTTCCCTATTATTCTTCTACAGTGAGAAAATAGTTTAAAAAAAAGAAACCCCTTGAATGAGTAGGTGTTCAAACTTGACTAGTACCATCTATGCCCTTTGGCCTAGTGATTAAAGAATTGCAAACAAATTTTAAAGTCTAAAAACATCAAAACAGAAACTTCTACAAACTCATCTAAATCGGGATCCTCTAGAATAAAACATTAAAAAGCCTCAAACTTTTCAACTTCTCCTTTAGTAAATAAAGAAATAACAAAACACTGAGTCAAACTGCACAGGGTTCCATATTTCAGAAATACATGTGTTGTCATCAAAAAGGGCAGGGCTCCCAAATGTAGATGTAAGTGATCCTCCTTCCTCCCTGGATCCCATTGGTCAGCTGAGGGCCCAGTGTTGGCTGAGATTGGCCAAGTCACAGCTACTCATCACCACTTCACCTCTATCTACAGTCAAGCATTGGCCCGAGGAGGGATTCTTGAGGAGAGAACCCTGTGTGAACACACACACGAACAATAATGAGCAGAATAAAAGGCTACTGTGCACTGAAAGTGACCACAACCCCCTGTTCTGCACTTGCCTCCTGAAAGGTGCAGCATGAACATAGCTAATGTGTGTAACAGCATGTGTATACTGTGAAGTTATACCCTTGTGTTGCATGACTCTCGTGGAAAATTGTTATAATGCTTGTATTGCATTATAACGGTTGTTTTATTTGACAGAATAGAGTATTCTGTTAACTATTGTGTTTTACTGAGGATGGGCCTCTGAGATAACACTGACAGGAGATTTACGATGTCTTTCAGTGATAAAACCTAAAGCCCATTCCAGAGAACATGAGCTAATGGTTCTGTTCTATAACGTACCAGGAACAAGATTAGAACATCGTCTTAGGGACTAAACTGAACGAATGTTATCTGGCTAAGGGATACTCCTTTCTCAATTATAAAGTCCCTTCGTGAACTGTTCCTAAGATCTGTGGTTCGTCATGTAGGTTGAGAGGGGTGTATCTTGGCTATAAAAGATCTTTGTACTTTTGTGTTGTCACTTTTCAATGGCGCATCATTGAAAGTCAAGTGCTTTTGCAAAGCTCTTATTATTAAAGATGTAGTTTAAGTATAACTCTGACTGGTGTGTGAAGTTTGTAACTCTCCTCATTTGGTAATGCAGAAATTAGCCACCACATGACATACAAGCCTCAAATCAGTAATTTGTCCTTTAGAGGAGAAAAGGGTTTCCACATACTGTATATGAAACAAACCCATGTGCAAGATCTGCAGTAACACTTTCAGAGCAGTGGAAATGTGCATTGATTATTAGAGTAAATGTGAAACTAACTGATAAAATATATATATTGACAGTTTACAATGTCATGTTACATACCGGTGTGAAATGCCACACTTGCTCGGGGGCCACTGTGGTTCCTTTGCCCTTCAGGCGGCAGAGCTTTATGGACACCAGCACCACCCCGGGGGTCGCATGTAGACACAGCTGCTTACCTATGTTGTGACGAAGCTCCTGGTGGGATGTGTACTCAAAATACTACACACAGAAATGTTACGTTAGAAAAAAAAAAAACTGTGGCAATTATAAACGTGCACACACGGCTCTGCATATTGTATTTTTAAGCAATAAGGCCCGAGGGGGTGCGGTATATGGCCACGGCTAAAGGCTGTTCTTCAGTATGACGCAAAACGGAGTGCCTGGATACAGCCCGTAACTGTGGTATATTGGCCATATACCACAAATGCCATAGATGCCTTATTGCTATTATAAACTGGTTACCAATGTAATTAGAGCAGTAAAAATAAATGATTTGTCATACCCGTGGTATATGGTCTGATATACCACGGCTGTCAGCCAATCAGCATTCAGTGCTCAAACCACCCAGTTTATATCTCGATTAAAGTACCTGGTTTCCTCCCATGTTGTGGCATGTGTATAAGATAACCGGCTTCCCACCCTTATTCTTCTCTCCCACATCCAGGCATGTCTTTGAGCCAGAGTTCCTGAGCTGATAAAATATCATTTTAGCAGAATATATACATAAAAAAAAAAGTGGACAGGTATTTATCGACTGACAATCCTATTTCTAATGAAAGTTAAATAACATTACCGCTCCAAACATGACAGGGGTGAGGTCTGGAACATAGGCCTCTGGGTAAACGTTGTGCAAGTACCATGTAAAGTTTTTGCAGCTTAGCCTCTCTTTGAGTTTGAGGCGTTCAGAGATGTCCCCATATGTGTTCTGAGTGAACAGGAAGAATAACATTAAAACAATTGAGGTCATTTTTACATAATGTAAACAATGCAGGATACAGTACAATACCACTCTTTACAAAAGAGCCATGTGTAACTAACTGTGAGAACAGCACCTAGACCCCCAGTTGAGTCATGTGTAAAACATTGAGGGGACACTATACCCAACCTCTTTGGCTATGGTGGCAGCCTTCTTGTTCCTGCGGTAGAAGATCTGCTTGTAGTCCTCCATCCAGACCTCGGCTAGGCGCACCTGGTTGCGGGCAATCACTGACCTGCCTTTGGGGAAGGTGTGAGGGCTCTTACTGCGGAATATATGTCCCACCACTGAGCAGGGTATGATCTCCAGCTGGCCTCCACATTGCCACACCTACAAGAAGGACATTCCAGATCAATGGAGTAGACACAGAAAAAGGCATGGACTGAATGGTTGAGGCTCAAGCTTGGCACAACAGTGACTGAATAAAGGTATTCTAGGGAAGACAGGAACTAACCATGAAGGGAATCAGAATACAGAAGGAAGCAGTGTCTGCTTTGACCAGCAGAGGGCCGTAAAGTCCACATTAACCACCACCATCAGTCAGGCCAACATGTTTGTTGATGTACTTCCTGCCCTTCCACATTCTGCATAACTTACCCTGAAGGACATCTCCACATTCTCACCTCCCCAGATCAACATCTTGTCGTCATAGGTCCCAATGTGCTCAAAGTAAGTCTTAGAAATAGAGAACAGACCACCTGCAAAGGTAGGAGTCCTAGGAGTAGACAGTATATTTATATTCAGTATGACATCACTTCACAAGTGAGCGTGTGTGGGTATGTATAAAGTACCTGACAGGATACGTTTCATTCTTGCGTCGCTTTTGGTCTTCCTCAGGGATCTGCTCCCACCCAAAGACAAGGCTCCAGTCAAAGTTTCCACGGTTACGGGCACGAGCTGTGGCAAGGGGTTTGGCAAACTTCATGTTGTTTTGGTCGATGATGACTATATCAGGGCTGACCACGGCAGTGGGCTTCTCCACTATCCGAGCCAGGAGGGGTTCCAGCCAGCCATTGAAGCACTCGCCTAACCAGGGATGAAAATGAGACAAACAGGCATATCATATTCATATATTCCCTCACTAATCATCTCCAGTTTCTTTTAACTGACTAATGCAATGACAACTTCAAAATGTTAGTGTTTTCCTCATTTAAAATTCAGATCTAAGGGGCTTTGATGATGATGCTTAGGAGTAGTATAAAATAGTTGATCAGCTGTCATGGGTAGAAAGTGACAGGAGCTTCTGGCAATGAGAGCACTTCCTGACCGGGTTTGTAGCTTATTAAGTTACTAAAATTGTATTCTAATTCTATGGTTTGCAGTGTGTGCTGGGACACACACAGTGGGCATCCAGGAAGGTGAGGATCTCTCCTTGAGCCATCTGTGCCCCCAGTAGCCTGGCAGTGATTAACCCCTTCCTCTCCCGCTGTCGTAGCACACGCACAATCTTCAGCTGCAGGACATACTCATCCAGACGAGACTTCAGGTGATCTGAAAACCATTGCATCAGGATGGTAAAATACAGCTGGATTACATCTATCCACTGAGGTAGATATGTATTCTACCGAGAAAATTGCTACTGGGAGTTATTATATACTCTAGCATTGTTCTATTAATGTCACTGTGGAGAGGAAGAGAGCAGTAGGGGAATAACGCATTTGCTCCCGTTTGCAAATACATAAACGTTTGATAATGGCAAAGTCTGAAAGGTCTGTCTGTGCCAGGAAAGTCTCACTTTCAGTCAGGTTTACAACACCTTCCATACCACACTTACCGTCTGTGCTAGCATCATCCACCAGTAATATCTCTGTGAGCAGGGAGGCAGGAGCAGTGTGCAGGACACTATAAACGGTCCGCAGGAGGGTGGACCACGCCTCGTTGTGGAACACGATGATCACACTGGTGGTGGGGAGAGGAGGGCAGCGCCGGAACCTTTGACCTGCACAACTGACAACAAAGAGGCTATTCTCCAAGGGATCTACTAGATAAGCTTTGATTGTACACAACCATCCATACAGTACATATCACTCCAAACTAGCTTCCCTTCAGTCCCTCTGTACTCACTCTGGGTGGCGTGTGTCATTTCCCAGGCTGCGGTGAAGGGAGATACGGTCGCTGGCAAATTGGTTGAAACAATTTTTGGTCAGCCCATCCTGCTTCTCTCTAATCTCTGCAGGGGTCATCCTGCCCATCACAAACGGTCGGCCATAGGCTCCGGGGCCCTCTGGGTCCTGTAGGGGCCTCTCCAGGTGAGGTTGAAGCTCATCTATGCTGTAGAACCCAGGTGGACAGCGGGGATCAAATGAGTTGGTCCCATGCTCTGAGGGAAGGTGCAAGGGGGCACCAATCTGGAAGCCCATGTTTGACACAGCACCTCTGACCACACCCATCACCTGTGGCTGTTTGTTCGACAGCTCCCAGAGCCAGGGTTCAGGGGAAGTCCTACCTCCCACGTCGTACTGCATTACGAGCAGTAGGACCAGGAAGAGGGAGCCCGCTAGAATGGCAAGCTTAAAGGGAAGGGTGTGACGGCGGGAGAACGCACGCATTGTGCCGGCGTACGAGAGAAAGACTGCAGGGCTGAAACAGGAGTGATAAAGACAAGTCAGGTGATGACTCAATTGCCTTTGACTGTCCCGAGAAGTCCATTTATCACACCACCCAACTACAACTAATTACATACTATTGTTAATTGAGAAGAAATTCTAACAGTTTACAGTAACTGGTATCTGCTAGAGTAATCAGTTCTACATTCTACAATAGCAAAAGGAAACAGTCATGGGACACCTCTGAAAAGCTTCATTGTGTCATATGTAAATACAGAGTGCCTGATAAAAGCTTTGTTCTCTACGAACAGACAAAGCTGTCGTATCCTCCCTCGTAGCACTTGTCTGTTTAACTATGGCTTTCTAATTGTTCACGTAAGGTAGAATGAAAGTTGTGGGTAGAATAAAAATTGAAAGCGATGTAAACTGGCTAATCTTGAATTTGACCCAACAGAGCCTTCAAGCTGAACTGGAGCATGTCAAGCATCTCTCTACAGAACAGTGGATTAGACTACACAAGTTCCTCATTCATTTATTATAAACAGCTGGAACATATGTTTACTATGAGAGAAACAGCAAAAGGAAACTCATGCATGCCAGCCATAATATTGTGTGGTTACAATTCCAGTTTCACAATACTCAGGAGTATTGTGGAAAGGAAACAAAAACATGAAGGACAGATTTAGCAGTACCAATGTTAGAAACAAACAGCATTATGTTGTCACCTAGAGTCACATTTGTTTATTTTGCAAGCTGTAGCACCCACAATTCTACATAAAGTAGGTGTTTAATAGGACCATTGAGTTTAGTCTAATTTGTGTTTAATTTTTTTGACATGGAAAATGTGGTATAGTATTGAAATAATGGTATGGTGACAACCGAAGCCGCTCTGATTACCTTACAGACAACGCCAGTGTGTCTAATAAGTCTGTAGGAAGAGACCAAAATGTCCCATACACCAAGTTTGTATTGGAAACACAGGATATTTTTTATGGTCTATTTAGACTGACTTCTGAAGCCCTATAAAGAAACTTTGACACAGCTATTGCCTGCTTTACTTACATCATTTGTCTAGTTTAGGCTGATGAAATGTGACAAATTGGCCAATAGACCATAATGTTAAATTCACTCTATTTCATGAACTTCTCATTAAATTATATATTTTTTTATGTGACAGCTGTTCCATCTTCCCATTCACCTTTTGCAGCAGAACCCAGTTCTGGAAAACCTGATCTATAGGGCCACATTACATACTCCACATATGAATGCATAAGAGCTTTAAAAACCCACCTTTGCCAGTCAACTACCTCATGTTAGGAATCATAAATGAGAGCATGGCATTTACCTTTTTATCTGAAAACCAGACCACCCAGATGTAGCCTACTTCAAGTCCAAATTTCAGGAACCTAACCACTCTTTCTTGTCTTTTATCTCTTCTTTGTAAAACTATTCAAAACTGCGACGTAGTTATCTATACTGACGCCACTTGGCATTGAGCGCAGCAGGTGCGTGCCATTACACTGATAACAACAACTGGTAACATGGGCTGCATTCAATATCTGCAACGTTTGCTTATAAGCAACAGTGTACAAGAACAAAACCATAGCTATGTTTGTTTTCTTTTACGGATGTGCGTGTGCTGGAAAATTGGACAATAACATTTTTCTCCATAGCTTAATTAAACTATTAGATTAATCCAAGTGGCTCTGGCCTAATCGTTTTTAATCAACCATTGTTTTTTCAATGGTTGAATCTAGGCTAGTAGAATATTAATATGCACAGCCTTAACACATGATGTGTGTAATGTTCGTCATAAGGAAAAACTATTACTGCTATTATCTGCTAAATTATTTTATGCTTCTATTCTCAACAATATAGGTGACTAGGCCTACACATGATGTAGCCATATCATATCCATAGACTTGAGCAGTACACCTGTAGCATGATGGAATTTCTAGCACAGTGGTGCATTCAATGAGTGAAACTCCGAGGGTGTTCGATTAATCTAGCCCCGGCGCCCGTGTTTTGCATCCGCTGAAAGTTGATTGCATTCGATTTGGAACCGGGCTGCTTCTCATGCGTGAGCCAAGTGCCCCGTTCAATGCCCACGGCGAAATCGGCTCAAACACGTAATTAAGAACGTATAGTAATTAGTCGGATCCTGTGTTTTCCCATGCAGAAGTGATTGCTTTCGATTACTGTTCGATTTGAGAAAGGCATTCCACCCTTGATGCTTTCGCCCGATGACGTGAGGGCATTTGACTGGTGCCCCGCGGCACAGCATAATCGAATCCGCTCATTCAGAACATTGCAGATAAAAATGTAATAAACAAATCTGGTATGGTGCCTAAAATTCTACAAGACAGAAGATCATCTGTCAAAATACATTTATATCTGAACGTTTTGTAACGTTGCACCTTTCTAAACAGAGCCCTGTTTCTTCACAGGCTGATGTCTGGAACGCCATCTGATTGGTGGCGCTTGTTACCATGGTCCTGTGTAAAATAGAAGTTGTGATTTATTTACAGAGGCCCTTGCTTGCCTTTCCCCACGTTTTCCTTCTATCCTAAACAGCTTCAGACTGTTGCTGGCGACGGTAACGTTACTATATGGCTTTCTTCGGGATAACGAATTTGGGCTATCAAAACCCCATCGGAGACAATATGTTAGTGAGTCCAAGATCGTCTGCTTCTCCCCGAGGTGAGTGCTTTGCTAACGTTAGCTAGCTACTGTACTGTAACGTTATCTGTGTTAATTTGTTTACACTGACTTAACGTAGGTAATTAGCAAGTAACGTTAACTTAACTAAATGGTCAGTCATTAAAACAAGTAGAATATGTATGTTAAATGTCATAGCTTTGCTTTATCTGTGCTGACATGGATAATCATTCGAAGGTACAAGTGGTCATGCCGGAACAACCTGCCTTTGCTTTTATAGATGAGGTTGATTCAAGGAGCTGGGCTAAACAGTCAGGACTGCCCTCCATCCAAGTCCAGACGGGACCCCTAAAATGCACTGATACCGGCAGTATCTACAACCAGCCTTCTCCCTTCAGCCCAGACATACACCAAGGGAGCCAGGGGCGATACAGAGAGATGCTCAAACGGGTTCAGATACCAACATGTAAGTTAGATGTGAGTATTCTTAAGTATCACTTATCATTTCATGTACAGGTGGTAGGCCTTAGCTGTTCAACATTTCAGTTTGAATGAAATACACTGATCAAAAATATAAACGCAACATGTAAAGTGTTGGTTTCATGAGCTGAAATAAAAGATCCCAGAAATGTTCCATAAGCACAAAAAGCTTATTTCTCTCTTTACATCCCTGTTAGTGAGCATTTCTCCTTTGCCAGGATAATCCATCCACCTAACAGGTGTGGCATATCAAGAAGCTGATTAAGCAGCATGTTCATTACACAGGTGCGCCTGGTGCTGGGGACAATAGAAGGCCACTACAAAATGTGCAGTTTTGTCACAACACAATGCCACAGATGTCTCAAGTTTTGAGGGAGCGTGCAATTGATATTGCCAGAGCTGTTGTCAGAGAATATAATGTTAATTTCTCTACCATAAGCCGCCTCCAATGTGGTTTTAGAAATTTTGGGAGTACATCCAACTGGCCTCAGAACTGCAGACCACGTATGGCGTCGTGTGGGCGAGCGGTTTGCTGATGTCAACATTGTGAACAGAGTACCATATGGTGGCAGTGGGGTATGGTATGGGCAGGCATAAGCTATGGACAACAAACACAATTGCAATTTATCGATGGCAATTTGAATGCACAAAAATACAGTGATGAGATCTTGAGGCACATTTTCATTTTTTTAAAGGTATCTGACCAACAGATGCATATCTATATTCCCAGTCATGTGAAATCTGTAGATTAGGGCCTAATACATTTATTTCAATTGACTGATTTCCTCATATGAACTGTAAAATCAATGAAATTGTTGCATTTATATTTTTGTTCAGTATACATTTTACTAAACTGAAGGCAAGGGCACACCGTGGATCAACATTGAGTGACATGTACTCATCTTCCCTAGCCCCGAATCAGCTGTACTCAGTGCCCCTGACAGACAGACAGCAGTGTGGATGGTGGATGCCTAATGGAGGCCAAGGAAAGATGCACGAACCCTGGACCCAAGTCAGACGATTCCCCCGCAAGAACAGTGAGATGACCAAGTGAGTGTCATGTCGGATTCTAACATGTGTTTCTTGAAGTCAGATGTGTCAGTGGCCTGCTCACCCTCTGTCTACTGTTTTTACTCAGGTTTGTGAAGGAGATGTCAATGACGGCCCGAGAGTTCAGCTTATTCTGAGTTCCACTCCTGCAGTAACACACACAATCCCATCCAAAGACCTCTGGGACCTTTAAACTGTAAGGACTATTGTGGTTTAATAAACTGAGACATTTTCATCATGGCATGTTATTTATTTCTGTGAGCTAATGTATCAGGTTGTCAATTGACCTCTGCCTTTCAACTGGTAAAATTGAGCTGTTACCTCTCTCTAGAGGAATACAATTGTAATGCCCATAAGGAAATAAGAGTATTTTGTTTCAGTAATTAGTTATTGTCACTCAGTCAGGTCATTCATTGGACCTTGGGGATAGTAACTGACTATCTCGGGTCGGATACGATATTATGACTGAAAAGTGTCTAGCCAAATATTTGATACGGCATGTTTGTATATTTAGTAAAGCTTGTATTTTGCATACTTTCAGTACATTAACTAAATCAATAAAATGATAAGTAAATGTTTTCCTCATGTTATCTTTAACGTTTTTCTAAATAAGATAACATTACAGTATCATTAATAACATATGAGGTCAAAGGAATATCCAGATCTCTTTGCCAGATATCTCTTGCTTTCTGTCAGTACACTTTTGGCAGCATAACCAGTCATCCATCACATTTACCCCATCCCCACCCTAACTCCTCCCTCATCTTGTAGGCTCCTTCCCTGTGCTCTTGTACTGTATGCAGTGTGCTTTAACTTGCTAGTCCCTTTCCAATATGCTTGTGTAAACTCCTGGAGTTTCTATGTAAATGTAATGATCTGTGAGAGAGGCACTCTACCTGAGAAACAATGCTGTTTCTGATTACAGGGTCATTGAGTGAGTCAGTCTCAATGGCGGCTTGAACAATTCAGAGGATGTGGCTGTAGCTACCTGGCGTCTGTACATTGAGCACTGTAACCCCTTCATGATAGTGCATGGAGGGACAAAGATATGAATCCTCTCATGTATGAAATGTATTGGGTATCTGGGACTGCTTGCTCTCATCTAACAATTTCATTGGTCAGTATCTGCTCAATGACAATCAGCCAATGGTAATCCTAGTTTTTACAACAGGTAAAGAAAGCCGCACACATTAACAGCAATCGACACCACATAAAACAGCCATTGTTTAAAAAAATAATAATCTTCAAGGGGAAATGTTATTTTGTCTGTCATAGTCCTAAACTCTTCTTGTCCTTCACCTCAGGAAAAACGGTGCCTTCTGAACTCCTTCAACACGGGTAGAAAACAAAAAGAAGGGGGCCGGATTCATCAGGCTTGAGCAAAGCACACTTTCAGTAGTTCTGGGACGACCCTCCACTCATCTGTGCCCTAAAAACATCCCAAGAGTCAACAATTAACAACCACCCAACCCAAAGACAAGACAGCCCATAGAAATAGACAAGACAGCCCATAGAAATCTTACTAACCACTGACATTCTATGTATTCTATTTCTATGTTAATCACTCTCGATTGGGCACAACCTCAGTCATTTATTGACCCCAAGACCTTTACTGTTCCCCGGCGGTCCCACACGCTCAAGGCCAAACATCACTACACGGGAAGGGGCCAATAACATGAGGCTGCATTAGCTTGCTTTGGTACGAACATTATCAACTTTTAGTGTCCATAGTCAAGTGTGTTTTGAAGATGTTATGGGGAAGTCAAAATAAAGTCAGTGTTGAGTCAATGCTAAGGTCAGTAAATTATTTCCATTAGCTTTCACAGGCTATCCATCCTTCCCTCGATTTCTCTGCCTCTGTGAAACAGTTCCTCTTCCCACTGTATTCTCCAGTGGCTTGTTCAAGTAAAGCAGAGTTCTAATACTGCTCACACTGCTGATTGTGTCCTGTCTCTCTGAGGAGGGCCCTGAAGTCTGATAGGGATGGGATCAGTGCATAACCTGACTGAGCTTAGTCCTGCAGTAGTGTTTGCTCAATAAAAAGGTACAGTGTACAATCTGTATATCTGTGGAAAAGCGACATCTAATGAGTATGTGTGATTAAATCTAGGGCCAGTGTTTGAAATACTGTAGTTGGCTGCAGTTGATCAGTTGGTACCATTGAGCTTGAGCTTACGTCTGGCATTTTACAAGAAAGCGTTCTGCCCTTTGATCCTTATCGTTGGAATGGAATCATCATAAGCGTAATAATTCATCATAATAACAACAACCATAAGGTTAATACAAATTATGAATACAGAGGTGATAAAAAATACCCTACGTTAAAACAAACAAAATTGAAAACAGGATACCACAATCAGACATGCTTTAAAGCAGTTAAGTTAGGCAAAAAAGCAGTTTGTTGTATCATAAAAACCTCACAGTGAAAATAGTTATGCCCCTTCAAGATTACAAAGCACAGTATTCAGCCATATATATATATATATATATATATATATATATATCCATCTTTCTTTAGAAAATACTCGTTAGCGATTCAAACTTAGGAGGCTGTCCGGTACCACTGTATTTAATGCCCAGGCTTTCCCCTCTGGTTCTGGAACATCTTTTGTAGTTCTGAGTCTTTTAATTTCCATTTGCAAAACAAATGGAAAGGGACAAATTTGAAAGGGATGGAGGAGTTGACAGTATGCCTTTGCCGTATACAACTGTGCCTTGGGTGGCCGAACTGTTATAGCTAGATTGAGTCATGGTGGGGGGAACAAATTTGACAAGGGTTGAGGAGGAGGGGGACCATCCTATTTCCTCTCATTTTGTTGAACCAACAGGTTGAACCCTCTCCCCCGGACTTAAAAAAGGCTACCAAGCCTCTATTTAATCTTAAATAACACATTTTAGAGATGGAGGCAGAGTAATCATATAGATGTCATCGATGATAAACTGTACTGGACCTCTTTGCTGGCTGATTGATAAACAAAATGAAAGTTGTTACACATTTTGCCCATATTGATTAATAGCATTTGCCAGTACTGTACTAAAAAGACTGAGGGTACTGCCGTGCAACAGATTGAGTTGGTGATCATTGCAGACTTTTGCGAGAACATAACAGACATGTCTTGCCTTGTTTTTCGTAAATAATTTGGTCTTTGGTCAATGTTTTCCTTCAATTTATACACATATTCCTACACACAAATATGCATGTACATACACACTTATAAACGTGTAATAAACTGGATATTTGTGCATGTATATATTCAGACTTTTTCATAAAGGAATTTTTGCACAAAACATCAAGATTAAAATAAATAATAACCCAGAAATAAAACATGAGTACCTGTTTCATAATTCTGCTGAAAAAAATATATATGAAAAAAAAAAAAATCACATAAAATGATGTCAAATAAAAAGTAGCCTTATGTACAGCCTTTTTCTTTTTTTGACACAGGCTAAAGGCGTTGTTTTAAATAAACAGACTTTGCATCTTTAATGTAGCCTGAGAGAAAGGCTAGACATGAGAAAAACACTTGTCCTTCCATGTGTGCGGGCGCCAAAACATGGCTGCCACATAAGTACACTTTCCTTCTCAACAAGAACACTTTCCTTCTCAACAAGAACATTTTCCTTCTCAAGTCCTGGAGTCTCAAAGTCTTTTCTCTTGGCTCGGGTTTCAAGTGATGGCGTCGCTAGTTGTTAGCCGCTAGCTCGCGGTGCGAGTCCTCCCTCAGTAGTGCTGCTGCGGGAATGGTCCCGGCTAGTGCTGCCACGGCTGCTAACTATTGGGCGGTCCATCATTCAGGAAGTAGGTCGTCATTTCCCCTTTGCCCTTGACTTTAACGACCCCACGGCACTCCAGAACATATCCTATATCTGAAAGCACCTGGTGGAGGTCCGTGGTAACCTGAGGAGAGTGGAAAAATGTGCATTTTTGACTGGCATACACTATGCTTATTAGGAACGGAGTATGACCTACTGAGTGTTAACTGATTGACATCCTCCATACCTGAATGCGGTCTGGGACTCCTGTGCTGTCCATGCGACTGGCTACGTTGACCGTGTTCCCCCATATATCGTACTGGGGCTTCCGTGCTCCAATCACCCCTGCCACCACTGGCCCAATATTCAGACCTGAAAAAAGAGAGAGATCATAGATTCATAAACATAGCGGTTATTCATACCAAACTCATGCATCCAAACATATTCTACTCTTTCCTATTAACCAATGCTCTCTCTGGTCTGCAACACTGGTTCCTATCCCACTCAATCCTGTCTGTGTTTCAGAACTTCGTGATATTATTTAACCTCAGCTTGTTTAAATCTTGTTGAGCTTTTTCAGACTGTTTCCCCTCACCTATCTTCATCTGGAAGTTGTTGAAGGAATGCTCGTTGATGTACTTCATCTGTTCCCTCAGTCTCATGGCGTAGTCGGCCAGAGCCGTGATGTGGGAGCGGCCCTCACGGTCGTAGGTGGAATCATTGAGACCCGAGGCGGCCATGTAGGTGCTGCCAATAGTCTTGATCTTCTCCAGCTGACGAAACTTCTCCTCACTGATGATCTGAGAGTAGGACAAAACACAAAGCCTCAGGTTTGAGTTTGACCAAAAATGTCCTATTTTAAATGCATGAGGCCAACGATGACTGTACTGAAAATGCACCAAAGGGCAAAAGACACGGAATTCACAATGACACTAAGCGTCCAAAATTCCATAGGCTACCCTCTCCTCTGCCTCCCTCCCTCTTTACCTCGTCAAAGTCAGCAATGATCTCGTTGAGCAGCCTAAGACACTCCACTCCCTCATTGTTGGCCTCCAGCTCCACGTAGAACTCAGAGAAGTTGGAAATGGAGGCGAACATGACGGCCACACACTCACAGGACTGGTAGTAGAGCTCGTCGTTACGGCGCTCACGCGCCAGGAAGTGAGCCGCCACGTCCTTGGGCAGGATGTTGTGGAGGAGACGGCGGTTGTAGGCCTGAAGCTCCTCCATCTCCTCCTTCTCCTCTGTGGCCTGGAAGGAGGACATGAGGGAAAAAGGTTAAGATAGGTGGGGACATCTTATACTACACTATGTTCTACTGTAGTCAAGGTAGAGGAGTGCCCCCCTGTAGGCCCATGGTACCTGTAGTTTCCAGAGGAAGTCGAGGCGTGAAGTGGACTCCACCTGCTGGGCATGGAGGTAGAGCGCCAGCACAAACACAGTGAGAATCACAGGAGTCATGACTCTCAGAGATACTTTGGTCACACTGAACGGGCTGCAGAGAGACAGAACAGGAGGTCAGAGAGGAACAGCTAGAAAGAAAACCAAGAAAGACACAAACCAATCTGCAGAGAGAGAGTGGATCAGAGAAAGAGAAAATGGGTCATATACACACCTACACAGATTTAAAACAATGATTTCAGAAAGGCTTTGAATCCAAACTTACCACTCGTCTGTAGTTTCATTGAAACTGGACCATTGAATAGTTTCATTGAAATCACTGGATGAGAAAAAGAAGCAAAATGGTTTAGTCAAAAGAAAACATTGATGACTACAACGTTGTGCCCTCCTGAACGCAGCCCCAGTACTCACAGGGCTTTGGAGGTGACAAAAAGGTCAGCATTTTCAAACAGCGCCACCTGTGGCCACTCCACCAGCAGCAGGAAGGTGAGCTGGATGAGCAGCATGAGGGCCAGCTTCCCTATACTGCTGATCTGGAGGAATACTGAACAGGCCAGCAGGGTCAGCAGCACACTGTAGCTGAAATACTGAGGGATGGAAGGACAGAGATGATTGATTGATGATCAGATTAACCTGTCATTTATAAAGAGCATATAAGACATCAGTATACAACCTGACATCGGTGACACACCCACTCACCTCTGGGAAGGGACATGAGGGGCCCTGGCTGGGACAAATCTCTAGACCCCCATCTACCGACACAGACAGGTTGCGGATGAGACAGGGTGTCACCATGGAAACAGAGATGTTCATCTCCCGAGCGATGCAGTCCACCAAACTCTCCGTGTCACAAGCAAACTACAACCGAGGAGACACGCACAAACATGTTCACTTGTGGGGAAATGTTTGCTCTAGGTGTGTGTGTGTCAATCTGTTCAGTCTCACCATGTTGACAAAGGCAGAGATGAAGACGAGGATGATGGTAAACACCCCCACCAGAGTGCTGTTGGTACGAGACTGGACTATCTTCTTTGACACTATCTGCATCGCAGCTGGAAACAGCTACAAGAGAGGAGGAATAAAGGAAAGAACGTTTAGTGTCCAGAATGCATGTGGGTGTGTACAGTAGGTAATGTGTGTGTTGTGGAGATCTTACCTTAATGCAGGAATATATGGCACAGATGAAGAGGATGTTGGCGAGGATGATGAAGATACTGATGTAGATCCCCAGCATGACTGGGGTGCTGCAGGAGGAGACACACAAACAGGAGGACTCAGAAAAGTAAGTGTGAATGTGTACGTGTGTGTGTGCGTGTACGCGTGTCACTCACTGTGGAAATATGACAATCTGGATGAAGGAGATGAAGCAGAAGACCAGGAGGGTACAAGCCACGTAACCCCCAAAGCGATCGTCTACCTTCTTCGAATACTACCAGAGAGAGATCAGAACCCATTAAAAAACAAATCTTAGGAAACCATCAGCAGACATTAACTGTGAATGTGAACTACATAACACACCAGGGATGAACTAAATAAAGCCCAGAGTATTCTGGGAGATGTACGCAGAGACCTTTTTCTCCAAGCTAGAGGTCTGGAAGGTGAGCAGGAACTTCTTGACGTGGTCTTTCCTCAGCTGGTCGATGCTGCGAGCATCAATGGCTCGCCCCAGAAACTCATCCACCTCATCTTCAGGGTTCATTGCCTCCTGGGCACCACGGCTGGAAAGGGGGAGGGGAGTGAGGAAGGAGGTCGAGAGAGAGAGAGAGAAAGATATGAGAGAAAGGTAAGATGGTAAGACCTTTAGAGTATGTGAATGTGCATTTTGGGTGCATTTTGGCACGTGAGCCTGTCTCCCTGGGTGTGTATTTAGGTGGGTGTGTATATGTGTATGTGTGTATCCCAAACATCCTCAGAGCAATAACCACTCACTTGTCTTTGCTGGACGACTCATCAATCCCCTGAGAAAGAGAAAGGAGGATTAACCGACATACAGAAACCCAGACAAGAGATGTAAAAGAGAGGGATTAGCCAATAGATAAACCCTGTAGGGGAGAGATACAGTTGGCACTCAGGAGACAGGAGAGGAAAGACAGAAGAGACTATCGGTAGACACTGGGGAACATAATGGAGAGACTGCTACAGAGTTTCCCAGACTCAGTCCTGGGGACCCCAAGGGGTGCATGTTTTGTTTTTTGCCCAATGACTACACAGCTGATTCGAATAATCAAAACTTGATGATTAGTTGAATATTTCAATCTGCTGTGTAGTGCTAGCTAGGTCAAAAACCAAAACATGCACCCCTTGGGGTGCCAAGAACCGTGTTTGGTAAACGCTGGTAGTGGGACACACAGAGCACTCTGAAGAGAGGTAACATTTATGGGTGATACTATTGGGATACAATAAGTAGATATAGGGGAGAAGCAGGAGAGACACAGAGAGGTCTCGTCTCACCATCTGTCTGAAGACTTTGGAGTCCTTGGTCCTGGAGAACCTTGTGTCGGGCACCCAGCGAGGCATCAGGCCCTCGTTAGAGTTGGACCGCGTCCTCTGCATCTTGGCCATCATGGCCTTTTCATCTTTCTAGACAGAGGAAAGCACAGACAGAGACAAAGGTTAGACAACTGAAACGGTGAAACCCTTGAGTGGATTAAATGGGTGCTAACATGATCCACCAATTCAGTGCCTTTTGAGTAGTGTAACTTGGTCAAAAAAATATTTAATTTTAACATTCTGTCATAAAGGGCACATGTTGAACTTCATTAAAAAAAAGTATCCCATCTCAATAGGTTAAAGGGCAACTCTGCCACTTTCAACATCATATTCATTATCTCCAGCACCAAACCAGTGCCTACATATGTGAAAACTGCGCATTTCTACATTTTGTAGAACTATATATTGAACAAAAATATAAACACAACATGCAACAATTTCAAAGATTTTACAGTTCATATAAGGAAATCAATTAGGCCGTAATCTATAGATTTCACATGACTGGCAAGGGCGCAGCCATGGGTGGACCTGGGAGGGCTTAGGCCCACCCGCTGGGGAGCCAGGCCCAGCCAATCAGAATGAGTTTTTCCCTACAAAAGGGCTTTATTACAGACAGAAATACTCCTCAGCAACAAGAGTTCAGTTCACATAACAGGGTTGACCTTAAAATGAGGGACTGACGTAAATTAATCACTAATAACATCTAATAAATAATCATCTTTAGAAATTACTTTGTCAAAGCAACAAAATAACTAGGGGATGGTGCAAACTTTACATTTTGACACATCTTCTTAGAAGTCACATGGGGTGCAAAGAGTGACATGTCAAAATGCTGAATTCTTTATTCATATAAAAAAATGAGATTTATTGAATTATCCATGTGGTCTATATTAAAGGGCACTTCATTTAATATAACATGCTTTAAAATTCGATATTGGTGCACAATGTCTGCTTAAAACATCAAAGAGTTGCAAAAGGCACTCTTCGTGGAACAACCTCAATTCCCCAGTGTTTGGAGAGCCCTGTAAACTGTCATACAACTGTACGTGTGGTGGTTGGCAAGTGTAGGAAGTCGTTTTGTCCCTGACCCGTTTTTGGCTGCAGCCCAGCACCAGGAAGGTCTCAATGCTGTTCTCCTTCAGGTAGGCGTTCCTCTCCCCTCCGAAACCCGGCTCCACCTCATAATCCCTATTTAGATACTGCAGGGTGGCTTTGGTGATGTGGATCCTCCTGGGAGAAGGACACAAGGTCAGTCTATGTGTGTGTGTGTGCGCCCGCACATGCGTGTGTGCATACATGTGTGCGTGTGTGTCTCCCTCACCCTGCCTTGCCCCCAGCCTCCATGTGGTTGGCTAGTGTGACATCGTTGGACCACACGTCAAACTGCCACTTCCTGAGTCCCAGCACCCCACAGTGCACACGGCCGCTATGGATGCCCACGCGCATGTTGACGTTGACCCCCGTCACTTCACGCACCAGCCTGCACATTAACACAAAGAACATGTATGTTAAATGTCTTTCCAAAAAACACATGATACTCCAACAGGCTGAAACAATACATTTATGATATATATTTTATGATTTGTCATGTCTAGAAAATATGGCATCTCCCCACACACAGACGTTCCCCATACTCACGAGATGGCCTCTATCATGTCGACGCCCATCTCCACACAGCAGTGGGCGTGGTCAGCGCGGGGCTCAGGCAGCCCAGACACACAGTAGTAACAGTCCCCCAGGATCTTAATACGCAGACAGTGGTTCTCCTACAGACAGATAGACAAAGCAGTTATGGCAGTTAGAGAGGGACAGAGAACAAATTATATTCAATTGGAAGGGCAAGACAGTAGTTAATGGAGAAAATTTGTGAAAAAATGGGGGAAGGCGTGAAGAGAAATTCTTATTTACAGATGCTAGTTTGTCGAAGCGGGCGAAGAGCTCGTTGAGCGTCATGACCAACTCCTGAGCCGTACACTGAGACGCCAAGCTGGTGAAACCCTCAATGTCTGCAAACAGAATACTGAAGAGAAAGAGAGAGACAGGATTGATTGATCAGTAACTAATCGGATGACCCTTCCTCCTCCTGTTATGTGTTGGGGTAGTCTTTCCACAGCCTTAATGTCTGTCTAGTTGCCTGTGTGTGTGTGTGTGTGTGTGTGTGTGTGTGTGTGTGTGTGTGTGTGTGTGTGTGTGTGTGTGTGTGTGTGTGTATAGTCGGTGCTGTAATTGAATCTGGGCTGAAGCTCCCATTCTTTGGGGATTATCTTATCTTGGCTGCTGGTAATTAAGTATTCCCTTACTAGTGTTAATTAGCCCGCTCTCTGCCAAGCCCTGAGTAAGGGTGTGTGTGTGTGTGTGTGTGTGTGTGTGTGTGTGTGTGTGTGTGTGTGTGTGTGTGTGTGTGTGTGTGTGTGTGTGTGTGTGTCTGCGTGCATGCGTGTGTATATACAGTATGTGTGTATGAGAATGTTGATGTGCAGTGTTGAATAAATATACAAGTACCCTGCCTTTATTTGATAAAAGATACCGTTGAATAACAGTTAAATGAGGTCAAGAGATAAAACACATCAACACTGTGTTACATGTTAAGGCGTCTGCATGCTTCCCAGCCGAAACAGTCCGGAACAGTTTGTGTACATATTATAACCACATTTTGTGAGGTTTTTGCATGTTTTGGACTTCGGTGAGGGTTTTTCGGCTGTTCGGGCACACACATTTTTTTCTAGAGGCAAGCCAAAGTTCGGAGCTGAAGTCTACGCCCCTTCCTCGGTGATTGGTCAACATTAGGGATTCCTATTAGTCCTCATTCAATGAGGGACGACACGTTTTTATGCACATTGAGAAATATTGCACCAAACATTAGTTAAATGTCAAATTGACCGACTAAGTTCTCCTTGGCAAAAAACGTCAAAACTAATGACAGATTTCTTGAGTTATCTTAGACCAATTCTGACTATTTTGGCTACGGCGTCTCAAAATAGACAAACAGTTCTATTGCACTTTTTTCAAGCGAAGCACACACTTCGGTTCTCCTAGCTGACATTGGCTAGCCACCAGCCGAACTGAAGAATGCTGATGCCTTTAGAGGTCATTGCTCTTGTCAGTTAGGTTTGTTGAAGAAATGCTGTGGTTATTGATGTGTCGTTGTCAGGGCAGGGCTACTGAGGTTACCAGGATGATTGTGTCTATGCTGACCTGACGTTGTCATGCTTCTGGATGTAGATCTTATGGAACATCATGTCTTCTTTCTTAGCGTTGATGTCAGCCTTCATCTCCATGGCAACATGCCTTGGCAACACAGACAGCAAGAGGCGTTCCTGAAGTGTTGAGAGAGGTATCTGGCTTAGTTAGTATCTGCATTTAATAAATACAGTTGAAGTCGGAAGTTTACATACACCTTAGCCAAATACATTTAAACTCAGTTTTTCACAATTCCTGACATTTAATCAGAGTAAAAATTCCCTGTCTTAGCTCAGTTAGGATCACCACTTTATTTTAAGAATGTGAAATGTCAGAATAGTATTGAGAATTATTTATTTCAGCTTTTATTTTTTTTCATCACATTCCCAGTGGGTGAGAAGTTTACATACACTCAATTAGTATTTGGTAGCATTGCCTTTATATTGTTTAACTTGGGTCAAACATTTCGGGTAGCATTCCACATGTATCCCACAATAAGTTGGGTGAAGTTTGGCCCATTCCTCCTGACAGAGCTGGTGTAACTGAGTCAGGTTTGTAGGCCTCCTTGCTCGCACACACTTCTTCAGTTCTGCCCACAAATGGTCTATAGGATTGAGGTCGGGGCTTTGTGATGGCCACTCCAATACTTTGACTTTGTGGTCCTTAAGCCATTTTGCCAAAACTTTGGAAGTATGCTTGGGGTCATTGTCCATTTGGAAGACCCATTTGCGACCAAGCTTTAACTTCCCGACTGATGTCTTGAGATGTTGCTTCAATATAGCCACATCATTTTATTTCCTCATGATGCCATCTATTTTGTGAAGTGCACCAGTCCCTCCTGCAGCAAATCACCCCCACAACATGATGCTTCCACCCCCATGCTGCATGGTTGGCATGGTGTTTTTCGGCTTGCAAGCCTCCCCCTTTTTCCTCCAAACATAACGATGGTCATTATGGCCAAACAGATCTATTTTTGTTTCATCAGACCAGATGAAAGTTGGTCCAGACTCCAAAAAGTACGATCTTTGTCCCCATGTGCAGTTGCAAACTGTTGTCTGGCTTTTTTATGGAGGTTTGGGAGCAATGGCTTCTTCCATACTGAGCGGCCTTTCAGATTATGTTGATAAAGGACTCGTTTTACTGTGGATATATATACTTTTGTACCTGTTTCCTCCAGCATCTTCACAAGATGCTGTTGTTCTGGGATTGATTTGCACTTTTCGCACCAAAGTACGTTCATCTCTAGGAGACAGAACGCGTCTCCTTCCTGAGCGGTATGACGGCTGCATGGTCCCATGGTATTTATACTTGCGTACTATTGCTTGTACAGATGAACGTGGTACCTTCCGGCGTTTGGAAATTGCTCCCAAGGATGAACCAGACTTGTGGAGGTCTCCAATTTTTTTTTTTTCCCATGATGTCAAGCAAAGAGGTACTGAATTTGAAGGTAGGCCTTGAAATACATCTACAGGTACACCTCCAATTGACTCAAATTATGTCAATTAGCCTATCAGAAGCTTCTAAAGCCATGACATCGTTTCCTGGAATTTTCCAAGCTGTTTAAAGGCCCAGTCAACTTAGTGTATGTAATCTTCTGACCCACTGGAATTGTGATACAGTGAATTATAAGTGAAATAATCTGTCTGTAAATAATTGTTGGAAAAATAACTTGTGTCATGCACAAAGTAGATGTCCTAACCGACTTGACAAAACTATAGTTTGTTAACAAGAAATTTGTGGAGTGGTTGAAAAACGAGTTTTAATGACTCCAACCTAAGTGTATGTAAACTTCTGACTTCAACTGTACGTCCTTCAAAATTACTGCTTCCTGTCAGTCAGCGTAGGTGTTTACACAGTTTGTGTGTGTACCTGCTGTTGGTTCTCTCTCTGCAGGTGCAGTCTGGCCTGAATGTATCCTCTGGTCTCCTGGAAGGCCTGTCTCTGAGACACCTCAGCAGGGTAGTGGGTACAGATCCCAATGATGTTAGTGCACAGGAATATCAGCACGTTGGCGCTCAGCTAGAAGAGAGGAGGATAAAGAAAGGGGAAATTTAGAGACTTGACCCCACATCGGTTTTTCCAAAACATTCTGTGCTAGGGGGCAGCATAGAGCCATGTTGTGGGTATCTGGATAGGGATGTACAGTATCAAACACAGTGATGAAACACACATGGAATCTGATACTGAAATGGTGCTTTCTCTGCTCTCTCTGTCTCTCTCCCTGCACATCTCTCCGTCTCTTTAATTCTTTGATGGCATACACACAGATTCACAGGTCATACTGTGGCCAATGACACATTGTGCTTCTCCTCAAGGACTGAGATGTACAATTACATCATTTATAATACATTACATACCCCTGACCTTGTATGGAAATACACAATAGCCATGCTTTTACTCACACACACGTGCAAGCATGCACGCACACGCACACAGACGCCAAGAAAAAACATTCCCTGTGGAGGCATAATGATCCTGTTTGTGGGATCGTTTTTTCCTCGTGCTCTCGTCCTCTCATGGCAGTCCATTGACCACTTCATATGTTTACCATCTTGCTTTCTGAACTCGTTAAACTTGAAATGAAACAGAGGTTTTTTTGTGTCCTGCCTCTGGGACCTCCCCTGTCACACTATCCCCGGAGTGTCCCCAGCTGTAGCGTGGGAAAAAACACTGCCCTCTGACACGCTGAGAGGCTGTTCACTTTAAAGATGGCCTCTTGTTTACAGTTTGCTGCGTGAGAGAGTGGAAACACTCCACTCCACCCGAGGCTGTTTTTTGGACACAAACACTGGCTTGCTACATGCCAACAGGAAACACTGTTATGTCACACCCTATGTGGCGACCCTAAATGAGCAAATAAGTTAAGGGGCTAATGTGCCAGCTAGGGTTAACAATGGTCTTCCCTATCTAAACCACATCTTTCCTTGGAGGTATAAGATTAGATATTTTTCTAAATTCAATATTTCTTTGTCAAACCTCACTTTCTCTTTCTTTCTTATGCTCTCCCTCTACTTTATATGAAAGTGATTCTATCATCCTTATAAATCTTTTAATCATCCTGAAATAGACAGTTGATTGCCCCATTATTATGCAGGTGAAGCCTGACTCCTACTGGGCAGAAACAGTAACACAGGTAAGCTTGGTTGGAATGATTTCAGGTTTACAGTAAACATACAACCATTATATTGCACACGTTAAAATATTCCTCCCCCTAAGAACATTATACAAGAACGGGATGAAATTCCACCTAGCCGATATGTGTGCATTTCGTCAAAGAGTGAAATTAACTGAAGAAGGCTTGGTTTAGCTAATAGCCCCTTATCTCTTAATCCACATCTGGTCCATGAATTCACTTTGAACTCTCCCTGACCTTTCCGAGAAACAAGTGCATAGGTGAATATGCAGAGTTTTACACCAAGGAAGAGGGAAAGAAATAAAACAGGAAGAATAAGAGAAAAGAGAAATAAACAAGATACAGGGAGAAAATGGGGCAAGGGGGCAAGGGGGAGCGAGAGATAGAATGAGAAGCAGCAATAAAAAATAGAGAGGAAGATATGTGAGCTAAGGGAAGGGGGATTAACCTGGGCAGGGAGGAGGGGTGAGTGTAGAAAATAGAATAGCATTCAAGGGACAACAACAGATAACATGGAGACAGGGGGGTGTTAAGGGGAGGAAGGATGTGGTGGTAGTGGAGTGAGTGTGTGAGAGAGAGAGAGAGAGAGAGAGAGACGGAGGGAGTGAGGGACAGAGAGAGACGGAGGAAGTGAGGGAGAGAGACGGAAGGAGTAGGAGAGAGAGGGGGGAGAGATAGAAAGAGAAAAAGAGAGAGAGAGAGAAAGAGAGAGAGAGACGGAAGGAGAGAAAGAGAGAGAGAGAGAGAGAGAGAGAGAGAGAGAGAGAGAAAGAGAAGACAGATATGGGACACAGTGACATTAGGCAGATGGTTCCGAGCGCTCAGCTCTGTTTACATTACTCTCACTGTTCAAGCAAAAACAGCCCAGAGAGAAGAGAGAAACCTGCTGTGTGTGTGTGTGCGTGTGTTGTATGTTTACTTAAGTAGTCTGTAGAGAAAGTACTGTGTGCATATTTGTGAAGGAGAGTTGACATTGCTTTCTTGTCTTCTTGCCTGTGACGGAGTGTTGTCTGTGTGTATAGTTGTACTTTACAGTATGTGTGTAGGATCACAGGCCAGGCCAGGCCAGGCCTAATTGCTTGCAGGGCCTGCAGGTTGATATGGTACACACATTCAGGTCCTGTGTTTACACAATAGCACACACAACTACTCTTCAGGAGCTACACTCAGCACTATCTACCTGTAGTGGGCCTACAGCTGTCCCAGACTACAGTCACTGTGTACACACACACACACACACACACACACACACACACACACACACACACACACACACACACACACACACACACACACACACACACACACACAAAGTAGGGCCCTTATATTGTCCATGCCACAGTACAGTTGGAGGCATACTCCTACTGTCCACTAATATTGTTATGTCCCCTCTATTGCATAATGATTATGAGGACCATCTAAAACAATAATAGTTGTAGTATCTAAGGAGGTATAGTCCATATTTCCATCAGTGACATACTGAGGGCAAACAGCCACTCTGTAGAAGAGAACCTAATCCTTGGTTATCAAAATGTAGTTACTTAAGCCAGTAGTGATCTAGAAAGGGAAAGGAACAACAGCAGCAGCCATGACAAAACAACACAGGATAGAATAAAATGCATTTATTACACAATAAACTTCCAAAAAGGAATAGAGAGTATGGGCAGGCTCAATCAATAAATGACTAAATTACTCAATGAATACACAGCAGAATAAAATCATTTTAGATGGTGGTTATTGGTCAGCCAAATGATCGTGATCACTGTTATAATCATTTCAATAGCAAAAAGAAATCCACCAAAAAATACAATGTTTTCCTCTCCTCCGCTCCTGACTGCAAGTGCTGCTGCTGCAGGAGGTGGCATTGCTTAGGCAACCAAAGACTCGTTTTCTACAACATATTGCTTGTTTCAGCAAGGAGCAACAAAGTTTTATCAGGTTGTAAAGAGTCCATGTTACCGCAGAAACGGACTACACTGCACAAATGCTCAGCTGTCCCGTCTTCAGTCAGCTGTTCGTTCCACACAAAAAAACAGTTACAGCGGTTATTTTATTTTCATGACGGTCTTTATCCATAATCGTCAGTTACACGATTATACGGTAATTGTGCCAACCCTTGCTCTACAGTCCATACTTTGAATCTAAAACATGTAACTTCGTATACAGAATCTGGTACAACTATGTTCCTCACAGCAAGAGAATGTTCCAATGAATTCACAGTTAAGTTTTGTTTTCAATCAGTACACATTTTTGTTCAGAGGTGTAAAACACTCAAGTAAAAATACTTGAAAGTACTATTTGAGTAGTTTTTGGGGATATTTGTACTTTACTATTCATATTTGACAACTTTTACTTCTCTACATTCCTAAAGAAAATAATGTACTTTTTACTCCATACATTTTCCCTTATACCCAAAAGTACTCGTTACACAGGAAAATGGTCCAATTCATACACTTATAAAGAGAACATACTGTACCTGGTCATCCCTACTGCATCTGATCTGGCGGACTCACTAAACACAAATGCTTTGTTTGTTAATTATTTATGAGTGTTGGAGTGTGCCCCTGGCTATCCGTAAATCTAAAAAACAAGATTGTGCCATCTGGTTTGCTTAATATAAGTAATGTGAAATTTATACTTTTGATACTGAAGTATGTTACAAATTACATTTACTTTTGGTACTTAAGTATATTTAAAACCAAATACTTTTAGACTTTTACTCAAGTAGTATTTTAGTGACTTTCACTTGAGTCATTTTCTATTAAGGTATCTTTACTTTTACTCAAGTATGAGTATTGGGTACTTGTAACGACGTGTGCTGAGAGTCGGGAAGCAAGTTCAGGGAGTGAGTGTTTTAATAAATAAATGCAACATAATACAAAACAAGAAACACGGACAACACACAGACATGAAACTGAAACAGAAACAATGACGCCTGGGGAAGGAACCAAAGGGAGTGACATATAGGGAAGGTAATCAGGGAAGTGATGAGTCCAGGTGAGTCTGACGACACGCAGGTGCGCGTAACGATGGTGACAGGTGTGCGCCATAACGAGCAGCCTGGTGACCTAGAGACCGGAGAGGGAGCACACGTGACAGTACCCCCTCCCCGACGAGCGGCTCCTGACTCAGGATGTCGACCAAAATGACGATCCCGGGGATCGGGAGCGGACCGGTCACTTCTGCTGAGGCGCGGGAAACATATCAGTCCGGCTGAGACGCGGGAGCATGGTGACCTAGAGCGCCGGACAGCATACGTGACGGTACCCCCTCCCCGGCGCGCGGCTCCAGCCGCAGGACGCCTACCAAATGGACGAACTCCGGGGATCAGGAGCGGATCGGTCACCCCTGCTGATACACAGGAACTTGTCGCCAGCTGGGGCGTGGGAACCTGACAGACCAGCTGAGGCAGGGGAGCCTGGTGATCCGGCTGAGGCAGGGCAGCCAGACGAGCCGGTGGAAGCAGGGGAGCCTGGCGATTCGTTGAAGGCATGAAAGCCAGACGAGCCAGCTGTAGCAGGGGAGCCTGGCGATCTGTCTGAGGCATGAGAGCCTGTAGCGGCTCCCGGACCCGACGTCATTCCCACCAAAATAAATAAATAAAACACTCCCTGATGCTTCCCTTAGCTGAGGCGTCATTCTGTAACGATGTAGGCTGAGAGTCGGGAAGCAAGTTCAGGGAGTGAATACATGTAATTAATAAATGAACAAAACAAGAAACACACACAGCGCCCGACATGAAACAGAAACAATGACGACTGGGGAAGAAACCAAAGGGAGTGACATATAAAGGGCAGGTAATCAAGGAGGCGATGGAGTCCAGGTGTGAATCATAATGATGGTACCCCCTCCCTGGCACATCCGGCTCCATCATAATGATTCACAGGTGCGTGTAATAATGAATGCCAGGTGTGCATTTACATTTTAGTCATTTAGCAGACGCTCTTATCCAGAGCGACTTACAGTGGTGAATGCATACATTTCATACAATTTCATACATTTTTTTTTTCTTGTGCTGGCCCCCCGTGGGAATCGAACCCACAAACCTGGTGTTGCAAACACCATGCTCTACCAACTGAGCTACAGGGAAGGCTTAGGCTAAGTTATGAGGGGAAAAGGGACCAAATTATTAGGGTGAGGTACATGGGCTACTAACAGCTTACAACACAACATACACTTAGTATTACTTTCTTAGCTACAGTATACATATCTCCCTGGCATATTGCATAATTTCTGCAGCAGCATACAATACATTTTAGGACTCACCTTGTTGTGCTGTGCTCACTTGAACAGGAAGGTGGCGCGGCGGTCCTTCACGGGCAAATTTTGGCATCAAACTTTGTCATAAAAGTCTGCCAATTCCAAGTTGGATGACCATTTAAAACATGTTTTCCCAGTCAGAGCTTGTTTTTTTCAGTTCCCAGTTGTCTTGAACTCACTGAAGATTGAGACTTCCCAGTTCCGAGTTTCCCGTTGTTTTGAGCGTGTCAGACGTCATGCTGGATTGACAGCATGGCCAATGTTGAATTTTTATCCTTTTAAGCTTGGAAAAGAGACCCTTGAACCCAGACTTGGACCACACACCCACTCCACTGAATAGCAGGCTAGTGATTGCTTTGCAATGCTTGCAGTTAGCCACTGATTGCTTCCAAACCACTCATTGTTAAATTTGCGATTTCCAGCTTGTTCTGTAATGTTTATGTCAATTGGCTGATGAGTACTGACATGTTTTATCTATAATTTCCCTTCATTATTTCTCTTCATATGACAAGGATTGAAAAGGATTTGCCAGTAGATTGTTGACTTGATTCAACGACAGTCCAATGCCAAGAGTGTGCAAAGCTGTCATCAAGGGAAAGGGTGGCTATTTGAAGAATCTCAAATATAAAATATATTATATTTTTGGTTACTACATGATTCCATGTGTTATTTCATAGTTTTCATTTCTTCACTATTATTCTACAATGTAGAAAATAGTACAAAATAAAGAAAAACCCTGGAATGAGTAGCTGTGTCCAAACTTTTGACTGGTACTGTATATATTTTTTTAGCTAAACAGGTGGGGCAAAAAAGAGGTGGGGCTGTGCTCCACCTGGCCTGAATGACGGGTCGCCACTGTGTGTAGCTAGGTTTGCAATCTAGCCAGCCAGCTCACAGAGAGAGCATTGCATTGTGGGTTTTGTAGTCGACTTGAGCGACAACAGATTTCTACAACAATTTTCACGTTTCTACCAACCTTATTATAACGGCAAAATGAATAATTTGTTCACCTAAAATATTTGTATCACATATTAGTATTATTTAACACTGTAAATTATAGGAATAGGTAGTTTTCTGTAGATTTTTTAATCGTGGCATAAACAAGAATTTCCACTTATATGGACACACTGAAATATAACTGCTGATAACTTTGGAAATATGATGAGTATAACCATAGTATCACAAGAAAGGAAATATGTGACTGGAAAAATATGGTGTAGGCTAATGGTCAGAACATACTGTAGTAGTTAGGAATTAAAGTTCAAATCACTCAAGTGCCCTTGCAACAATCACAGTCCAACCACCCACTAGCCCTTCACACCCAGTCCAGGCCATGCTCCACCAAGCTAAGCTCCAGGGGGTAGACTCCCCCTAAACTCCTATCCTCTCCCTTGTCCTCTCTGAACCCCACCACATTTCACCCTGCTATCCCTTTGCTTTTCCCAGCCATCATCACCCAGGAGGGCCAGATGAAGATGAGATGAGTTAATAGAACCTCCAGGGGGTTTATTTATAATTTCTGCTCCTTTATGATGGATTTAGCTCACCGGTCATTTACTTTAGCAGGAAGTCTGTGCTCTGGCCCCAGTGTCTATAAACACTATAAACAACAGATATCCTCTCAATATGTCAGTCCCACCAGGGAGAGAATTGTGCTTAGAAGGAGAGAGAAAGTGAGAATGTATTTGGAGAGAAGAGACAGCTGGGAGAAGAGTAAAACACACAGCAAAAGTGACCTCTCATACTTAACATAATCTGTCACTGATCGCACCATCTGAGTCATTTAGCAGAGTGTCATATCCAGAAAATATGTCCAATATATAATCTGTCAAGAATCTCTATCCAGTTGCCATTAGAAATCAAAAAAGCACTGCCCAAGCTTTACATCTCACATCTTATACGATCTATGATCAAATGGGTTTCACTTGGGGAATGCTCGCTGTGACCTTATCTCAGCACCCTGAACCAAATGTTACGCACGCACGCTATAGCTAGCTAACTATTCTGTTAGCGTCTTTCACCAGAGATGTGTGACCTAAAACTGAGAGGGAGGACACAGTCTATATGGGGTGCTTATACATGTGTACAAATGTTACGCACGCACGCTATAGCTAGCTAACTATTCTGTTAGCGTCTTTCACCAGAGATGTGTGACCTAAAACTGAGAGGGAGGACACAGTCTATATGGGGTGCTTATACATGTGTACAAATGTTACGCACGCACGCTATAGCTAGCTAACTATTCTGTTAGCGTCTTTCACCAGAGATGTGTGACCTAAAACTGAGAGGGAGGACACAGTCTATATGGGGTGCTTATACATGTGTACAAATGTTACGCACGCACGCTATAGCTAGCTAACTATTCTGTTAGCGTCTTTCACCAGAGATGTGTGACCTAAAACTGAGAGGGAGGACACAGTCTATATGGGGTGCTTATACATGTGTACAAATGTTACGCACGCACGCTATAGCTAGCTAACTATTCTGTTAGCGTCTTTCACCAGAGATGTGTGACCTAAAACTGAGAGGGAGGACACAGTCTATATGGGGTGCTTATACATGTGTACAAATGTTACGCACGCACGCTATAGCTAGCTAACTATTCTGTTAGCGTCTTTCACCAGAGATGTGTGACCTAAAACTGAGAGGGAGGACACAGTCTATATGGGGTGCTTATACATGTGTACAAATGTTACGCACGCACGCTATAGCTAGCTAACTATTCTGTTAGCGTCTTTCACCAGAGATGTGTGACCTAAAACTGAGAGGGAGGACACAGTCTATATGGGGTGCTTATACATGTGTACAAATGTTACGCACGCACGCTATAGCTAGCTAACTATTCTGTTAGCGTCTTTCACCAGAGATGTGTGACCTAAAACTGAGAGGGAGGACACAGTCTATATGGGGTGCTTATACATGTGTACAAATGTTACGCACGCACGCTATAGCTAGCTAACTATTCTGTTAGCGTCTTTCACCAGAGATGTGTGACCTAAAACTGAGAGGGAGGACACAGTCTATATGGGGTGCTTATACATGGCAACACATGGAAGGGGTCTTTCCTTTCTTTTTTCTGTTCCCAGTAAGGACACATACAGTATAGTGGTACTACAGCAGACTATCTCACGCCCACCCCTCTTCCCCCCATCCTGCTCTCCTTCTTCCCCCTTTACAATACCCAGACAAAACCAAACACTGAGGACCCGATCACAACTGGGTGCTAGGAGCTGGGAGTGTGTGTGTGTGTGCCTGCATGCAACTGCGCATGTGTGTTTGTGTGAAACCATTAACCAGTGGTTCTACATCGTGGAGCTCCGCCCCATAGGGGAGCTCTGCTCCTAGTGGTTTACCCCGCTGCCTAGGCAGCGAACAGCCTGAGAGAAAATTATGCACACACCTGCAGCCAATAGGAGTACAGGTGTCCCTATATAAGGGGATGCTTCCCCTCAATCAGCCTCCCATTATCTTCAGCGACAGGACTGGACTGAAGAAGCCTAGAAGAGAAGAGAAGAATCTCAGGACGAACCCGTCGTCAATATCCTGTTGTTGACGTCGTCCGAATATGAGCACACTTTTTCCACCAAAAGCTCTTTTAAGAGCTCAGTGTCGCTGCTCCTCTATGGCGGCTCTGGACCCACACGAACTTTGTTTTGTGTGTTTAGGTTCAAAGCACGCTAGGGGCGGCCTCACAGATCCTCCGGAATGCCCTAGCTGTTCACTCCTTTCTTTAAAGGAGAGGAAACAGCGATGGGCGTTTTTCAGTGAGGATTTCCCTCTTGAGGACGCTATATCGATGATAGCCTCAGATTCTGAGGCGTCATTTGATGACGGCGCCTCTAAAGAGGATGAGGATGTTGGGAAGTGTACGGGTTCTTCTCCGAAAGAATCCAGTCCACCGACCGAGGCTGAAAGGACCCCCCTCCCTAGGGAGAGAGAGGGGATTTTCTCATCCTTAGGCGAGGAGGAGATGGGCTCTGAATTTTCAACAGCCCCCTCCTTCGCTGTGGCCTCTCTGCGCTCTGATTTTACAGGGCTCATTGAGCGGGCTGCGAGCAGGCTGGACATTGCACTGCCCCCCATTCCCTCCGTTCCGGAAGTGGATTTGATGGTGGGCGGCCCCTATTCCAGACCAAGACGGGCAACGGTACTTTTGGCGCCGACCATGCCCTCGCTCGCTAGATATGTGGAGGGTGCATGGGAAACGCCTTTGACGGCCAGAGCGCCGGTGAAAGCGTATATTCCATTCACCAAGGTAGACGGAGAACGACTCCAAGAGATCCCTAGGCTCGAGGCAGCACTAGCGGCTTACCTCGTGCCAGGTTCAAGCTCTTGGCCGTCTGCCAAGAGACCCACATTACCTACGACCAAGGACCGCCTCACAGCGCAGCTGGCTGAGAAGGCCTTTGCTCTAAGTACACAGGCTGTAGCAGCAGCAAATAATATTGCCCTCTTAGCAGCCTCTCTCTCCCGTCTCACCACGGGTAGAGAGGGGCTGTCGGGAGAGGAGATGGAGGAAGCGTCGAAGATTTCCGGCGCCATTCTTCATCTCACACAGGCATCGGCTGTATGTGCGGGGAGATCCAAGGCCACTTTGGTGGTCCTGGAACGACACCTCTGGTTGTCTTTGACAGCTATGAAGGAGACCGACAAAGCCGCCCTATTAAACGCCCCCATCTCTGACAGCGGCCTTTTTGGAGCCGCCGTCACAGATGCGACGGCGCGTTTTGGGAAGCTTGAGGAGGAGAGAAAGCAGCTGGCTAGACACCTGCCTTTGGCAGGAGGGTCGAAGACAGCTACAAAAGATCCCCATCGCTACACCGTCGCCAGTAGACCAGGGTCTACGGCCAGACGGAGAGCCCGTCGAGCAGCTGCACCTGGAGTGCCGAGAGCGGGCCCAGCCCCTCCGGCGGCACCAGAGAAGGCAGCGGTGAAACCGGCGAGAGAGACCCCGTTCATTTCGTCGCCCTGGCAGCCGAGAGGCAGCCAGAAGAGACGACGGCCATGACGGGACGAGGGGGAGAGGACGGGAGAGAGCGCTGCACTTCTTGTGAAGGCACCCACTGTTCATCCCCCACCCCTGCAAAGGGATGGAGGAGTCATTGTGTCTGTGTTCAATAAAGAATGTGTTCCATCTGACTTTGTCACAAGAGAACCTCTTTTCCATAACAAAACAGAGACCGCTCAGATTCCTTCTCTCTCTATCTCTCGCTCTTCCTCTCACCACTCTGTGTGCAGCAGCGGAGCTGAACGCACACAGAGGAACGTTGTGAGTGGGAATGACAGGAGGAAAGCAAGACGGACGCTCGTAATGAGCCGTCATGCTATACCTCATAAAAACCCAGCGCTACACACTCTGAGGAGTGAAGTAGATAGGGGTTCTAATAGCAGCATGCATACACAGCCCCTTAGTGGGCCGATGAAGCAATCGCTGTTGGGAGACGGCGCACTAATTCAGGCCGGCGCCTCAATTAGTGTAGCGCAGACCCGTGCTGAGTTCACGGAGGGCTGGAACCACAAGGTTACGTGTATAACCGAAGTGTCGGCGCCCCCGATTCTCACAGAACGCGCTAGTGTTCCCTCCCCCTTTCGTAGGGGGCCCACCTTGGGCTGTCCCACCACTTCAGTGTTGGGAGACAGCGGCGGCTTGGGCCATAGAGGAATACAGGTCCTTCCTACTGTCTGTACCACAGCTTCGCGCTCTCCCGCTCTCAGAGCATTATTGGGAGTGGCAGCGAAGCTGCACCCTCTCCTCCTGGCTAAGCCGGACGCTGGAGAAGGGTTATGCCATTCAATTCCATCGAACCCCACCCCCGTTCTCGGGTGTGGTGGAGACGGTGATGAAGACGCCAGAGAAAGTAGCCGCTCTTGTGAAAGAGATTACGGAACTTTTGGCGAAGGAGGCGATCACAGTAGTTCCCCAGGAGCAAAGGAACAGCGGGCTATACTCGCCCTATTTCCTAGTGCCAAAAAAGACGGGGGGAATGAGGCCGATATTGGATTTACGCACTCTCAACGAGAGCGTAGCCAAACGGCCCTTCCGAATGCTCACGACAAAACGCCTACTGGAATGTATTCACAACAGAGACTTTTGTGTGAGCATAGATCTAAAGGACGCATATTTTCATGTGCCGGTACTTCCGCGTCACAGGAAATTTCTGCGTTTCGCCTTTCAAGGGGTGGCGTACGAGTATGCGAGAATGCCATTCGGGTACGCTCTGGCACCTCGCACGTTTTCCAAATGTGTAGAGGCGGCATTGGAGCCGCTGCGCCGTCAGGGGATAAGGCTATTAGCCTACCTAGACGACCTGCTGGTCTTGGCCCCGTCAGCAGAGCTGGCGATTACACACACGACACAGACAGTGATTCACCTCACGCGTCTGGGGTTCGCAGTGAATTGGAAAAAGAGTGCGCCTTGGCCCAGTCAGCAGATTGTCTATCTGGGGTTACAGATAGACACTGTGACTATGAGGGCGCGAATTTCGGATCCTCGACGGGCTGCCCTGTTGCTAGCCCTGAGAAGGTTTTATCCGAATCACATGGTGACGGCGCATTCCGTCATGACACTTTTGGGTCTCATGTCGTCTGCCCACTCCGTGGTTCCGCTGGGACTTTTGCACATGCGCAAAACACAGCGATGGTTTGCTCAACTACGACTGGACCCAGTGAGGCACCGTCGTCGGTTGGTGACAGTTCCCCTCTCGCTCAGAGCGGATCTGGACTATTGGAGAGACCCGTGCGTAATGACACAAGGGGTCGCAATAGACAGAGTGTCATCCTACATCCCAGTGTACACAGATGCTTGTCTGACTGGATGGGGAGGGACATGTCAGGCTCGGGCAGTCGGGGGTGTGTGGTCCCAATCGGGACGTCACATCAACCTCCTGGAATTGGAAACGGTTCTACTGGTTCTGACCCACTTCGTGTCCACCCTACGGGGGCGCGACGTGCTGGTCTGGTCAGACAACAGAACGACAGTAGCCTACATAAATCGCCAAGGGGGAGTCAGGTCTCCTGCACTCCACCGATTGGCGGAGGAATTGTGGCTGTGGGCTCACGAGCACCTTCGCTCGTTGACAGCAGCACACATCCCAGGCTGTCAGAATATCGGCGCAGACCTCATGTCTCGAGGGGGTCCTCGAGACGACGAGTGGCGACTGCACCCCGAGATTGTTCTCCAAATATGGGAACGGTTCGGGAGAGCCGAGGTGGACCTGTTCGCATCACGTGTGAACGCGCAATGTCCCCTATGGTTTTCTCTACGAGCCCAGGACGAACCGCCACTAGGGATAGACGCTTTTGCGCACCAGTGGCCAGAGGTTCTCCTGTACGCATTTCCACCGCTGTCCTGCATTCTCCCACTGCTAACCCGTGTGAGAACAGGAGGGCTGTCAATCATATTGATAGCCCCCGACCGCCCAGGGGCTCCGTGGTACGCGGAGATGATTCAAATGTTGATTGCGCCATCATGGCCAATTCCACATCGACAGGACGCGATATCTCAGGCGGCAGGCATGATAGAGCAATGGCCTCTGATCGGCCAGCCACTGAAGGTCTGGCTCCTGAGAGGGACAGGTTAGAGCGCCGTGGGTTATCTGATTCGGTAATCAGAACCATACAGGGCTCACGTGCCAGTTCCACATACAGGACTTATGCCAGTAGATGGAACGTGTTTTCACAATGGTGCGTCACAGAGAATGTGGACCCCGTGTGCTGTCAGGTTGAGAGTGTGCTCTCTTTCCTACAGTTCATGTTTGACAAGCAGCGCTCACCCGCCACCATTAAGGTGTTCGCGGCAGCGATTTCAGCTTGTCATGAGGGGTTTGGCAGAGACACTGTGTTCAGTCATCCTTTAGTGAAACGGTTTCTATTGGGGACGCGGCGGCTTAGGCCAGTGGCTAGAGCCACGCTACCACAGTGGGATTTAACGTTGGTACTCGAGGCGCTCTGTGAGACGCCGTTCGAACCACTGAATCAAATTCCCCTCAAGATGTTGTCTCTGAAGACGGCACTGTTGCTTGCCTTGACTACAGCCAAGCGTGTCAGTGATTTGTGTGCTCTTTCGACGAGACCCGACTGCCTTGCCATAAATGGCGACTTGAGCAGAGCGGTGTTACGTCCTAACCCGGCATTTACGCCGAAGGTTATTAAGAACTCATACAGGTCACAGACTGTTGAGCTATGGGCTTTCTCCCCCCCTCCTCATGAGGAGCGGAGAGAGGAGAGACTTCATCGCCTGTGCCCGGTGCGCGCCTTAGCGTGCTACGTGCAGCGCACGGCGATGATTAGGTCATCACCTCAGTTGTTTGTGTGTCACGGTGCTAACGCACTGGGTAGACCACTTTCAAAACAGCGGCTGTCTCATTGGCTTTGCGAAGGCATTGAGACGGCTTATGAGGCGGCGGGCCGACCAATGCCTCATGGCGTAAGAGCCCACTCCACTCGTGGAGTAGCGGCGTCTACGGCACTTTTCAGAGGAATTGGGGTAGAGGATATTTGTGCAGCGGCGTCGTGGTCGTCACCGTCTCCTTTTATCCGATTCTACCTATTGGACATGTCGTCCAATTCTTTAGCTCGTTCTGTACTCAGCGTAGTTGAGGACAGAACTTGAGTTAAGAAAGGTTGCAGGACTAATGGGCCGGGTTCCCATTAGGTCCGCTCTTTTTTGACAGACACGTGAGAGACACGTGTAACATAGCCTGTGTTTGACATTGTCAATACAACAGGGAATGTTTAGACTGCCACCAGTGTGTCATTGTGCTGGGAAATAGTACTGTAACCTAGTGTTACTTGACTATTAGACCGGTCACTAAAGTTGAAGGAATATTGAGGCATCATACATCTGCGAAAGCAGGATAGTTGGCCTAAAATATATCGTCTGCCCACGAATCATTGGCTCTGCCTATGGATTGAGTGTGGTGAGTTACACTGAGAAAGCAGTGAACATGTCTTCTAAATTGTTTCAGCCTGTACTCAGCTTGGCTGAAGTGAAGGCTAGAAATAAGGCGAAAAAACACAGGACTAATGGACAGGGTTTCCATCAGGTCCGTTTTTTCCCCTTTTTTATTAGAAGGACTGCAGGACATGACTCCTGGCTGAATGGCACAGTTGAGTCATGTATTATAATTTGCCCACCAGGTTGACTGTGTTGGGCAAAGGGATTAGGGATATAGTGTTGTAATTGATATTACAGTACTATTAGACCAATCTGAATATCAATAGAGTTGAGTTCATCTATCTGTGGTACAGTAAGTATGACTCATATTCTATGATCTGGTCATTAGTCATTGGCTTTGCCTTTAGACTGAGTGAGCGGATTAGATCAAGGACGCAGCACATTGTAACTTACTGTGGTTCACAGTAAGTTACAGTACTGTGGGAATTGGTCGCAGCCATTGCTGAGCTGACCTTTTCTTAAGTGGAAAGTGTTTGGCTCGGCAGGGAGTACATTTTGGGAGCGTTTCGCTCCGCCTTAACCACTAGGAGCAGAGCTCCCCTATGGGGCGGAGCTCCACGATGTAGAACGATAGTTACCGGAGTGTAACTCCAGTTCTATGAGTGGAGCGGAGCCCCATAGGGCTTAAGGCCCTGCCGACCCCCAGTCTCGCTGAAGATAATTTTTCGGGAGGCTGATTGAGGGGAAGCATCCCCTTATATAGGGACACCTGTACTCCTATTGGCTGCAGGTGTGTGCATAATTTTCTCTCAGGCTGTTCGCTGCCTAGGCAGCGGGGTAAACCACTAGGAGCAGAGCTCCCCTATGGGGCTCCGCTCCACTCATAGAACTGGAGTTACACTCCGGTAACTATCGAATCATTTGACACTTGAGTTTGCACCTTCGAGCATTCTCCCTCACATCCACTTCACTTGTGCTCTCAGTCACTGTCTGTGACTGTGAGCATGCAATTGTCTCCATGTTTGATGTCGTTGTTTACTGTTCAGTTACAATCCCATACAAGTCCATTCATAAGCTCCTCCTGTGCTCTTACACAGACAGATACACAACATTCAAAACAAAGGCCAAGGAAACATGGAAAAACTGTATAGTTGACATTATGATGATTATACTAATGATTATACTAATGATGATGATGTTTTTTCATCAATATTCCTGTGCCCTCTCCCCCTCTTTAACCTGGGGCTAAAGCGTTGTGGTTAGCATTAGCCCTTGATGGGGCGAAGGCCAGTGCCTCACACCCTGAAAGACTGTGACCTGTCAGAGACACTAGAACCACACAGTTCACTTAGCAGGGATCAACCACATTCCACAAGCTCCCTCCAAAGACCTGCCATCCCCTGCCCAGGAGGGGTCACTGAGGGTACAGACCTGGACCTAGAGAGGGAGGGGGGAGGGTTCTACAGACCTGGACCTAGAGAGGGAGGGTGGAGGGTACTACAGACCTGGACCTAGAGAGGGAGGGTGGAGGGTACTACAGACCTGGACCTAGAGAGGGAGGGTGGAGGGTACTACAGACCTGGACCTAGAGAGGGAGGGTGGAGGTACTACAGACCTGGACCTAGAGAAGGAGGGTGGAGGGTACTACAGACCCGGACCTAGAGAGGGAGGGTGGAGGGTACTACAGACCTGGACCTAGAGAGGGAGGGTGGAGGGTACTACAGACCTGGACCTAGAGAGGGAGGGTGGAGGGTACTACAGACCTGGACCTAGAGAGGGAGGGTGGAGGGTACTACAGACCTGGACCTAGAGAGGGAGGGTGGAGGGTACTACAGACCTGGACCTAGAGAGGAGGGTGGAGGTACTACAGACCTAGACCTAGAGAGGGAGGGTGGAGGGTACTACAGACCTGGACCTAGAGAGGGAGGGTGGAGGGTACTACAGACCTGGACCTAGAGAGGGAGGGTGGAGGGTACTACAGACCTGGACCTAGAGAGGGAGGGTGGAGGGTACTACAGACCTGGACCTAGAGAGGGAGGGTGGAGGGTACTACAGACCTGGACCTAGAGAGGAGGGTGGAGGTACTACAGACCTAGACCTAGAGAGGGAGGGTGGAGGGTACTACAGACCTGGACCTAGAGAGGGAGGGTGGAGGGTACTACAGACCTGGACCTAGAGAGGGAGGGTGGAGGTACTACAGACCTGGACCTAGAAAGGAGGGTGGAGGGTACTACAGACCTGGACCTAGAGAGGGAGGGTGGAGGGTACTACAGACCTGGACCTAGAGAGGAGGTTGGAGGTACTACAGACCTGGACCTAGAGAGGAGGGTGGAGGGTACTACAGACCTGGACCTAGAGAGGAGGGTGGAGGGTACTACAGACCTGGACCTAGAGAGGGAGGGTGGAGGGTACTACAGACCTGGACCTAGAGAGGGAGGGTGGAGGTACTACAGACCTGGACCTAGAGAGGGAGGGTACTACAGACCTGGACCTAGAGAGGAGGGTGGAGGGTACTACAGACCTGGACCTAGAGAGGGAGGGTGGAGGGTACTACAGACCTGGACCTAGAGAGGGAGGGTGGAGGTACTACAGACCTGGACCTAGAGAGGGAGGGTGGAGGGTACTACAGACCTGGACCTAGAGAGGGAGTGTGGAGGTACTACAGACCTGGACCTAGAGAGGGAGGGTGGAGGGTACTACAGCCCTGGACCTAGAGAGGGAGGGTGGAGGGTACTACAGACCTGGACCTAGAGAGGGAGGGTGGAGGTACTACAGACCTGGACCTAGAGAAGGAGGGTGGAGGGTACTACAGACCTGGACCTAGAGAGAGAGGGTGGAGGTACTACAGACCTGGACCTAGAGAGGAGGGTGGAGGGTACTACAGACCTGGACCTAGAGAGGGAGGGTGGAGGGTACTACAGACCTGGACCTAGAGAGGAGGGTGGAGGGTACTACAGACCTGGACCTAGAGAGGAGGGTGGAGGGTACTACAGACCTGGACCTAGAGAGGAGGGTGGAGGTACTACAGACCTGGACCTAGAGAGGGAGGGTAGAGGTACTACAGACCTGGACCTAGAGAGGGAGGGTGGAGGTACTACAGACCTGGACCTAGAGAGGGAGGGTACTACAGACCTGGACCTAGAGAGGAGGGTGGAGGGTACTACAGACCTGGACCTAGAGAGGAGGGTGGAGGGTACTACAGACCTGGACCTAGAGAGGGAGGGTGGAGGGTACCTCAGACCTGGACCTAGAGAGGAGGGTGGAGGGTACCTCAGACCTGGACCTAGAGAGGGAGGGTGGAGGGTACTACAGACCTGGACCTAGAGAGGAGGGCGGAGGGTAGTACAGACCTGGACCTAGAGAGGAGGGTGGAGGGTACCTCAGACCTGGACCTAGAGAGGGAGGGTGGAGGGTACTACAGACCTGGACCTAGAGAGGAGGGCGGAGGGTAGTACAGACCTGGACCTAGAGAGGGAGGGTGGAGGGTACGACAGACCGGGTCCTAGAGAGGGAGGGTGGAGGGTACCTCAGACCTGGACCTAGAGAGGGAGGGTGGAGGGTACTACAGACCTGGACCTAGAGAGGGAGGATGGAGGGTACTACAGACCTGGACCTAGAGAGGGAGGGTGGAGGGTACTACAGACCTGGACCTAGAGAGGGAGGGTGGAGGTACTACAGACCTGGACCTAGAGAGGGAGGGTGGAGGTACTACAGACCTGGACCTAGAGAGGGAGGGTGGAGGGTACTACAGACCTGGACCTAGAGAGGGAGGGTGGAGGGTACTACAGACCTGGACCTAGAGAGGAGGGTGGAGGTACTACAGACCTGGACCAAGAGAGGGAGGGTGGAGGGTACTACAGACCTGGACCTAGAGAGGGAAGGTGGAGGGTACTACAGACCTGGACCTAGAGAGGGAGGGTGGAGGGTACTACAGACCTGGACCTAGAGAGGAGGGTGGAGGGTACTACAGACCTGGACCTAGAGAGGGAGGGTGGAGGTACTACAGACCTGGACCTAGAGAGGGAGGGTACTACAGACCTAGACCTAGAGAGGGAGGGTGGAGGGTACTACAGACCTGGACCTAGAGAGGGAGGGTGGAGGTACTACAGACCTGGACCTAGAGAGGAGGGTGGAGGGTACTACAGACCTGGACCTAGAGAGGAGGGTGGAGGGTACTACAGACCTGGACCTAGAGAGGGAGGGTGGAGGGTACTACAGACCTGGACCTAGAGAGGGAGGGTGGAGGTACTACAGACCTGGACCTAGAGAGGGAGGGTGGAGGTACTACAGACCTGGACCTAGAGAGGGAGGGTGGAGGGTACTACAGACCAGGACCTAGAGAGGGAGGGTACTACAGACCTGGACCTAGAGAGGAGGGTGGAGGGTACTACAGACCTGGACCTAGAGAGGGAGGGTGGAGGGTACTATAGACCTGGACCTAGAGAGGGAGGGTACTACAGACCTGGACCTAGAGAGGGAGGGTGGAGGGTACTACAGACCTGGACCTAGAGAGGGAGGGTACTACAGACCTGGACCTAGAGAGGAGGGTGGAGGGTACTACAGACCTGGACCTAGAGAGGGAGGGTGGAGGGTACTACAGACCTGGACCTAGAGAGGGAGGGTCCACTATCACTGACGTTCACTCACTCTTTGTTCACTGTACCCAGAACTAGAACCAATCACTGTAACCAGAATGAGAACCAATCACTGTAACCAGAATGAGAACCAATCACTGTAACCAGAACCAGATCTTTTTGGAAACAACCAGGCTGCCTTCTACATGGAGAAACCTGAGGTGTCTCAGAACCTACAGCATGGCTCTACAGTAGGAATTATATCACTATTGCGGTCATTTCAAGACATGGCGTAAGACATGTAGCACTAGCTGGGAAAAGTCCTTTAGTGGGAAATAACAGTACAGGAAGTGGAGAGGAGGAGAGCTGCAGTGAATTTATAAGTCCATTTTCCCAGTGGGAGCAGTGACTGATGGGATATTGTTGTTGAAATGGGGCCAGGGAGAGAGCAGTCAGAGAACTATGGCCTTTGTGAAGCATCTGAAAGTCCTTCAAACATCTGCGTTAGATTAGAGTCTATAAAACGCACTCTCGCACCCAAAAAGAGAGAACTAGTAACAAATCACTAACAGAAGATGCATCATTCTTTCTGAGCTGTGCCACGTGTCTCCCTGTATGTGTGTCTGCCTGTGAATGTTTCTCTTTAGCTATCTCTGTTTTTCTGTCGCATTTTCTTTACTTTCCCCTTCTTTTTTGTTTCTCATTGGCTCCTTTTTTCTCTCCCTCTCTCAGTACCAGTCTCTTCCTTTCTGTTCCTCCCTCCCTCTGTTGTGCATCTGCATCTGGGTTTGTGTACTCAGCCTGGACTCCATGTCTACACAGCTCTCTCTCTGCCCCTAGCTGAAATGAGAGCTGTATGGACATATAGAGAGAGGGAGGCCCCGCCTATTACAGTTCTTTAAACCTGCATGCCTTCTGTTTACTACCGTCTATGGGTGCCGACTGACTTACTAGTGTCGTCTATGGGTGCCGACTGACTTACTACTGTCGTCTATGGGTGCCGACTGACCTACTACTGTCGTCTATGGATGCCGACTGACTTACTACTGTCTATGGGTGTCGACTGACTAACTACTGTCTATGGGTGCCGACTGACTAACTACTGTCTATGGGTGTCGACTGACTAACTACTGTCTATGGGTGTCGACTGACTAACTACTGTCTATGGGTGCCGACTGACTAACTACTGTCGTCTATGGGTGCCGACTGACTAACTACTGTCTATGGGTGCCGACTGACTTACTACTGTCGTCTATGGGTGCCGACTGACTTACTACTGTCGTCTATGGGTGCCGACTGACTAACTACTGTCTATGGGTGCCGACTGACTAACTACTGTCGTCTATGGGTGCCGACTGACTTACTACTGTCGTCTATGGGTGCCGACTGACCTACTACTGTCGTCTATGGGTGCCGACTGACTTACTACTGTCTATGGGTGTCGACTGACTAACTACTGTCTATGGGTGCCGACTGACTAACTACTGTCTATGGGTGTCGACTGACTAACTACTGTCTATGGGTGTCGACTGACTAACTACTGTCTATGGGTGCCGACTGACTAACTACTGTCTATGGGTGTCGACTGACTAACTACTGTCTATGGGTGTCGACTGAATAACTACTGTCTATGGGTGCCGACTGACTAACTACTGTCGTCTATGGGTGCCGACTGACTTACTACTGTCGTCTATGGGTGCCGACTGACTTACTGTCGTCTATGGGTGCCGACTGACTTACCACTGTCTTCTATGGGTGCCGACTGACTTACTGTCGTCTATGAGTGCCGACTGACTAACTACTGTCTATGGGTGCCGACTGACTAACTACTGTCGTCTATGGGTGCCGACTGACTAACTACTGTCTATTGGTACCGACTGACTAACTACTGTCTTTGGGTGTCGACTTACTAACTACTGTCTATGGGTGCCGACTGACTAACTACTGTTTATGGGTGTCGACTGACTAACTACTGTTTATGGGTGTCGACTGACTAACTACTGTCTATGGGTGCCGACTGACTAACTACTGCCGTCTATGGGTGCCGACTGACTAACTACTGTCTATGGGTGTCGACTGACTAACTACTGTCTATGGGTGCCGACTGACTAACTACTGTCGTCTATGGGTGCCGACTGACTAACTACTGTTGTCTATGGGTGCCGACTGACTAACTACTGTCTATGGGTGTCGACTGACTAACTACTGTCTATGGGTGCCGACTGACTAACTACTGTCTATGGGTTCCGACTGACTAACTACTGTCTATGGGTGCCGACTGACTAACTACTGTCGTCTATGGGTGTCGACTGACTAACTACTGTCTATGGGTGCCGACTGACTTACTACTGTCTATGGGTGCCGACTGACTAACTACTGTCTATGGGTGCCGACTGACTAACTACTGTCTATGGGTGCCGACTGACTAACTACTGTCTATGGGTGCCGACTGACTAACTACTGTCTATGGGTGCCGACTGACTAACTACTGTCTATGGGTGCCGACTGACTAACTACTGTCTATGGGTGTCGACTGACTAACTACTGTCTATGGGTGTCGACTGACTAACTACTGTCGTCTATGGGTGCCGACTGACTTACTACTGTCGTCTATGGGTGCCGACTGACTAACTACTGTCTATGGGTGCCGACTGACTAACTACTGTCGTCTATGGGTGCCGACTGACTTACTACTGTCGTCTATGGGTGCCGACTGACTTACTACTGTTGTCTATGGGTGCCGACTGACTTACTACTGTCATCTATGGGTGCCGACTGACTTACTACTGTCGTCTATGGGTGCCGACTGACCTACTACTGTCGTCTATGGGTGCCGACTGACTTACTACTGTCTATGGGTGTCGACTGACTAACTACTGTCTATGGGTGCCGACTGACTAACTACTGTCTATGGGTGTCGACTGACTAACTACTGTCTATGGGTGTCGACTGACTAACTACTGTCTATGGGTGCCGACTGACTAACTACTGTCTATGGGTGTCGACTGACTAACTACTGTCTATGGGTGTCGACTGACTAACTACTGTCTATGGGTGCCGACTGACTAACTACTGTCGTCTATGGGTGCCGACTGACTTACTACTGTCGTCTATGGGTGCCGACTGACTTACTGTCGTCTATGGGTGCCGACTGACTTACCACTGTCTTCTATGGGTGCCGACTGACTTACTGTCGTCTATGAGTGCCGACTGACTAACTACTGTCTATGGGTGCCGACTGACTAACTACTGTCGTCTATGGGTGCCGACTGACTAACTACTGTCTATTGGTACCGACTGACTAACTACTGTCTTTGGGTGTCGACTTACTTACTAGTGTCGTCTATGGGTGCCGACTGACTAACTACTGTCTATGGGTGCCGACTGACTAACTACTGTTTATGGGTGTCGACTGACTAACTACTGTCTATGGGTGCTGACTGACTAACTACTGCCGTCTATGGGTGCCGACTGACTAACTACTGTCTATGGGTGTCGACTGACTAACTACTGTCTATGGGTGCCGACTGACTAACTACTGTCGTCTATGGGTGCCGACTGACTAACTACTGTTGTCAATGGGTGCCGACTGACTAACTACTGTCTATGGGTGTCGACTGACTAACTACTGTCTATGGGTGCCGACTGACTAACTACTGTCTATGGGTTCCGACTGACTAACTACTGTCTATGGGTGCCGACTGACTAACTACTGTCGTCTATGGGTGCCGACTGACTAACTACTGTCTATGGGTGTCGACTGACTAACTACTGTCTATGGGTGCCGACTGACTTACTACTGTCTATTGGTGCCGACTGACTAACCACTGTCGTCTATGGGTGCCGACTGACTAACTACTGTCTATGGGTGCCGACTGACTAACTACTGTCTATGGGTGCCGACTGACTAACTACTGTCTATGGGTGCCGACTGACTAACTACTGTCTATGGGTGCCGACTGACTAACTACTGTCTATGGGTGTCGACTGACTAACTACTGTCCATGGGTGTCGACTGACTAACTACTGTCTATGGGTGCCGACTGACTAACTACTGTCTATGGGTGCCGACTGACTAACTACTGTCGTCTATGGGTGCCGACTGACTAACTACTGTCTATGGGTGTTGACTGACTAACTACTGTCTATGGGTGCCGACTGACTAACTACTGTCTATGGGATCCGACTGACTAACTACTGTCTATGGGTTCCGACTGACTAACTACTGTCGTCTATGGGTGCCGACTGACTAACTACTGTCGTCTATGGGTGCCGACTGACTAACTACTGTCTATGGGTGCCGACTGACTACTACTGTCGTCTATGGGTGCCGACTGACTTACTACTGTCGTCTATGGGTGCCGACTGACTAACTACTGTCTATGGGTTCCGACTGACTAACTACTGTCGTCTATGGGTTCCGACTGACTAACTACTGTCGTCTATGGGTGCCGACTGACTAACTACTGTCGTCTATGGGTGCCGACTGACTAACTACTGTCTATGGGTGCCGACTGACTTACTACTGTCGTCTATGGGTGCCGACTGACTTACTACTGTCGTCTATGGGTGCCGACTGACTAACTACTGTCTATGGGTGTCGACTGACTAACTACTGTCGTCTATGGGTGCCGACTGACTTACTACTGTCGTCTATGGGTGCCGACTGACTTACTACTGTCGTCTATGGGTGCCGACTGACTTACTAATGTCATCTATGGGTGCCGACTGACTTACTACTGTCGTCTATGGGTGCCGACTGACTTACTGTCGTCTATGGGTGCCGACTGACTTACCACTGTCTTCTATGGGTGCCGACTGACTTACTGTCGTCTATGAGTGCCGACTGACTAACTACTGTCTATGGGTGCCGACTGACTAACTACTGTCGTCTATGGGTGCCGACTGACTAACTACTGTCTATGGGTGCCGACTGACTAACTACTGTCTATGGGTGTCGACTTACTTACTAGTGTCGTCTATGGGTGCCGACTGACTAACTACTGTCTATGGGTGCCGACTGACTAACTACTGTTTATGGGTGTCGACTGACTAACTACTGTCTATGGGTGCCGACTGACTAACTACTGCCGTCTATGGGTGCCGACTGACTAACTACTGTCGTCTATGGGTGCCGACTGACTAACTACTGTCGTCTATGGGTGCCGACTGACTAACTACTGTCTATGGGTGTCGACTGACTAACTACTGTCTATGGGTGCCGACTGACTAACTACTGTCTATGGGTGCCGACTGACTAACTACTGTCTATGGGTTCCGACTGACTAACTACTGTCTATGGGTGCCGACTGACTAACTACTGTCATCTATGGGTGCCGACTGACTAACTACTGTCTATGGGTGTCGACTGACTAACTACTGTCTATGGTTGCCGACTGACTTACTACTGTCTATGGGTGCCGACTGACTAACTACTGTCGTCTATGGGTGCCGACTGACTAACTACTGTCTATGGGTGTCGACTGACTAACTACTGTCTATGGGTGCCGACTGACTAACTACTGTCTATGGGTGCCGACTGACTAACTACTGTCTATGGGTGTCGACTGACTAACTACTAACTACTCCTTTCTCTCACAAACTCTCAGCATCATCATTCAGAATTTGAGCCATCAAACAGGTCTGTTTAACAGAGATCCACACAGACAGGATTCTAGAATAATAACACCCAAACAAAACCCCAGCCAAACCATTATCAGAGAGAGGCCATCGGGTTATTGGATGACAGACAACTTTTTATTGTATTTAAAAAAAAAAAATTGGCCCATCCTCCACCACGTACAGTACCTGTCAAAAGTTTGGACACACCTACTCATTCAACGGTTTTTCTTAATTTTGACTTTTTTCTACATTGTAGAATAATAGTGAAGACATTAAAACTATGAAATAACACATATGGAATCATGTAGTACCAAAAGAATGTTAAACAAATCAAAGTATATTTTATATTTGAAATTCTTCAAAGTAGCCACCTGTCACGTAAGGAGAGGACCAAAACGCAGCGGGAATATGTACACTCATCTTCTTTATTACGGACAAAGAAGGAAAAACCCAAAACAAACACGTATACAAAACACAACGACGAATAACAGGCCGGTAAGGCACAAAGCTATACACAGCACAATCTCCCACAAAAAACCCATGAAAACAAACTCCTAATTATAGGACCCTCAATCAGAGGCAACAATAACCAGCTGCCTCCAATTGAAGGTCCAACCCCAATTAACTAAACATAGAACTACAATAGACTAGATAGAACATAGAAAAATACTAACATAGAACATAGACTAACAAACCCCGGACCACATAAACCAAACACCCCTCTACCTAAATACATAGCCCAAACCACATGAAACAAACACCCCCTGCCACGTCCTGACCAAACTATAATAACAAATAACCCCTATTACTGGTCGGGACATGACACCACCCTTTGTCTTGATGATTGCTTTGCACACTCTTGGCATTCTCTCAACAAGCTTCATGAGGTAGTCACCTGGAATGCATTTCAATTAACAGGTGTGCCTTGTTAGAAGTGCATTTGTGGAATTTCTTTCCTTCTTAATGCGTTTGAGCCAATCAGTTATGTTGTGACAAGGTAGGGGTGGTATACAGAAGATAGCCCTATTTGGTAAAATACCAAGTCCATATTATGGCAAGAACAGCTCAAATAAGCAAAGAGAAACAACATGGTCAGTCAATCTGGAAAATTTAAAAAACTGTGAAAGTTTCTTCAAGTGCAGCCACAAAAACCATCAAGTGCTATGATGAAACTGGCTCTCATGAGGACCGCCACAGGAAAAGAAGACCCTGAGTTAACTCTGCTGCAGAGGATAAGTTCATTAGAGTTACCAGCCTAAGAAATTGCAGCCCAAATAAATGCTTCACAGAGTTACAAAATAACAGACACATCTCAACATCAACTGTTCAGAGGAGACAGCGTGAATCAGGCCTTCATGGTCGAATTGCTGTAAATAAACCACTACTAAAGGACACCAATAATAAGAAGAGACTTGCTTGGGCCAAGAAACACTAATGGACATTAGACTGGTGGAAATCTGTCCTTTGGTTCCAACCGCCGTGTCTTTGTGAGACGCAGAGTAGGTGAATGGATGATCTCCGCATGTGTGGTTCCCACCGTGAAGGATGGAGGAGGAGGTGTGATGGTGTGGGAGTGCTTTGCTGGTGACACTGTCTGTGATTTATTTAGAATTCAAGTCACACTTAACCAGCATGGCTACCACAGCATTCTGCAGCGATACGCCATCCCATCTGGTTTGCTCTTAGTGGGACTATCATTTGTTTTTTAACAGGACAATGACCCAAACACACCTCCAGGCTGTGTAAGGGCTATTTGACCAAGGATATGGTTTGGGATGAGTTGGACCGCAGAGTGAAGGAAAAGCAGCCAACAAGTGATCAGTATATGTGGGAACTCTTTCAAGACTGTTGGAAAAGCATTTCTCATGAAGCTGGTTGAGAGAATGCCAAGAGTGTGCAAAGCTGTCATCAAGGCAAAGGGTGGCTACTTTGAAGAATCTAAGATATAAAATAACACCTTTTTGGTTACAACATGATTCCATATGTGTTATTTCATAGTTTTGATGTCCTCACTATTACTACAATGTAAAAAAATTCAAAAATAAAGAAAAACCCTTGAATGAGTACGTGTGTCCAAACTTCTGAAAGGTACTGTATACATTTTACACACATGTTACATACATGTTACTTTATTACACAGTAGTTACATAAAAATATATATCGTTTTTGATTATACACGTTTCATTTTGGATACATAGTAGTCAGACATCTTTATAGTGTTTTCAGTAATAACTATTACCGATCATGAGATTTTTAATCCCACCCCTCTGCTACTCTCAGCCCATCCCACCTACACTACATGGCCAAATGTATATGGACATCTCTTCAAGTTAGTCGATTCGGCTATTTCAGCCAAACCCGTTGCTGACAGGTGTATAAAATCAAGCACACAGCCAGGCAATCTCCACAGACAAACATTGGCAGTAGAATGGCCCGTACTGAAGAGCTCAGTGACTTTCAACGTGGCACCGTCATAGAATACCACCTTTCAACAAGTCAGTTCGTCAAATTTCTGTGATGCTAGAACTGCCCCGGTCAACTGTAAGTGCTGTTATTGTGAAGTCGAAACGTCTAGGAGCAACAATGGCTGAGCCGCGAAGTGGTAGGCCACACAAGCTCACAGGATGGGACCGCCGAGTGCTGAAACGCCTAGTGCATAAAAATTGTCTGTCCTCGGTTGCAACACTCACTACCAAGTTCCAAACTGCCTCTGGAAGCAACGTCAGCATAAGAACTTTTCATCGGGAGCTTCATGAAATGTGTTTCCATGGCCGAGCAGCCGCACACAAGCCTAAGATCACCAGTCTCATATTATCCACAGATTGTAAGTTAAAGAGTCATTTTTTCCCCATAGTATATTTATATAGTTTATTGATTGACTATGGCTTTCCAAATCACCCAACACTGCTATTTGTAGGGTCAATTTTAAATGAATGTTGTGATTTTTCATCCATTCCTGAACCTGTGACCAGAATCAAGCTACATGGGGACAATACCAGAATAAATGATCTAATGATTCTCTTTCTTTGCAGCAAAATCTGCAGAGCTGAGACTGTTGTATGCCCCATACAGTATATATATATAACATAATAACTTAAATGGAAAACTCAATGCTGAATCAAGCGTTGTTTTGTGTATCAGTTCATAAACCATGTGCCATGGAATCAGTACATTAAAAATCTTTTCAGAGCTATTTTGCAACCTGTATGAGGCAGCTGTCAAAGTGTCCTCAAATGAAAGTAGTGTATTTTTTCAGCCAATTTTGGTTTTTAATATAAGTTCCCTACCTTCTCCCCCTTTCATTTGCGGCCTCCATTTTTGTGGTAATGCTGCAATGAGTTGGTTAGAACTTTGGACTGAACAAATATTCCCATATATTTTCGATAGCTGCATGTGTGACATAACTCCACCATTCCCATTCATAAAATCCTTAGCTAAACCTGAAAAAGGTTTGATTTTCAACTAACCATAAATGAGAAGTTGTAATCTGTATGAAGGCAAGAAAGGATGAACAATGGATGAGCCTTTCTTAGTAATCTTAGTATAATTTATGTATTAGTGAAGATTTTAATGAGACATTTAATGCTTTATTATTTAATATGTTCAGTTCCCCAAACTCATATTCATTATATAAATAGGAACGTTTAATATTGTCTGGCTTAGTGTTCCAAATAAAGTGCAATATTTTTTGCTCGTATGACAAAAACAGTTGTCTGGAGTAGGCAGCGTCATAAGTAAATTGAGTAAACTGTAATATGAGTAAAGAATCAAGCGTTTTAACAGCCTCCTCTTCCCTCCCCCACACTAGGCCTGAAAACACAGTGAGCTTTTACAATGCCCCAGAAGCATCCAAAGCATGCAGCATCAAATCAAAATCAAATCAAATCAAATTTTATTTGTCACATGCGCCGAATACAACAGGTGTAGTAGACCTTACCATGAAATGCTTACTTACAAGCCATTAACCAACAATGCAGTTCAAGAAATTGAGTTAAGAAAATATTTACTAAATAAACTAAAGTAAAAAATAAAATAAAAAGTAACACAATAAAATAACAATAAGGAGGCTATTTACAGGGGGTACAGTGGCAAGAAAAAGTATGTGAACCCTTTGGAATTACCTGGATTTCTGCATAAATTAGTCCAAAAATTTGATCTGATCTTCATCTTAGTAACAACAATAGATGTTGTCCTGGATGGCAGGAAGCTTGGCCCCAGTGAAGTATTTTTCCAGTAGTCCATGATCAGCTCCTTTGTTTGGCCCAGGTTAAGGGAGAGGTTGTTGTTCTGGCACCACACTGCCAGGTCTCTGACCTCCTCCCTATAGGCTGTCTCATCGTTGTCGGTGATCAGGCCTACCACTGTTGTGTCATCAGCAAACTTAATGATGGTGTTGAAGTCGTGTTTGGCCACGCAGTCGTGGGTGAACAGGGAGTACAGTTGGGAACTAAACACACACCCCTGAGGGGCCCCCGTGTTGTGGATCAGCGTGGCAGATGTGTTGTTGCCTACCCTTACCATCTAAGTGTGGCCCATCAGGAAGTGTTCCTTTTGTCCAGGTGGGAAAGGGCAGTGTAGAGTGCGATTGAGATTGCGTCATCTGTGGATCTGTTGGGGCGGTATTCAAATTGGAGTGGGTCTAGGTTTTCTGGGATGATGGTGTTGATGTGAGCCATGACCAGCCTTTCAAAGCACTTCATGGCTACCGACGTGCTACAGGCGGTAGTCATTTAGGCAGATTACCTTCGCTTTCTTGGGCACAGGGACTATGGTTGTCTGTTTGAAACATGTAGGTATTACACTCAGTCAGGGAGAGGTTGAAAATGTCAGTGAAGACACTTGCCAGTTGGTCCGCGCATACTCTGAGTACACGTCCTGGTAATCCATCTGGCCCCGCGGCTTTGTGAACGTTGACCTGTTTAAAAATCTTGCTCATATCGGCTACATAGAGCGCAATCACACAGTCGTCTGGAAAAGCTGGTGCTCTCATACATGCTTCAGTGTTGCTTGCCTCAAAGCGAGCATTGAAGTGATTTAGCTCGTCTGGTGGCTCGTGTTTCTGGGCAGCTCTGGGTAGTTTCCCTTTGTAGTTTGTAATATTTTGCAAGTCCTGCCACATCTGACGAGCGACAGAGCCGGTGTAGTAGGATTCAATCTTAGTCCTGCATTGACTCTTTGCCTGTTTGATGGTTCGTCTGAGGGCATAGCGGAATTTCTTATAAGCGTTTGGATTAGTGTCCCGCTCCTTGAAAGCATCAGCTCTAGCCTTTCACAAGGTGCGGATGTTGCCTGTAATCCATGGCTTCTGGTTGGGATATGTAAGTACGGTCACTGTGGGGACGATGTCGTCGATGCACTTATTGATGAAGCCAGTGAGGTGGTATACTCCTCAATGCCATCTGATGAATCCCGGAACATATTCCAGTCTGTGCTAGCAAAACAGTCCTGTAGCGTAGCATCCAAAGTCATCTGACCACTTCCGTATTGAGCGAGTGACTGGTACTTCCTGCTTTAGTTTTAGCTTGTAAGCAGGTATCAGGAGGATAGAATTATGGTCATATTTGCCAAATGGAGGGCGAGGGAGAGCTGTGTATGCGTCTCTGTGTGTGGAGTAAAGGTGGTCTAAGAGTTTTTTCCCTCTGGTTGCACATGTGACATGCTGGTAGAAATGATGTAAAATGGATTGAAGTTTGCCTGCATTAAAGTCCCCAGCCACTAGAAGCGCCGCTTCTGGATGAGCATTTTCTTGTTTGATTATGGCCTTATACAGCTTGTTGAGTGTAGTCTTTGTGCCTGCATCTGTTTTTGGTGGTAAATAGACAGCTACGAAAAATATAAACGAAAACTCTCTCAGGCTAGCAATACCTTGAGACTTTCTTAATATTAGACATTGCGCGCCGGCTGTTATTTGCAAATAGACACACACCCCTCGTCTTACCAGATGTAGCTGTTCTGTCCTGCCAATGCATGGAAAACTCAGCCAACTGTATATTGTCTGTGTTGTCGTTCAGCCACGACTCTGTGAAACATTAGATATTACAGTTTGTAATATCCCGTTGGTAGGATAGTCTCAAACGGAGATAATCAAGTTTATTCTCCAGTGATTGCACGTTGGCCAATAGAATGGATGGTAGAGGCGGGTTCCCCACTCGCTGACGAATTCTCACATGGCACCCCAATCTCCGCCCCTGTATTTCCATCTTTTCTTCACGCGAAGGACAGGGATTTGGGCCTGGTCTCGGAGAAGCAGTATATCCTTCACGTTGGACTCATTAAAGAAAACATCTTCGTCCCGTTCGAGGTGAGTAATCGCTGTTATGATATCCAGAAGCTCTTTTCGGTCATAAGAGACGGTAGCAGCAACATTCTGTACAAAATAAGTAACAAACAATGTGAAAAAACACACAAAATAGCACAGTTGGTGAGGAGCCCGTAAAACGGCAGCCATCCCCTCCGACGTCACAGACCCCTCAGCTAGATGACCACAGATTAGCTTCTCTGAACCAGACAGACAATGGCAAAAAAAACATCCTGTGTGTACTTCTCCCTCCCACATATTGCCCCCAATCTCCGCTCAAGTGCCTTCTCTCCCAGCCATAGTCCATTCTACATTTGGACTGTGCCATATCCACACCAGAGGGGAGAACAAAGGCCTACGCAGCCCAACGGCTCAGTGCTATCTCAGCAACAGAGCACAGCTTGTATACAGCACAATGTACTATCCCTATGGTCATGCCTGTGGATGGCAGCGGAATCTAGCCGCCATTTTGTAATTCGTGTTAGAGATCAAAGCTCTAAAACAACGGTCAGGCTATACACACACACACACACACACACACACACACACAGAACACAACCCCTGGTTTTGGTTGACGGTCAGTGCTATACACTTCCCTAAACCCTAACCCTAACCTTAACCATAACCATCACCCTTGCCTAACCCTAACCTTAACCCTTACCTTAACCATTTTAAATTGCAACTTCAAAGGGGTAGGGATGTCATAAGGTCACGGATAGCACAACCCAGCCACTAACATAAACTATTACCTTGACCTTAACCCTAACTCCTAATTCTGCTGTCCGGATTTAAAAAACATTGTCACAATACTAAGAGGTCCCCCAACATGAATGGTACATGCTCAGAATCATGGTACAGGCTCATAATCATGGTACAGGCTCAGAATCATGGTACAGGCTCAGAATCATGGTACATGTTTAGAATCATGGTACAGGCCCAGAATCATTGTACAGGCTCCTCAGAATCATGGTAAGGGCTCAGAATCTTTGTATAGGCTCCTCAGAATCATGGTACATGCTCCTCAGAATCATGGTACAGGCTCAGAATCATGGTACAGGCTCCTCAGAATCATGGTACAGGCCCAGAATCATTGTACAGGCTCCTCAGAATCATGGTACAGGCTCAGAATCTTTTTATAGGCTCCTCAGAATCATGGTACAGGCTCCAAATCATTGTACAGGCTCCTCAGAATCATGGTACAGGCTCAGAATCATTGTACAGGCTCATCAGAATCATGGTACAGGCTCAGAATCCTTGTACAGGCTCCTCAGAATCATGGTACAGGGTCCTCAGAATCATGGTACAGGCTCAGAATCATGGTACAGGCTCAGAATACGCGTATCCTTTTACACAATCTGATCGATAGGGGAGAAAAAGTATAGATCTGCTTAAAAATGTGCTAAAATGTAGCAGCAACTCAACTGTATAAACCAACACAGCCTACTGGGTCTTGACTACGTGAGTCGTGGTTGTTTCCGTGGCAACCGCTGGACTGAACTGAACACAAACACTGAGGGAGACATGATTGCTTAGCAGTGGTGCTGCTTTTTTTGTTCAAGTCATTCTCAGAAGTGATGGTAAAATGATGATTCCTTTCTTATGTTGCTCATTGGTCCTTGCTTCTCTAGGGGGACTGTTGCAAAGATCCTAGAAAATGTTGCTGCTTCACAAGAAACAAAACAACAATGTTCATGAACAGCAAACACTGAATATCAAATGTGTGAACTGTGTCAAGTGTGAACATGCAGAATGCAGAGACATTAGGCGTATTCTCACCAGCAAAAACCCTGTATGTCTGCGTTCACATGCAGTGCATTCGAAGCGAATTCAGATCATGTGTGACAAAGCAAAAAACAGTTTTTTAGAAAATATCACATTTACATACAGTTGAAGAAGTTTACATACACCTTAGCCAACCAAATACATTTAAACTCAGTTTTTCACAATTCCTGACATTTAATCCCAGTCAACTTTCCCTGTCTTAGGTCAGTTAGTATCACCACTTTATTTTAAGAATGTGAAATGTCAGAATAATAGTAGAGATAATTATTTATATCAGCTTTTATTGCTTTCATCACATTCCCAGTGGGTCAGAAGTTTACATACACTCAATTAGTATTTGGTAGCATTGCCTTTAAATTGTTTAACTTGAGTCAAATGTTTCGGGTAGCCTTCCACAAGCTTCCCACAATAAGTTGGGTGAAGTTTGGTCCATTCCTCCTGACAGAGCTGGTGTAACTGAGTCAGGTTTGTAGACTTCCTTGATCGTACACGCTTTTTCAGTTCTGCCCAAACATTTTCTATAGGATTGAGGTCAGGGCTTTGTGACGGCCACTCCAATACCTTGACTTTGTTGTCCTTAAGCCATTTTGCCACAACTTTGGAAGTATGCTTGGGTCATTGTGTCACAATTATCTTCGTCTTCTGACGATAATGCGAAATCGTCATCGGAAAAGGTAGACCAATACGCAGCAGGTGTGCAGTTGTTCATTTTGAACATTGAATTAAATCAACACGAATACAAAACAACAAACAAGAAAACGAACGATAAACTGACAGTCCTGTTAGGCTTACTTACGCTAAACACGGAACAATCACCCACAAATAACAAACACAAACACACCCTAATATATGGGACTCTCAATCAAAGGCAGATAGACAACACCTGCCTTCAACTGAGAGTCCCAACCCCAATTAACCAAACGTAGAACACACTCACCAGACTACACATAGAAATGCATAAACATAGACCATCAACCAAAAAACCCGGAAATACTAAATCAAACACCCTTTAAACAACCACACCACCCTGAACCACATAAAACAAATACCCTCTGCCACGTCCTGACCAAACTACAATACTAATTAACCCTTATACTGGCCAGGACGTGACACATTGTCCATTTGGAAGACCCATTTGCGACCAAGCTTTAACTTCCTGACTGATGTCTTGAAATGTTGCTTCAAAATATCCACATAACTTTACTTCCTCATGATGCCATCTATTTGTGAAGTGCACCAGTCCCTCCTGCAGCAAAGCACCGCCACAACATGATGCTGCCACCCCCGTGCTTCACGGTTGGGATGGTGTTCTTCGGCTTGCAAGCCTCACCCTTTTTCCTCCAAACATAACTATGGTCATTATGGCCAAACAGTTCTATTTTTGTTTCATTAGACTAGAGGACAGTCCTCCAAAAAGTACGATCTTTGTCCCCATGTGCAGTTGCAAACTGTAGTCTGGCTTTTTTATGGCAGTTTTGGAGCAGTGGCTTCTTCCTTGCTGAGCAGCCTTTCAGGTTATGTCAATATAGGACTCGTTTTACTCTGGATACAGATACTTTTGTACCTGTTTCCTCCAGCATCTTCACAAGGTCCTTTGCTGTTGTTCTGCGATTGATTTGCACTTTTCTCACCAAAGTACGTTCATCTCTAGGAGACAGAACGCATCTCGTTCCTGAGCGGTATGACGGCTGCGTAGTCCCATGGTGTTTATACTTGCGTACTATTGTTTGTACAGATGAACGTGGTACCTTCAGGCATTTGGAAATTGCTCCCAAGGATGAACCAGACTTGTGGAGGTCTGCAATTCTTTTTCTGAGGTCTTGGCTGATTTCTTTTGATTTTCCCATGATGTCAAGCAAAGAGGTACTGAGTTTGAAGGCAGGCCTGGAAATACATCCACAGGTATACCTCCAATTGACTCAAATTATGTCAATTAGCCTATCAGAAGCTTCTAAAGCCAGGACATCATTTTCTGGAATTTTCCAAGCTGTTTAAAGGCACAGTCAAATTAGTGTATGTAAACTTCTGACCCACTGGAATTGTGGTACAGTGAATTATAAGTGAAATAATCTGTCTGTAAACAATTGTTGGAAAAATTACTTGTGTCATGCACAAAGTAGATGTCCTAACCGACTTGCCAAAATTATAGTTTGCTAACAAGAAATTAGTGGAGTGGTTGAAAAACTAGTTTTAATGACTCTAACCTAAGTGTATGTAAACTTCCGACTTCAACTGTAAGTATTAAAACCATTTACTCAGTACTTTGTTGAAGCACCTTTGGCAACGATTACAGCCTCGAGTCTTCTTGAGTATGACGCTACAAACTTAGCACACCTGTATTTGAGCAATTTCTCCCATTCTTCTCTGCAGATCATCTCAAGCTCTGTCAGGTTGGATGGGGAGCGTCGCTGCACAGCTATTTTCAGGTCTCTTCAGAGATGTTCGATCGGGTTCAAGTCCAGGCTCTGGCTGGGCCAATCATGGACTTTCAGAGACTTGTCCCGAAGCCACTCTTGGCTGTGTGCGTAGGGTCGTTGTCCTGTTGGAAGGTGAACCTTCACCCCACTCTGAGGTCCTGAAGGTGCCTTATGGCAAACTCAAAGCGGGCTGTCATGTGCCTTTTACTGAGGAGTGACTACAGTCTGGCCACTCTACTATAAAGGGCTGATTGGTAGAGTGCTGCAGAGATGGTTGTCCTTCTGGAATGTTCTCCCATCTCCACAGAGGAACACTAGAGATCTGTCACAGAGTGACCATCTTGTTCTTGATAACCTCCCTGACCAAGGCCCTTCTCCCTCAATTGCTCAGTTTGGCCTGGCGGCCAGCTCTAGGAAGTGTCTTGGTGGTTCTTCCATTGAAGAATGATGGAGACTACTGTGTTCTTGGGAACCTTCAATGCTGCAGACATTTTTTATACCCTTCCCCAGATCTGTGCCTCGACACAATCCTCTCTCGGAGCTCTACGGACAATTCCTTTGACCTCATGGCTTGGTTTTTGCTCTGACATGCACTGTTAACTGTGGGACCTTATATAGAAAGGTGTGTGCCTTTCCAAATCATGTCCAATCAATTGAATTTACCACAGGTGGACTGCAGTCAAGTTGTAGAAACATCTCAAGGATGATCAACGGAAACAGGATGCACCTGAGCTCAATTTCAAGTCTCATAGCAAAGGTTCTTAATACCTATGTAAATAAGGTATTTCTGTTTGTAGTTTGTAAAAATTAGCATTTTTTAAAAATGTATTCTAAAAACCAAATGTGGAAAAAGTTGAAAAGTCACTTTCCGAATGCACTGTATAGGTCAGTGTGTAATATCTCTTGTAGAATCCCCAAACACCCCTCAAAATGATGAACAACTGTCAGCTCAGATTCCTGTCCAGGCAAAATAAGGAATAAAATAAGGAATGTTTTAACCATGTCATGAGGAGACAAACAGGCCATTGAAACATATTGACTGTCCCCTGACTCAGAGTCCCACAGCATGGCTCAATGCTCTGTCTGTTCGTTCGTCTGTCCATCTAATGGGCTTTCAGGAACTCTGTGGTGGTTGGGGATCAAAGAGGATCAAAGATCTATCCCACAAATGCATTAGGTTGGGTGTCATGAAGTACTACGGAAACAAATACCAACGTGTTTGACTTTGTGTGTGTGTGTGTGTGTGTGTGTGTGTGTGTGTGTGTGTGTGTGTGTGTGTGTGTGTGTGTGTGTGTGTGTGTGTGCATAAGCGCTAGTGATGGGGGAAGAAATCTATACAGTTACATATCGGTATATTATTTTTGACGATATATTGTATCATATTGACAATATCGCAGTATTATGTTTGCGCTAGTTGGCTGTACCTGCACCAAAACTCCAGTATTTTTCCTTCATAGCTTGTTCTCCATCTTCTTTTTAAATTGGAAGCCTATTTTTTTCCAGTACTTTTATTTCCACGACTGATCAAAACAAATTTTCTCATGCTCTTGTCCGTTTACAGCAGACATATGGTGTGTAATATGTTCAGAACATTGAATCGCAATAAAACCACAGTATCGAATCGCAATACATATAGAATCGTGAGAATCATGAGAATCGCAATACACATCTTTTTGGCACATAAGTATCATGATAGTATCGTATCGTGAGGTCCCTTGAAATTTCCAGCCCTAATAAGTGTCACAGAAAAAATGACCAACGTTGTGTGTGTGTGTGTGTGTGTGCATATGAGTGTGTGGGTACGTGCCAGCCTGTCTGCTAGCATGCACATGTGTGTGCTTGTGCATGAGGGAGAGTGCGTGTTAGTGTGTGCAACATGGTACACACACATGGCTGTGAGTGTAAGTGTGTGTATACAGATAGGGATAGGTTGAGTGGCTGCTATGATGCAGACTCTGATAAGACTGTTCCATGTGAAGCAACACAACGTTCAGCAGAAACGCTAAATACGCAGACCAACAAATGAGCTTGTACCACATAAGGGAACAAAAATGTCCTTAGTCATTTACAATTCCACTTTGTGGTGTCTTCCTGTGTTGTCTTTGTCTCCACTGTTTAATTTGTCTGTGGTGGCCGGGCACTGAGAAGAACCATGCCAACCTTTCCAATGTTTAGATCGGAATTACACAACTATTATGACAATTTTTCTGTGAGATTGTTACACACACACATATATATACAGACAGTCACACACACACAGAGGACAATGTGTTGGCCTTCACGTTCCCAAAGAAGAACAAAGTACACCCTTTAACGGAGAGCCATGAGCCAACAGAAACCAGGGGTTGTGTGTGTGCGTGAATGTGTGTGTTTGTGTGGTTAATTGATTCCAGCTGGGAAAAGAGAAGACATTGATGATTACAAAGAGAGAGTGAGGGAAAGAGCAGAGGGGAGGGGGGGAAGAGAGAGAGCATTTTCTAATTGAGTGAGGCTTTCTTCCAAAATGTTTCATTTGGTTGTTTACAATAAAAAAACTGAGAGAGTAGGAAGAAGTTTAGGTCTGTTTCGCTGGCTATGACACAAAAATACTCATACATGAAAAACTGCAGTTTTAGGCTACACTTCACACACAATACACTATAATGGCTATCCAAGTGACAAAATAAGTGTCATGTACTGAAATGTTATCCATAAGAAATATTTGGTTCTAAACGCAGGATCATTCTGGACAATTAACCTTGAGGTTAGCAGCTATGATGCAGCTAAAGGCATTAGTCTAGCATAGTCTCTCCACGGAGCACATTTACCTGGACAACGATCTGATCTGGGTGTTAGATCTGCAATCCCCTTTGTTCTGCTAAAGGAAATACAAAAAAACACATGATAATGACGTGTGTCTGAGGAGCCCTACAGTGTGAGCAGGATCTACAGTCTGTGAAGGGTTTGGCCTGGAGACTCCTTGAATTGCCCTTGACCTCCCAGCGAGCAGTGAAGCTATTCCAGGATTTTTCTAAAGCTTTGCAATTATTACAATGTTTAAAGACTTTTAAGAGTTGCATTGGGATTGCAATTTCACACATGCAAACACACATGCAGTATACACAAATGTGCGCGCACACACAGCATCTACACACCAAGGCCTTTCAGAGAACACAGCCTTCCATTATTGTAAATGGAAACAATATGTGTACAGTCCCCTCAACCCACACAGAAACACACACACACTCATATGCACACACACACACACAGTCACATACACACACACACATGAAAAAGGTTACAGCGCTAGTGAGTGAAGAAGAGGTCTTATTTCCACACAGACCATGACAGATTAAAGGCCCAAACACATCCTGGTTCTAGATTTGTAATCCAGCCCAGGGAGACATGCTCTCAGCAGGGGGTTTGGATCAGTGACAGGTGGAGAGAAGCCAGCGATACATACAAGTGACAAGCAGACAACATACCCTGCATCCTAATTACACCACAATGTCATTACACTGTATGTGTTCGTTCATCATTATCTGTGGCTAACGATGCCAACAGAAACCCAGCGAGGTTAATGAGTTATCGGAGAAAGGGGAAATACTTGCACACAATCGTAAAGAAGTGATGGATGGCACTTTATTACTGTACAGCCCTGTACACACATGGACGATCACAGGAAGGATCTCACCATCGCTCAGCTCTGCTCATTCAATAGGACCCTCATTAATTTTACCACAGCAAGGAAAACACTGTGTGCATTGAGGGATATGCATGATGTGGGGGTCATTGAGAACACCTTTACATTATGCACATGCCCAGTAGCCCAGTTCTCACCATATAGCACCATAGAGATGTTACACAGATGTTGGTAGGCTACCATATTCTTCAGCAGTGATCTTTCCTACAGTGGCTTGATGAATAACATCAAGCATTGGCTTGATCAATAATAGACACTAGTCTAGTCATGAGTGACAGTCCAGTATAGTTCTGTCCCAATGAATGAAAAACAACACGTTGTAAACTATCTCTTATCTTTCTTTCACAGAAACCAAATGGGTTCCGTTTTCCTCTTCCTAAGTAACGTCCTTTGGTAAACAACTCTGTTTTTTACAAAATATGTGTATAGAGTATATAGAGTATATAGAGTGTATATTTACACTGTGTACAAAACATTAAGATCACCTGCCTAATATGTAGTGCAAAACCCCCCACCCCTCCCCCCACCCCCACCCCTCACCCCTCACCCCCCACCCTCAATGTGTCAGGGCATGGACTCTACAAGGTGTCTAAAGCGTTCTACAGGGATGATGGCTCATGTTGACTCCAATGCTTCCCACAGTTGTCAAGTTGTCTGGATGTCCTTTGGGTGGTGGACCATTCTAGATACACACGGGAAACTGTTGAGTGTGAAAAACCCAGCAGTGTTGCAATTCTTGACACAAACGATGAGCCTGGCACCTACCACCATACACAGTTCAAAGGCTTTTAAATCTTTTGTCTTGCCCATTGACCCTCTGAATAGCACACATACACAATCTACCCCTTCATCTACACTGATTGAAATTGATTTAACAAGTTACATCAATAAGGGATCATAGATTTCACCTGGTCAGTCTATGTCATGGAAAGAGCAATGTTTTGTACACTCAGTGTATAAAGCCTGTAATTCTGACATGAAGTCATTTCATGCACAATTGCCTTGTGAAAATGTGAACCTGGACCAAGGCTGAGCACTCTCTCAGTGGGCAGTTATCAAATCCTGTTCCCTTCAATCAACATATAACGACTAATGTTCTACCATGAAGCCAAACATTCTTCTGTCCCCTTATTGTTTTTCCTGGAATGATCGCCACTTTATTCCTATCCCATATTTCCTCCCAATGGTCATAAACTGTTACACAACGGTTACAGTAGTACAGAATGCACCTAGCCTCAGCCTCCATACAGAACCCCCCACCCTTGGAAAAAGTACAAAGTGTCTCTTGTGTGGGAGCACAGAGACCTGAGTGATACTGCTTTATATTATCATGGGCCATGATATTCTCTTTCTGGCAAACACTCACACACACCTGCACGCGCCATGAGCATGTGCACATACACGAGTACGCATGTAAGCACGTGCAAACACATACACACACACGTACACACACACACACAAACACTCACGCAGACACAAATACATACACAGCCGGCCGGTCGAGGCGGTTAATTTAGCCCACTGACCTTCAGCTAGCCCCTGGGTCCTTGGCATGATGCACAAACAACCTACAGTAGGCCACACACACATATACACACACGTACATACACAAGCACACAGATACACACTCGCACACACACACACCTGCACCCACACACACACACACACTCACTGCCTCAACACACTGACAAACACACTATTACAAAACATTCAGAAATATAGTGACAACACAGTGACAAACACTGTTCCATCCAGTGACCAAAATGTCTTTACATTTTTCTGAATTAAAATGAAATCTTTTTTTAAATCTTTTTTTCTTCTTTCCGATCTACATAACCTACTCAAAGTGAACGGAAATTCAAGTAACACTTTCAAGTATTGTGGTAGCAGCATCTTGTTATTTGTATGCTTGTCAACAGCAGGAGCAAAGACTATGTAAAAGGTTTACGTATAAACCTCCTCAGTCTTCTGAAAGCCTAACCCTGGGATAGAGTTTTATTTTACAGCGGGACAATAACACCAATTTCAATGTCAAAGACACCAGAATGATTTTCCAAGAGGTGTTGAGTGTTCCTGAATGGTCCAGTCTCAGTCCTGACTTAAATCTGCTTGAAAATCAGGGACACGGTTTGAATATTGTTGTACAGCAATGATTACCAACCAAATGTACTGAACTTGAGCAATTTTGACAAAAACAATGGATATATGTTGCCCGAAGAGTTGTGCAAGGTTGGTAAAACCTTATTCAAAATGATTCACAGCTATAATGGTTTCCAAAGGTGCAAAGTATTAACTCTGGTGTGTGAAGACAGACACACAATCAATACAACTTCATTTTTATGTATTTTTATTAATTCTGAACATTCTCTCTAATTTGTATTTTACTTTGAAACTGTGGAGTAGGTTGTGTAGATCGGTAGGAACTCCCCCAATTTCATATTTTTTTGATAGAATTTTAAGGCATCAAAATGTGAAGACTGTGCAAGGGGTGTGTAGACTTTCCCTAGGGACTGCACATGCTGCCAAATCCACAAACATGCCCCTGAAAACAATGTCTTGTCAGACTTGAACCACATGGTTGGCTGCACTGATACAACAATAATATTGTAGCCCGTGCTGTAGGTCCAAGAGCAAGGCCCAGATACCACAAAGTCTCAGCTTGCAAAGACACACTCACTGCAGCCATAGAAACATTTAAACAAATGAATACAACACACTGCAGGCCAAGAAGCACATCTAACCCCAAATGTCTCATCAACCGTGAGTGGAATGTAGGTCTACACTCAAGCCAAAGCAGAAAACTCTGTTAATTAACATAGCCGGACAACCAAAGGAATAGTGCCGGTCACAAATTATTTGGATAGTCGTGTCTGTGTTTGTTCATTGTCATGCCAAAGACGTTGCTTGACAACAATAGAAAAGTTCCCTTCAGTTGTGTACACTATGGCACCCACATAATGAAATACAACATATACTATATCTTTATGATGGACAGGAGCAGGCTGAGTTCCTACCTGTTTCCAGAGGAACAGGTCTTCCTGGTTGAACTGCCAGGTGGTGACCAGGTGAATGGTGGAGAGCACCCCTCCGCTCAGCACGGCTGCTCTCATCCTGACAGGCAGAAGCGTGTAGATGATGTAGATGAAGAAGACAGACCACCAGATGCCCTCAGATGCGCTGCGAGGCGCCACCATCAGCACCCCGAACACCTGCACCAGCAACAGCACCCCGATGACCAGGTAGCTCACCATCCACATGTAGTCCTGGTGGAAGCCGTTCCGGTTACACACAACCATAAGAGCCATGAACAAGGCCATGGCCACAGAGAGGGCCGAGGAGTAGGCCACGTCCGGGGTTGCGTGGACACAATGGAAGGTAAGCATCACGCCGCACACAATCACCAGCACCCCCATCAGCATGGTGAGGGAGCTCTGGTTGAGCCTGAAGAAGTAGCGCTGGTACAGACGCTCCAGTTTATGAGACTGGAACTTCTTGGACTGGAACACTTGCATCACCCGCAGCCAGCAGTCCGCCACCGTCACCTCACCTTCCCCATTGGGACCCTCATCCACCCCCTTCCCGCCACCCCCACTACACCCCACCTTCCTCCCTTTCAGGTCCCCATCCTCAAAGCCCAGGTCGACAGATTTGAGCCCCACCCCTTCCCCGGTGGCGCCACCCCGTCTGCCGTAGTGGTCCTCTTGCCAAATGCAGCGCACGCCAAAGTTGCCCCCCCCGCCCGCCGCCCCAGCCAGCCCTCCGCGGTGGTGGGGGTGGAGGGGGGCTCCAGAGGGGGGCTCCATGGCGTCCGGATCCCGCAGGCAGCTCATGTAACGCGGGTTGCAAAGGGATGAGCCTCCCTTCTGCTTGGACTTCTTGCCATTGCGCTCCCCCCACGAGGTCTTTCGGTCATCCACTCTGGCCACTAGGAAGCCACTAAACCAGGACATTCTGTGTAGGAGAAAAGGGGGACAAGCACAGCGTAGATGGGCGGGGGCAGGTCGAGTTTCAATAAACTTGGAAACATTCATAGATCCACTAACTCAAATTAGACATGCAACATAGTCTTCTGAAAATGATTTAAGAAAAAAAAGAACAACCTTCACATGTATTTTCTTAACCTAATGTCCAAAATAAAAACTGTTCACCTGTTATTCTAAGGTCACCTGTATGACTGTGGACATTACCTGTGTGGGTTCTGGTACATATCCCAGCCCTATCCTCTCCAGCCCTTCCACTCATTTATCCCAGCAGGCAGAGGTTTGAAGAAGTGAGGGGTTTCAGACGCAGTTCTGCAGGGGTATGGGTAGGTGGGTGAACGTGACCGGGGAAAGTCCAGAGGCGTGTCAAACCAGCGTTTCGGACCGAGCAGCTGATGTGAAAGGCAGGGTTTAGGGAATCACTCTATGATCCGGCCTACCTCCAGGGCTTCTGAGTCTTGGAGGAGAGACACAAAACACAGACAAATACAGGTGAAATTAGAAGGGAATTAGAAGTAAGAATTGTGTTAGCAAAAGCCTCAGAAAACCACTTAACCATACATTTATGTCATGGGTCAGTGACAGCACCCAAAAACAAAGTCATACATGAAAGTTGTACAATCATCATTCGGTGATGAAGAGCAACTCTCAATACGTGCATTCTAAGAATAGTCAGACAACAATACCATCATCCTCACAAACAGAAGCGTCATGCCTATAGGGGGCACAGGGGCACGTGCACCCTCAGATTTGTCCTGTAAAAAAATATAATATATATAAATAAAAGTCTTTCATGTTTTGTTGTTGTTTCTCTGTAATACTACTAGCCACCTAGCATTTTATGAAGCTGGCTTTAGCTAGCCAAGATAGGTTCCCAATCTCCCAACCTCATAATTAGCTACCAAGAAGCCATTTCAGGCTATCAATCAAATTAGAGTAGCTAGCTTGTTTAACTATCTTAGCTGGCATACCTGCTGGCAAGGTAGGCTTTAGATAAAGCAAGCGATTACTAAATGCACTGATTAAGACTCACATTCTTTTCAATCTTCTACCCAGATTTTTGCAGAGATGCAGAGAAGCAAATTTTGTTTCTTTAAAGAAATAACCTCTAGTCAGGAGGATACAGACAGCTCAAGAGGTCAAATCAAATCAAAATCAAATCAAACTTTATTTGTCACATGCGCCGAATACAACAAGTATAGACTTTACCGTGAAATGCTTACTTACAAGCCGGTAACCAACAGTATAGTTCAAGAAGAGTTAAGAAAATATTTACCAAATAAACTGAAGTAAAAAATAATAAAAGGTAACACAATAAAATAACAATAACGAGGCTATTTACAGGGGGTACCGGTACCGATTCAATGTGCGGGGCTACTTGTTAGTCAAGGTAATTTGTACATGTAAGTACGGGTGAAGTGACTATGCATAGATGATAAACAGCAAATAGTAGCAGTGTCGGGGTGTCAATGTAAATAGTCTGGTGGCCATTTGATTAATTGTTCAGCAGTCTTATGGCTTGATATGCAGAAAAATAAACTCTTTTTACATAGAGTTAAGAATAATGATTATGGCTATACATTATAGGAAAAAGCTGTTTCAGGTATTTGAAAAATGCTAAATTCTCCAACTTCTAGGAAAGGGCCTAGCCCCCCTCCAGATCATCCTCCAGCCATCCTCACATACTTTTTGCCCCCTCAATTTTTTTTGGTGTGTATGACGCCCCTTATCAGAAATTAAACATTTGTCAAGGTTTAGGCTATTCTTTCCTTGGTGGCTTGACTCTTTAAAGATGTAAAGAGGAAGATGTGATAACAGGTGGTGGGTGTCAGAGCCTGTCATCACTGGAAGGAAACACGGATGACATGAAAATTATCACTGACTCATTCGCTCACTGATGAAGACAAGATCACTGGAAAATAATCAGATTGGGCAACCATCATGGACATGATGCCTGTATCACTACCCTCCTCCATCTGCCTCCAAATACAGATTACGGGTCAGTTTGACTCTTTACCTCATGGTGTTAGAGTTGGGCATTGGGGAAGGAAAAGCTGGACCTAGATCTGTGGTTTAGTGGCAACTTTGATTCCAAGCAGCTAACACACCTCCATCAATGCAAATGACCCTTCAAACGTACATTTCCTGAATCAATTAGACAAAGGAGGGATTTCTCCTAATTTCTTTAAATTAAGGTAGGCTATATTCGGGCACAAGCGCAACAAATCTTGTCACTTATATAAGTTGTACATTGAAAGAAATTCCACATTCTAGGCTTTTATAATGTATTGAAGGTCTCGTGCATTATTTTACCAATGACTACTGGAACTGATTTATCATCTGTGCAGAGCTATACCCATCCATGATAATAATAAGACTAGTGCAACATATTCTATAGTCTATAGTAGTTTATGCATATTTATATGCGCATGAATGACATAATGATTTATTATTATATGGTTATATACAATTATTACTATATGTCTAGTTCTGCTGATTTAGGAATAATTATTTTATTTAACCTTTATTTAACTAGGAAAGTCAGTTAAGAACAAATTCTTATTTACAATAACGGCCAAACCCTAACCCGGACAACACTGGGCCAATTGTGCACCGCCCTATGGGACTCCCAATCACGGCTGGTTGTGATACGGCCTGGAATCGAACCAGGGTCTGTAGTGACGCCTCTAGCACTGAGATGCAGTGCCATAGACCGCTGCGCCACTCGGGAGCCCAATGTATAACCATATAATAACTAAGAAAACATTGCCTTATCATAAAAATCTAATGAATAAGTAGAATGATCACCATCACGACATTACAGTATCAAAGCTGATACAGCCTCATAAATACCAGTATTCCCTACACCTATACGCTCATCAACTGAGCGTACCAGGGACAGGCCTCAAAACGACCTGAGCTCTTGAATGTGCAGAACGGCTTATATCAACGCAACGCTGATGTGCTGTCGCCTCTCGTTGCATTTTTTTCTTCATTGGGAACACGAGAAGCCGCTCATGTCGGTAGGCATGTTGTGTTGTTGAAGCAAAAATAGATTTTCCTCGCTATGGCTATCGTATGCCTTCTCTGGCACGTATCCGTCCAGGCTGCTGGTTGTGGCTTCTGGTTGATCAAGAGGGGTTCAAGGAGAATAGCCTTCAGTCAAAGTGGACGCTACACCCCTCCGGCTCCGAACGGTCCCTTCTCTCCCGTGCACAAGGTCGACCAGTGCGGTGCCCCTATTACAAATGTCGTGATGTTGCCAATCGTTACGGCGTTCAACTGCTACAACTGCATATTATCTCTGGGTTTGTATGGCTGTGGCTGTAGACATCCTGCCTGAATCCTTTCCTTCCTACCTCGCTATCGCTTGTAGAATAGAATGCGGGGGACTATTCCTCCGGGACGTTTGCACGACATTTCGACCGGACAGCAAGCAGCATGCTGGCGTTACATAATGCAAACAGTGTGTGCATACCCAGCTAGCACATTTGGTTCCTTGGAAGTTGTGGGAACGTACGTTTTTGGTTCCCCATTGGTTCTGTGAACGAAGCCATCTGTTTTCTGACAGGTAAAACTGAACATTTCGCCTGTTCTGGGAATGTTAATTTGTAGGTTGCAGTGAGGTTCTAAGAATGTTTTACTATGGTTCCCTTAAATTTTTCTGGGATGTTTTATTAACGTTCTGAGAACGGAAATTCGAGGTTATTTGAAGGTAATTAAATAACGTTCTGAGAACGTTTCAATAAAGCTTTTTATAATACTGCTAGTTTAGTTTGGGTTAACTGTTTTGAACTCCAAGCACAGATAGGACACAGAGGAATTTATTTGCTTAGGCATTAATCATGCAAACACATTTAATTATTATTATTTAATTTTAGATTTTTTTTTACCCTTTTTTCTCACCAATTGGTAGTTACAGTCTGGTCCCATCGCTGTAACTCCCATTAGACTCGGGAGAGGCAAAAGTCGAGAGCCGTGCATCATCCAAAACACGACCCCACCAAGCCGCACTTCTTCTTGACACAATGCCTGCTTAACCCGGACTAGGGTTGCATATTTTGGGGAATATTCAGTGGTGGGAATTAACAGGAATATATGGAAATTAACGGGAATATATGGGAATTAATGGAAATATGCAAAATATATATATATATATTTAGTTACGGATTGAACTTTAATTAAGTGAGTTGACTCTTCCCATGGGATGATTTCACTGAACAACAAAAGAAAGAGAATTGAATGATCCCCAATGATCCATCGCATCTCCCAAAAACGTTTCCAACATACATCTATAAAATTATAGTCTAGAAACTAAAGCTTTGGTTGTCTTCCTCTCAGGCTTCCATGTCTTCTCCCTGGGCCTCCTCAATGTCCACCTCTTGAACATCAGACTCTGAGGCCTCATCTTCACTGTCACTTTCCAACCTTGTTGAGGATGGCTCATTGTCAGGCTCAAAAAGCCAAAAATTTGCCCGGATGGCCACCAATTTTTCAAATCTGGTATTTGTCAGCCTGTTGCGTGCTTTGGTGTGTGTGTGTTCCCAAACAAGGACCAGTTGCGCTCTGAGGTGGCTGATGTTGGTGGGATTTGGAGGATGATGGAGGCAACAAGGGAAAGAGCCTCAGATCCACAAAGCCCCTTCCACTAGGTGGCTGACGAGATATGTTGGCACGACTGCCATATTGCATCTCCATCCCAAAACCCTTGCTTGGAAGTGTACTTCGCCAGACTGCCAAGAACCTTGCCCTCATCCAGGCCAAGGTGACGAGACATGGTAGTGATGACACCATAGGCATTGTTAATCTCTGCACAAGACAGGATGCTCTTGCCAGCATACTTGGGGTCCAACATGTACGCTGCGGCGTTTATGGGCTTCAGGCAGAAGTCTTCACGCTTTTTGATGTATTTCAGAACTGCAGTTTCCTCTGCTTGGAGCAACAGTGAAATGGGCAGGGCAGTACGGATTTCTTCTCTTACATCTGCAAGCAGAGTCTGGACATCAGACAGGATGGCATTGTCTCCCTCAATCTGTGCAATGGCTACTGCTATAGGTTTCAGGTTTGCATGGTGAGGTAGATTGCTGCTATAACTTGATGACCCTTCACATACCTAACCATTTCTTTGGCTCTCTTGTAGAGTGTATCCATTGTTTTCAGTGCCATGATGTCCTTGAGGAGCAGATTCAATGCATGAGCAGCACAGCCAAAGGGTGTGATGTGAGGGTAGGACTCCTCCACTTTAGACCAAGCAGCCTTCATGTTCGCAGCATTGTCTGTCACCAGTGCAAATACCTTCTGTGGTCTAAGGTCATTGATGACTGCCTTCACCTCATCTCCAATGTAGAGACCGGTGTGTCTGTTGTCCCTTGTGTCTATGCTCTTGTAGAATACTGGTTGAGGGGTAGAGATGATGTAGTTAATTATTCCTTGCCCACAAACATTTGACCACCCATCAGAGATGATTGCAATACAGTCTGCTTTCTCTATGATTTGCTTGACCTTCACTTGAACTCTGTTGAACTCCGCATCCAGCAAATTAGTAAATAAAGCATGTCTGGTTGGAGGGGTGTATGCTGGGCGAAGAACATTCAGAAATCTCTTCCAATACACATTACCTGTGAGCATCAGAGGTGAACCAGTTGCATACACAGCTCGAGCAAGACATTCATCAGCATTTCTCTGACTACGTTCCTCCATTGAGTCAAAAACACTTCTGATTCCAGGAGGACTATGAGCTGTTGTTATCGATAAGGTGTCTGATTCATCATTTTCACATCGAATAGAAGTAGAGGGACTTGTGTCAGAGCTTGCTTGTTGTGAGCACTGAAGGAACTTCATGCACTTGGCCAGATGATTCTGCATCTTTGTTGCATTCTTCACATATGATTTGGCACAGTATTTGCCAAGTACACAGCTTTTCCTTCTACATTAGCTGAAGTGAAATGTCTCCACACATCAGATAGTAAAGATTAGAAAAAAATGAGTTAAAAAAAACAATTCAATTCCATGTAGAGATAAATAGTTAAGCAGTTAGATTAAACAGCTCCTTTGTAAAATACATGTTATAAAATGAAACATGTATGGAAACAGGTGTATTAACACTCCTCAGTCAGCAGGCTCAAGCAAGCTAAAACACACCTAGTAGCAAAAACTAGCTAGCAGAAATTGTTAACAAGTTAGAAATGATTTAAGCACACTTTGCTGTAGGCTACTATTTAATAGTTAATAACAAAATCATGTATGTCATATAACATATACAGTTGAAGTCGGAAGTTTACATACACTTAGGTTGGAGTCATTAAAACTCGTTTTTCAACCACTCCACAAATTTCTTGTTAACAAACTATAGTTTTGGCAAGTCGGCTTGGACATCTTCTTTGTGCATTACAGAAGTCATTTTTTCAACAATTGTTTACAGATTATTTCACTTATAATTCACTGTATCACAATTTCAGTGGGTCAGAAGTTTACATACACTGAGTTGACTGTGCCTTTAAACAGCTTGGAAAATTCCAGAAAATGATGTCATGGCTTTAGAAGCTTCTGATAGGCTAATTCAACTGGACGTGTACATGTGGATGTATTAAAAGGCCTACCTTCAAACTCAGTACCTCTTTGCTTGACATCATGGTGAAATCAAAAGAAATCAGCCAAGACCTCAGAAAAAATTGTAGACCTCCACAAGTCTGGTTCATCCTTGGCAGCAATTTCCAAACGCCTGAAGGTATCACGTTCATCTGTACAATCAATAGCACGCAAGTGTAAACACCATGGGACCATGCAGACGTCATACCGCTCAGGAAGGAGACGCGTTCTGTCTCCTAGAGATGAACGTACTTTGGTGCGAAACGTGCAAATCAATCCCAGAACAACAGCAAAGGACCTTGTGAAGATGCTGGAGGAAACAGGTACAAAAGTATCTATATCCACAGTAAAATGAGTCCTATATTGACATAACCTGAAAGACTGCTCAGCAAGGAAGAAGCCACTGCTCCAAAACCGCCATAAAAAAGCCAGACTACGGTTTGCAACTGCACATGGGGACAAAGATCGTACTTTTTGGAGAAATGTCCTCTGATCTGATGAAACAAAAATAGAACTGTTTGGCCATAATGACCATAGTTATGTTTGGAGGAAAAAGGGGGGTCTTGCAAGCCGAAGAACACCACCCAAACCGTGAAGCACGGGGGTGGCAGCATCATGTTGTGGCGGTGCTTTTCTGCAGGAGGGACTGGTGCACTTCACAAAATAGATGGCATCATGAGGATGGAAAATTATGTGGATATATTGAAGCAACATCTCAAGACATCAGTCAGGAAGTTAAAGCCCTGACCTCAATCCTATAGAACATTTGTGTGCAGAACTGAAAAAGCGTGTGCGAGCAAGGAGGCCCACAAACCTGACTCAGTTACACCAGCTCTGTCAGGAGGAATGGGCCAAAATTTACCCAACTTTTTTTTGGAAGCTTGTGGAAGGCTACCCAAAACGTTTGACCCAAGTTAAACAATTTAAAGGCAATGCTACCAAATACTAATTGAGTGTATGTAAACTTCTGACCCACTGGGAATGTGATGAAAGAAATAAAAGCTGAAAGAAATCATTCTCTCTACTATTATTCTGACATTTCACATTCTTAAAATAAAGTGGTGATCCTAACTGGCCCTAAGACAGGGAATTTTTACTGGGATTAAATGTCAGGAATTGTGAAAAACTGAGTTTAAATGTATTTGGCTAAGGTGTATGTAAATTTCCAACTTCAACTGTATTCACCCCACCCAGTATTGTAATCAAAACTTACCAGAAAGCATGTAGTCCTTTGCTCATTGGCTCAGACAGACAGCATCTCATTAGTGTGCAAGATCTTGATAATCAGCTGTACATGTGATGGAAGAGTGCACTGTACATGTGATGTAAGAATGCACTGTGCATGCAGAGGGTTGCAATTCCATTGAATTGGGGATAGTTTAACCAAAATATGCCACAAGACCTAGAATTGCCTTATGTGTATCCCACAAAAAAGGTTCACTGTTATAAGCTAACTTTTTTTGATGAATTTAAGCAAAATTCCTCAAATTCCAGGGCTTAACTTGCCATGGAAGATTTCTGGAAAATTATGGAAATTTACCGGAAAGTTTCAAACCTTTGTAACCCTAACCCGGACCAATGTGTCGGAGAAAACACGGTACACCTAGCGACCATGTCAGCGTGCATTCTGCTGGGACAATTGTGCACCGCCTCATGGGTCTAGTGGTCGCGGCTGGCTGCAACACATTCTGGGATTGAACCAGGATCTGTAATGCCTTAGACCACTGTGCCACTCGGGAGGTCCCCGAACACATCAATTTTTTATTGTGGCACAACGTCAGTGAGATTTAAACCTATGATCTTCTGTTCTATATCCATGAAATTAGTGTACTGCACCACCTGGATGGAGCTTGCATGCCATGTTTTTTTTACTTATACAAAGCTATTCATTTTAGTCTATTCAAACATTTCAAAGGAAAAACAGTCATTAAGATCAGGTGTGGCCAAATAGTGGGCGCGGCCAACACACCTGAACACACTTAACAAAATAACTAATAGAGAGTTTTGTTGATGCTGAGAATGGAACGTATATGTTTATAAATAACATTCTTAATAGGGGTGTGCCGACATGGCCATACTCGTATTTGTAATCGTATCCATAAATTGACAGTTGATAGTCGGATCGGATCAGTTGATACACGTGATCGGGACATTTTTTTTGTGTTTTAATATGCCTAAATAGATTTTGGCAAAATATCTCCCTGCACATTCTCACTACAAAAAATTATGCAGATTAGGAGCAGTGCGCGGAGGGGTGGGTGTGTATGTGTGTGTCTGTATACTCAACTTGCAGCGGGCAGTCAGGTTTGCTGTCACTCAGTCAGAATGCACATTAGCGTTTCATCTTTTTTCCATACCATTGCTCCACTTGTTAGATATTATGCACATTGATAGCTTGATAGCAAACGTCCTCACTATGTGATTTATCATAGTAGCAGGCAGCAGCAATCTAAATGATCAGACTGAAAACATGCAAGGGAAAGTGATCGGATGAAATTATGATTATGGTCCCGTGTGGCTCAGTTGGTAGAGCATGGTGTTTGCAACACCAGGGTTGTGGGTTTGATTCCCACGGGGGACCAGTACGGAGAAAAAAATGTATGAAATGTATGCATTCACTACTGTAAGTTGCTCTGGATAAGAGTGTCTGCTAAATGACTAAAATGTAATGAAGCGAGTGGCCGGAGAACTACACCTTCACTCGATCCAATCAGAGCAGCAGGATCAACGTACAGCCTGCCCTTCTCTTTACAGACAGGCAAACTATCTGGTTTAGTTATTTCGACCACGCACATGACTGACTCAAAGACAGTTCAGTATGGTTTAGAAACTATGTGACTGACTGACATGAGAATGATGCTTGCTGGCACCTGAAAATAACTTTTTTTCTGATCACGGATAGTTAAAAAAAATACTCTGATCATAATCGTATCCAGAAAATATCCTATATCCGTTACGATACCAAATTTGTCCAACTACTCGGCACACCCCTAATTCTTAGAACTTTACAACATTTTTCTTGTGGTTTTTATGGAAAGTTTTCTTAACATTCTCGGGAACAATGTGGGAACATGACTTTAAATAGAACCATGAAGAAACCTGTAGGAAACATTATGCTGAAGTACTGAAATTCCCCCAGAAGAACGTTCTTTCTTAACGTTCTCGTAACAATGTGAGATCATGACTTTAAATAGAACCATGAGGAAATCTGTAGGAAACGTTATGCTGAAATACTGAAATTCCCAGAGAAAATTGTTGTTTCTTCTTACATCTACACGTTCCGCTAGCGGAACGTCTGCTCCAATATCCAATGATGGGCGGGGCGCGAAATACAAACTCCTCTAAAATCCGAAAACTTCCATTTTTCAAACATATGACTATTTTACAGCTATTTAAAGACAAGACTCTCCTTTATCTAACCACACTGTCCGATTTCAAAAAGGCTTTACAGCGAAAGCAAAACATTAGATTATGTCAGCAGAGTACCCAGCCAGAAATAATCAGACACCCATTTTTCAAGCTAGCATATCATGTCACATAAACCCAAACCATAGCTAAATGCAGCACTAACCTTTTATGATCTTCATCAGATGACACACCTAGGACATTATGTTATACAATACATGCATGTCTGTTCAATCAAGTTCATATTTATATCAAAAACCAGCTTTTTACATTAGCATGTGACGTTCAGAACTAGCATTCCCACCGAACACTTCCGGTGATTTTACTAAATTACTCACGATAAACGTTCACAAAAAGCATAACAATTATTTTAAGAATTATAGATACAGAACTCCTCTATGCACTCGATATGTCCGATTTTAAAATAGCTTTTCGGATGAAGCACATTTTGCAATAATCTAAGTACATAGCCCAGCCATTACGGGCTAGCTATTTAGACACCCAACCAGTTTAGCCTTCACCAAAATCACATTTCCTATAAGAAAAATGTTCTTACCTTGCTTGTTCTTCGTCAGAATACACTGCCAGGACTTCTACTTCAATAACAAATGTAGGTTTGGTCCCAAATAATCCATCGTTATGTTCCATCAAGACGTTTTGTTTGTGCGTTCTAGACACTATCCCAACGCTAAATCTCGGCCACGAGCATGACGCAGAATTTGACAAAAAAATTCTAAATATTCCATTACCGTACTTCGAAGCATGTCAACCGCTGTTTAAAACCAATTTTTATGCAATTTATCTCGTAGAAAAGCGATAATATTCCGACCGGGAATCTGCCTGTCTGTATACTGAGGGAAAAACCGAAAGCCGGGGGCGGGGCGGGTCGCGAGCGTAAGGCTTAGTCCACTGAGTGACCACTTAGCTTTTGCTCTCCTTTGTTTCAGCCAGGGCTTTGAATTACGTCATTCCTGTTTTTCCCGGGCTCTGAGACTCCATTGGAGACGTGCGAAGTGTCACGTAACAGCAGAGATCCTGAGTTTTTGGAAGAGATGTCAAACAAAGAAAATAAAAGGTCTGACAGGGTACTTCCTGAACAGAAGCATCTCAGGTTTTTGCCTGCCATAGGAGTTCTGTTATACTCACAGACACCATTCAAACAGTTTCAGAAACTGTGGAGTGTTTTCTCTCCAAAGCTAATAATTATATGCATATTCTAGTTTCTGGGCAGGACTAATAATCAGATTAAATCGGGTACGTTTTTTATCCAGCCGTGAAAATACTGCCCCCTAGCCATAAGAGGTTAACACTCTCTGAACTATTTGAGAACATTCCCAATCTCAAACCAGTTGGAGAACGTTCTTAGAACCATGTTTGAACTTTTAGGAAGCGTTCTGTTAAATTAATGAAATGCCAACAAAATTTAGTTTTTTTGTCAAGTTCCTTAAATGTGCTTAGAATTTTCCAAAGCCAAGCAACTATCCTGCACCATTACCAGAAAGTTGTGGGAATGTTGTATGCAAAATAACCATAGGATAACCACGCTCTCACCAAGCTCTAAGAAACATATGGTTCTCTGAACGTTATGTGCTAGCTGGGTAGAAACTGGCATCCGTTCGTAATTGTTAATAATCAGATCCTTATTTTCGTTTTTAGAGGACAGCTCCTATTTCTATTACCCTATAGTCTACCGTATTGTGTGGGGTGCACATCAAAGTAAAAACATATTTGATAATCGCATCATCAGACATATTGCCTGTTAAAGGCTATTTATTATTGTAGTCTGGTGTAATTAATGTCAGCATAGGCATACGGTTTTATTAATGGAATGTAGGCCTAACAAGAGTGTAGCCTAATAACATAGGCTAATGGTAAGAATGTATCCAAGGTCTACGAGAGGCTAACGTAACATTCCATGCGAAGGCCGTGGGGCTATCATCAGCCGCATTCACAGTTCACACACTCGTTACATAACTCTGTTCAGTGTAACCTATGTGACAACCATAGCGGAGATCACAGCTATTACCATTTTGATGCTGTGTTACGGTGTGCGGCAACTTGTAGTGTACAATGTTGCATGTCACACCCGCCCGCTAAGTAGCCTATGTGTCTTGTTCTTCAACCAGCGAGGGGAGAATACATTCTAGCATGGCTCAGGCCCTGACTAACAAACGCCACGAGTCAATAAACACACGACAGACATTACAAACGAGCGGTGGACTATTCCACATTCCAACGCATCACTTCGCCTTATTTACTTTTTGTAGGGCTGGCTCATCAGCAGTTTTTTTTACTTCCCGTTATGATGACCTAGCCTATATTTAATTTAAAATAACTCAAACATGGGAGAAAGAAAAAAACAGAAGCGTTGCGGTTGGAAATTCATTTTAGACGTGAAGATCCCTGCAGCTGCGACCTTTGAGATAGCAGCTATGACTGCAATGCATAGATGGCAGCAGTCATTTTAGTGTGCTTCTCTAACCTGCAAACTAATTTATGTGAAACTCAAGGATATTAGAGCCTATAGCGTTAAATGTCTGTTTTTTTTAGATCCGTGCTTATATAGGGCTAATTACATAATTGAGCCATAAGAAACACAGATCGATTACTGAGACACTACTGTGATAAACACAGAGGACTCCGGCGCACAACCCCTATAATAATATAACATTCCGCCGACTGCTTTGAATTACGCACTGATAGAATAGAAATAATGTCGTTTTCTCAAATTAGATGGGTGTAAAATAGAATAAGGTTTGGCCTGCCCTAGATAGCATACGACTAAAGAAGCCTACATCAAACATGCACACTAGGACGGATCACACTGGAACGAGGAATAACTCACCATGATCATCCTTCTCGCTTCTTTCCCTCCAAACTAGCTCGCACGAGCCAAGCCAATACTGGGAAGGATAGGACGAATTGAAGTCCCCGGTATTGTTGACGGTTTGAATAGTCAGAGAGGGGGACCAGTGGTGACAAACATACATAAACACACAATATCCTCCTGTCGTTTTCTCTCTCTCCACTCCCTTGCTTCTCCCCCTCTCTCCTCATCTCCGACGCGCCACCGCTCACACGCTCCAATTCTGTCTCCCTCTCAGCATCTCTGCACTCCCTCTAGAGGTGCAACTCTGTATGAGACGCTGCTGAGAGGTATACCACAAAGCATGATCCATGAGTTTGTCAGATTTTCTCGTTAATTAAGAAAGCTAAACATAGATATGTGTTTTTGTTTGTTGAATCAACTAGACCAGGTTTCCCCAAATGGCGAATTTTCGACCGCGGGCGATTTTATTTGGCCCACCAAGTTTTCGGAGCAAAATAAATACGTTATTGTTATACATAACATACTTCAAAAACACCAACATATCATCTCCAAGTGATTTTAATTTAGGAAATCAGTTCCAAAGTATTCCCACACATAATAGAGACATTTGTCATCGTATACACATGTAAGCAAAGTTTGAAATTATTATGTTTAAGTCAAATATGATATATGTTAGGGCTTCTTGCGTCAATTTGCAGTGTGAAATTATTTGTCATTGTATTCCGGCCCCATGACCATCCACTCAGGACAAAATCGGCCCACGACTGAACCTAGTTGATGATCCCTGAATTAGACCATGTCCATTTCAAGCTTATCGTTCTAAAAAGTAAAGCAGTTATATCAGAATATTTAGACAGGTTAGCTTCTTGATCCTGCCTTGTAGTATACCCCTCTGGTCAATGCTCTGTATGAACCATAACACAGTCTATTAACTCAATCTTTTTGTCACCTGCTACTGTGTTATGAGGAAAAGTTGTGATGGGGATAGTTCCAATGTACCTGTTACCCACTTAGTTCCAAACCAGATGCCAGATGTCCCACATCTACAGTGCATTTGGAAAGTATTCAGATCCTTTGACTTTTTCAACATTTGGATACGTTACAGCCTTATACTAAAGTTGATTAAATCGTTCTCCCCCCTCATCAATCTACACACAATTCCCCACAATAACAAAGCAGAAACAGTTTTTTAGAACATTTTTGCTAATTTACTAAAAATTTAAAATTTAAATGTCACATTTATTTAAGTATTCAGACCCTTTACTCGGTACCTTGTTGAATCACCTTTGACAGCGATTACAGCCTCGGGTCGTCTTGGGTATAATGCTACAAGCTTGTCACACCTGTATTTGGGGAGTTTCTCCCATTCTTCTCTGCAGATCCTATCAAGCTTTGTCAGGTTGGATGAGGAGCGTCTCTCCAGAGATGTTCGATTGGGTTCAAGTCCAGGCTCTGGCTGTGCCACTCAAGGACATTAAGACACTTGTCCCGAAGCCACTCCTGCGTTGTCTTGGCTGTGTCCTTAAGGTCGTTGTCCTGTTGGAAGGTGAACCTTCGCCCCAGGCTGAGGTCCTGAGCGCTTTGGAGCAGGTTTTCATCAAGGATCTCTCTGTACTTTGCTCCGTTCATCTTTCCATCAATCCTGAATAGTCTCCCAGTCCCTGCTGCTGAAAAAACCCCACAGCATGATGCTGCAACCACCATGCTTCACTGTAAGGGTGGTGCCAGGTTTCCTCCAGACATGACACTTGGCATTCAAGCCAAAGAGTTCAATCTTGGTTTCATCAGACCAGAGAATCTTGGGTGCTTTTTGCAAACTCCAAGCAGGCTGTCATGCGCCTTTTACTGAGGAGTGGCATCCATCTGGCCACTCTACCATAAAGGCCTGATTGGTGGAGTACTGCAGAGATGGTTGTCCTTCTGGAAGGTTCTACCATCTCCGCAGAGGAACTCTGGAGCTCTGTCAGAGTGACCATTGGGTTCTTGGTGACCTCCCTGACCAAGGCCCTTCTCCCCCGATTGCTCAGTTTGGCCAGGTGGCCAGGTCTAAGAATGATGGAGGCTACTGTGTTCTTGGGGACCTTCAATGCTGCTGAAATGTTTTGGTACCCTTCCCCAGATCTGTGCCTCGACACTATCGTGTCTCGGAGCTCTACGGACAATTACTTCAACCTCATGGCTTGGTTTTTGCTCTGACATGCACTATTCACTGTGGGACTTACAGTTGAAGTCGGAGGTTTACATACACCTTAGCCAAATACATTTAAACTCAATTTTTCACAATTCCTGACATTTAATTTGAGTAAAAATTCCTTGTCTTAGGTCAGTTAGGATCACCACTTTATTTTAAGAATGTGAAATGTCAGAATAATAGTAGAGAGAATGGATTTATTTAATCTTTTATTCTTTCATCACATTTTAATTTTTAATTTTTTTTATTTCACCTTTATTTAACCAGATAGGCTAGTTGAGAACAAGTTGTTATTTACAGCTGCGACCTGGCCAAGATAAAGCAAAGCAGTGTGACACAGACAACAACACAGAGTTACACATGGAGTAAACAATAAACAAGCCAATAACACAATAAACAAGTCAATGACACAGTAGAAAAAAAAGAAAGTCTATATACAGTGTGTGCAAAAGGCAAAAGTGCAACATTCCCAGTGGGTCAGAAGTTTACATACACTCAATTAGTATTTGGTAGCATTGCCTTTAAATTGTTTAACTTGGGTCAAATGTTTCGGGGTAGTCTTCCACAACTTTCCACAATAAGTTGGGTGAATTTTGGCCCATTCCTCCTGACAGAGCTGGAGTAACTGAGTCAGGTTTGTAGGCCTCATTGCTCGCACATGCTTTTTCAGTTCTGCCCACAAATGTTCTATTGGATTGAGGTCAGGGCTTTGTGATGGCCATTCCAATACCTTGACTTTGTTGTGCTTAAGCCATTTTGCCACAACTTTGGAAGTATGCTTTGGGGTCATTGTCCATTTGGAAGACCCATTTGCGACCAAGCTTTAACTTCCTGACTGATGAAGGTTTTGGAGTAGTGGCTTCTTCCTTGCTGAGCGGCCTTTCAGGTTATGTTGATATAGGACTTTTTTTACTGTGGATATAGATACTTTTGTACCTGTTTCCTCCAGCATCTTCACAAGGTCCTTTGCTGTTGTTCTGCGATTGATTTGCACTTTCGCACCAAAGTATGTTCATCTCTAGGAGACAGAATGCGTCTCCTTCCTGAGTGGTATGACGGCTGTGTGGTCCCATGGTGTTTATACTTGCGTATTATTGTTTGTACAGATGAATGTGGTACCTTCAGGCATTTGGAAATTGCTCCCAAGGATGAACCAGACTTGTGGAGGTCTGCAATTTTTTTTCTGAGGTCTTGGCTGATTTCTTTTGATTTTCCCATGATGTCAAGCAAAGAGGTACTGAGTTTGAAGGTAGGCCTTGAAATACATCCACAGGTATACCTCCAATTGACTCAAATGATGTCAATTAGCCTATCAGAAGCTTCTAAAGCCATGACATCATTTTCTGGAATTTTCCAAGCTGTTTAAAGGCACAGTCAACTTAGTGTATGCAAACTTCTGACCCACTGGAATTGTGATACAGTGAATTATAAGTAAAATAATCTGTCTGTAAACAATTGTTGGAAAAATTACTTGTGTCATGCACAAAGTAGATATCCTAACTGACTTGCCAAAACTATAGTTTGTTAACAAGAAATGTGTTGAGTGGTTGAAAAACGAGTTTTAATGACTCCAACCTAAGTGTATGTAAACCTCCTACTTCAACTGTATATAGACAGATGTGTGCCTTTCCAAATAATGTCCAATTAATTGAATTTAGCACAGATGGACTCCAAGTTGTAGAAACATCTAAAAAATTATCAATGAAAACAGGATGCACCTGAGCTCAATTTCGAGTCTCATATCAAAGGGTGTGAATACTTACATAAATAAGTATTTTATAAAAATGCAAACATTTCTTAAAACCTGTTTTCGCTATGTCATTATGGTTAAGATCCGACATATGTATATGGTATTTAGATTGATGAGAAAAGTAAATAATTTAATACATCTTAGAATAAGACTGTAACGTAACAAAATGTGGAAATGGTCAAGTGGTCTGAATACTTTTCGAATGCACTGTAATTTCAAATACAATTTTACTGGTGGTGTACACAATTTAGCAGGTCTTATGGTGGGTGCAGCGAAACGCTTATGTTCCTAGTTTCTATCAATCAGTGCAGTAAATGTCAACAAGCACTCAATAATCCAACATTTAAAAATAATAAAAAATGGCTACCCAGATAAAAAAAGCAGGAAAATTCTCAGCAACAAAAGAGTGATCAAGTTAAGATCCAACATATGTATATGGCAAAAAATGATCTATTGCAAAAAGTAAATAGAGGGAACCCAAAAGCCACCTATAGCCTACTGTGGTACAATAGACTTTCCATCCTGGTAAACCTGTTACTTAAGAGTTCTTACCAACAGATTGCAAAGTGTGGTTACTTACGGTTTGTTCATAAATTCACTCTGTAGTGCCCGAGTGCGCTCTGGGCATTTGTAAATTCAGAGAGTTGTCATATTGTGTGTTAGTAAATTCAGAGCGCTTCGCTCTCGGAGCGTTCAGAGCAGACACTAGACGCTCTGGCTGAGGAGTAGCGTTGATCCGAGCGTTCTTCTGACCTCACAACGGCAGTCAAGCACCCAAGTTAACTGGCTAAAATTGGCTAGCTTGCTAGCTACTTCCAGGCACAAATGAGAGACACAAATGAGAGAACACCTCACTCTGACCATTTTACTTGCCCGAGCAGAACTGGTTAGGTGCTTTCATGTTAGATAGAGCGTTGGTGACTGTAACTGTGCTGCTGGTAACCATTTCTTTTTTTAAATGTTGCCGAAGGTTAATAACACCGGTCATTTTCAACAAGTGTTGTGCTTTCGGTTATTCTGTGCTCTTGAACACAGATAAGACTGCTCTGAAATTGGAGTAGATAGCCAGAGTGAATATACGAACACACTCTTAACCACAGAACAGATAGAGAGGGCTTTATAGATAGAGACTAAATTAAACCAAGTCATGATGTTGAGCTGTGTAAGAATAAAGTGATGAAGAGATAATAGTACGCAACAGTTAGATAGCTACAGTGTAATAGCAACCAATCACAAACTCTTGATTGCTATGTATGTAGATCATACCACACACCAAAGTTTCAATAGCATCTAGTTGCCATTTTTACTGTCAGGTCAGTACCAAAGTGCCTGGTTAAACAACAACATGGTGCACAGGTCCGGTCCTCTGGGGCCACAGTGTCTCCTGGTTTTCATAACCTGTTTTTTATCTGGGTAGCCAGGCGTATGCACTTCTTACTATCTGCAGCCAAACAACCAATTAAGTGCAGGGAGAAATGAAAACCAAAAGGACTGCAGAACTCAAGGGCCTGAGAACCACAATAGTGTGGGTGTCTGATTATTTGAGAGAAAGAAAAAAATGTTCATGAGAAGAAAACCTTATTTTTATCTTGGCTAAACTTGATCAATCAGTTTAGAGCCAGTGCATATAGTTGGTGGGAGCATTATATCAAATCAAATGTACTGTATTGTTCACATACACGTGTTTAGCAGATGTTATTGCCGGTGTAGCGAATTAACAAGTAATATCTAACAGTTTCACAACATATACCCAAAATGCACTTAATTCTAAGTAAAGAATGGATTAAGAATATATACATATATGTCAGAGCGGCATTGGACTAAGATACAGTGGCATAGTATGGAATACAGTATATACATATGAGATGGGTGATGCAATATTTACACACAATTAAAGTGACTAAGGTACTGTAGAATAGTATATAGTACAGTTTATACATATGAGATGAAATTATTAAAGTGGCTAGTGTTTCATTTCCTTAAAGTGGCCAGTGATTCCAAATCTATGTCTATAGGCAGCAGCCTCTGATATGCTAGTGATGGCTGTTTAGCAGTCTGATAGCCTTGAGATAGAAGCTGTTTTTCAGTCTCTCGGTCCCAGCTTTGATGCACCTGTACTGACCTCGCCTTCTGGATGATAGCAGGGTTAACAGGCAGTGGCTATGTTAATACCAGAGTAAATCACAGTGTGAGTGCATCAAAGTGATCAACAGGTACATGGACAGAATCAACTTAGCCCTGAAATTACCCTGTCAATTTAAAATGAGAATGATTATATTAGGTATCCACACGTCCATGCTATGAATCCAAACAAAGATATACTGTATATCTTACTATTAAAAGTGTGCTACAGACTTGTGCTTGTGCTTTGTAACTGTGCCGATGCCTGAGGTAGTAACAAATAGTTACTGAAAGTGAAATGTTAAAAGGCTAAAAGTCAATAGAGCTGTGTTTGCCTTGTGCTCAGCTGACTGATGGCTCTGCAACTGTAGCCAACCTGGTGCCTTTGGCAGGTTCACTGTTGCCTGAAGGTAGAACTGAGCAGTGCTTGCCACTTGTTGTGTTACTATTTGACTAGTTCCAAACACTGCAAACTTACCGACAGGGTACACACACTTTATCACAGAAATTACACTCCAACCATCCAATTCACAACGAGGTAAAAATGCTTTTTGGAAGAAACAAAAATATGTTTATGTCTGTCTATCTCTGTGTGTGTGTGTGTGTGTGTGTGTGTGTGTGTGTGTGTGTGTGTGTGTGTGTGTGTGTGTGTGTGTGTGTGTGTGTGTGTGTGTGTGTGTGTTGGATGGCAGTGGGTGTTGAATGGCCACCAACAGTGCTCATCGTCAGGTGATTGAAAGCTGGGGTGTTTGGTTGTGACAGGCGTGAAACTCAGGAAATGGCCCCGGGGTGTCCATATGTCACCGTACACTGATGTACCCGTCACTGAGATTAAACTGCTGACCATCTCACACTCTCTCTTTCACTCTCCCAATTCAATTCAATTCTGTTGAAGAGAGCCAAGTTGTTTAATCAAGGTACTGCCACGCTGTTGCACAGCAGGAGGACCTATACTAATCAGAGGCTTCAAACATTAACCCTTCATAGTTAACATTGGGGTCAACGATCAATGCATTTCACGTGAATGTACAAAACGTGACAATTTAATAAACAAATGTCATAGCAAAAATGTGTATTATAAATGTTAGATGTTGCTAGAGAAGAATCCCAGATACCCTGTCTGCGTAATGCTGCTAGAGGTCGCTGTAGGTCACAGATGCATTCAAGGATTCCGGTAAATGGTATGGGACAATTCCACGATAACAGAACGATGCTGAGACACAGATTCTTCACTTTAAAATGTATGTCAAACACAAACCAACGATGCAAAGTTAAACAAACCATACAACTCTATGCATTTTACAAAAGCACATTTACGTGAAGAACTGTGAAGATTAAAAGTTTGGTAACAGAATGATGGTTTGTGCTGGTTGTACTGTCATTCTGTTACCAAACTTTACATCTTACCCTATCCAGCCCACCTCAGTGAGGTGAGTGAGGTGAGCTGGGCGCAGTAAAATAGGTGTGGCGCGGTAACATAGGTCCAGGGGTGGCTTTTCTTTGCACTGATCATTCTATCTCTCATTGTCGTCATAAATTCACCTCAGTGTCATAGCCCCCTCCATATCACACTGTAATATATTCAAATTGTGCTGGATGAATTAAGCCAAATTTTGTCCATGATGCTGAATGTTTGTACGGCGGTTGAAGGCCCAATATTTTCATGCTGACTACTTTAGTATGTCCTAAGTAGTCTATGACTTTTTTATACCTGCAGTCTTTGACATAAAGTACCAGTCAAAAGTTTGGACACACCTACTCATTCAAGGGTTTTTCTTTATTTCTACTATTTTCTACATTGTACAATAATAGTGAAGACATCAACGTTATGAAATAACACATATGGAATCATGTAGTAACCAAAAAAGTGTTAAACAAATCAAAATACATGTTATATTTTATATTCTTGAAAGTAGCCACCCTCTGCCTTTATGATTGCTTTGCACACACTTTTCCAACAGTCTTGAAGGAGTTCCCACATATGCTGAGCACTTGTTGGCAGCTTTTCCTTCACTCTGCTCATCCCAAATCATCTCAATTGGGTTGAGGTCAGGTGATTATGTAGGCCAGATCATCTGATGCAGCACTCCATCACTTTCCTTCTTGGTCAAATAGCCATTACACAGCCTGTTGGTGTGTTGGGTCATTGTCCTGTTAAAAAACAAATGATAGTCCCATTAAGCTGGATCCAAGATGGCGTAGCAGTTCAGACGTCCTGTCGTGTCCCGTGTATATATATATATATTTACATATTTTTTTTCTTCACTTATCTTTTTACATTTTTTTATTCTAAACACTCAACCTCAAAGCACTCTCCTGCAACCCGCCTCATCAATTTAAAAAAAAAAAAAGAAAGTATTATTTACCTCATCTGAATTCCACGACAGAAGCTAGCCAGAGGTTAGCTATTTTCACTGGCTAACGTTGAAGTTCAGCTAGCTACGGTTAGCTGTCCTCAGCTATCCATTAGCTCGAAAAGCTATCGCCAGTTTTTGTACAGCGCGACTCAGACCAGAGCATATCGGACCTATTCTCTCTCCTTTCCTCGATTTCTACCGCAGGCTCTGGACATTTACACCTGGATCTTGCAGCTAACTAGCTGCTACCTGAGTGACTATTGGCAACGTCGGTCTCGGAATTAACACACACTATTACGGAGCTAGCTAGCTAGCCAGCTGAAGAATTCCGTCAGCCACTCGTGGGCTACTCCTGAGCTAGCCAGCTGAAGTGTCTCCTGGGCTACAACTCACCTATCCTGACCCGTTTTACTGCCGATGCGGAGCCCCATTGGGTCTTCACGACTGGATCACCGACGTTATCTGCCCGAGGGAGTTGTTCCAACTGGCCCCTCAGTCGCGACGTAACCTGATCGCCCATCTGCGGCCAGCTAATCGTTAGCTGTCTTTTCGGCTGCGATCTGAATAGGTCTGTCGGACACTTTTCTTGGGCCACTATAACTAACTATTTTGCCAACTTGGACAGGTCCCCCCTTCCACACGGAACCCCACTAACCCACAGACGGAAACGCACGAGGCGGCTAAAAACAGACCTCCCTCCCATCTTCCACCAGCTTGCTACCTATGGCCCGGCTAGCTGTCTGATTCTCACTGGACCCTCTGATCACTCGGCTAAGCATGCCTCTCCTTAATGTCAATATGCCTTGTCCATTGCTGTTCTGGTTAGTGTTTATTGGCTTATTTCACTGTAGAGCCTCTAGCCCTGCTCATTATACCTTATCCAACCTCTCAGTTCCTCCACCCACACATGCTATGACATCTTCTGGTTTCAATGATATTTCTAGAGACAATATCTCTCTCATAATCACTAAATGCCTAGGTTTACCTCCTCTGTACTCACATCCCACCATACCTTTGTCTGTACATTATACCTTGAAGCTATTTTATCGCCCCCAGATACCTGCTCCTTTTTCTCTCTATTCTGGACGTCACAGACGACCAATTCTTATAGCTTTTAGCCGTACCCTCATACTTATCCTTCTCTGCTCCGCTGGGGATGTAGAGGTGAATCCAGGCCCTTCAGTGCCTGGCTCCACACCTACTCCCCAGGCGCTCTCTTTTGATGACTTCTGTAACCGTAATAGCCTTGGTTTCATGCATGTTAACATTAGAAGCCTCCTCCCTAAGTTTGTTTTATTCACTGCTTTAGCACACTCTGCCAACCCGGATGTCCTGGCTGTGTCTGAATCTTGGCTTAGGAAGTCCACCAAAAACTGTGAAATCTTCATCCCTAACTACAACGTTTTCAGACAAGATAGAACGACCAAAGGGGGCGGTGTTGCAATCTACTGCAGAGATAGCTTGCAGAGTTCTGTCCTGCTATCCAGGTCTGTACCCAAACAATTTGAACTTCTACTTTTAAAAATCCACCTCTCCAAAAACAAGTCTCTCACCGTTGCCGCCTGCTATAGACCCCCCTCGGCCCCTAGCTGTGCTCTGGACACCATATGTGAACTGATTGCCCCCCATCTATCTTCAGAGCTTGTGCTACTAGGCGACCTAAACTGGGACATGCTTAACACCCCAGCCTTTCTACAATCCAAGCTTGATGCCCTCAATCTCACACAAATTATTAATGAACCCACCAGGTACAACCCCAAAGCCACAAACACTGGCACCCTCATAGATATCATCCTAACCAATGTGCCCTCTAATTACACCTCTGCTGTTTTCAACCAAGATCTCAGCGATCACTGCCTCATTGCCTGCACCCGTAATGGGTCAGCGGTCAAACGACCTCCACTCATCACTGTCAAACGCTCCCTGAAACATTTCAACGAGCAAGCCTTTCTAATCGACCTGGCCCTGGTATCCTGGAAGGATATTGACCTCATCCCGTCAGTAGAGGATGCCTGGTTATTTTTTTAAAATGCCTTCCTCTCCATCTTAAATAAGCATGCCCCTTTCAAGAAATTTAGAACCAGGAACAGATATAGCCCTTGGTTCTCCCCAGACCTGACTGCCCTTAACCAACACAAAAATATCCTGTGGCGTTCTGCATTAGCATCGAACTGCCCCCGCGATATGCAACTTTTTAGGGAAGTTAGAAACCAATACACACAGGCAGTTAGAAACGCCAAGGCTAGCTTTTTCAAACAGAAATTTGCTTCGTGCAACTCCAACTCTAAAAAGTTCTGGGACATTGTAAAGTCCATGGAGAATAAGAACACCTCCTCCCAACTGCCCACTGCACTGAGGATAGGAAACTCTGTCACCACCGATAAGCCCACTATAATTGAGAATTTCAATAAGCATTTTTCTACGGCTGGCCATGCTTTCCACCTAACTACCCCTACTGCATTCAACAGCACTGCACCCCCCACAGCTACTCGCCCAAGCCTCCCCCATTTCTCCTTCTCCCAAATCCATTCAGCTGATGTTCTGAAAGAGCTGCAAAATCTGGACCCCTACAAATCAGCTGGGCTTGACAATCTGGACCCTTTCTTTCTAAAATTATCTGCCGAAATTATTGCAACCCCTATTACTAGCCTGTTCAACCTCTCTTTCGTGTCGTCTGAGATTCCCATAGATTGGAAAGCAGCTGCTGTCATCCCCCTCTTCAAAGGAGGTGACACTCTTGACCCAAGTTGCTACAGACCTATATCCATCCTACCCTGCCTTTCTAAGGTCTTCGAAAGCCAAGTCAACAAACAGATTACCGACTATTTTGAATCCCACCGCACCCTCTCCGCTATGCAATCTGGTTTCAGAGCTGGTCATGGGTGCACCTCAGCCACGCTCAAGGTCCTAAACGACATCGTAACCGCCATCGATAAGAAACATTACTGTGCTGCCGTATTCATTGACCTGGCCAAAGCTTTTGACTCTGTTAATCACCACATCCTCATCGGCAGACTTAGTAGCCTTGGTTTCTCAAACGATTGCGTCGCCTGGTTCACCAACTACTTCTCTGACAGAGTTCAGTGTGTCAAATCGGAGGGCCTACTGTCTGGACCTCTGGCAGTCTCTATGGGGGTACCACAGGGTTCAATTCTTGGGCCAACTCTTTTCTCTGTATACATAAATGATGTCGCTCTTGCTGCTGGTGAATCTCTGATCCACCTCTACGCAGACGACACCATTCTGTATACTTCTGGCCCTTCTTTGGACACTGTGTTAACAACCCTCCAGACGAGCTTCAATGCCATTCAACTCTCCTTCCGTGGTCTCCAACTGCTCCTAAACACAAGTAAAACTAAATGTATGCTCTTCAACCGATCGCTGCCTGCACCTGCCCGCCCATCCAGCATCACTTCTCTGGACGGTTCTAACTTAGAATTTGTGGACAACTACAAATACCTAGGTGTCTGGTTAGACTGTAAACTCTCCTTCCAGACTCACATCAATCATCTCCAATCCAAAGTGAAATCTAGAATTGGCTTCCTATTTCGCAACAAAGCATCCTTCACTCATGCTGCCAAACATACCCTCGTAAAACTGACCATCCTACCAATCCTCGACTTCGGCGATGTCATTTACAAAATAGCCTCCAATACCCTACTCAACAAGCTGGATGCAGTCTATCACAGTGCCATCCGTTTTGTCACCAAAGCCCCATATACAACCCACCACTGCGACCTGTATGCTCTCGTTGGCTGGCCTTCACTTCATCATCGTCGCCAAACACATTGGCTCCAGGTCATCTACAAGACCCTGCTAGGTAAAGTCCCCCCTTATCTCCGCTCACTGGTCACCATAGCAGCACCCACCTGTAGCACGCGCTCCAGCAGGTATATCTCTCTGGTCACCCCTAAAGCCAACTCCTCCTTTGGTCGTCTCTCCTTCCAGTTCTCAGCTGCCAATGATTGGAACGAACTACAAAAATCTCTAAAACTGGAAACACTTATCTCCCTCACTAGCTTTAAGCACCTGCTATCAGAGCAGCTCACAGATCTCTGCACCTGTACATAGCCCATCTTTAATTGAGCCCAAACTACTACCTTTTCCCCTACTGTATTTATTTATTTTATTTATTTTGCTCCTTTGCACCATATTATTTATATTTATATTTTAACTTTTAACTTTCTTCAAACTACAAATCTACCATTCCAGTGTTTTTTTCTTGCCATACTTTATTTACTTTGCCACCATGGCATTTTTTTGCCTTTACCTCCATTATCTCACATCATTTGCTCACATTGTATATAGTCTTATTTTTTTTCTACTGCATCATTGATTGTATGTTGTTTTACTCCATGTGTAACTCTGTGTTTTTGTATGTTGTCGAACTGCTTTGCTTTATCTTGGCCAGGTCGCAATTGTAAATGAGAACTTGTTCTCAACTTGCCTACCTGGTTAAATAAAGGTAAATAAAGGTGAAAAAAAAAGCGCAAACCAGATGGGATGGCGTATCGCTGCAGAATGCTGTGGTAGCCATGCTGGTTAAGTGTGCCTTGAATTCTAAATAAATCACAGACAGTGCAACCAGCAAAATACCCCCACACCATCACACCTCCTCCTCCATGTTTCATGGTGGGAACCACACACACGGAAATCATTCGTTCACCTACTCTTCGTCTCACAAAGACGCGGTGGTTGGAACCAAAAATATCAAATTTGGACTCATCAGACCAAAGGACAGATTTCCTAATGTCCATTGCTTGTGTTTCTTGGCCGAAGCAATTCTCTTCTTATTATTGGTGTCCTTTAGTAGTGGTTTCTTTGCAGCAATTCGACCATGAAGGCCTGATTCATGCAGTCTCCTCTGAACAGTTGATGTTGAGATGTGTCTGTTAATTGAACTCTGTAAAGTATTTATTTGGGCTGCAATTTCTGAGACTGGTAACTCTAATGAACTTATCCTCGGCAGCAGAGGTAACTCTGGGTCTTCCTTTCCTGTGGCGGTCCTCATGAGTGCAAGCTTCAACTTTCAAAGTTCTTTAAATTTTTCGGATTGACTGGCCTTCATGTCTTAAAGTAGTGATGGACTGTCGTTTCTACTTGCTTATTTGAGCTTCTTGCCATAATACGGACTTGGTCTTTTACTAAATAGGGATATCTTCTGTATACCACCCTTACCTTGTCACAACAAAACCGATTGGCTCAAACGCATTAAGAAGGAAAGAAATTCCACAAATTAACTTTTAACAAGGTACACCTGTTAATTGAATTGCATTCCAGGTGACTACCTCATGAAGCTGGTTGAGAGAATGCCAAGCGTGTGCAAAGCTGTCATCAAGGCAAAGGGTGGCTAATTTGAAGAATTTCAAATGTGAAATATATTTTGATTTGTTTAACACTTTTTTGGTTACTACATGATTCCATATGTGTTATTTCATAGTTTTGATGTCTTCACGACTATCCTACAATGTAAAAATAGTAAAAATAAAGAAAAAACGTTGAACGAGTAGGCATGTCTAAACTTTTGACTGGTACTGTATATTTTTTATAATGCATACTCATCAATATATTTATGTAAGATGACAAACTTGTTAAATTCACTCTCACATTTAGCATAAAAAAGTGCTACAACTGACCCATTCCATGGTTACAACTAACCTCGACTAACAGTTTAGGCCTAGCCTACTCTTAATTCTGCCAATTGTTGGTAGATTAATTGTTATTATGGTACATTTTAATACCTCTAACTCATAAAAAGCATGAGCTGGCGCACACCAGGAGAAAATGATTTAGTATAGAGGTGGTGACTAACAGTTAATAAACTGTAAGCTATAAAAACAAAGTGAGTCGCACCATACGTATAACCTCCTAGTAATTTATTGGGTAAAAAAACACCAACGTTTCGGCATAACTGTGCCTTAGTCAGGGTAATGTCATGAATGCTTGAACCAGGTTATGTAGTCATTGTAACAATAGTTGTCATGGAGAGAAGACCAAGGTGCAGCAGGTATGTGAATACTCATATTTAAGTTTAAAAAAAGGAGTAAAGCATCCACTTGACAAAACAATAACGGTGACAACAGCAACAGTTCTGCAGGCTATTAAACGCAGTGCAAAAACAACCACCCACAACCACAAAGAAAAACACACACACCTATATAGGACTTCCAATCAAAGGCAACTCAACACACCTGCCTTCAATTGGAAGTCCCAATCAACAACACAATCATTCACATACACAAAAACTGCCACGTCCTGACCCCAAAACTAATACAATAGCTCCATCTGCTGGTCAGGACGTGACAGTCATACAGTGCAATTAGTGCAACCAATGACAATAATGAGGGGTGTGTAACAATTGCTAGTTCGATAAGAATGAATTGAGCTAAACTGTTAAAAGACAATAGCCCACAGTATATTTAACATATTATGCCATTGTTATCATTAGCATAATATTAGCATCAACATACATTATTGTTTCATCTCACCTATATATAAATAAATATTTCCAATTTCATAAAAAAAAAATGTTTTTGTTATATGTAATCTTTTGGTTCAACCATAATGCATAAAAAGTATCATGAACAGGGGGAACATATTGGGTATATGCTGATAAGCTGTAGAAAGAATACATTCATTTACAAGACCTGTTCACAGAAAATATAATTGGTCATAAGAAGGGCCTGAGATCAAAGTCAATATTCAGACCACTAGGGGTCAATGTTTTTAAATAGAATATCCAGTAAGCCTCACTCTGTAGTGGTAGGATCTCCATGTTACCGCCTCTCCTTGGTAGAGCAACATAATTGGAAATATTTAAATAAATAGGTGAAATTAAATGAAACAACAATGTATATTGATGCTAATGTTATGCTAATGCGAATGACAACAATGGCATAATATATCAAATATGCTGTGGGCTATTGTCTTTTAACTGTTTCTCTCAATTCGTTCTGATCAACCTGGCAATTATGATCCACCCTTCACTATTGTCATTGGTTGCACTAATTGCACTGTTTGTCTACTTAACCTGGTTCAAGCATTCATGACATTAACCGGAAGAAGGCACAGTGATGCCGAAACGTTGGTGTTTTTTTTACCCAATAAAATACCTGTAACTAACTCAAACATAAATATAAAAAATGCATGTCACACCTGTCCCCAGTATCCCCCTGACCTATAGGGCTTTCTAGATCACTATAGTTTAGAGGGTATTACAAATGATGAAACACATCATTCAACCAAAATCATATAGGAAACACCAAGCCTTTATACAGTATTGAAATGGTACTAAAACAATATGTATGTTGTTTATTAAAAAATATAATTTGCACAAATGTATAATACCACCTTGAAAAACAGAAACATTTCATTTCTGTACGGATTAGTTGTGATGAAAATTAAGCCGCCTTCTGTAAACCAGCAAGACCCCCTCAAAGCGCGTGCAGAGAAAGAGAGGCTACTGGGATGCTTGATCGACGGCAACTGAGAGCTTATCGTCTACTATAGTAAACATCTTGACTCTATATCTTTTTTATAGTAATATTTGTTTTATTCCTTGATGCATAAATTATATTTTGCTTATCATACATCCATGTAGAGCTATCGCCCCTAGAATCTCACACTATTCTACTACGGTACACCCTTCCTCTTACTGCACATGTATTTGGTCTCAGGGCTTCTTCCAATAACCAATGTCTGTGTGCATCCCGCATCCCTGCGCTCTCAAATAGATGGTGCAAGTGGTGTACAGACCCACTGTCTGTGGTGCACAGACCCACTGTCTGGTGTTGGAACAGGCTCACAGTCTCACAATTTTCAGGTAAGGGTCTCTCTCTTCTTTTTGGATGCATGGCACTCAGCAAAGTATAGCTTAAAAATGATGGTGAACATCTTGTTACTTGTTTAAATAAAAGCGTACAGCCTTGGCATTACTTTCTACGTACGCCAGTTAAACTGCCGATTGATGACTATACAGCAGTATAAGCAATTGGCCTTACGATACAATGTTATCCGTTTAACTTTATCAGTTATCTAGGCAATTTAATTGTCTTTACAGAGACAAAGTAGACAAGATAATTTGATACAATGTCCATTGTTGAAGTGGGTTCTTCACTCACTGATTTCTAACCCGTAATTCAGGCCTCTGATTATCTAAGCATTGTGCAATGGTGTTTTATTATTTATTTCAATACATTTCCTGCTTAAGCTCTGCATACAATGCGTTGTACTCAACCAAAACAGATCAATATTATCATGTGTCTTATATTTCACTGTTTAACATCTCATCTGTAGCTGGAAAGAAACCGTAAATATCAAGCACTTCTTGACATGTGTATGTTGGAGTAGCCCTTGTATCCTATGTCTGCGAGCGCTTTTATTAAAACACCATTGCAAAAGCGCTCTACCATCTGGTTTTGGCCTATAGTGGAATATTATGTTTAACAGTTTGTCCATATTCTGTATAGTGAATGCATGTCCATTTTCAGGCCAAAAAATCTGACCTCCACTAAAATGCCAAGCTTGCAATCACAGCCCACTGGGCACAGACTTAATTTTAACGTCTAGTTTTGATTTACATTTGGTTGAGTTTTCAAATTGAGTTGATTAAATTGAGATTTTGTGTCACTGATCTACACACAATACCCCAAAATGTCACAGTGGAAATTAATTAAAAACATAGAATAATAATAATGAAATGTTGAAATGTCTTGAGTCAATAAGTATTCAGCCTCTTTATTATGGCAAGCCTAAATAAGTTCAGGAGTAAAATTGTGCTTAACAAATCACATAATAAGTTTCATGGAATCATTCTGTGTTCAATAATAGTGGTTGACATAATTTTTGAGTAACTACCCCATCTCTATACCCCTCAATTTCAACTATCTGTAAGGTCCCAGAATCAAGTAGTGAATTTCAAGCACAGATTCAACAACAAAGACCAGGGAGGTTTTTCAATGCCTCGCAAAGAAGGGCACCGATTGGTAGATGTGTAGAAAAAAAGCAGACACTGAATATCCCTTTGAGCATGGTGAAGTTATTAATTAGGCTTTGGATGGTGTATCAATACGCCCAGTCACTTCAAAGATACAGGCGTTCTTCCTAAATCAGTTGCCAGAGAGGAAGGAAACTGCTCAGGGATTTCACCATGAGGCCAATGGGGATTTTAAAACAGTTACAATTTAATGGTTGTGATAGGAAAAAATGAAGAGGGATCAACATCATTGTAGTTACTCCACAATACTAACCTAAATGACATAGTGAAAAGAAGGAAATCTGTACAGAATAAAAATATTCCAAAACATGCATCCTGTTTGCAACAAGGTAAGTACTATTGCAAAAAATGTGGCAAAGAAATTAATGTTTTGTCCTGAATGCAAAGTGTTATGTTTGGGGCAAATCCAACACAACACAATTTGTAAGCATGGTGGTAGCTGCGTCATGCTATGGGTATGCTTGCGTTTTTTTGGATAAAAATAAATGTATACAGCTTGGCACAGGCAAAATCCTAGAGGAAAACCTGGTTCAGTATTCTTTCCAACAGACACTGGGAGATTAATTCACCTTTCAGCAGGACAATAGCCTAAAACTCAAGGCCAAATCTACACTGGAGTTGCTTACCAAATACAACATCAAATGTTCTTGAGTGGCCTAGTTACAGTTTTGACTTAAATATAATTGAAAATCTATGACGAGACTTGAAAATAACTTTCTAGCAATGATCAACAACCAACTTTTTGAAAGAATAATGGGCAAATATTTTACAATCCAGGTGTACAAAACTCTTAAGAGACCACTTTGACGTTACAGAGTATTTTGTGTAGATTGTTGACCAAAAATGACAATTAAATCAATTTTAATCCCACTTTGTAACCCAACAAACTGTGGAAAAAGTCAAGGGGTGTGAATACTTTCTGAATACTTTCTGTATCATCCAGTAGGCTACTAGACACTTATTATTAGCCAGACAGTAATTTCATATATCCAGCCAGAACAACACCATTCAATACAGTATGATTTGAGAAATGTAGCTATTTGAGGATGCCCTAGGCTTGTTCTAGTCTCTATCTTCAGAAATGCATGAGTTAACATGTACTGTACATGATAAAACTTATTAATATATACTGAAGCCACTAATATATTAATATACTGAAGCTATTCATTTCAAGAAAGCATAATAGTCTAGGTGAAACCTATCAATCTATAGCTCCGCACTGCAGCCATAACACTGGTGAATGTGGCTAAAGAGAAAGTGGTTAAATTACGATAGTTCACTCAGGCTGTTTATCTTTTCTACTTAAGGGGGTGTGTCTCCCATAGACACCAATGCGATAGCAGCTGGGTCTGGTCTACTTAGTTCATTAACTTCCATTGAAACATGTCTCGCTTCCTCTTCCGTCACTGACGTGCCTACTGCAGGGCGAAGAGACACCCATGTTTGTAATAATGCTGTCAAAGCCGGATATCTTGTACCATCGACTATCCCCTCTTCCCCTTCCACTCGCTTCTCCTGTGGTGGAAAAAGTAACCAATTTTCATACTTGAATAAAAGTAAAGATACTCTGTAAAATACTACTTGAGTAAAAGTGTAAAAGTATTTTTTGGTTTTAAATAAACGTAAGTATCAAAAGTAAATGTAATTGCAAAAATATACTCAAGTATCAAAAGTCAAAGTAAAAGAATAAATAATTTAAAATTGATCATATTAAGGAAACCAAATGGCACAATTTTCCTGTTTTTTTTTATTTACAGATAGCCAGGGGCACGCTCCAACACTCAGACATAATTTACAAACGAAGCATGTGTGTTTAGTGAGTCCGCCACATCAAAGGCAGTAGGGATGATCTCTTGATAAATGTGGGAGTTGGACAATTTTCCAGTCCTGCTAAGCATTCAAAATATAACTAGTACTTTTGGGTGTCCGGTAAAATGTATGGTGTAAAAAGTACATTATTTTCTTTAGGAATATAGTGAAGTAAAAGTAAAAGTTGTCAAAAATATAAATGTTAAAGTACAGATACCCCCAAAAATAACTTAAGTAGTACTTTCAAATATTTTTACTTAAGTTCTTTACACCACTGTTCTTTTCTCACTTCTCTTTCATCCTTTACCTTACTACTCTCTTTCTCCTCCTCCTTCCCTTTGTTATTATTGTCCCTCTCTCTTGCTTCATAACTTTGTTCTCATCTTTTGTTGTACCCTTTATTTCCCCCTGTCTTTTTATATGATTTCTGTCTGATTCCTGTCTCATCTCTCTTTGCCACAATCTCTTTCTTTCCTTTCTCATCCCTCTCTCCTCTGCTGAAGCTGCCCAGGAAGTTGCCTAAGAGGAAAAGTCGGTTCAAACGTTCGGATGGCAGCACGTCCTCAGACACAACCTCCAGTTTCATCAAAAGACAGGTAACTTTAGAGTTCTTCACTAGCTCCTGTTACCATGTGAATGACATAACCAAGGATCTTGTATCAATTTAGTACTCTCATACCACACTCCACAAGCACTAATAAAATGAAAGGGTGCCAAAAAGGTTTTTGGGATGCCTCCAGATTTAAAAGTGGCGTTTCCTTTGTCTTCTTCCCAGTCTTATGGGAACCAATCTCTGTGATGTCTTTATTATGAGGCTTTTAATTTGGTTTCATTGGCTTTCACTTGTAAAAGTTTTTTTTCTCAGTATTGTAATTCTCAACATGTCCAATAGAGTGCAGTATTGGTTTTGTGTGTTTGATGAAAATCCCAACCCAGTCCCGTTTTTAAATTCATGTTTTCAGGTCAAGCAAGCATGAGTGGCAGGGGTGGAGATGTGCTGTTATTTAAGAGCATCTCAAGAACTGGTGAGAAAAAGGAGAGCGAAATAAGGTTTAGATAACACTGCCACAGAATTTGGATTCGTCACCACATCTAAACAGCACCCTTTTGGGTCTCTTTTACCTTAATCATTTCATGCAGTGAATTCAGTATGCGGAGTATGGGTGGTTTTTTTTTTCATTCTGTATGTTTGATGTATGTTTGATTGCCTGCTTCTGCATGCTCTTTGTCTGGTGATGAATCTGTCTTGGTAAGTGTGTCAGTGCAGCAAACAGCCAGGCAGCTGCAGTGTAGTGCCTGGCCCAGTAGAGAGGACCTCTCTGTAGAAGCTCTATGTGGATAAGAGTTAAGAGCTTCAATCAGGTTGCAGTGCTTGAGTCCAAAACTGACAACAACACTGTGGTTCAGAGGCCTCTTCTTCTCCATGATTATGGGAGCAGAGGGAATGCCAAAAGCCAGGGGGTAGATTCTTATACCCCTCTGTAAATGGAATAATGTGTGTGTGTATGCTTGCCAGAAACCAGTTAGCAGGGAAAAGCTAGTCTTTTATTATGCCTAAGTAGCTAGATGTTGGCAAAATACCTATCTTCCTGCAGGTTTATAGGCCACAAAATATGCAGATTAGGAGCAGCGTGTGGAGGTGTGTGTGTGTCTGTGTCCTGTCCTCAAAACTTGCAGCTGGCAGGCAAGTTTGCTGTCACTCAGTCAGAATGCTCATCAGCATTTCTTCTTCTTTCCATACTCTTGCTTCCTTTGTTAGCTATTATGCACGTTGATAGCTTGCTAGCAAACATCTTCGCCCATTGATTTATCATAGTAGCAGTAGTGATGGGTCGTTCGCGAACGAGTCGACTCTAAGAGCCGGCTCTTGTAGGTGAACGTTGGGAGATGGCTCGCATATCAGAAGAGCCAAATCTATTTATAAAAATATTTTAAAAATAAGATAAGAATAATCAAAAGATTTAAATGTATAGAATTAGCTAATTCAAAGAACGAAAAAATAAATAAAATAATATGGGTCTAAATGCTCAAGCGCACACATTCGTTCTGACTGTCTGCTCAGACTAACAGCCTCACCTGTTGTTCCTGTCAATCAGACACGCAGTGTCAACCAATGAACCAAAGATGAGTGAGGGCCGAGCCAACTCACTCACAGTCACACACTTAGCAGCCGAGGAGAGAGGAAGGACAGCTGTGAAAACAACAGCTGGAAAATGAGTCGGAAGCACAGTAGCATTTGGATGCATTTTAATAATATAGACAATGTTAGAGCACAGTGTAGAATTTGCCAAAACAAAATCTCATATAAAGCCGGTTTTACGCACAACCTACACCGGCATATGCGAACTGTGCACCCAACTGTGAAGCTGTAGCGGCGCTTTGAGAAACTAGCAGGCCTGCTAGTGATAGTGGTGGAGCCAGCGTATCCACTCAGTCAAGTAGACCTACTCCACGACCCACAGCAACACAGTCTGCTATGGACCAGTTTATGCCAAAGTCTATGTCTGTAGCAAAACAAGGCCAAATTGATATTGCAATGGCTAAAATGATTGCCACCGATTTCCAGCCATTTTTGATCGTGGAGGACAGAGGTTTTAGAAATTATAGCAATAGTCTAAATCCAATGTACACAATTCCAAGCAGGAAAACCCTTTCAAAATCACTTATTCCACAACTGTACGAGAGCACACAGGTTTCAGTGCGGAAAGAGTTCAAAAAGCTACTGCAGTTTGCCTTACCACTGACTGCTGGACATCAAGGGTAACCACTTCTTACATGTCGGTTACATATCACTTCATTGAAGATTTTTAGATGTCTAGCTGTCTTCTGGACAGCTTTGAGGTCAGCGACAGTCACACCTCAGAGAACTTGGCAGAGGAACTGTTGAGAGTGGCCAGAGAATGGGAAGTAGATGGAAACGTGGTCTGTTGTGTTAGCAACAATGCAGCTAACATAACCATTTTAAATGGACCCATCATCCATGTCTTGCCCACACAATCAACCTGATTGTAAGAGATGCTCTGAAGGTAATGAAGCCCACTGTGGACAAAGTGAAAGCAGCTGTGGATTATTTCCACAGGAGCACAGTAAGTGCTGGAAAACTAAAGCCTACACAACGCCAGATGGGGATGCCTGAGCTGAGGCCTAAACAAGACTGCACTACAAGGTGGAATTCAACATTTTATATGTTGAAGCGGTTTCTTGAGTCAAAGGATGCCATCATCTCTATCCTGGCCATTGTCAATGCACCTGTTGATGCTCTGACCCAAGAGGAATGGGAGGTGGAGGAGGTGTGCAGAGTCCTGGAACCCTTTGAGCAGGTCATTGTGGTACAGTAAGCAGTTATTACTGCATCATAATTTAATCCAGTATTATATATGTATATGAGCAGTAGATGAGAATGTAGTATCAGTAGACATGAACCTGAACTAATAAGTTACTGTTCTCTCTTTTCAGCTATGTGACAGCCTCAAAAATGATACTCCTGTGTAAGGGTCTGCAGCGAATCACAGCCAGCCGCCAGAGAGAAGCAAATGTAACCACAGGACATGTGACAGAGTTGATGGACACCCTATGTTCATCAATGGACAGAAAGTTCCACAGAATGGAATATAATCACGTGCTATCAGAAACCGCTGCACTTGACCCCAGGTTTAAGAAGTTACCCTTCAAAGAATAACCTCAGCAGCAGGGAGGGACAGCCCCAGCAGTCAGCTGGCTCAGGCACCAGGGCAACAAGGAAGAAGAGGGATCAGATGGAGCAAAAGCACCAGCAGTAGTGCCACAAACGTCTGCTGTTTGGATGCTGTTTGACAAGAGAGCAACTGGGGATGCAGCACGAAGGAATCCGTCAGCAGATGCCATAATGGAGGTCCGATCCTATTTAGAGGAGCCCCTGCAAAGATCTGCAGATCCTCTGAGCTGGTGGAAGAACAAGGCCTCTGTCTACCCACGGCTTACTAAAGTCATGACAGGGAGACTCTGCATAGTGGCCACATCCGTTCCCTCTGAAAGGGTCTTCTTGAAAACGGGACAAATAATTACTGAGAGAAGAAACCGCATCAGCCCCTCGAAAGTGAGGCAGCTTGCATTTCTGAATGCATTTCTGAATGCAAAATATGGTCAGCATTGCTGTGTGCTGCTGGTTATAACATGGCAATAAAGAAGAGAGAAAAGAGGGACCAGTTTAATGTTTTAAGTGGGATGCTGCAGTTTTGCACATTGTTATTTATTTTTCTTTGATATGGTGCAATATTCTATTATTATGTTGTTCAGATTCTATTCGTTTTGAATTGTTACATTTATATGCACTTTGTTTATATACATAAAAAAAGTTATACTTTAAATGCACATGTGTAATAGCATCCTTATTTTTTACATTTATTTCAATTTGTGGGATGCTGCAGTTTTGCAAATTGTTATTTATTTTTCATTGACATGGTGTAATATTCTATTATGCTGTTCAGATTGTATTTGTTTTGAATGGTTAGATTTATATGCACTTTGTTTATATACATTAATAAGTTATACTTTAAATGCAAATGTTTAATAGCATTCTTTTTCCTAACAAACCAATGCATTTTTAAATACATTGTGGTTAAGGTAGAGTATGATTTCATTTAATAATTTAATTCAATTTTTTTTAACACCAATCATAGTCAAACTATCGCAAACTATTTGACTTGAAAAATATAAAGCATTTTTTTTTAAAGAGCCGTTTGAGAACCAAAAGAGCCGGCTCACTGAAAAGAGACGGAATGCCCATCACAAAAACAGGAGGCAGCAGCAATCTAAATGATCAGACCGAAACATAAGATGAGAAGCGATAGGTGAAGTATGAAGCCAGTCAATGGAGGCAGCTTCGCTCCATCCAATCATAGCAGCTGGATCAACACACATCCCGCCCTTTACTGACAGGCAAACTATCCAGTTAAGTTATTTAGAGCACGGTGCACAATGCTGAGAAGGAAGATGATGTGCTTTTGCCTTGGCTGCCTCCTTGTAGCTGCTATTTTGATGTTCACAATTCTTCATCATCATCATTACACTATTGTTCTAGAATAAAACACTATTGTTCTAGAATAGAATAAGTAAAAAAGAATAGGTAAAATAGAATAGGTAGAATAAAATAGGTAAAACAGAATAGGTAAAACACAATAGGTTTAATAGAATAGGTAGAATAGAATAGATAAAACAGAATAGGTAGAATAGAATAGGTAAAACAGAATAGGTAAAACAGAATAGGTAGAATAGAATAGGTAAAACAGAATAGGTTTAATAGAATAGGTAGAATAGAATAGATAAAACAGAATAGGTTTAATAGAATAGGTAGAATAGAATAGATAAAACAGAATAGGTAAAACACAATAGGTTTAATAAAATAGGTAGAATAGAATAGATAAAATAGAATAGGTAGAATATAATAAGTCAAATAGAATAGGTAAAATAGAATAAGTTTAATAGAATATAATAGGTAAAACAGAATAGGTAGAAAATTAATGTATTAATGTATTATTCCAGCCCAGTCACAATTTAGGTTTTGGCCACTATATGGCAGCAGTTTATATGCAAAGTTTTAGAGTGATCAAATGAACCATTGCATATCTGTTGTGCCTAATTGGTTTATTAATACATTTTCAAGTTCATAATTGTTCACTCTCCTCAAACAATAGCATGGTATTCTTTCACTGTAATAGCTACTGTAAATTGGACAGTGCAGTTAAATTAACAAGAATTTAAGCTTTCTGCTCATATCAGATATGTCTATGTCCTGGGAAATGTTCATGTTACTTACAACCTCATGCTAATCACGTTAGCCTACGTTAGCTTAACCGTCCCATGGGGGTCACACCGATCCTGTAGAGGTTTTAAAGTAATGATGGACTGTTGTTTCTCTTTGACTGGTACTGTATGTCTGTGAAAGAGAAAGGCTGCCTTAGTAAATAATATTTCAGGCTTTTACCTCACCTCTGACTCCTGTCCTGAAGTCAACCACAACCACATCTATATTTGTTTCACAACGAATTTACCTTCTCTCTCCTTTCCACCTCTCCTCTCCCTCTCCAGGGGTCGGCTGATTTGTACACCAGTAGACCGTCGGATTCCGACCTGTCAGCGGAGGAGGACCGTGAGGCGTATCGGCGTGAAGCCGAGCGCCAGGCTTAGCTCCAGCTCGACAGAGCTCAGGTGAGTTTTGTTCTGACACACACACACAAATATACATACTTCAGGAACGCATGCACACACACACACACTGTTAATACTAATTCAAAACCACACACTCACATTATTGGCAACACTAATTGAAACATTGTTGTTTGCTGTGCTTGCAGTCTAGTGTTTGCGGTGAAGACCAATGTGAGTTGCTGTGGAGCTCTAGATGGTGCCTGTCCTGTTGAAGGAGCTGCAATCAACTACGAAGCCAAAGACTTCCTGCACATTAAGGAGGTGAGGAACAACACTCCTCAAGAGGGAAGAACCCTCCTTTCTCCCCTCTTCCTCTTACTCCTTTTCCTCTCGCCCCTGTTCATCTCACTCCTCTTCCGTTCTCCCCCCTTCATCTCACTCCTCTTCCTCTCTACCCTCTTCCTTTCACTCCTTTTCCGCTCGCTCCTCTTCATCTCACTCCTCTTCTGTTCTCCCCTCGTCATTTCACTCCTCTTCCTCTCTCCCCTCGTCCTCTCACTCCTGCTTCTTCTCTCCCCTCATCTTCTCATTCCTCTTCCTCTCTCCCCTCGTCCTCTCACTCCTGCTTCTTCTCTCCCCTCATCTTCTCATTCCTCTTCCTCTCTCCCCTCGTCCTCTCACTCCTCTTCCTCTCTCCCCTCATCTTCTCACTCCTCTTCCTCTCTCCCCTTGTCCTCTCACTCCTCTTCCTCTCTCCCCTCATCTTCTCACTCCTCTTCCTCTCTCCCCACGTCCTCTCACTCCCCTTCTTCTCTCCCCTCATCTTCTCACTCCTCTTCCTCTCTCCCCACATCCTCTCACTCCCCTTCTTCTCTCCCCTCATCTTCTCATTCCTCTTCCCCTCTCCCCTCATCTTCTCATTCCTCTTCCTCTTTCCCATCTTCCTTTCATTCCTCTTCTTCTCTCCCCTCGTCATTTCACTCCTCTTCCTCTCTCCCCTTGTCCTCTCACTCCTCTTCTTCTCTCCCCTCATCTTCTCATTCCTCTTCCTCTCTCCCATCTTCCTCTCATTCCTCTTCCCCTCTCCCCCCGTCCTCTCACTCCTCTTCCTCTCCCATCTTCCTCTCACTCCTCTTTCTCTCTCTCCTCTTCCCCAATGGAACAACACAGCTGTAGAAAGCATCCATGTTGTGGTTATAACTACTTGCGCTGGATTAGTTAGGGTAATATTCATATTGTTGTATTTCCAGAAGTAGCTACCATACAGTGGCTACAATAATGACGTGGATCAGGCAGTGATGTGTTTCATGGTGTAATGTTGCATTATGTTGTTGTCGTGTCTTTGGGTACCATTAAACTGAAGATATGTTTATCAATTAGCTCCCTGTAATTATTAGCACGCGATTAAACTGATTAATCGTTTAACTGTAATTAACTAGGAGATCGGGGCACCAAGGAGAATATTCAGATTACAAAGCTATAATTTTCCTAATATAACTTTCCTGTACTATAATATTCTATTATAGTATAGGCCGATTATCTTCTAGTTTCAATGGTGTATTTTACCTCACGTTAGTCTCATTCCAAACGTCGTAAATTGTTGTATCTGCACGAACCCAGTCTTTACTAAAATCATCCATACATCAATTGTCTTAAAATCATTTATTTACTACACTAAGTAATTAACAGAAAACATACAAACAGTAATTATCGTCACACAGGATTGGTAGGGGAATGTGCCCTACTGGCTAACAAGCATGGCTGGTCTGTTAGACAATGGGTCATAAAACGGTAAGCTGAGAAGTTACACAGAGTTCATTAATATTAACAATTGACAATTGAAGGCTCACTCATTCGGGAACAAATGCAATATCAATATATATTTACGCTCATGTGTCGTCGGGATTCTTGTTGGAGAGTTTTGTTCTGATGGAGAGTTTGTCAGCGTTCTCTCTCTCTCTCGGTTAGAATGGATCTGTCAGAGCGACATTCATGAATGTCGTCATAGAATGGATGTGGTTGGTCTTCGCGTTCGATGATATAATTTACTTAGCTGCAGACTAATAATTAATATCAAAGACTTGTTCTTATTCTGTCGGTCTCGATAGTAAAAGTTAACCACGTGGTATAGTTCACTTTCAGTAGAGTACTTGGCTGGTCAAACCTCTGGGCCAAACTCACGATGGAGTGTAGGCCTGGTCTGTAGAAATGTAAATCAGGGGGTCTTTTATAGTACCCAGAGAACAGGCTTGTCAAATGACGCCTGGTCCTGTATGTGTCCCTGGGGGCGTGCCTATGACTGAGCTAGACTTGGTTACAGAAATATAATTCTATCACATTAACATCAGTACATAGCATCTCAATGTATTACAAATAGCTTTATCCTTAATAATACATTGTATACACCCATGTGGATTCAGTCTCATCGCTGAGGCTATCATGTAGACCGTTTTAGGGTAATATGGCTATATTGTCTCTTCTGAGTATCACAAAATTGTACCAAGCGGATCAGTTCGTAGCTGGAGTCTTCATCAATCTTCCATATCTTCTCCAGAACACACATGTCGCTAGGTTCTCCAATTCTATGAGTTGGAAGAATTTCCTTTGTCTCTCTATGAAACATGTTGTAGTAGATTCTCCTCTTGGAATTTTTACAACCCTGGGTTGGGGGGGAAGGTAGGTTGGGTGATGGTACAAAGGGGAGGGGGTCAACTGTCCTTCCTGTACCCAAAGAGGCCAACGTCATGACATAGTATTGTAACAGAAGTACAATAATGACTGGTGTATTGGTCGTTTGGTGGAGGGGGCAGATGTCACCTTCATCCCCAGCCCTCTGCGCCTGGAAGCTGTAAGACTCGTGCAGAAACAAAGGTGAACCAACACTAACACTAAAGTTACATTTTACACAATATTTGCCACAAATTATTTTGTTCATACGATGTCCTGATGTTTGTAAGAATTTGGGACATCAAGGGAATATTGGGGGCACAATTTAATATTGTATTGTGTCCTCACACTAACATGGAACTGGCCTTCTTTACACTTAAGCCTTAACACCATAACCATAACAGTAACCTTAAAGCCCAACTATGACCCAGGCTGTAACCCCTGACCTTTGTTCTGATTTGTCTGTTGTCAAAGATTGTCTATTATATTGACAAGATAGTCAAGTGACTGCTCTAATTATGGAAATACATGTCCTCAAAGATGAAAGGCAGGCAGGAGAAGGTGAGATCAGGTCAACTCAAATTGTATTTGTCACATGCTTCATAAACAACAGGTGTAGAATAACAGTGAAGTGCTTAAGGGCCCTTCCCAACAGTGCAGAGAGACATTTTTTTTAAATAATAGAAAGATAATAACATGAATAAATACACAATGAGTAATGATAACTTGGCTATATACACAGTACCGAGTCTATGTCCCTAAACTGGGACATGCTTAACACCCCGGCCATCCTACAATCTAAGCTTGATGCCCTCAATCTCACACAAATTAACAATGAACCTACCAGGTACAGCCCCAAATCCCTAAACACGGGCACCCTCATAGATACCATCCGAACCAACCTGCCCTCCAAATACACCTCTGCTGTTTTCAACCAAGATCTCAGCGATCACTGCCTCATTGCCTGCATCCGTAATGGGTCTGCGGTCAAACGACCACCCCTCATCACTGTCAAACGCTCCCTAAAAAACTTCAGCGAGCAGGGCTGTCTAATCAACCTGGCCCGGGTATCCTGGAATGATACTGACCTCATCCCGTCAGTAGAAGATGCCTGGTTATTCTTTAAAAAAGCCTTCCTCACCATCTTAAATAAGCATGCTCCATTCAAAAAATGTAGAACCAGGAACAGATATAGCCCTTGGTTCACTCCAGACCTGACTGCCCTTGACCAGCACAAAAGCATCCTGTGGCGTACTGCATTAGCATCGAATAGCCCCCGTGATATGCCACTTTTCAGGGAAGTTAGGAACCAATATACACAAGCAGTTAGAAAAGCAAAGGCTAGCTTTTTCAAACAGAAATTTGCATCCTGTTGCACAAACTCCAAAAAGTTCTGGGACACTGTAAAGTCCATGGAGAATAAGAGCACCTCCTCCCAGCTGCCCACTGCACTGAGGCTAGGAAACACTGTCACCACCGATAAATCCACTATAATTGAGAATTTCAATAAGCATTTTCTACGGCTGGCCATGCTTTCCACCTGGCTACCCCTACCCTGATCAACTGCCCGGCACCCCCCACAGCAGCTCGCCCAAGCCTCCCCCAATTCTCCATCACCCAAATTCAGATAGCTGATGTTCTGAAAGAGCTGCAAAATCTGGACCCCTACAAATCAGCCGGGCTAGACAATCTGGACCCTCTCTTTCTAAAATTATCTGCCGAAATTGTTGCAACCCATATTACTAGCCTGTTCAACATCTCTTTCGTATCGTCTGAGATTCCCAAAGATTGGAAAGCTGCCGCGGTCATCCCCCTCTTCAAAGGGGGAGACACTCTAGACCCAAACTGCTACAGACCTATATCTATCCTACCCTGCCTTTCTAAGGTCTTCGAAAGCCAAGTTAACAAACAGATTACCTTTCGAATCCCACCGTACCTTCTCCGCTATGCAATCTGGTTTCAGTGCTGGTCATGGGTGCACCTCAGCCACGCTCAAGTTCCTAAACGATATCATAACCGCCATCGATAAGAGACATTACTGTGCAGCCGTATTCATCGACCTGGCCAAGGCTTTCGACTCTGTCAATCACCACATTCTTATCGGCAGACTAAAAAGCCTTGGTTTCTCAAATGACTGCCTCGCCTGGTTCACTACTTCTCCGATAGAGTTCAATGTGTCAAATCGGAGGGCCTGTTGTCTGGACCTCTGGCAGTCTCTATGGGGGTGCCACAGGGTTCAATTCTCGGTCCGACTCTCTTCTCTGTATACATCAATGATGTCACTCTTGCTGCTGGTGATTCTCTGATCCACCTCTACGCAGACGACACCATTCTGTATACTTCTGGCCCTTCTTTGGACACTGTGTTAACTAACCTCCAGACGAGCTTCAATGCCATACAACTCTCCTTCCGTTGCCTCCAACTGCTCTTAAATGCAAGTAAAACTATATGCATGCTCTTCAACCGATCGCTGCCCTTCAAATGCCCACCCGTCCAGCATCACTACTCTGGACGGTTCTGACTTAGAATATGTGGGTAACTACAAATACCTAGGTGTCTGGTTAGACTGTAAACTCTCCTTCCAGACTCACATTAAGCATCTCCAATCCAAAATTAAATCTAGAATTGGCTTCCTATTTCACAACAAAGCATCCTTCACTCATGCTGCCAAACATACCCTCGTTAAACTGACCATCTTACCGATCCTCGACTTCGGCGATGTCATTTACAAAATAGCCTCCAACACTCTACTCAACAAATTGGATGCAGTCTATCACAGTGCCATCTGTTTTGTCACCAAAGCCCCATATACTACCCACCATTGCGACCTGTACGCTCTCCTTGGCTGGCCCTTGCTTCATACTCGTCGCCAAACCCACTGGCTCCAGGTCATCTACAAGTCTCTGCTAGGTAAAGCCCCACCTTATCTCAGCTCACTGGTCACCATAGCAGCACCCACCCGTAGCACGCGCTCCAGCAGGTATATCTCACTAGTTACCTTTAAAGCCAATTCCTCCTTTGGCCGCCTTTCCTTCCTGTCTCTGCTGTCAATGACTGGAATCAACTGCAAAAATCACTGAAGCTGGAGACTCATATCTCCTTCACTAGCTTTAAGCACCAGCTGTTAGAGCAGCTCACAGATCACTGCACCTGTACATAGCCCATCTGTAATATAGCCCATCCTACTAACTCATCCCCATACTGTATTTATTTATTTATCTTGCTCCTTTGCACCCCAGTATCTGTACTTGCACATTCATCTTCTGTACATCAATCACTCCAGTGTTTAATTGGTATATTGTAATTACTTCGCCACCATGGCCTATTTATTGCCTTACCTCCCTTATCTTACCTCATTTGCACACACTGTATATAGATTTTTTCTACTGTATTATTGACTGTATGTTTGTTTATTCCATGTGTAGCTCTGTGTTGTTGTATGTGTCGAACTGCTTTGCTTTATTCTTGGCCAGGTTGCAGTTGTAAAGAAGAACTTGTTCTCCACTAGTCTACCTGGTTAAATAAAGGTGAAATAAAAAAAATTAAAAATTAAAATGTGTATGAGGTAATTGAGGTAGATATGTACATATAGGTAGGGTAAAGTGACTAGGCAACAGGATAGATAATAAGCAGCAGCAGCGTATGTGATGAGGCAAAAGACTGCAAAGGGGGGTCAATGCAGATAGTCTGGGTAGGTATTTGGTTAACTATTTAGCAGTCTTATGGCTTGGGGGTAGAAGCTGTTCAGGGTCCTGTTGGTTTCAGACTTGGTGCATCGTTACCGCTTGCTGTGCGGTAGCAGACAGAACAGTCTATGAGAGAAGCTGGAGTCTTTGACAATTTTGACACGAGTGTCTACTTAAATCAGTGCATTCGTTACAATGTAAACATTACAAAACTTCTATTAAATCAAATAAGCCTCAGGAGGCAAATTAGCAATTACATTTTTTGTTGACTATTTTTCAACACTCTCTCATTGATCTCCATACAAAAATGCCTTACTTCATGGGCTTATATTCGTGGACAGATTTTGGGCAGAGTAAATAACACCTCTTGCTTCACCTCTTCCTCTCTGCTGTTGTGCAGGAAAAGAGTGGGGAACTCTCCCTCTAGCCTGGGTGACATGGTCTCTGGGAGCTGGAGGACCACGTCGCCATCTGGTGGTAAGTATACGAATTACAATATCAGACCTTTTCCTCAGGAATTTAATACTGTATTTTCCCCTCAATCTTGATCTTTCTTCTAACTCACTGATATAATGTCTTATGTGACTGATTGTACTTCATTTGTTTTCAAAAGACAAACAGAAGCAAAAGCAGGTAGGTTTTTATAATGTAGTTTTCTCTGATACAAGCATGAACCTGTTATACAGGGTGTAATTTTTCACCAATTATAGGAACTTCTAGCTTTGATTAACACTCTCTCTTTCTCTTGGTATCTCACTCTTCTTTCATACAGGAACATTCCTCCATATGACGTCGTCCCATCTATGAGGCCAGTGGTCTTAGTAGGACCGTCCCTGAAGGGCTATGAGGTAAACGTCTCTCTGTCTCCCTTCCAGTAAGGCTTAAAACAGTTTCTCTACCAGGAGCAGGCAAGCTATGCGTCTTCTTCCTTGGGGGACCGAATTACACCGGAGATTTGACTAAATGGGTCCCAGTTAAGCTAACCATCTGAGGTAACGGTTGGTTGAAAAACACTTTCCTAGAACCAGTTAAGCGCAACCTCTAGTCTGCTCCAACTAGTGATACGGATTAACATTCTCATTTCTCTCTGCGCCACAGCTGAATAATATCTAATTCAGACAGTGGAATTAACACCTAGTATGGCTAATACATTGATCTAAGTTGAAGTCAGAAGTTTACATACACCTTAGCCAAATACATTTAAACTCAGTTCTTCACAATTCCTGACATTTAATCCAAATAAAATGTCCCTGTTTTAGGTCAGTTAAGATCACCACTTTATTTTAATAATGAGAAATGTCAGAATAATAGTAGAGAGAATGATTTATTTCAGCTTTTATTTCTTTCATCACATTCCCAGTAGGTCAGAAGTTTTCATACACTCAATTAGTATTTGGTAGCATTGCCTTTAAATTGTTTAACTTGGGTCAAACGTTTTGGGTAGCCTTCCACAAGCTTCCCACAATAAGTTGAGTGAACTTTGGCCCATTCCTCCTGACAGAGCTGGTGTAACTGAGTCAGGTTTGTAGGCCACCTTGCTCGCACACATTTTTTCAGTTCTGCCCACAAATAGGATTGAGGTCAGGGCTTTGTGATGGCCACTCCAATACCTTGACTTTGTTGACCTTAAGCCATTTTGCCACAACTTTGGAAGTATGCTTGGAGTCATTGTCCATTTGGAAGACCCATTTGCAACTAAGCTTTAACTTCCTGACTGATGTCTTGAGCTGTTGCTTCAATATATCCACATAATTTTACTTCCTCATGATGCCATCTATTTTGTGACGTGCACCAGTCCCTCCTGCAGCAAAGCACCACCACAACATGATGCTTCCACCCCCGTGCTTCACGGTTGGGATGGTGTTCTTCGACTTCCAAGCCTCCCCCTTTTTCCTCCAAACATAACCATGGTCATTATGGCCAAACAGTTCTGTTTTTGTTTCATCAGACCAGAGGACATTTCTCCAAAAAGTAAGATTTTTGTCCCCATGTGCAGTTGCAAACCGTAGTCTGGCTTTTTTATGGCGGTTTTGGAGCAGTGGCTTCTTCCTTGCTGAGCGGCCTTTCAGGTTATGTCAATATAGGACTAGTTTTACTGTGGATATAGATACTTTTGTACCTGTTTCCTCCAGCATCTTCACAATATCCTTTGCTGTTGTTCTGGGATTTATTTGCACTTTTCGCACCAAAGTACGTTCATCTCTAGGAGACAGAATGCGTCTCATTCCTGAGCGGTATGACGGCTGTGTGGTCCCATGGTGTTTATACTTGCGTACTATTGTTTGTACAGATGAACGTGGTACCTTCAGGCGTTTGGAAATTGCTGCCAAGGATGAACCAGACTTGTGGAGGTCTACAATTTTCTTTCTGAGGTCTTGGCTGATTTATTTTGCTTTTCCCATGATGTCAAGCAAAGAGGCACTGAGTTTGAAGCTAGGCCTTGAAATACATCCACAGGTACACCTCCAATTGACTCAAATGATGTCAATTAGCCTATCAGAATCTTCTAAAGACATGACATAATCTTCTGGAATTTTCCAAGCTGTTTAAAGGCACAGTCAACTTAGTGTATGTAAACTTCTGACCCACTGGAATTGTGATACAGTGAATTATAAGTGAAATAATCTGTCTGTAAACAATTGTTAGAAAAATTACTTGTGTCATGCACAAAGTAGATGTTCTAAGCAACTTGCCAAAACTATAGTTTGTTAACAATACATTTGTGGAGTGGTTGAAAAACTAGTTTTAATGACTCCAACCTAAGTGTATGTAAACTTCCTACTTCAACTGTTAATGCTGTGTGATGTTTATTTGATTTGGGGTTCAAATTCAATGAATTTCAAAGTATGCTTCTTTAGGAAAGAGGATTTCTCACGTACTGTACACATTTTGCCAAAGGTGCATGGTGAAGCTGGATGCTTAGACTTAGAGATACTGGGGTAAAGTGGTATGTTTTTTTACCCTGATGCTTAGCCAGTTTCTTTGAAATTGATATGTGTGTATCCAAGATCTTTCTCTCCCTTTGTCTTTCTCTACCCTCTCTCAGGTGACAGATATGATGCAGAAATCTCTGTTTGACTTCCTGAAACACAGGTTTGATGGAAGGTTAGTATAGACAGGCATCATAATTAACCTACAGCTGCAGATTCATGTAGTTAATTGTTTACTTCTCTATTGTATGTGTAGCGTGGTTCGTTCTGCGTTGTGTACTTTTAATTAGGACACTGCCACAACTGGAGGTCTGCTGGTTGGATTATTTTTATTTGCCCTGCACACGAAGAGACAACACACAATATTTTAGCCCTTGGCACAGTCACAGCTCTCAGGCACCTTGCTAGCCGGAGGTCAGGCAAAAGAGAGCGCGCCAAAAAGAAATAACAGGTGCTGTGTGCACACATTCAGTGCACAACAGCACACCATACAATACAAGTAAAATGATATAGAACATCATTCAGACAAAATAAAAGACATACCTGCACACGAAGAGACAACACACAATATTTTAGCCCTTGGCGCAGTCACAGCTCTCAGGCACCTGCGCAAGCACATGGACACTCACTCAACCACTGTCCCAAGTACTCACAAGTTAACATAGGTACCCTAGTTTGCGAGCTCGGTGAAACTTGTTAACATAAATCTTTATATTGTGGTGTGGTGTGGGGGCTGTGCTTTGGCAAAGTGGGTGGGGTTATATCCTTCCTGTTTGGCCCTGTCCGGGGGTATCATCGGATGGGGCCACAGTGTCTTCTGATCCCTCCTGTCTCAGCCTCCAGTATTTATGCTGCAGTAGTTTATGTGCCGGGGGGCTAGGGTCAGTCTGTTTCATCTGGAGTATTCTCTTGTCTTATCCGGTGTCCTGTGTGAATTTAAATATGCTCTCTCTAATTCTCTCTTTCTCTCTTTCTTTCTTTCTCTCGGAGGACCTGAGCCCTAGGACCATGCCTCGGGACTACCTGGCATGATGACTCCTTGCTGTCCCCAGTCCACCTGGCCATGCTGCTGCTCCAGTTTCAACTGTTCTGCCTGCGGCTACGGAACTCTGACCTGTTCACCGGACGTGCTTGTTGCACCCTCGACAACTACAATGATTATTATTATTTGACCATGCTGGTCATTTATGAACATTTTAACATCTTGACCATGTTCTGTTATAATATCCACCCGGCACAGCCAGAAGAGGACTGGCCACCCCTCATAGCCTGGTTCCTCTCTAGGTTTCTTCCTAGGTTTTTGGCCTTTCTAGGGAGTTTTTCCTAGGGAGTTTTTCCTAGCCACCGTGCCTCTTTCACATGCTTTGCTTGCTGTTTGGGGTTTTAGGCTGGGTTTCTGTACAGCACTTTGAGATTTCAGCTGATATACGAAGGGCTATATAAATAAATTTGATTTGATATTGTCCACATTGTAACAAACTTATAGTTGCATAACAGCACATTGTGTAACATTACCACGGTTTTATATTGAACAATTTCGGAGCCAAGGACAACATACCTTGCTAGCCAAAGGTCATGCAAGAGAGAACAATAAGGGGGTACGGAAATACAGATAACCCGCGATGGGCCAAACCAAAATATACAGAACTTTTACAATAACGTGCATGTACAATATTGATATGAAAAACTGTTTGTACACCAAAAAATAACATTAGTTATGCAGCTGTAATTAAATTTAAAAAACACACTGAATTATTATTATCATTAACAAATTATTAACATCCCCTCTTGACCTGGACTATTTGAATTGGTCCTTGTGTGGAACTTGGTGCATAATCTAGGGGAACAACATCACACTGATTGTCACGACTTCTACCGAAGTCGGCTCCTCTCCTTGTTCAGGCGGCGTTCGGCGGTCAACGTCACCGGCTTTCTAGCCATCGCCGCTCCATTTTTCATTGATCCATTTGTTTTGTCTTGTTCCCTGCACACCTGGTTTTCATTCCCCAATCACACTGCATGTATTTATTCCTCTGTTCCCCCTCATGTCTTTGTGTGAAATTGTTTGTGTTACATGTTAACTGTTGACGCGCCAGACTGGTTTGCTTATACCATGTTGTTCACGAAGATGTTTATTGTTAAACATAAATTACTGTGCACTTTTGCCTATGGGCTGGAGGTTTTTAGCGCAGTTGCGTCTGTCTGCTGGTTTCTCCTGCCTCAATAAAGAGTGCGCCTGTTCACAACTCTCTGCTCTCCTGTACCTGACTTCGCTACCAGTACGCACACACCTGACACTGCTACATATGCACATCTATGACACAAGTGGTATTTTGTTTGCTTTCTCTCTGTTTGGTCCCTTTCTGAATCACCATCACAACTGTGGTCTTCTATCTGTAGTGTGTATTAGTAGCGTATTTGTGTTATTTGTGTTTATCATGTTTTGTTTTTGACACCTGCAGAATCTCCATTACACGCATCACGGCAGACCTTTCTCTAGCCAAGAGATCTGTCCTCAACAAGAGGCCCATCATGGAGAGATCCAATACTCGCTCTAGCCTGGGTGAGTACTCACACACACACACACACACACACACACACACACACACACACACACACACACACACACATATTCACTTTAACATACACATTTGCTCATGTCAACACTATTACGAATGTGTTAAGCGGCCAGAGTGCATGGATAGATCTCAAGGTCAGGTACAGTAATGCCGTGTATCTCTCCCCTACAGCCGAGGTCCAGAGTGAGATAGAGAGGATATTTGAGCTGGCCAAAACCCTCCAGCTGGTGGTCCTGGATGCAGACACCATCAACCACCCGGCCCAGCTAGCCAAGACTTCCCTGGCCCCCATCATTGTCTACGTCAAAGTTTCCTCACCAAAGGTACACAGACACAATCAGTCACCTAATACATGTCTTGCAGATGTAGTGTAAGTGGGCCTCATTGAGGATATATGACGATATCTTTTCATCTTTTGAATTTCTCTTGTTAATTAAGCCTTTATAAATCCTTCTTTTATAAAGCTACCTTCTCCTCTATCTCACTCTCTCCCAGGTGCTCCAGAGGCTGACCAAGTCCCGGGGGAAGTCTCAGAGCAAACATCTGAACGTGCAGATGATGCCTGGGGACAAGCTGTCTCAATGCCCCCCTGTACACGGACGCATTTTACATTTCAGTCATTTATCAGACGCTCATATCCAGAGCAGAAGCAATTAGGGTTAAGTGCCTTGCTCAAGGGGCACATCGACAGGTTTTTAATTTTTGGTTACTGGCCCAACACTCTTAACCACTAGGCTACCTGCTTACCCACCATACAGTACTATTCACAATTGCAACCCAACCAACTGTCTGGCTTTGATTACCCTCCCACTGTTCCCTAATGGGAGATTTTTTATGTTATTCTGGATGAGAACCAATTGGAGGATGCATGTGAGCACTTAGCTGAATACTTAGAAGTCTACTGGCGTGCCACTCATCTTCCCCGCACCACCCCTATCAACGGGCTATTGGAGCAGAACATCATGATCCCGCCCTCAGCCGTCTCTAGCCTACAGGTGAGATGCTTTCATATGGATGCAGGGAAGGTGGAGAGGAACAGAGATAGTTGTAGAAGGGAGAATGGAAAGAGGACAGATTATGGGAGGGGTTTCTTTATTAGGGTAGGGGAGGTCTTTATGTGGTTGTTGTGTTGCAGCTCTTACAGTACTATGCCAGATTCACCCTCTCCCCTCCCTCTCTCATGTCTGTCTGTCTGTCCATCCGTAACGTTTTTGCAGTTTTCTGTAACACAGGAATTAATTGAATGAAGCACAATTTTTAAAAGGGTTACAGTTTCCTCTGTCTTACATTCTGTATGCAATACAAAGCCTAAGATTGAAAGACTTAAAACGCCTTAGCCTATTTGGACTTCCACTGTGTGTAAGTTGAAAAAATTGCAATAATTTATTTGTTGATGATTGCTTTGTAATGCAATAACTGCACTAAATATAACCATGTATTATCTATCACAGTGTGCTAGCGTGAACCAACACGCTCCTTTCCTCAATTTCTGAGAACAAAGCAAAAAATTTAAAAGACATTTCCTGCCTGATGCTCTGTAGAATGCGTTCCATTTAACAATTCCTTTTAAAAATGCTAGGTAAGATACGACTAAGTGAAATAAACATGACATTTTATGTACTTTTACATACTGCTGTTGTGCTTTCTGGAACGTTATCGTTGTTAGGACACCAATCTTGTCCATGAGGTTGATTTCAGAACCTTTGTTGGGTTATGAACTATGTTTGTTTTTAAGGTGTCGAAGTTGGTTTTATTCACTTCATATATATGTCAATGTAGCAAACATCCCATTCCAATATACTCATCATACCCAGCTGACTGAAGAAAGAACACATCACATCTACCAGGTATTTAATGTATCTCTTTACCCATTATTTTTTACTGGCTTAACATGGTTAACTCAAATGAATTAAAAACAAATTCTATACACAACGACATCACACTACCACTTTTCTCTGTTGGTGTTTAGGGCCAGTTTTTGTTTGGTTATAGTGGCTCTTTGAAATATGTGTAGACTTGGAGCTCACATGATGATCCATACCTTCCCTCCCCAGACAGACATCAGAACCCCTCTATTCTCCTGTAGTTAAAGCAGACAGCTATATGACCCCCATGCCCTAACGTCAGCCTAACATTTCATACAGCAGCCGGACTACAGAAGAGAAAGCAGAACTATGGAGTTATGAGAAGGGTCGAGGACTGGAGATGGTGGCAAGAGGGAGGCAGAAAAGCAAAAGAAAGAGGATGAGAACAGTATAGAAGAAACCGAGGGAAGGAGGGGAATACAGTACATGTTGAGCCGGCAAAAGAGAGACAAAAAGACTGAAAACCCAGTGTGTGTACAGGGTGGCAGGTCCAAGCGAGGTGTATACATATAACTTGATCTGGCACTTTAGGCAAAGATGGTCTCCTCTCGTCTCTTCTTGGTGAGGATGGTCCCAGGCTTGTGCTGGGCGTCGGGGTGGTTGGACAGCTCAGGGGAACAGGTGGACACTGGGCTCTCCAGGAAGGCCTGCTTCAGGTCGTAGAACACCGATGAGTCCTCCTTGGTGAGGAAGGTCAGGGCCACACCGCTCTTCCCAGCACGACCATTTCGATGGATGTAGTCTGGAGGGGAGGGGGCAATGTCACAATATGTAAAAAGAATGTCTACAAATATGGAGGGACGTGCAATGGCAGCCTGTGCAAAGTTGCTATGATGTAACAAAAACCTGACAGGTGAGTGACCCCAGGAGCAAAGGTTCTGGAGGTGGTCTTACCCTCGATGTTCTTGGCCATGTCGTAGTTGAGCACCATGGAGACATCGTGGATGTCGATACCTCTCCCAGCCTCGTCGGTGGCCACCAGGATGTCCTTGGCTCCAGCCTTCAGGTTGGACAGGGCAAACTCTCTCTGCTCCTGGCCCTTGCCACTGTGCAACGTGCAAGCATTGTACTGAGAGAGACCAGGTGAGAGAGAGAGAAAGTAGAGAGACGTATTTGACCCAGGTCAGACTGGTAAACATATCCCAGAATAATAGCGCCGGAGGTCTCACCCCCATCTTCTCCAGAGACTTGGCAAGCACGTCAACACCCTTCTTCTGGTTGATGAAGATGATGATGGGCGGCTCGAATCCGCATGCCAACACTTCCAGCAGCCTCTTCCTGGAAGACGAGAAAACAAGGGAGACTCAGCATTAGCTACAGCTTCAGGGATAGCAGTGTGTGTGTGTGTGTGTGTGGGTTACCTCTTCTCTCCCTCTCCCATGAGCAGGACCTTTTGTTCCACTCTCTCGTGGGGTTTTCCAGCTGAGCCAATGTACACCACAGCTGGACGACGCAGGTAATTGCGCAGGTAATCGCTCTACCGCTGCAGGCATGGTAGCTGTGAACATGACTGTCTAAAAAAGAGAGAGACGGATGGAGGAAGGAAGGGAGAGAGAGCGAGAGAGAGGGATAGGAGGAAGGGCAGGGGAACGAGAATTATCTTCTTAAGCTGACATTTTCTTCAGTGTGTGAGTTTCTGTTAAGGCTTCTGTCATACATACATCACCTACTGTAGCTGAATGTGTGTAACAATCTGTTACCTGTCTGTACTTGTGTTTTCCCATCTCCAAGTTCATCTTCATTTTCTCTGGGTCCTCTGCCTCGTCCGTGTCTGGTTTCTGATTGGTCACAGGGATGTACTCCAGGATCTTCTGGACGTCAGGCTCGAAGCCCATGTCTATCATACAGTCAGCCTCGTCCAGTACCACGTAGGTACAGCGGCCCAGGACCAGGTATCTGTTCTCCAACACGTCTATCAGACGACCCGTGGTGGCTATCACTATCTGAAACACACACACAGAAATACGTTTACTCAGACTTCACATGCATGCGTCTTCATATTGGCATTATTATTGCGTGTGTGTGTGCACGCGTTTTCTAGTGTCTGACCTCGCAGCCCATCCGGAGGCAGAAGTCCTGGTCCTCCCTGGAGATACCTCCAATGACGGCCACGGTGCGGATCCCCAGAGGTTTACCAAACTTAAGGGTCTCCTCCTCGATCTGCTGGGCCAGCTCACGGGTGGGGGCCAGGATCACTGCATACGGTCCCTGGTCCGAGTCCTACATTAACGGGAAAGATGAGTTGAGAAGATGTGGTTCGATAGAAGGACATGCAACTTTTGGCAGAGTAGTGAGGGATAACCCTCTGGCTGGGGAGGTGGCCTCACCTTTCATCCTTGGGCAGGGTAGTGATCCAGACCAATAGGGGGATGAGGAAAGCAGTTGTTTTACCGCTTCCAGTCTCAGCCACGCCGATGATGTCACGGTTCTGTAACCAATGGGTATAGCTTGCCTCTGGATAGGCGTTGGATCCTGGGTAACTAGGGAAACATTTTAATACAGCAAGTAATGGCTTCAGTGCTGATCAGGGGAAGACCCAAAGGTGGCATGTGCGCACGCATCAAATCAAGTTTTATTTGTCACATACACATATTTAGCAGATGTTATTGCGGGTGTAGCAAAATGCTTGTGTTCCTAGCTCCAACAGTGCAGTAATATCTAACAATACACAACAATACACACAAATCTAAAAAGTAAAATAATGGAATTAATATAGAAAAATTAGGACGAGCAATGTCAGAGTCCGGAATATAAATATATATGTATATGATGGGATGTAGAGACATTGCAGTACATGGATAGAATATGTACTATAGCTGTAGAATAAGTGGATCGAATAGTGTATATATATATATATATATATATATATATATATATATATATATATATATATATATATATATCTACAGCAATAGTTGAATAGGATGGACTTGACTAGAAAACAGTATATGTATGAAATGGGTAAAACAGTATGTAAATATTATTAAAGTGACCAGTGTTCCCTGTCTACGTACATAGGGCAGCAGTCTAAGGAGCAGGGTTGAGTAAGCGGGTGGTAGCCGGCTAGCGGCACTAACTAGTTCAGGGCTGGATACTGGGCACGTGTGTGTCTGTATCTGAAGTCTTCACAGCTGACCTTGTAGCCACAGTTGTCAATGACCTCCACGATGTGTGGGGGCAGGTTGTACTCCTTCCAGTTCCTGATGGGGTGGGGGATCTTGCCACCCTTTGTGGTGATACTGTAATCCTCCCTGAAGATACGCCAGTCCCTGTCCGCCATCTCCTCCAGATTCTTCTGGGACCAGTGTCTGTCATCCCACCGCTGCTTGGCCTCCTTCTTACGCACCTTCTTCAGCCGCACCCTGAGAAGCAGGAGGGGAGGGCAGAGATTAGAGGGCGACAATGAACCGTTTTTAGCTGTTTCTGTAAATTAAAGACATAGATTTGAAGTGTTAGAGAGCATGGTAGTTTGTCAGGTGTGTTATTGTGTGTGTGACTCACTCCTCCTGCTCCTTCAGTGTGCGTCTCGTCTCCATCATGTCCACGTAGAAATGTGACTGATCTCTCTGCTGCTTCAGGTCAATACCAGCTATGAAGCCGCGCCCATACAGCTGGACCTGGTGCTTCTCCTTATAACTGAGACAGAGGCAGAGAAGTTGGGGAGAGAAGAGAGCAGTTGAAAAAAAAAATTCTATTTAAGGAGCAAAGTGATTCAAGGTTGTAATCAGGTGTTACCCCACCATGGACGTAACCAAAAAATGATATCTATAACACCATGTTTGTGGAACTGTGACTTTATCGTCCCAGCGTTTATATGCAGAATCACATGGGGTTGTAGTCGGTAGAAGTGTCTTCAGAGGCGTCCCACTCAAAGACTGGTCACAGTCCCGTGTGGCTCAGTTGGTAGAGCATGGTGTTTGCAACACCAGGGTTGTGGGTTCAATTCCCACGGGGGACCAGTACGGAGAAAAAAAATTATGAAATGTATGCATTCACTACTGTAAGTCGCTCTGGATAAGAGCGTCTGCTAAATGACTAAAATGTAAAATGTAAAGACAAACTTTCTGTCGTTCAGGTGACGTGTCCGCTGGCGCTTCTCAGTCCCGCCCAGGTAACGCTCCTGGTTGGACAGAGACAGACAGATGTGAGAAGGCACAGTACACCTGCTCATACACTTAGTTCAACCAATCATATCAAAGCTCATGATTTAACTAAATCAGAGAATCCCCACTTAGCATGCTTTTTAGTCCAGAGTCGTATTCACTAGGCACCCAACACATGAAAAAAGACACAGGGTGGGACTACATTACGTTGTTCAATAAGAAACTTTGTTTTAATATTTTGTTGCAAAATGTTTTGCTAGTGTGCACAAATTAATACAACCAAGAAATGGGCTTAGCCTGTGTTCCTGAAGCCGGCCCAAGGTAGAACCTCAATCTCCAGACTAACCTTGATGGCCTGGAGCTCCTTGCCCTTATTCTTCTCCTCTCTGATCTTCTGTCTTCCGTTGTCCGCTTGGTCCCCGTTGTTCTCACTCCATCCGCTCTCGCCTGTCCCTTTCCTGGGGGTCCTCTGGGAAACGGACAGACAAACCTCTGGGCTCACAATAAGTGTCTAACAGAGTGATACCAGAGACCTATGCTGTGTTCAGTGGGGTGCAACATTACTGAACGTTCAGATAGAACATGATGTAGAATAGACATGCTTCTCTGTCATGTAGAATAGGAAATCATTTAAGCTCTTTAGAAGACATTTCTGTCAGCAACTTTCCGAATGTTGCAACCTGACTTACCAACTCCCACTCACCTTCCTCCTGACTAACCCCAAGCCCCTCCTACTCACCCATCATCTTCCTCCCGATGTCCTGGAACATCCTCCTCTTTTTTCCTGTCCTCATCGATAGTGTTCTTCCTCTCCTCAGTCTGCTGCTGCCTCCTTTTCAGAGCCTCCGCCTCACGCTCTGCCTTGGACAGGAACTTGGGCTGAGAGAAAAAAAGAAAGAGGGGGAGAGAAATAAAGGGAAAGAGGTTTTAAACTACAAACACATTTTGTGTGGAGAAACATACCTTAAGATTCTTGATTGTTACACTCCCATCTTGCTCCTCACTGCAACACCAAACACAGAGACTACTAAATGGGCACTCTTATGGTCTCACCTTCGCCTCGGCCTCCTCCTCCGCTTTCTTCTTGGCTAGAAGCTCTTCTAGAGAGAGTGGCTGTACCTAAGAGAGAGTCACCATCACAACTCAAGACACATAACTAAGTGGTAGCTAGCTGGGCTTTGGAGAGACTATTCCCTTGTCTAACCTTTCTTTTCTTCGTTTTCTCATCATCTTCCTCTTTTTTCAAATCCTTCTCCCTCTTTATCCTGTCCTTGGACTTGGAGGAGACGCTTCTGTAAGGAGAAGCAACCACTCAAGTTGAAAAGGTAAAGAAAAAAGCTCTGATAATGGCTCTGCATATTACGTGAGGGATGTTTTAAAGACACAAAGCGGGCGCGTTCCAGATGTTCCACACACATTCTGCTGAGAATATCAGATCTTTATAATGCCTACAGAACGTCTCTGGGTGGAACCATATCAATAGGACACAATGATCTTGTAATCAGCTCAGGCCTGCACCCAATAGTCACCCTGTGACTAAAACAGCAGTCTGACTCAAGCCTACACACCTGGATTTCTTACTGTGGTCTTTGTCTCTGCGGTGAATGTTCTTGTCCTTGCGACCCCTCTCTCTGTCCTTGTCCCAGTCGCGCTCCTTCTCACGCTCCTTGTCCTTCAGACGGCGATCTCTGGAGGGGAAGGAAAGGTCAGATACATAGAAATATTACCAACTTGTGATACACATTTTTAGAAACCCACTGGACACCTTTCACATACAGTGGGAAGATAGAGTCAGATACCAGATCTTGTTCGCTAGACAGAATAGTTGACAGTTTTTCCAAGCCATATCGTAGTGAATATCTACTCACTTCAACCAAAAGGTCGAAATGATTCTGGCTACTTGTTCGCATGCACCCACTACCAGCAATGCATCATTCAAACCTTTCTGCCGATTTGGATCGGTTGCGTTCACGAGAGCGTTGGCGTGGTTTCCGGTCCTTGGATGGGGAGCCTTTGCATTTCCGCTCCTTATCCTTGACTCCTGAGGGTTCTGCTGCATGGTTCTTGTCGGTTGATTCACCAGCCATCTGTGAGAACAGAAGGAGTTCTGAGTTGTAGGTCCTCAAGTCCATGTTGCCATTGTCTCAGTGTATTAGGTCACCAACCCCCATAAACTTCTTATTGTCTTCCTTTAATCGATTTCATGTTCAACACCTAATGGTGTTACCATCCTCCTATCAACTAGCTAATCATCAAATACAATGATAATTCTAGTTAAGTGTTTAGTGATGGAATAAATCACACTCCACAACTAGCCCTTGATCATGACTCTCAGTTCCATTACGGTACACATACGAGTCATTGGACGAAGGAGTCTTCTGTAGGGAGTTATGTTAAAGCCGTGACGCTTGGTCTGAACAATAGCATGCATCGCTTGTGATATGGGTTTGGAAGCATAAGGGACCTTATCTTTCATATCGGCTACAAATTATTTCCAAAAAAACAAAAGGTTAAATTGA